>NC_091838.1:16032539-16657539 GCF_037783145.1 Equus przewalskii | reverse complement strand
CTATGCTTCCAGAGAGATTTAGGGAGGCATATGTGCAAAGTGATTTTGCAACACCAACATATTACCAAATCTTACTGAAAATCTACTCAAGCCTTACTTTTTAATGTCTGTGGACACACTATTTCTGGAGCTGAAGGTGCATTCTCCTTTAAAAATGATAAAATGCGCTGGAGTAAATTCGTTCATGTATACCCAAGATGAACAATTGATAATGACTTATCTTCCTATATGAGAGTCACTGAGCAATTTTATGGTGGTGCACTTTCTCCAGGTTTAGAAAAAAAGAACAAAAACACATTAAAGGGACTCTAAATAGAAACATGATTTACACCTGATGTGTTTGGACGGCCTCCAAAACCACAATCAGCTCTCTCTTCCTCTGATCACCTTCTGGTGCCTAGTCTCCTATCATTTAGTTATTCAGAGATTTAAATTCTCTCGACAAAGCCACATTGATTTATCTTGGAGATGCTCGGTGTGACTCAGAGCCGTCATTTTAAGTATTTCTTAGATAGTGTGTTGCAAGATCCTTTCTATGAGAAGTTTATGACGAATATTTCTGCCTCTTGGTTGAAAAAAATTGACATTTTTAAAAGACCAAGTTATTACCAAAGGAATAAGACTGCATTTCTAAATATTTCAGAATTTAAGGAGGCTTTTGCTAATATAAATGCTGTGTATAATATGTAAGTGGGGTACCAGTCCACCAGGTCAGTAGGACATAACGGCATCACTGAATTAGATAGTAGGGAAATAGTAAAGTACAGTGCTTAGAGCTCAGACCCTGGGCTTGATGGCCAATAGCTATATCATCTCAAGTATGTATCTTAAATTCTTTAAGCCTCAATTTATTTAGCTGTAATGAGAAAACTACTACCCAACTCATAAAATTATTGTGAAGCTAAATGAGAACATATTTTTAAATTGATTAGCACAATGCCTGAGACAGAGTAAGTACCCAATAAAAGTTAGCTGTCTTATTATTATTATCATCAATTTGGGGATACCAACTAGATATTTCCAGATTCAAGAATGCATATTGCAAATTAAAAGAAGAGAACGTTCATTTAAAGGGAAAATGTTTTTAATCTGAGAACAGGTGGTTCAGAAATGGTTCTATCATTTAGCACCAGGTAACCTAGTTTATTGACATAAATTCTAGAATTGCATAGTGTTCAGAAAGCTCAGAGAAGATGCTTATTTTTGGAACGTTGAGTATAGGCAATGGCACTCAGAAAAGGTTTTGAATACAAGAAAGAACTGACTATAACATATCAATAATCAGAAAATACACCTCTGATGATAATTTCTCCACAGCTGTGGAGGCTATAACACATTCTTTGAGATTATAAGGAAAATTCAGCTGGTGCTTCTTCATCTCGGCGCTAACAGGATGCTCATATATGTCAATTAGCTGCCTAAGGGTTACTCCTGGATTGTCAGAAGGAAACATCTCTAAAACCATATTTCCTGGCTAGTTTCCAGATTCACAAAACAAGGGAAGGCCATGTTCTCTGTGGGACACACTACTGCCTGATATTTCTCACCCTTATTGTGGGAGTTCAGAGATGTCTCTGCCGCCACCTAAACCTGAGCCTCTAACCCAGGATAAGAGAATTCAGCTCTGGTTGGGGGTGAAAAGAGACAGATGCAGCACAGAGAAGGATTTGCTGTGCTTGGTTCTGAGGAGGGAACTGGAGGGTCAGCATTTCTTCACTCCTCCTAGCATCTGAAGCCACAAACCCCCGTCTCCATCCTCCCACTCTCTAACTTCTCCTCGCCCACGAGTTTCCTCGGGTGAAAGCTATCTGTAAGTGGTTAGCTGTCAGGCTGCACAGGAATCAGGAAGAAAGAAGAAACAAAAAAGACTTGGAGAGGAAGGTAAAGTGGTGAAAGACAGGCAGGACTTGAGAGGAGAGCAGAAAGAAGATAGCCCTGTGTTGGGAGAGACGGACCTGCTGGTACCGACCTGAGATGGTTACAAGATGGCGCAAGATGTGAGTTGAGGGCAAACATGCAGAAAGTTTTACATTGTTAGGATTCCTTGCATGCACTTAATTCTCTTTACGGACATGGGTTCACTTTCTTGTCTTTCCAATTATTAAGAACATAACTAAACACATTCACTTGTATTATTGTGTTATTCATCTCAGGCTGCTATAACAAATTACCATAGATGGAGTGGCTTAAAGGACAAACATTTATTTCTCATAGTTCTGGAGGCTGGGAAGGCCAAGATCAAGGTGCCAGCAGATTCGGTTCCTGATGAGAGCCCCTTTCTCTGGCTTGTAGGCGACCGGTTTTCTCATTTTGGCCTCACACAGCACAGGGAGAGAGGGAGCTCTGATCTCCCCATCCCCTTTTAAGGGCACCAAGCCCATCAAGGAGCTCCACTCCCCAGACTTCATCCAAACTCAAAGGTTCCCCTCCAGATACCATCATTTTGGGAATTAGGGCCTCAGCATATGAATTTGGGTGGGTGTGGGCACAAACATTCAGTCCATAGCAATGATGCAATGACTGGCTCAGGAAAAGTGAGAACTAGAGGGGGAAGGCATGACTGGCCACAAGGGTGCTGTGTGTTGAGGTTAGGAGGGTTGACCCTTCCGCTCCCCATCTTCGGTTTCCAGTTTTCCTGCTGTCTTTATATAGTGAGTCAATTCGTGTATAAAAATAATACACTTAATAGTAAAACATTAAACATTATTTCTACAGTAGAGAAATAACCAGAGAGGCCTGTTTTATTAATGTCTCATCTTTCTTTCCTGTTTTCCTTACAGAACGTAATACTTGTGTTGTCACATTTTCAAAGATCATTAGTGTACTTTTTCTTTTCTTTCCATTTCAGAAACACTGTGACCCCGGAAGCCTTGGGGTAGGCTGGGTGATGGAGTGTTCAAAAGCGTGGACAGACCCAGGTTTAAATTCAATCTCTGTCTCTTACTAGTTGGTTTGACCTCAGGCAAGTTAAGTAAACTAACCATTTGCTCTGAATCATTTGCTCATTTGTAAAATTGGGATAATTACAGACTTGGGAAAATTGTGTATGAGAATTTAGCACAGTACTTGGCACACAATATGTATGAAGTAAATGGCACACAATAAACTCTTACTGACAGTTTTCTTAGTATTTTCTGTTTTCCTATATTTGGAAAGTTGTAAATTATTATAGAAAGATCTGGAAAGTTAAGATTATGCCATTATACCAACATAGCAAGAGTTAAAGTTTTACTCTACTGAGATTAAATTAGTTTGGGTTGAGCAAATTTATAGACACCCTGGAAAAGCACCCAAATTCATATCAACACCTAAAAGCACAGCAGCCATGATCTCCAAGTGTAAAGGTCACTTCTGCACAATCCGGGGGTGGGGGGGACGGGTTTATCCCCATTCTTCAAAGTCCGCTTCTGAATTCGTTATTGGTTGGATGTTATCATGTTTTCTAGGAGCCCTCATCTCTTCCTCTCTTTCCCTCACCCTGTTACAATCAGTCATCAATCCTTTTAGTTCTGTCTTCTGATTATCTGGGAAACCCCTGCTTTCTGCTCTACCCCCACTGCCAGGGTGTCACTTCTTGTCTGCGTTATCACAGTGCCTCCTAACCAGTTTGTTTGTTTTTTCCTTTGCACCCTGGCACTTTGAAAGAACAAATCTGACTCTGTTTTTCCCTCCTAAAACCTGCCAGTGGTTCTCTAGGCCTTATGGAATTCATCATAAAATTCCCAGGTTGGCCTGCCAGATAATGCTAGTTGTCCTCTACTACCCATTCTCCCCTTTTCTTTAATAATAGAAGCCCTCCCCTGTTTTTAGGAGGCACATAGCTACCCACACAGAAGGCGGAATTCCCCAGCTTCCCTTGTAGTCCATTGCAACCGTATGCCTCAGCCCTGGTCAACGGAATGGAGGCAAGAGAGTCATGCACCACTTCCGCTAAGCGTCCTTAAAGGGAGGTAGCCTGCCCTTCTTTATCCCTTTCTCTTTCCTGATAAGTGGATTGTAGATGTGAGGGTTAAAGCTAGATCAGCTGTTTGAACTTGCGAGGTGGGATGCTGAAGCTGGTGGAGTAACAAGAGAGAACCTGAGTTTACAATGATCAGAGCTTCCAAACTTGCCTGAGACTGGTTTCCTCGGAGAATATCTTGTGTGTGAGAGAATAAACTTCTGTCCGGAATAAGCCAATATTACTTTGAATTTCTGACACATTTAAGCAAGCTAAATCCTAATGTATATAACATCCATTGTCTTTCAAAGTTCTGTCTACTTTTCGTATTTCATATTCCGTCTCTTTCCTGTTAGACTTTCTCTGCAATACTGAACCACATGTAGGACCCAGATCTTAGAATGATTTCAATCTTATTGTGTTTGTTCCTGTTGTTCCTTTTGCCCAACGTCACATACCCTGCAGCTCTAGTCTTCTTCCTTTGAATTTTAGAATTATTACTTAATTTTTAATGTCCTGTTCACACATCATCTCCTATAAGAGAGAATCACTGACAATCTCCTCCGTGCCCCCAAAGGTAATTTTGCTCTCTCTCACAGCTTCCTCAGCTGTGTAGGTTTATGTCTTTTTCACCGTTCACACACATTGACAGTTACTTATTTATATGTATTTTTTTCTCGTTAATCCTTGAGGGCATCAATTCCATCATATACGTTTGCAGTTTCTAGCAGTATCTGATAATTAGTAGATAATCAATAATTTCTTGAAATGCAGTTTTGATTTTATAGGGCATAATTATATTTCTAAAGTTTTTAGATAGAAGTAATGTTGCATAGGCACCATTTCTCAATTCAAAGGAAGAAAACGCATTCACTTTTTCCATGAAGGACTGTTCAAAAATTTAATTTTTCAGTTGCACATTATTAAAAAGACTGCGTGATTTTATTTTAGAGACTACGTTCTGTTCTGAAATGCTTCATAATAAAGAATGTTGCCTCAGATCAATGTTAGAACATTAAAGTAGCATTTAGTTCCAGTGTCATAAAATTTTCTACAATCATGAAAGTAGAATTTTAGATATATTTATTATCTTTTTAGAACCCAACTTTCTAATAGTGATTTTCCTTCTGTAAAATTTTGTACCCAACTTTTTTCTCCAAATGTTTTTGGAACATTTTGCTTTATCTTTAAGCTGTCCTCAAAACCATTAAAAAAATACTTGCATAGTATTCTACTTTATGGCTACTAATAATTTGACAAATCTACTTTCGGTCTTCATGTATTTGCCTGTGCTGGACATTTCATATAAATGGAATCATATGCTATGTGGGCTTTTGTGACTGGCTTTTTTCACTTAGCATAATGTATTCAACATTCATTGATGTCGTAGCGTGTATCAGTACTTCATTACTTTTTATTGCTTAATAATATTCTGTTATATGGCTATACCACATTATGTTTATCCATTCATCAGTTGATGGATATTTGGGATATTTCCATTTTTTGGCTATTATGAATAATAATGATGTGAACATTCTTGTACAAGTTTTTGTGTAGACAGATGTTTTCATTACTCTTGGGTGTATACCTAGAAGTGAAATTGCAGAATCATATGGTAATTCCTTCTTTAGCCATTTTGAGGAACTATCCAACATGGCTGTACCATTTTACATTCCCACCAGCAATGTAGTAGGGTTCCAATTTCTCCACATCCTCATCAATGTTTGTTGTTGTTATTTTGATTATAGCCATCCTAGTGTGTGTGAAGTGGCATCTCATTGTGGTTTTAATTTGTTTTTCTCAAATGACTAATGACGTTGATAACCTCATCATGGGCTTATTGGCCATTTTTGTATATCTGGAAAATTCTAATTTATTTCTATAACAAACCTCACCAATCTATTTTTGTTCTTAGAATGTAGTGTGCAATACTCAAGTGCTAGTACATGCTGGAGAGATTCAATGTCACGCAGCAAAATAGAGTAGGAAGGGACCTTAACAATTATTAAGTGAAATACCCTTGATTTATAGTTAAAAGAATTAACTGCCAGAAAGGTTAAGTGATTGCCAATTGAAGGGAAGCAGCCTAGAAATCAAAAGCAATTATTACTTTCAAATCACTATGGTTTCTTTGCAAAACACAGAGAAGCAGGCTATGTTGCCAATGACATAAACCCTCATCTTATAGTTGAGTGTTTTAGTAGGAAAAGAATTGAACATAGTAGATAGAAAGCTATTCTGCTTTACTTTTAGCTGCTGAAAGAAACTGGTGATAGTTTGAATCTGTACAATTTACCGAGGCTGATGACCCAGGCCTAGCAATTCCACCTCTGTCCATAACAAAGCAGCGTATTGATAGGTTTAAAACATATCACTCAAGAAAAGATATCCAGTTTATCTGTTGCTGGATTAGGACCAGGGTATTAAATTCTTAGATTCCTGACTCCCTGGGTTGGTAATCTTTTAGCTAAACTCTCGGCTGTACCCTCATCGCTTGGATCTTTCCAGGAAAAAGAGTCGTCTCCAGTCCCTGATGCAATTCCTCTGGGAGCTGTTCATTCTCATGAAATCACACTCGGGAAATGTTAAAATGATTAAGAAAAAAAGAAGCAGGCTCTATATAGTATGTTGTTGACGTCGATGAAGTTGTGTAGACTGTACAGAATACTGAGATACAACCCATTAGAGTTTTCCCCCTGACTTTTCATTTCCCAAATATTATTATTCATAAACTACTAAGCCTAAGACGTGTCTGAGGTGCACAGGAGCAGAATGGTTGATGTGCTGTATTGTGTTTATCCAAGCCATTTTACATCAAAGAGGTCATCACATGATGAAAGAATACAAAGTCTAAATAACTTGCTTAATTATAGTGACTAAACATAAGTCACTTTTATCTAAGGGGGCTAGATTTAGTTTTAATGGCTGATAAAATTAATGTAACGATAGAAATACGTTTTGCATTTGTTTCTTCATCAATGTTGCCATTCAAATAGAGCAGTTGTAGGATTAAAAGTTAATCAATTAAAACAATAAATGGTTTATATTCAGAGGATCCAAAGTCAATCTTGTTAAAATAAAATACACTTTTAGAAACATACTTTTAGCTCCTTTTGATGCTATAGAGATGTTAAAGAAGCCAACAGAGGTTAGCTATTTCTTCTTCTCGCCCACCTCAAAATAAAGCGCCTGATCGGTGCTCTCCACTAAGGTGCATGTAGTCTTTTGTCTTATGCCAGAAGGAAAAATAAAAATAGGGATCAGTTTATCTAAAAAAGTAGGTCTAGAGACTAAAAATGTAAACTTTATTTTTGAAACATCAATGAAATGTGCCCAGCTGAGATAGAGTTAAAAATGAACTCATTCCGTGAGTATCTGTGGAAGCTTCCATTCCTCTGGCAGAGATTCTCTCCTGAGCTTTGTGAAGTGGTGTTTTAACTCCCTGGCTCCTAAAAACATGTGCAAACAGGGCAGGGATGTGCCTTCATGTGGCAGGTACCCCCCAGCCTGGTGAACACAAAGCTGAGTTTGTGAAGTCATGCTCTGTGGACTTTTCCAGTAAGACCAGCTTACTTTATTTTACATTCCTTCCTTTCATAGTCCTCATGGATTTTCAAAAATCTGCAGTGGTGCTTGGCATAGCACATGGTTGGGGAGATAACCCCGAGCCATGACACGGTCTGTGGTCTACCCAACCACATAAGCACACAATGACTCATATTTCTAGGGTTAGGTTCCTTGTCTAACAGCTAGAACAAGCAGGTTACCTAGATGAGATAAAAGTACTTTTGCATATGAGTTTACTGCCTCATATCAACTCATATGGCCTTTTAGGGAACACTTATACCATTGGCAGTTCCACACCCTTTATGGGAGGTGTATGGTTTCCTCTCTCATTCTGCTTCCTGAAAGTAAATTGCAAAAAATATGTATTTTATTATCCATATAGACATCTGTGCTAGAAGTGATGATGGACAGGAAAAAAGTGGAGAGAAAAGAGGTCCTTGTTCTTTCTTATGTATTTGTAAATACCTATTTGTAGAAACCTATCTGGTAGTTTAAACCTAAGCCTTATTTCTAATCTATCACATAAAGCTGTAATAGCCATGTCTCTCCTCTAAGACCTGATGGTCATTCTATAATTTATTTTCCGACACAATCACTGTTAAAGACTTTTTAATTTAGTTAACAGTAATTCATTTAATACATTTTAGATGCAACTAAAGCAGACAATACAACATTCCAAACATATGGATGTTATACTTAGTAAATTTGTAAAACATACTTGATAAATATCACAGGTGACTTTTACAGGGAAATGCCAAAGTTGTAAACATATTGTTATCTGTTTTCTCTAAGCACTTTGAAGAAAACTTTGGTGCCTTTACAAATTGTATTCTAGCTAATGAAATACCCCTGGTCTGTTACCTTTGTCCCATTACACAAAGAAAATGAAAAGGTATAGGAACAACTTATGTGACTACAGAGAGATCATTCTCTAGGCTTCAATTTTCTCATCTTTAAAATGGGGGGTTTAAACAGATCAGCATTTGGATTCTTGTAGCGCTAACATCTCGTGATTCAATAAGTAAAACTGCACGGGGAATCTTTTCATTACCCATAGCAAGGCCACCTAGGAACTATGTGTTTAAAAAAGCAGGTGACTAGGGATTTTCACCTTGAATAGTAATAGCTACAGATGGAGGAAAAGTCTCAGTCATTATATTTGATGTTAGAAAAGCTACTATATTTCCATCGTTATATATTCTCTGTATAGTTTACATTCTATATTCTATATCCTAGAGATCGACCAGAGAATGCTACATTGCAATGAATATAAATTTTGTTATGGAAGTCGTGTTCAGAATTTAATGATATTAGTATACCATTTTTTCAGGAGGTAGTTTTTTTGTCTTTTTGTATTATTTTATCATTTTGTTTTTCTCAACGTAAAATCATTTGAGTATAAAAACAAAACACTGCAATTGTCAAAAACATTTGAAACAATTTCATTGTTCTTTTGTATCTTTCTCTAAAATCTCTTTAGCTATTATCTTATTGGAGATCTTGAACGTTACTGAAATCAAACTAGCCACGCAAGAAATTCTTCTAAACAAACGTTAAAAAAATCTCTGAACTTGATCCTGTCTGTAGGCCACCTTTCTCGTTGGTGACTAGTAAAAGTTTACAAGGGGTTCGGTTCCATCCTCTATGCTTTCTTTTATGAACACTTTTTATATTAAAGTCCACAAAATACAGAAATTATTCTTTTTTATAAAAAATTTTTTGTATGTTCTGAATCTAACACTAAAAGAAAAAATTCCAAGCTTACATCTACTATTTATAGTTACAAGAGAAATACAACTCCTGATACTTATTATGTATGAAATCTGTTATGATCTAAAGATACTCCTCAGAATTTAGATTATTCAGTATTTCTCAGCCACTTAGGGGTCATAACAAACTCAGTTTTCCCTTCTCAAGAAAAATATTTCATCACACATTTCTGAAATTTCTGAAGTTCCATTTTTGGAACTCCATTGCAAGTAACTGAAATTTAAATTATAATTACTTAAAAATATGTATGGGTTTGTAACTCAGAAGTGTTTCTTATCCTCTTCTCTCTCTAAGCTTAATTTTACTTAGGACTATTGAAAGAGGAGTACCAGTTTAGATTTTTTGTTTCTTTATTCAGTTTTTATTCTTTTACTCATCTAACAACATTTATTGACTATTTACAATAACCAAGAAACTGTATGGAAATCTGCGCAAGACAGAATTAAATGACAAACTGACTCTGCTCACAATCTAATAGGGTAGCTAACCCATGCACAAGTTGAATATGAGGAAAATAAATAATTTTCTCTTCCTTCTACCCATCTTTTGTGGCCAAAAAATAGGCAAATAATAAATAATTTTCTCATCAATGAGAAAGATGTTGAGGTTATTAGCTAAAATGAGAACTTAATTCCAAGCTATTCTCACGCTAAAAACTGTGCTACATTTTAGGGATGCAATAATTTGTAGAATATAGTTCTTTTAAGTGTTTACAGTCTTTTAAGTGTAAACAGATGCTTACTACACAGTTTGACAAGTGGCATAATAGTGGAAAGTTTAGAGTAATTAGAGAGAGAAAACACAGCAGAGACTGCCGTGGCCTGGACGTGTTTACCAAAAGAAAGAAAATGTGGTTCTAAGGTTCCCAGGGTAAACATGGATATCCAGGTGGACAGAGAATGGATTGAGGGTGGGAAGAACAAATCAGAAGGAGCACAGGCATGGTATTTTTATGTGACTATATGGATGGAGAGGATCCCAGAAAACCTTGATAAAATGTAAAGTCATTGTTTTTCATTATCTAGAAATTAGCAGAATAGACACTCCAAACTTGAGCCCATGGAGTAGTTTTCACTTTCTATTTTATTTATTTGTGCATTGTATAAATTTTTATAAGTACATGTTTCTTTCATATTCAGGAAATAGTTTATCTTTTTTTCCCCTAATTTGTTAGAACTGTGTTAACCTCTAAGGGAGTATCATCGCCTATAGAGATCCTAACTAAGTCAATGCATACTTGTGGGAGGGTAAGAGAAGTGTAGAAAACTGAGGGGTCTTGTCTGAGGAAGAAGGAACATACAGTGATAAGAATATCTTTGTCTGATATATGCCTAATCAAATAAAGATGCAATATTAGGAATCCTACAAAGGTAGAAGTGTTATGAAGCATCCACTTTTATTTATTAAGTGAAAATAAATGACTATGACCATAAAACTATAAGGATGAGATTTCTTCTTCCAACTATGAAGGAGTAGAGAACTTGCCCTCTGACTGTAAACAACAAGAGGATCTGTACAATATATATTATACAGTTGTTTTCGGGAATTGGAACAATAGGTAGTTCAGAATTATGATTCCTAAGAGAAGGGTGGACAAGGAGGCAAGCCATAAAATTTCCAAGATTTCTGCCTGGAGGTAATTTTTGGACTGTTATCCAGTTAAAGAATCCAAGGAAAAGCAAGGTGGTGTAAGTTGATGAAAAGAGGAATGAGATTTGGGGGGGGCTAAGGCTAATGGAATTTGCAGGGTGGAGTACTGAGAGGAGTGATCTATGCAGAGGTAGAACTCCAGAAATATGCAAAGGGTTCCCTTGAGTCATGAGCTAAGTACTAATCTAAGCATGCTTAGGGTAAAACTCCATGAGGCCAGACAAAGAACAGCTGCCAAAGAGCTATAAACTAAAAAATTCCTAGTAGTCCCACAGTAATAGGAGGTGGTCAGATTCCAACAAGGCATGAAAAAAGAGATACAATTGGACACTTGGACCATTCAGTAGAGACCATAAAAGGTCACATTTTAGTAGTAAGGTTACAGTTAGCCCTCTGGAATGACTTCTGTTGACCTACCTTAACAAAGCTTCAAAACGAATGTCAAAAAGATGATGCTGAACTACAAATAACTCATTTGCCTTCCAAAAGAAGTTTCAACACTCTTTAAAGGAAGAAAACAAAATACAAGCTCTCAACCTTGTAACATATACAAAGTCCAGCATCCAATCATAAATTGCTAGAATTGCAAAAAATCATCATCAACTTGTGATTCATAATCAGGAGGAAACTTATCAGTGAAAAAAAGTTCATCACAGAATGATGAAATTAAAAATACAGAATTTTTAAAAAATCTGTTAAAAGTATAGTCGAGGATTTAAAGGAAAACATAAACATAAGGATAGAAACAGAAGACATAAAAAGAAACAAATGAAACCGCTAGGACTAAAATATATCTAAGATGAAAAAAAATCACGGATGGGCTTATAGCAGATTAGATACTACACTTGAAAACATACCAACAGGAACTATCCAAACTGAAGATCAGAGAAAATAAAACAGAAAAATATGCAAGCAGAGTGTCTGTGACCTGTGGAATAACATCAAGCAGTGTAACATAAGTGTCATGAGAGTCCCAGAAAGAGAGAAGAGAGACAGAGACAGAAGCAGAAAAAATATTAAAGAAATAATGTCTGAAACCTTTCCATTGACTCTTACCTACACCCTCATGAAAATTAACTCAAAATTCATATGTATATGTAAGAGCAAAAACTATACAACTTCTAGAAACAAACATAGGAAAAATATTTGCAGCCATGATGCAGCCAAAGATTTCTTCAGACACAAAATACACAAACAATAAAAGAAAATAAATATGAATTTCAAAATCATTATTCTAAGCAAAAAATAAAAAGAAAGGAAGAAAGAAAAATGACCCTAAATCTGGCTGATTTTTCCTTTATATGAAATTCTAATTTCTATGTAAATCTCTCATGATAGAACAGGTCAGTGCTTGCCTCAGGCAGGAGATTGACCATAAAGAGGCATGAGGAAACATTTTGGGTTGATGGAGATATTTTATATCATGATTGAGGTGATGATTACATAAGTGTATAGATAAGTCAAAATTCATTAAGTTGCACACTTAACATTAGTGCATTTATTGTATATAAAATAAGCCTCAGTAAAGTTAATTAAAAATAAGATAAAAATCCATAAGAAAGAAAACTAATAACTGAGATTGAGGTCTTTCATGATATAAAATGAATATTCTTTAAATGAGCAGCTACTCTGTTTTGAATAATTGATGGCCTGCTATCCATGACCAAGTGTGGTATTTTTTTTTTTTGACATCTGCTGCCAATCCTCCTCTTTTTGCTGAGAAAGACTGTCCCTGAGCTAACATCCGTGCCCATCTTCCTCTACTTTATATGTGGGACACCTACTACAGCATGGCTTGCCAACCTGTGCCGTATCCACACCCGGGATCCAAACTGGCCGGCACCCCCAAGTGTGGTATTTAACTAATGGTTATGTGCTTTGTCTGCCAGATGGCACTAACCCCTACTTCATCTCTCAGTCCAAACCTGATTCTAAATTTCCCAGCTCAGATTGCCCACTACATGAGGAGCAGGCAGTAATGAGATTAGACATAAGGATGCTGAAACTAGGAAACTTGGAACTAAGAAACTAGGAAAGTGCCAATACTTGCATTACACCCCTGTAATCTGTAAACCTAGTTCATGACTAGTTTAATCTTGAAGCCTAGTTAGGAAACATGAAGTAATTATGGTAGAGTAGGATAAAAGCCATCATCCCTATATTGTGATTTCCACTGATTTCTCCAAGGAGATGCAGAACAAAGTATAATTAAATTAAAACCATGTAAGGACATGATTTTGATACTTCACTGAATTTCTGGGCTAAACTAAGTCGTGAATCAAATGTGAGAATGCAGATGTTTTAGATTCAATGAGTTCTGTGTTAGGAATAAATTCCAATGGAAATTCCATAAGATTCCATAGGCCGTGGACTACAGTATGTGGCCTTTGTTACCAAAGAGAATTTTTTTGTTATTCACTCATACCTTCATAGTAACCATCAATTCAGGTATTAAAATTTCTTCTACAATACTGGCGCAAATATACAATCTCGGGATACATGAAGCCCATTCATGCACATCTATATGAAGAAAGCATGGTTTATAAAGTAGAGTCTAAACTCTGTAATATGGAAAAACAGTCTTCAGAAGTAAAAAGCCTTCTCTGAAGACAAAGGAGCAATGTGTTGGGAGGTGAGAAGGAGGAAGTCTTTAGACTTTTGAGTCACCCAAACACTTTTTGTTTCATGAATTGAGGATGGACAATTTTATTTTTAGAGATTTTATTTTTTTCCTTTTTCTCCCCAAAGCCCCTCAGTACATAGTTATATATTCTTCGTTGTGGGTCCTTGTAGTTGTGGCATGTGGGACGCTGCCTCAGCATGGCTTGATGAGCAGTGTCATGTCCGTGCCCAGGATTCAGACCAGCGAAACACCAGGCCACCTGCAGCAGAGCACGCAAACTTAACCACTCGGCCACGGGGCCAGCCCCAAGAATGGACAATTTTTAAGTGACTTTAACAACATCTACTAAACAATAAACTTCTGCTAACAATCATAATTGGTTCTTCTATCAAGAAGAAATGTATTTTCCCCAGATTACAGGGACTCAAATGAATAGATTTTATTTTTTTTATTAAACAAGACTCGCAGATGTTAGCTGCTCAGAACTGATATAGGCGACTGTAATACCGCCACTGATGCAGGCTCCTTCCACCTTTCTGTCCAGTGGCCCATGGTGCACCATTCATATGCATGGCTGTTGCCTCATATTCACAGGTTAGATTCTCTACGTCCAGCATTTTAGGCAGGAAGAAGTGGAAGAGCAAAAGTCGTATATAAGTGGAATTGAGTCTCTTTTAAAAAAGTTTTTTAGGGGCTGGCCCCGTCGCCGAGTGGTTAAGTTCGCACGCTCCGCTGCAGGCGGCCCAGTGTTTCGTTAGTTCGAATCCTGGGTGCAGACATGGCACTGCTCATCAGACCACGCTGAGGCAGCGTCCCACATGCCACAACTAGAACAACCCACAATGAAGAATACACAACTATGTACCGGGGGGCTTTGGGGAAAAAAAGGAAAAAAATAAAATCTTAAAAAAAAAAAAAAGTTTTTTAGAACTTCCTTCCCAAAACTTCCACTTTCATTTCATTGGCCAGAATTATCACATGGCCACTGATAGCTGCAAGGGAGGCTAGGAAATGTAAGTGTGCACGTGGCTGCATACTACTTCAAAGTCAGGTTACATCACAACAGGTGAAGGGGGAGTAGACATTGAGTAGTGGATCAGCAGAGTGTCTGACACTGTGGACAGAAGTTTGAGTGAACAATATAAATATTGCATCTGTCCAACATAGTAAGATTTTTATTTTTAGTTTCCCTAAGAGCAAAAATCTTCTATACTTAAATTTTGATCTAAATTATTTCCTGCAAGGGCAAATACTATGCTTTATTGTTTAGCTTTAACAGTCAAATGAGTGTGTTTGAAAACAGTTTCTATGCTGGATTTGAAATAAAAATAGAAATGCTTTGTTTTGGCAATAGATGCTCTTGGACCATATCTATTTGTAGTGTAGATTACCACCTTTGCCAAATTATCTCATGATATTTGATTCAGTTAGTGAATATTTTCTCAAAATTCAGTTTTGTATACAATATTTCAAATGGTTTGCATTCATTAGAAGAAAAAGCAACTGTTAAATGGCTCTGGTGTACTGCTGTGATGAGGTATTTTAAAAAGCCTTGTAGCTAAAATATAGCACTTATAATTAATCCCCTTAAAATGAAATGTACGTGTGTGTGTATTTGCATTAAACATAATTAGCTAACCACAACCCACAGCTTATGTCTGTACCGTGTGTGTAATCTGTTTATAGAACAGAGCAGATGACATAATGTATATTCTGGCAAGTGATCACATTCTCCTTCCACAAACAACATCTGAAATGATAAAAACAACATACAGATGAATAGCTCCCAATAGGTAAAATCATTATAACCCACATTTGCCAACACAATTTTAATCCCGTTTTGTTGGTCAAATATTTTGAGAGGGAGATATATGATTCTAGCACATGGCACAATATTTTGCTTTAACAGGAGAGTAACTCTCAGGCATCAAAAATGTGAGACCAGGAAACACTCCAGTTGTAAAGCTGAGGGAGGGGCCAAGCCATATGCTCCAGGTTACCCTTGCTGAAGATGCTGATGCCATGACCCTATACACAGCCTTAACCTCATTGTGCCCACTTCTTCATCCTTTGAAAGAGGGTTCCTACAATAGGGACTCCCTCCTCCCAAAAAAGAAAAAGAAAAAAATAATAATGTCATCTAAAGATGAGCGTTCTCCCTTCTGCTCTGCTTCTGACCACAGAGCACTGTGGAAACCCTTCATCGCATGTCTTGCATAGAAGGGCAGGTCTCTGCCCTAGTTTTATTCAAAGTGATGACTATGTTGCCATTAATCACTAATTTTTCAATACATCCTTCCATAATCCTGACTACTCTTAACTGGATTACCGGGTACTTTCTCATAAATAAAGTTTTCTATTTCCTGAATAATTTCTTTAAATATACACGTTTTCCTGATTAGAAAATACTTCCTATTCATTGTAAGTTATTTCAAATATTCATAAAGATAATGAGAAAGAAATTTTAAATTATCTAAAACTAAGAGAGAACAATTGTTAACATTTTTTACATTTATCACTTTTTTTCTCTCTCTATATATATGCATTTAAAAATTCAGGCTCAATATCACCGATGAACATAGACGCAAAAATCGTCAACAAAATATTGGCAAACAGAATTCAGGAATACATGAAAAGGTCATACACTATGATCAAGTGAGATTTATACCAGGGGCACAGGGATAGTTCAACATCTGCAAGTCAATCAATGTGATACACTGCATTAACAAAATGAGGAACAGAAACCATGTGATCATCTCAATAGATGCAGAGAAAGCATTTGACAAGATCCAACATCTGTTTATGATAAAACTCTCAATAAAATGGGTATAGAAGGAAAGTACCTCAACATAATAAAGGCCATATATGACAAACCCACAGCCACCATCATACTCAATGGGGGAAAACTGAAAGCCATCACTCTGAGAACGAGAACAAGAACAAGACAAGGGTGCCCACTCTCACCACTCTTATTCAGCATAGTACTGGAGATTTTAGCCAGAGCAATTAGGCAAGAAAAAGAAATAAAAGGAAGCCAAATAGGCAATGAAGAAGTGAAACTCTCACTGTTTGCAGATGACATGATCTTATATGTAGAAAACCCTAAAAAATCCATCAGAAAGATACTAGAAGTAATCAACAATTACAGCAAAGTTGTGGCATACAAAATCAACTTACAAAAATCAGTTGCATTTCTGTACTCTAATAAAGTACTAACAGAAAGAGAACTCAAAAACACAATCCCATTCGCAATCACAACAAAAGGAATAAAATATCTTGGAATAAATTTAACCAAGAAAGTGAGAGACCTATACAATGACAGCTATAAGACTCTCCTGAAAGAAATTGATGATGACATAAAGAGATGGAAAGACATTCCATACACATGGATTGGAAGAATAAACATAGTTAAAATGTCCATACTACCTAAAGAAATCTACAGATTCCACGCAACTCCAATCAGAATCCCAATGAGATTCTTCACAGAAATGGAACAAAGAATCCTAAAATTCATATGGGGCAACAAAAGACCCTGAATTGCAAAAGCAATCCTGAGACAAAAGAACAAAGCTGGAGGCATCACAATCCCTGACTTCAAAATATACTACAAAGACATAGTAATAGAGACAGCATGGTACTGGTACAAAAACAGGCACGCAAATTCATGGAACAGAATTGAAAGGCCAGAAATAAAACCACACATCTATGGACAGCTAATCTTCAACAAAAGAGCTAAGAACACACAATGGAGGAAGGAAAGTCTCTTCAACAAATGGTGTTGGGAAAACTGGACAGCCACATGTAAAAGAATGAAAATAGACCATTCTCTTACACCATTCACAAAAATAAACTCAAAATGGATCAAAGACTTAAAGGTAAAACCTGAAACCATGAGACTTCTATAAGAAAATATACGCAGTACACTCTGTGACATCAGATTTGAAAGGATCTTTTTGGATACCATGTCTTCTTGGACAAGGGAAACAATAGAAATAACAAACAAATGGGACTTCATCAGACTAAAGAGCTTCTACAAGGCAAAGGAAAACAGGATTGAAATGAAAAGACAACCCACCAACTAGGAAAAAAATATTTGCAAATCATATATCTGACAAAGAGTTAATCTCCATAATACATAAAGAACTCACACAACTCAACAGCAAAAAATCAAACAACCTGGTCAAAAATTGGGTAGGGGATATGAACAGACAGTTCTCCAAAGAACGCATACGGGTGGCAGACAGGCACATGAAAAGATGCTCATTATCACTGATCATCAGGGAAATGCAAATCAAAACTACACTAAGATATCACCTTACACCTGTTAGAATGGCTGTAATAAACAAGACAAAAATAACAAGTGTTGGAGACGTTGTAGAGAAAAAGGAACCCTCATCCACTGCTGGTGGGAATGTAAACTGGTGCAGGCACTATAGAAAATAGTACTGAGATTTCTAAAAAAACTCTAAATAGAAATACCATATGACCTAGCCATCCCACTGATTGGTATCTATCCAAAGAACTTGGAATCAGCGATTCACAGAGACTCATGTACCTCTATGTTCATTGCAGCATTATTCACAATAGCCAAGACATGGAAGCAACCTAATGCCCATCTACCGATGATTGGATAAAGAAGATATGGTGTATATACAATGGAATGCTACTCAGGCATAAAAAAATGATGAAATCGTCCCATTCACAACAACACTGATGGACCCTGAGGGTATTATGTTAAGTGAAATAAGCCAGATAGAGAGAGACAAGCTCTGTATGATTCCACTCGTCTGTGGAAGATAAACAAACATATGGACAAAGAGAACAGATTGGTGGTTACCAGGGGAAAGAGTGGGTGGGGGGTGGGCACAAAGGGTGAAGGGGCACACCTATAAGATGACTGACAAATAATAATGTACAACTGAAGTTTCACAACGTTGTAAACTATCATAACCTCAATTAAAAAAAATCAGGCTCTACAATCTATATACAATTCAAAATTGAGATAATATTAGAATTTTTTCAATGCTATTAAATATTCTTTGGAATATTCATGATATCTTTAAGGTCTATGTCATGTCATAATTACACTAATTAGATTGCTTCTGTTTCCATTTTTGATAATATAATTATGATAGCAATCTTTATACAAAAATCATATTTGTGTTTCTGATTACTTCCTTAAGCTGGATATATGGGGTATATTTCAGTGCATAGTAGAAGAAGACCAAATTCTAAATAGATTTTTTAAAGAAGTGATTTACTATCTCACTAACAAAAAGTCTTACTCTACAGGATAGTGTGTAAAAAATTTGTTTAAATCCTGACCTCAGGCAATTTCTCTTTACCAAAAAGAATATGCAGTGAGATATTTTCTTAAATATGGCCAATAGACGGGATTCCATTTCTCTTCAACTGTTCCCCAAGAGCATCCAATACAATGTCTGTGTTGCAAGAAGGTCCACTCCTGCAGATGCCTACAGATTTTTCCACGTCAGAGAGATATTGAGATCCCACCTCGAACCATCAGGTTAATTGTGCATTGTATTTCCTATCCTAATCGTTTCAAATTTCCTGGTATCCCACGGCCTCTTGAATATAAGGTAATGATTTCCTATGTCTCCCAGAACTTCCAACATCCTTGACTTGAGTTCTCACTGTATACCAGGTCATGACCTAGTGAAAATGCTCAACAACTCTGTAAGGTAGTTAGACATAATCCCCCTTTTTCATAAAAGGGCTGTCTCTTACATCCAGATGGGTTGCACAAACAAATTGCTTACACAGTCAGGTTCCCCCTCCACCCAAACTTTATGGTTCATGGTTACTACGTGGTCACATTTTGTGCTTTTATTTTCAGCAGGCTTCAGTGAATTTGGGGAGGGGACCCAGAAATAGGCAGTTTTAACCACCTCTCCGATGAGTCCAACCTTTGGACCATCCTTTGAGAAACAGTGCTTTGAGTAATCTGGCTCATTTCCTTCTAGCTGTTTTCATTTCCTTGTGTTGGCAAAATAGATACAGATGGAGCAAAAGCATCTTTTTAAAAGTATGCTAATGTTTTAAGTTTCCAAAATGGTCTATTCAATGTATCTAATTAATTCCAGAACTACTGAAAGAATTAATGTTCATTTGTTGGGTTTTTTTGGGGGAGATTCAGATCAGGTCTGTCCCTTACCCTACAAAAGACAGTTCGTGAGAATTAAGCTATAATAAACATGGAAGAAAGGTGATAAACACAAATTAGTGTGTATGCCCAATTGGAAGATAAATTTAAGGGCTTTTCTCTGTATTTGGCAAGTGTAACCAATATAATACTTATCGCCAAATTATTCCTCAAGCATGTCCAAACCCTTTCATTGGTTTTTAGGACAGGCTATTCATACAGGACATTTAAAGAAATGTTTCTCTCTGTAAATAAATCTTAGAACAAGGCAGATGATTTCTTTAACACACCATATGTTGTTTAATTGGCCCTTGCTTGATTTTCTGGAGGTGGGTTTAAATGTTACAACTTTGGCAAAAAGGATCCTCTAATGAACAAGTAATGGTTACATTCCAATTAATATATAAAAATCATAACAATGTCTCCTCTTCATTTAGACACAAGTGAAAATTTTGGATCGCCTCCAGTTTCATATTATGTTATTGTGTTAATAAATAAAAGTAGAGCAAGTTTCGAAGGAACCCAGTTCTTCAAGAAAGACTTTCCAAAGTTTAAATGAAGGACTAATAGAAATATTTAGCCTGTCCTGCTAATTAACTTGTATCTGTTTCCTCCAGATCCTGAAAATCTTATTGTAAAATTAGACATTACAAGATAAATTGCTACACTAGAAAGCATCTTTTGTTTAGCACTCTTCTTCTCTTATTACTCCTGCTTAATTCTTGGGCTGTAGTACACATCGCTAAAGAAACATCTATTACTGTATATCCCACCTCCCAATGTGGTCCTTTGGATTAGGTACAAGACAAACAACAATACACAAGTATCTTCATATAATGAAACATTTCACCATTCTAAAAATGTGTTGATTGTTTCTAACATGTGTTTTCATGATATTTTTAAATGATTCCTCAATACCACTTTCATTCAGGTTATCTTGTAAAAGTTCTGAAGCCACAATGCTTCTCCACTTTGAAATGAGGCCTGGGCTCGTACTCAGAGCAAGGAAGAGGACCCCTAAATCTTAAGCCCACATTTACTATGAGATAACCAATTGCTTTTATTTCATATTACTTCATCTTTAAGATGAGGAAAGGGGAGATACTATTAGAATAAGAAATTTGCCTAAAGCTATAATATGGGTAATGAGAGCGTATTAAGAACCAGACAACAACAACTGGGCTATGTCCCACTCCTTAACTCCTTGATGATGATTTCAGAGACTCACAATATGTACATCTCTCAAAATAATGCCAAACAAGATGTCCCACTGCTAGAATGCCTGGAGCTGAGTGTGAGGCTGTACTGAGGGGTTACCCGCATTTGCCTCGTTGACTCCATGCTAGGGCTGCATGTATAGTGCAGTGGTTAGGGGCTTGGGGTCAAATAGACTTGATTCAAACCCAGCTCCACCACTTCCTTGCTGTATGACCTTAGACAAGTTAATTAATTTTTCAAAACCTCAGTTTGCTCCTATGTAACATGGAGCAAATGTTAGAACCAACTTAGAAAGTATTTATGAAAATAAAATAATCGTATAATGTTCTAGACCCAGAGATCTGGTGCAAAGCGAGCTTCAATAAAGGTCACTTTTCTACTCTTCACTGTGATCCTAAGTACAGCTATTATTATTTTTAGTTCACAGGCAAGGAAACTGAGGAATATCAATTAAGGGAGCAACCTACCTAAAACCAAGTAGCTAAAAAGTTGTAAATTGGGGGTTGAAACCCAGCCTGTGTGACTCCAGATACACAAGATGCTTCATACTTCCCCTGTGCTACACGCCACCAGGCAATGCATCCAGATTCCTCTATGAGAAGGACACGTTTCCCATCCTCATCTATCTGAGAAATTCAACTTCCTCAGGACCTTTAAGATGGAGTGAAACATAAACACGCCAAATGATCTTCTACAGCTAAATGAGAGGTTGATGGGAACGGCTCCTGCCAATTTTCAGCGTGGCACAGGCCCTCAGTTATTTCTGAGCTGAGGCAGGATCTTCTCCATTGCCTTCAATATGGTTCTTTGAGGTTCTGGAAAACAGATTTATATTAGAAATGGTAATGCCCATGTGACTGTGCCTCCAGGGTTCTTCCTGTATCCATTCCTACTTAAAACACAATAGCAGGGAAGACGGCACTTCCCAGAATGCAGGCGTTCACCATCAGCTTCCTTCATTCCTCTTCCTTCCTTAAATGTTTTCTGGGGCTCCAGTCTCTAAGTTGGTACAGAAACAGAAGCTTCAGGAGGTAAATAACGGCACTCAGGCTGCCTCCAAAACCAGCTCCTGGGGCAAAAGTGAAATAACTGCCTGATTTTTGCAGGGTACTGAGTCTGCAACTCTGACCTGCAAGAAAGAGGTTTTCTGACCTTCTTTCAGTTGGACAAGGGACTCTTGTTTCATGAGACAAAAACATGGGTGGTCACATCTCATTGCCTTCAGGCCTGGTCTGTGGCTACATGCAGGCCCTTGGACAATGCTGGGAAGTGGGTTGAGGGGGCTCCCTGGGCACAAAGAATAGAGTTAGGGTTTGTCTTTTTCTCTAAGGAGTGACATGCAACTGAATGAACAATGACTGTCCAGTGACATCAGTTCTATAATAAGGATGATACATGGCACAAAGGAGGCACAGAGGAGAAATAGATAACTCGACTGCACAGGCAGTATTTGCTTGAGGGGGAACATGCTAAAAGCAAAAACCCATCACTGGGAGGTGGCTAGTATGCCGATATTGCAGGCGTTTATACAAAATCTAAGTTAGGTTTATAGACAAGAATATCATCCCAAGAAGGAAGACAAAATGATACTCAAGCATGACATCCTTTGTGGAGAGTAAAGAAGAATGACCTTGGGCAATTCATGTAGAAGGAAAATGGAAAAATAAATTTTAACCCTAAGCACATAGAAATGTGAGCACCCAATTGAGAGTAATATGCTTTGGGTTGGATTCTTGTCCTGGTTCTTTCACTACTCAGTGTGTATGGCAAGTTAAATCCCATCGTTCCTTAGCCATAAAGCAGAATGGGTGGATAAGATGGACTCAGAAGACCATTCTAGCATTAGTGTTCCCTGGTCCTGTGTCTGAGTCATGGAGAGCATTAACAATAGGCAGCTCCAGTGAAATAGCCACAGTCAGAGACAGCAGGGTGGCGCTCACCTCTGCAATCCAGAAGTAAGGAAGCAGCCCAAACAGTGACAGGCCCCCAAAAGAAGCATAGCCAGTGGGCATATTACAGATGTTGGAGATTTGGAAATAATAGATACTGAGTATATTTCAATATGAAGTCTCAGCCTCGTATCACACCAAAAATAAACTTAATTATTCCTGAATCAAAAAAAGAGTTAATTCCAGAAAGGAAAAGAATGAATTTGCAAATAAAATGAAACTAAAAAGAATAAAATGAACAGGAATGATAATTCTCCACAGTCACATGTTTGCGAGTCAGCTGTTTATAATAAGCTTATACTTCAAATTGATTAATTATTTTATTGAGCTGGCTATTCTTTTGAAAATAGTTACATCAAATAGTTTGAAAATGGATCCAGATGTAGTTGCTTCTTTGACGTTATTGGGAATGTATGAACAAATGGAAGATAGATCATTTGATTAAACATAACTAAAAATCCATTTTATATTTTGAAGTATCTGAAACAGTTTTAGCGTTAAAAGTACAACATGTAAATTAAAAAGAAAATTACCCTTTTTGTAATAGTGGATGAATACATGGGCATTATTTTTAATTATTGACAATTAGTGTATTTATGTGATAACTCATCTTTACAGACTTAATTGGTTATTTCTTCCTTTTAAAAGAGAGTGGAAATGTGTGGAATTGTCATGAGTGGCTAACTCTTGTAAGGATGTTACAATAGGTCTTTGTTTACAGAGGCAAAAGGATTACGAGACTTTACAGTAATTGGAGAGAGCATTTATTTAATTATAGAT
Organism: Equus przewalskii; assembly: GCF_037783145.1. NCBI lineage: Eukaryota > Metazoa > Chordata > Mammalia > Perissodactyla > Equidae > Equus > Equus przewalskii. Next base: position 16,633,879 of record NC_091838.1, on the reverse strand, counting down.
ATTTTCACTATAATTTTAGAGGAAATACCACACAATTACATAAACACCGAATATAATATCTTTTTAATTTGCATAGTGTGTGGTTAGATCTATACTCTAAGATAAACCAGAGCCATAATTATATATACTTCTGAAGTTAATGCTTAATCTTTTCACCAAATACAACTGTCTATTATTTTATTTGTAAATATGTTAGCATATCAACACTTCTTATCCACTAATATATGGTGATTTCTTGAGAATAATTGTTTATATTCCCCTACCCTTTTGAAAACATCTACATAATTTCACCTGGTTAATATTTTAGAAGAACATAATTGGCAACATTTTTTAAAATTCCATGTTTTAAAATTGCATTTGAAGTTTTATATAGAATACACTGCTTACTGTTAGCAATCTATAAGGTTCTATTTCAAGAATCTTTCTTTCCACTTTGAACCCTAATCTAAATGTTTATGCTATTTAACAAATTTTATGTACACTGAAGTGGTTTTTTGGTTTAGTGTACGTTGCTAATATAATTTTACAGTGTTTTCTAGAAAGTGTTTTTTATAATTGCTAGATCAAAGAATTGATTTACTTAACTGAATCTTCTACAAGATATGCAGTGGATCTTTGAAAAAAGAATTTTTTTTAGCCTAATAAGATAGTTTCTGAGGATTACAGTGCATTTCATTTTTAAAAACTTAATTCTCAATAAATTTTCATTGATCCTCTACTATGATTAAGGCATAGAAATTCACACATGAACTGGCATGAACTCTGCCTTCAGAGAACTTAGAAACTCTAAGGGGAGATGGGACACAGGTACCATCAAATAAGATAGAAAGTCATGAGTTTTATAACAGAGGAATGAACAAACTCAGTAAAGATGGAATTGCAAAAATGTTGAGAGTCAGACAACATACAACAAAGGGATTTGACCTCTTACATCTTCCCATTAATCCTCATTAATCCGCAAAGTGCTACCTGATTTCCTTATTCACTGAGAAAACGGAAGAAATCTGGAGAGAACTTCCATTAAACACCACCATTTCTACTCCCCACCCCCTGCGCCTAGCCCATAAACTCCACATTACGTCCAGTTACTGTGGGTGACCCGTGTCCTATCCAAGACCAATTCCTCCATTTCCTCTCTAGTCTCCCTTCCCTCTTTCCTTGCCAGGACGTTTCTCCAGCAGTTATCCCCTCTGGCTCCTGCATCATTAAGTTTTCTCTCTCTTCGGATCATACTGATCAGCATACAAACGTTCTGTTACTTCTTTTATGAAAAAAAAAGCAAACCTCTTTTGACCTCATTTTCCTCTCCAGGTAATGACATATTTTTCTTCATTACAAAACTCCTTGGAAGAATTGTCCCTCTTTGCCATATCCAAAAGAATTCTAAACACACTCTTTGTCAGATTTTCCCATTCGTGACCCAGTAAAAAATTTTTGTCATTAAGGATATCTTCTTTGATACATCTCTTTTCAGTTTTCATCTGCATCATTCTTTACCTCTTAGTAGCAACAGATGCAGTGGATCCCTCCTACTTAAAACCCTTGCTCTCTTTTGGCTTCCAGGACAACACGCTCACCTGGTATCCCTCCTAACTTTCTGTCCTCTCCTTGGTATCCTTTCCTATTTCTCCTCATCATGTGACCCCCACATTGAGTGCCAGGACTCGATCTTTGGATCAATTTGCCTAGCTGTCTAAGTTCATTCCTTTGAATGATCTCATCCAGTCACGTTGGCTTTAAAGATGGTCTTTAGGTTGGTAATTCCAGCCTGTGACCTCTCCCTCGTTATCCAACTGTCCACTTGATAGGATTACCGTGTTTATCAAATAAAAAATAGGACATCCGGTAAAATTAGAGTTTCAGACAAATGATGAATATATTTTTTAGCATAAGTATGTACCATAAAATATTTGCTTTATATTTATCTAAAACTAGTTTTTGCGTTTATCCGAAATTCTAATTTAACTGGGTGTTCTGTGTTTAGTCTGACAACCCTACCTTCTGATATTTCCATATCTCAACTTTGATACCCAGGAGGCATCTCAAATGTAAAATATCCAAAGCTGAGCTTCTGACATCCCCTCGCATACCGGTTCATCTTGCAGAGTCCTCATCTCAGTGAAAGGCAACTCCATTGTTCTAATTGCTCAAACAAAAGCATTGCAGTCACCTCGACTCTTGTCTGTTTCTCACATCACGGCTAATTTATTATTACATCCTATTGGATCTAATCTCAATTGCTGCATAGTCAGAATTGGACATTTTCTCATGGCCCTTCTGCCACCACCATCTCTTGCCTCCTAATAGGTTTTCCTCCTTCTACCTGTAGCCCCTTTTAGTCTGTGTTTAGACCAGCAAGCTGAATATAAATAGATGAACACATAAATAGATGAATAGATTGATGTCTGTATGAAGTGGGTAATTATTTTAAAAGATAGCGCCAATTTTAGAAAACCTTTAGAATGAAAGCAATACAGCCTTGAATCTTGTCTAAATTGTTCTTAATAACTTTTTACAAGTAAAACTTTTCTGCCCAGTAAAGGTTTATCTTCCAAGGTTGATGATACAAGGGGAAGCCACCTTTATATAGCCCGTATTTGCCTCCCTGAAGTTATATCATAGTGCAGGGAAATTGCTAAAAAGTCCTGGCTGCATAGCCAAAGGTTGGGCTCTTTAAAAGGTTTGAGAAATTTAAAAGATCAATAGCTCAAATACTATTAAATGGCTGGTTTTTTCTTCTGTTTTCTACAAAATAATAATAGAGGACATTTATTGACCACTTACTTTTCACCAAACCCTGTTCTAAGGATTGACATGAGTCCATGCTACTCCATCCCCAGTGACATATGAACAGCAGAAAGGTTCAGTGACTTGCACGAGGCTGGTAGTAGAGCCTTGGAGGCCAGCACACTACACGTAGCACACGCATATTACACATAGCACACGCATATTAGGGATCCTTCATCTGAGTTATTCAGAACCTTCTTTTTTTCTAGAAGCTAGAGGTGCAGTGAACGTGTCCATGTTTTAGTTATTTGGAGTTCTTATTTCCCTTGAAAATTCCCTTTGCAATAGTTCACATCTGACCTTACGTCAAAGGGGAAAAGATGTCAATAACTCTAAAAATATAAATTGACTATTGAAATTCACACACCCGTGCACACACACATTCCAAGAGTTTGAAAAGGCTATTATGTTGACACCTACGGTCCCAATCTGCAGAGCTGTGTTTGGAAGATTAGAACTTAGTAATTATACTTTTCTGTGACTCCTTGAAATTATGTTGCTTAAACAATGCAACTGTATTCTGAAGCCTAGCAGTTATGACTGATGAGTTAAATACTGTGGCTTAGTGTTATTAGGGGCGTCTCTCATGTGGTGCTCAGGAGGATTATGCAGCTGTCCTAGTCTCTTTTGGAATCCCACAGGCCCAAGAAGAAAGTTGGCAGAAACCCATGATGGAACCCATCCACCGAAGAGCACTACGTCCCTCACATCCTTTCCTGGCCACACCGGAGAGACTTTTCCAACCTGAACAGTCACATTACATAAAAATTCTAGTCAGGAGCTGCTCTGGTGGCCTAGCGGTTAAGTTCGCATGTTCTGCTTCTCGGCGGCCCGGGGTTTGCCGGTTCGGATCCCGGGTGCGGACATGGCACCACTTGACAAGCCATGCTGTGGCAGGTGTCCCACATATAAAGTAGAGGAAGATGAGCATGGATGTTAGCTCACAGTCAGGCTTCCTCAGCATAAAAGAGGAGGAGTGGCAGTAGTTAGCTCAGGGCTAATCTTCCTCAAAAAAAAAAAAAAATTCTAATCAGCAATGATGAGTCAACAATCCTGGAGTTTAATCCAGACTGTGCTCCACCATCTGGCCCTAGGAAAGCTAATCTTCATTTAGAGCCCCTGGATTTCTCAACGAGAGTAGCTCATTACTTATGGACCACGTCACATGGTGACAACAGAGTACCATGGCGGTGGTCATGTGGCCATTTGGCCTCACTCTCAGGCAGGCTTTGTTTATTTTATTAAAAGAAACTAGGTTAAATAAAGCCAGTTCCCTTGGATGTAATTTTACCCGAGGGCTAAGAGAGAAAGTGTTATATATTTGATGTCAAAACATTGTATTGATTCACCTAAAAGATAGAAATGACCAAATTAATTTTTTGTGCTTCATAATAGCAAAACAACTGATTAGTAGACTGATTTTTGTTCTCTTTTTAATTGATTGAGCAATATATATTCTTTCGAGGAGAAAGCAGAGGACCACTATCATATTGACTAGACTTAATTAACTGTCTTTAGTTTTTTTAACTAAACTGAACACGTGCCCTATTTTTTTCACCTTAAAGTAAAAGAGGTAGTTGATAAATGAAACGATCAAAAATCAGGGAGTGATTCTCAACATTTTCGTTTCTAGGACAAGAAGTTTTGGCAATATCCAAGAGGAAATTAAAAATCAAAGTGATACTAAATAAGTCAGCATATTTAGAAAAACAGGATTCCACGTCATAATACTGCCTATGGTTATTTTGTAAGTCACCTGCTTACCAGTCAGCACTGTTGATTTAGGAAGAAATGTTTGCTGCCCTGACCACGCTCACTAAAGAAGCCGTAAAGCAAAGTCCTTGCAAAGGCTATTTGCAATATTTGTTGAATGTTTCCTGTAACAAAATGAACCCTCTCTAGACCAAAGCAAATGTTTTATTCAGTTCAGTGGTTTATGCAGAAAGACATTGCTGTAAGAGTTTATGCCCAGTTATAGCAAAACGTTTTAGGTGTGATGAGATGAAAAATGGTAGCATGAGGATTTCTTTTAAGAAGCACTGTGGTGTTAAAATATGTCCGCAAGTTCTCTAACACTTCTCCCTTCAAGCAGGAGAGCTCAATCTCCCTTTCCTTGAGACTGAGCTGTACACAGCGACTTGCTTCTAACAAATAGAATACTGTAGAAGTGACAGCATGGAACTTCCAAGAATGGGACATAAAACATATTGTGGTCTCCTTCTAGGTGTCTCCAAGATTACCCACTCTGGTGGAAATCAGATGCCATGCTATGAGGATATTCATGTCGCCCTATGCAGAAATCCATGTTGCAAGGACTGAAGCTTCCTGTCAACAGCCAACAAAGAACTGGAGCCTTCTGCCAACAGCTATGTGTGGCCGCCATCTTGGAAGTGAATCCTCCAGCCCCAGTCAAGCCTTCAGATTAGTATAGCCTTGGATGCTGTTTTCACAGCAACCTCCTGAGCAACCTGAGCCAGAAGCACCCAGATAAGCTTCTCCTGAATTCCTGGCCCACAGAAGCTGCGAGATAATAAGTGTTTCTTGTTTTAAGCTCCTAGTTTAGAGAGTAATTTGTTGCATAGTAATAGATAACAAATACAGCTAGGAAATGGTCTTTGTTCAAGAAAATTGCATTAAAAAGCCACTTGGGGTAAAAGATAAAATCCTGCAGTCATGGATGACAGTCATAGCCCAGGAAGCCAATAGTGATTGTTGATTTACTCTGCATGAATAAAGGAATTAAGTCAGGCTTCCAACAGGGCCATGAGAGAGGAGAAGGGAAGGGAAGAAAGAGAGCAGCCAGTAAAATACTAGAGGCCATACAACCCGCGGGGAAGGGCCAATGAGAAAACTGAGGTGTTTGGAATTTTTTAAGAACTGGAAGGTCTGATGTAATTTTAAGCTTTGCCTGTGTGTGGGTGGGTGTGACCACGTGTGCACACATGTTTGCGTGGGTGTGTACATTTGGAAATCAAGGAAATTCAAGATTAGGAGTGAGCAAAACTGTAAATGGAAATAAATGCCTCTGTTTGTTTATTTAAATCTCTGGGAGCTGCATGGGCTTCCATAGCATATTTTGCTTAAATCTCAAGAGTCACAGGGGTCCTTAATTACATAAGCATTCAACAAAGGTTAATGGCCTTCTATAAATGATTTGCCCTAGCCTGAGACATGCCAGCTGAAACCAGGGTCATAAGGTGTGTCATGCTATCTTAAAGGTTGATATTTTTCTTTTTAATGTCATTCCACAATGCCAAAAGGGTAAAACCTAAAATGACAGTCGTTTGATTGGACTCAGACTGTTATCTTCCTTTCCAACTCTCTTTCCTTTCTTTCACTTTCTCTCTAACCCTGGTTATCCCCAAGTAACTTCCCCCTAAAATGCCTATTCTGCATCTCCTTGAAGTAGAGCAGTGTGGTATGATTCTAGAAATACCAGGGACTTTGGAGTCAGACAGATCTGGGTTCAAATCTTAATTTAAATTTTCACCTGAAAATTTCTACAGCATCTTATAAGAATTTTTTAACCCCTTTCAGCCTCACTTTTCTTTCATGTAACATGGGATTTATAATACTTATTTCTTGTGGTTCTTGTAAAGATTAAGTGAATTAACATACATAAAATTTTTTCTCAAGGTTTAGTCACAATTTGCACCTCATATATTGGAAGGAATGGTTGTTCTTGTCAGTATGATACTAACTTAAGGCTTGTTCTTGGCTATCTGCCCCTGCTACAATGAAAGCTGATATGGGTGTAAGTTACCGCCTTTCTATATGATACTTGAAGAGGGACAAGAATTGTCTGGTGAATTAGCCGGGAATTTTGGCAAGAAGCCCCTTGAGATTTGGGGCTTTGTCTCCGTTAGGTTGGGGAGCGGGGTTTTCATTCTCTCAGTGGGAGAGGCTGCCCCTGAACTCAACTTTCCATGGGAATAGCGGCGAGGGGCCTCCTTCCACCTTCAGCCTGAAGCCTCTTCTCCTGAGCTGGTCAGGCGCTAACACTTGGTGCTATCAGACAACTGCCTCTACTCAGGCTTCTGGGCCAGAGCCCTGGCTGTTGATGAGTAGACATACATGAGGCTATTCTCACTATAAAAGACATGACAAGGGACCAGGCTTCATCCTATGGAGTGCCGCCCTATGATACGTACAGAAGTGTCTTGAATGCCTTTCTGTGAGATGATGAGAGAACGATGAGAGACTGCGTAGCCTCCTCTGAAGGATTCTGGGCTTTCACACTTCCCCAGTCAAGTCTGACTTTTACATCTACACTGCATGATGCTGTAATATTTTCCATCACACATCTTGCCTGTATTGAATGAAACAGATAAAAAATTTTGCCCTTGGAGTATGTATTCCATTGAGGAAAAAAAAAAATCAGAAAATAAAGGAAATGAATAAGTAAAATATTTTATATGTATATGTAAAATATGTACATATATAAAAGATATATGTGTATGTAAAAATATGTGTTAGACAAAGATAAATGCTGTGAAGAAAAATTAAGCAGACAATAGGGAGTGCTGGGAAGATATTCATGTCTTATAAACTGGAAATTTACTTAGAGGTATATGTACCTATGCTCAACATGTGCTCTAGAAGACATACACTGTGATGCTTGTTACAGTAATGTTTAAAGTAGTACAAAAAAAGGTAAAATATAAATGTCCATCAAAGAGAGGTTACCTGGTAATGACCTTCTGACAGAAAGATCCTGTAGTCAGTTAAGGGTGATGGATGGAAGAGAGGTAAGATTGGCACCAGGGAGACATGGTGGAAGATTTTTTTGTTTTGAGGAAGATTAGCCCTGAGCTAACATCTGCTACCAATCTTCCTCTTTTTTTTTTTTTTTTTTTTTGCTGAGGAAGACTAGCCCTGAGCTAACATTCATGCCCACCTTCCTCTGCTTTTTATATGTCGGACGCCTGCCACAGCATGGCTTGCAAAGCAGTGCCATGTCCACTCCTGGGATCCAAACCAGCAAATCCCGGACCGCCGAAACAGAATGAGTGAACTTAACCATTGCATCACCAGGCCAGCCCCTTAGTGGAAGATTAATGAGGTAGTTTAGAAATTATAATGACAGGTAATATCTTTGGGTGCTTACCATGTGCTGGGTGAGGTTCCAAGAATTTTACGTAATTCATTTAATCCTCACAACAATTCTATGTAGTAATTTTTATTGTCTCTTTTTTTTACAGATGAAAAAACAGAGAAAGAGAGAGACTAAGGGACCTTCTCAAGATCACACCTTGGTAGTAAACACAGGCCTCAAACCGGACAGTCTGAGTTCAGAATCACTGTTTTAACCATGATTAACTAAGCTATATACCATATATTCTCAGGAACCATAAGAACAGAGAAAGCATGAAGAATTTCCAAGGGAGAATTTTTCTGGGAAAAATTTATTTCCTTCTACCTAGTTACCATCATTTATGTTCTGTGATTCCTGAGAAGAGGTGTTTTATGGAGAATAATTCATACGGAAGGAATTCCAATAATAACATTTGAGAAGGCAGTGTTTTACTGCACCATATTCAGTTGACAGAACAAAGTTCCATCATCATCAATATCTGCTTAGAGCAGTTTATCTGCTCTCCTGATTAGGTTTACAACCATTTGGAGGAAAAGTATAAGAGTTATATATATATATATATATTATAAAAATGTAATTGTCTCCCATCTGCTCTAAGAGAGAAACTTCATTAAGTACTAGATTATGAAGCCTAAAATTGTAACAGAGGTATTTTTTCCTTTGTGTTTTCTCATGTATATGTTTTCGTGTTATCATTACTAGCCCTTAATTTGATGCCAGATTATAATACTTTTTTAGCTATTTCATTATCATTTTGAGCATGCATGATAAATCTAGCATTTAAATGATATGGTGATGACTAAAAATCAGGCACAAAATGTTCCAAATTATGACAGGCCTGGATTTTTTATTGCAACCATCCTTTTCCCCTCAATTGTGAGATCAAGTGTGTGCTATCTAGTAAGGTTATTAGCTCTAAGGCTTATAAAACTGCCAGCCTTATACCAAAAAGAGTAGAGATCATTTTGTACACCATCTACAGTAAGGCCATTGATAACTTTGAACATAAGAGCCTTCTCTTAGTTTCTCCTTAAAAAGGCTATTATCTTCTTTTAATACATTCATCTTTAGGTAGAGTTTATTTCATTGCTTAGCTGTAAAAAAAAAAAGAAAAGAACGTTTTAGATAGATTATTGGATTTATTGGTCTAAGCAAATCCACTTTGGAATAATAAAAACCTTACTGAGTCATTAAAGACTGAAATATGGTATATTTGTTTTTATAATTTTGCCTCATGTGTTTCGTGCTACGTTGAAATTTTTAGAACTTCATAAACTTTCTTACCTTGTAACAACTATGCTATTCGGCTATAAAAGAGTTTTACTTCTTTCCAGAATGTCTCAAGCACTTCAGTAACCTTAAAATCCTGTGACATTCCTCTTTTTGTAAGCAGGAAATAATCATAGCTCAAATGCATTCTCAATCCAGCCTAGTCATTGGGAAATTTGAGAAACTTACTCTCTTGATGAGGAATAAACGCCAAAATCTCCATGAACTGTGGAAAATCACTGAGACTAATTTCTGTTACTTCTGTGTAGTCAGTTAGAAGGAATGACAGACCTTGGTAACCAAAAGACCTGGGTTCAAGTCATACGTCTACCCCTTATTCTGTGATCTTGGAGAAGTCTTGCTTTTCTTTTTTAACTTTCATTAGGCTCCATTTCATTAGGCTCAGCTTCGTTAGGGCTGCCTTTGTAAATAATGGGATAAAAGCAGTAACTTTCCTGGTGAGTAGTGATGAAGATTAAATAAAATAAAGAGTTTAGTGTGGTGCCTAGAATAAACTAAGAGCCCCGTATATGGTGGATGTCGACATTATGTCATCTCATCCACCTAATGTCCTGGGGTTCAGTTTTTCACGCATGCTTGGTGAGATGGAGAGGAATATTCTGTCTCCAAATGGAAAAACTTAACTTGAACGTCCCAGGAAGCCAGGCGCTAGCAAAGAACGTGTAAGTTCTGATTTCCAGGCATGGTCAGTCTAAGATGGCGTGACCAACATCTCAGCATAACATATGATTGAATATGCAGACACTGCACAGAGTGCGTCTCAGTAGTCACATTATAAATTAACACTGCTTATAGAAATAAAAAGCATTATAAAAGAACACTATGAACATGTGTATGCCAACCAATTAGATAATCTAGATGAAATGGACAAATTTCTAGAAACATGAATATCCAAAACCAGCCCAAGAATAAATAAAAAATCTAAATAGATCTATAACAAGTAATGAGGTTGACTCAGAAATCAAAACCACCAAAGAAAAGTCCGGGACCAAATGGTTTCACTGGTGAATTCTACCAAACATTGAAAGAAGAATTAACACCAACCTTTTTCAAGCAATTTCAAAAATAGAAGAGGAGGAAATAGTTCTCAATTCATTTTTAAAAAGGAAAAAGAAAAGAAAAGAAAATTTAATCTTGTCTCTAGAATACCATGACATTTGATGGCATTTTCTATAATCAAAAAACCCATAAGAATCAGCACCCTCCATATATCCAATGACACAGCCTACTCACTACAGCCAGGTGCAGGATCCCTTCTAGACCATACCTGAGGCTCCCGGGCTCTGAGTCAAGCAGGGCAGGCTTAAGCCTCGTTGAGTCAGGCAACTCTCCCAGAGTCCCTAACTTTTTCTGTTGCATGTGTCTTCTTAATCCTCACCACCGTCAATCCCCACCACAAAAGAATTCAGTGATCTAACTATTTTAGTCTGGACTGTCCGTGTAAGCCTCCAGCATTAAAACAGAAGCCTGAATGCAAATAAGCCGTTCTGGGTCATCTTTACACATATCCATCTATCACATATTCCCTACTGCCTAGGATTCCCTCCACAGTCTAGCCAGATAAGCTTAAATATCCTTTTATTCCTAAAGCCAAACTTACTCAACTAAATTATATGGCTTTACAGCTCTGCTTCCAAGCATTAATTCTTTTTGAGACTAAGTACATTCATTAGTATTATTTAAAGCCTGCTCGGCTTAAGTTAATTTCTGATCCTCTTCTATGAGTTTCTGGCCTTGGGCTTTTATTAATCCATGCTAAGAATGTTAAACCCTGTCCTTGCCATCCTCCCTTATTTTAATAAGCTTAAAAATGCTAACACACATTCAGCCACCCCAATCTGTAGCATTATGTCTGTGTCCAATACTCGGTTTGTAAGGTGGAGAGGAGAAAGGGCTGCATAAAGTGGCGTGTGGGTTTTGAACTTCATGATGGAAATTACTAAAATGTAGCGTTGGAAAGGTGTAAAATTTTTGGTTCAGATATCGGGCCAATATTTTGCGAATGGAGTTAGCAGAAAAGTCTAAGCATCTTTCCGTCACCAGGTAGTAAACATCACCATCTTCAAAGAGGCCTTCAATTTGGAGAGATTCCTGCAGGACAAGAAAAATGGATAAAGTCAGACCATATAATAAGATCCCTTTTGCCTTTCCATTTTCTCTTTCGAAGGACTTGATTCCCTATCCAAGCCGACTTAAACGTACAACTCCTAGGACTCATAAACCTCCAAAAGACGCTTGTTCTATAGTAATAACTAGCATTTATGCGATTACAAAGCAATTTCACATGCGTTGTCTCATTTGATAGAGTAGAAAATATAAATATCACTACCCTCGTTTTAGAGATGAGCAGCCTTAAAATCACAGCATCTAAATAACCAACTGATCAGCCACAGATCTGGAAGCTAAACCCGGATGCTCTGATCCCCATGCTCTCTAAATTCATCACACTGCTTCTCAAATGACATGTTATACCTCAGTGTCTGGAATATCTGTTTCTCTTTATTGTTCATGTCTATTTTTGGTTGTAGGATTTAAGATACATACAAAATGGATACCCTACATATGATAATTAGAATTCAAGTAGACAATTTTTTAATTAATCAGCTAATGCGTAGAAAACATTGCATGAGACGTGTTGGAAGGTTAAATTCAAAATGAATGAATAAGGCATTGAAATGAATCTAGTAAGTGATAAGATTTACACAAATGGCTAAAATGCACATTAACAGTGTTTTCCAAATTTTTCCTGTAATATAACACAGCCATGGGCACTTAGTAAGCCTGCAGAGTCCTACAGGCCTTCCTGAAGATTTTGGTTCAATATCTATATGTTCCCAAGTATTCCAGGTAATTTTTATTATGGGAAACACTGAATCACAGAAAGTTGATGGTAATAACAGGAAAAACTAAAGTCCTATGGCACCTTGAAGAATGTAGGGCTTACCTCCAGTTGTGGAAGTCTGCAAAGACCAGATGGAAGAAGTGATATTTCAGTCTTTGTAGCTGGGCAGGATTTCAACAGCAGAGGAAACTCAACGGCAGAGACAAAGCATTGTGAATACAGACAGCACATTTTGGAGTGGAAATTATTTCAGCACAACTAATGTCTGCAACGTGTGTAAGGAACAGTCAGGCCACGTTAGAGGGGGGTTTTGGCTATTTATGCTAGAGAATTTTAAACCAACTCAGTACGTAGTGAGGAACAATGATAAATATTTTTGGAAGCTGGACCAATTGATTGTCTAAAGCTCTACATGTTATTTTTTCAGTGACTCCAAAATGAGCTAAAAGTCATCAGTAACATTTATCACTTGAAGCTATAGCAATGATTTTTTTAAAAAAAGAAGAAAAATAGTTTATGTACTTTTCAGGTGAACAAATCATTTTTATAAATGCAAGGTTGTGTGTGTAAATATTATAGATAATTATTATGCTTTATATATATTCACAGACATTTATAAATCTTCCCTGATAGACTTAAGCTAAATTTGTGACATTTATCTTTGTATAATACTTTATTTAATATATGTGTTTTTATTTCCCTTTCACATCCTAGTGCAATTGTTACATAAGCATCCAACTGAAAAGTCTTATTAAAGCACTTTGATTAAGTAAAACATTTTGGATTTCAGGTTTATTTTTCTGTATGATTGAATCTAAGAAGACCTGGTAACAGAAAAAATATCCTAACATGCAAACCATTTTAGTTATACACATATTTATCGATTGCCCATTCTAGACTAGCTACTGAGGTTATAAAGGCACAATTGCTAATAATGAGGAACTTGTATTCCAATAAAGGGACTCATTGGTACTAATAAATGAAAGCAGTGACTTGCTACCATGCTATGACAGAGGGAAGGGACGGTAAAAAAGGTGTGTTCAGTTTTACATGATGTGGGAGTTTGGGGGTGAAAATAAACGAGTAGGATGAGCAGACGAGAGATAAGAAAGGCTTCATAGAGCAAGTGATGCTTGAGCAGAGTCTTTAAAGATGATTACATGGTCATAGCCAGAAAACAAGAAATTAGACAATTTAGCATAAACAACGGAGTGAGATATCCTGACATTTTGTAAGACAGTAGTAGTTTAGTTTGCTCACATTTTGAAGATGAGTAAGCTGAGCTTCCTGAGGGTATGTGGCTTGCTCAACTTTACAAAGTTATTTTAGGTTGTAGAACTCAGTTGATGGTACTTCATGCTCTCAGCTTCAATCTACGTGTCTCTAATAAGTTGAACTTTGCCAGTAGCAGTGGGGAAAGAGAAGATGGGATGGATTCCAGTGATATGCATTGACTTCATCCACCAAATACTCATGGAGTGCCTACTATGTGTCAGTCACTGTCTGGTGTTGAGGATACAGGAATAAAGGAGACACCCAAAGACCCTGCCCTCCTGTAGTTTACATCGTAGTGGAAATAAAGAAGACAAAATCCACAGAACTTGACCAACTCATGAGGGCTATCAGAAAGAATGGGAGAGGGCTTTGAGAAAGAATGAGAGAGGTCTAAGATATATAGGTCCAACACACTTGGAAAACACTTATTCATTCAACAAACACTACTGGATTCTTACTATGTGATGTGTAACTATTGAGTCCCTACTAGCAACATGCCTAGCACTAGCTGTTGAGGATACAAAGACGTAGAGGATACAGTATCCTCCTTTTAGAAGCTCAAACTAGCTGGGTACCAGTGCTTAAGAGAATCAGGAACTATCAGTAAACACATAAACCCTTGCTTCTTTGGACCCAGGGGCATTCAAACCAGATTTGCCTTATTGCACAAATCACGACCTACAGCTACTCAGGAGAAAACTTGTCCTTTTGAAATACTCACACTGGTCCTCATAAGTAAATTTTGCATTCAAAACCACTTATATTTTTAAGTCAGATCATTTTGAAAATACTCTCTAAACGTCGTGAGATGTATCAAGCCATTTTTGCTTAGTGAAGTAAAAGACCAAACAGACGCTTTATTATATAGAATGGCAAAAATAGAAATCAGTTATAAAAAAATTAAATGTGCTGGATGTCAGTTAAACAGTAAAGAAAGACTGGAAAGTTAACATTTGTGATATACATACAGCACAATAATAATAGGCTATAAAATTCCACAAAGTGCTCTGTGTTTTACTCAAAAAAAGTAGCGTGGCCAAAGCTGTGTTTCAGGAAGCTTCCGGTATAGGGTGGATGAAAGGGGAGAGAGAAGACCTGGGGTGACGGCTAAGGGGATTGCTGCCAAATTCCAGGTGAGTGCTGTCAAGTGCCCGTTATTGTGGAACAACAGTGGGAAAGGAAAGAAGGATGCAAGAGACCTTGCAGTGGTCGAGGCAAAGGCTTCCAGACTGATGTGATCTGAGGAGACAGGAAAAGAAAATCCAGTATGACTCTGAGGTTTGAGGTCTGAGCAACTGAAAGACCAGGGGTGTCATTTACATAAGCCGAGCAAAGAGCTGGCTTTGAGAGAAGGATGATCAGTTCTATTTTGACTTCAAAATACGACAGCAAGCGGTTGTGGGTAATGTTTTGGCTCATTGAGCTGTATAGACTGCTATCACTTATGGCAATAGCCTAACTGGCAAGATCAATAACGCCTTCTGTTGGGAACGGGGGAATGCTACTATGGTGTTTGATCAGCATATCCAGTGGCACGTGAATTCTATCCCCAGACAGCCACCCTTCCCACAAGAGCCCTGAGAGAGGTATGTGGGCAGAGCGTAATAGTAAGGAAAGGAACATTTCCTGAGGTATTGGCTCCAAAGTGAAACTTTAAACCTATGCAGAGCTAGGCTAGATTGTGGGAAGCCTTAAAGACTCCTTGGCCTAAATGGCCGCCTTTCTCCTAGCTTTTTCTCTGGCGGCTCCTTGGTTTAGAGCTAGGGAACAGTGATGATGGAGGGGTGTGAGTGGGTATGTGTTGGAGCATTGGTGTGGGTATATGTGTGTGTCTGGGGCGTTTATCTCCAAACAGGAGGAATCCATGAATCTTAATTTTCTCTAGTTTGGTGAAAGATGGTAATAGTGCTATTTAGCATTTACTTCAATTATCTAAGTGTAATACAGGAACAAATTCTTGACTTCTTATAGCAACCATATATTACTATCTCTAGTTTACAAAGGGGAAAATTAAGGCATAGAGAGGTTAAGTTAGCTAAAGTGGTACAATTAGTAAGTGGCAGAATCAAGATCCCAATCAAGAAGGCTATCACACTGCTTCTTAGTAGAACCTCTTTTAGTCAATTTCAAATGAAGTAACTAACCAGACAAACCAATGCTCTCCATCCCCTCCAAAAGGCCTAATGGGGGACCATCCGTAAGACTCTCCAGCCCCTCTGTAAGACACACTACTGAAGATGGAACATACACAGGCTGGTCATGACTAGCAAGCCGCTCTCTGAAACCACAGACTCCTACATAAAGTATGTATTTGACAAGAATCAGTTCTATTTCCCCAAATCGATTTTTGCCAATTGAACTTGTTGTAATTATATAATGTATAATTGAACTTGTTGTTGTAATTATATAATGTATAATTGAACTTGTTGTTGTAATTATATAATGTAGTTAAATATTACATTCGCTAGTGAAATATGGGTGCAAAAAGGAAGATTAGCAAAAATAAAATGAAAATGAACTATGGATTATAGAAAATGTTAATTTTTTAAATTAATAAAGAAAAGTCACTTAAAAAATATCACTGTTTGAGTTAGGTATGGACAAGTCAATTAGAAAAAATTGTAAAGGTTTAGAATCATGTGGCACAGGCTGCTTTCACGTGTTTAAGTCATAGCTCCACCTCAAACAAGTTGATAATGGAATTTGCAGAGGATATAACACAAGTTTCGTTTCTACAAGAAAGACTACAAATTCTAGTCAGGAGACAGATCATCAAAGAAAATCTTTTTCTCTATCAAAATATTGGTGAATAAATGTATAATTGTATGTTTGAAATTAAGATAAAAATTTTACGGTATAACTACATACCATTTTATCACGTACTTTTTAAAATTTTATAATTAATAGAAAAATCACCATTACTGTGTATATCAGGTAAGAAAGTTTCCACTACATGTCCAAAGAGAGGGAGAGACCCTCCAGGTATCCCCCTAGGTATACTCAAGCTTTAATTGAACTCTTCACCCCCAGGAAAATGACAATACAATATTTTCACATTGAATAACCCACAATCGCACTCCATCTCCTTGGGGGATGAACACGTTTAGGCTATTGGTGGAGAAGGGAGAATAGTTGAGAATTTCTTCTAGCTACTATATATGTGAAATTATTCTTTGCAAGCAGGCAAGGACCTTATCTCTGACTCATAAAATCTGCTGTAGCCTCGTGTAAAGACAGTAGTTGTTTAAACGCCTTTGGGATGCCAATAAAAGCAAAAACATAGTGAGAAAAGAAAAATAATCATAGTTTTGTGAAGATTGATCCTCATTTATTGTGCGACTTCAGAAAAATGACTTGTGCCTTCAGAGGAAATATTTTATATGGTTAAAATCATGAATACCTGCCCGTTAGAGCAAATCGCGTTGGAGTAGGACTGACAGAGGATCATTTGAACTAGAACATGGCCTGTCTGTTCCTGAACTTTTGAGTTTATCTGTCAATTATAGGTTAAAACATAGGTAGTCCTGTCTAAGTACCCAG
The DNA here is from genome assembly GCF_037783145.1 of Equus przewalskii. Taxonomy (NCBI): domain Eukaryota; kingdom Metazoa; phylum Chordata; class Mammalia; order Perissodactyla; family Equidae; genus Equus; species Equus przewalskii. The sequence continues at coordinate 16,617,050 of NC_091838.1, read as the reverse complement.
TTTTCATCCACTCCATACACAATTTTACTAGAATGAGAGAATAAAAGGAATGTCAATGAAAGAAATAAGGGCTTGAGTGAGGTAAGCCAAACATGGCAGCCTATGTGGTGAGTGGCTTCTGTCTGATGTGTCTCTTGTACATGGACTTTCTACTTTTGCGGTGGAAACTACATGATGTTAGGTAGCAAATGTGGCTTCCTGTGGCTTCCTTTTCCTTCTCAAATTTACTGCTTTAGCTACGTGGAGTGGAATCTCATTTTTTCCATGATTCCAAATCAAACTCATACATGATTCTAGAAAGATTAAAATTTACTTAAATAGAAAAATGAGTATGTGGTTTAAACATCTGCTAGTTAAGTGGAATACATCACTCAATCAGAAAATATGCTAAATTATCCGGCAACCCAATGACGGAAGTAGCTGAAAATTCCATTTCTATCACTTCTAGAAACAGATTTTTTATATTTAAAGATGTTTTTAATTAAACACAAAGATCCTTCAGAGGTCAAATTTGTCCACTTAGTACAAGTGCTGTGACTGTCACAGCCATCAAAAGCACTAAATATCAGAGACCAAGTCCTGGTGGAGTGACATGTCATATAAGCTGCCTCCTGTCTAGCAGAGACCCTTGTATTTTTGGCTGTCCCAGGTGGAAAAGAAGCAAAATTATCTAATTGATGTTTGACCCGTTTTCTTTAAAACTGAGAAGGGGAGCCGCCCAGTGGCTGAGTGGTTAAGTTCGTGCACTCTACTTTGGTGGCCAAGGGTTTCACCGGTTTGGATCCTAGGCACAGACCTAGCATCGCTCATCAAACCATGCTGAGGCAGCGTCCCACATAGCACAACCAGAAGGACCTACAGCTAGAATATACAACTACTTACTGGGGGACTTTGGAGAGAAGAAAAAGGAGGGGAAAAAAAGAAGATTGGCAACAGATGTTAGCTCAGGTGCCAATCTTTAAAAAAACAAAGCAAAACTGAGTAGAGATCTCAAACTTTCTCAGAAGTATCTTCAGGTTTCTTTGTTTTTTGACTTAACTAAAAATTTAACTTTTTATTTTTTTCTGTGTCATGGAGGGTCTGCAGACCCAAGGCCCATGCTCAATAAATAATATCTAAAAATTCAAAAGTACTAGTGGTTTTATATGATAAGTCATGGTACTGAAGATGATAATACCGTATTAAAAACTCTCAGAACTCTTCCTTCCACCCATGTTTCATTCTTTCTTTCATTGATTTACGTGTTTGAAATTATTTTTGAGTATATAGTATGATAAGCACTAGGGGCATAACAAAATGAGACAGGAGAAGGGACCAAGATGGTAACACAGTAGGCTCTTGAACTTCCTTCCTCCCATGGATGTGCCAAATGTACAGCCACACATGGAGCAAGTCCCTCTGCAAGAAATCCAGAAACTAGTTGATCGACTCCTACACATTGGGTGAAAGAATGAAATGGGTAGAAAGTCTGAGATATACTCTCCCCATAAACCCTACCTCAGGCACAGCACCCTACAATTGGGAGGGAAACCCCAACTCCCAGCTTCCCCCTGAGGAGTGAAGGGTTTGGACTGCACATCTAGTATTCCAACTTCTAAGGAGAAATAAAATGTGGTATATATACAAAATGGAATACTATTCAGCCTTAAAAAAGAAAGAAATCCCATCATTTGCAACAGCATGGATGAAACTAGAGGGCACCATGCTAAGTGAAATGAGCCAGACAGAGAAGGACAAATCTGTCATGGTATCACTTATATGTGGAATATTTTTAAAAAAGAGTAGAATTTGCAAAAGCAGAGAGTAGAATGGTGGTTGTCAGGGACTGGGGGCTGGCGGAAATAGGGAGAGGTTGTAAAGGGTACAAACACTTAGTTGCAAGATGAATAAGGTCTGAGGATCTAATGTATAACATGGAGACTATAGTTGATAACCCTGTGCTGTATAGTTGCAATTTGCTAGGAGAGAAGAACTTAGGTATGTTCATCAAAAAAAAGAAAGGTAAATTTATAAGGTGACGGATGTGTTAATTCACTCAATGGCTGGAATCCTTTCACAATACGTATGGGTATCAAATCGTCATGTTGTCCACTTTAAATATCTTACAATTTTGTCAATTATATCTCAGTAAAGCTGAGGACAAAAAAACAAGAGAGAACCTGCCAGAGGAGTGCAAGGAGCTGAGCTGCAGTTCCAGCTGTAGCAGCTTCATGATCAACCTCTGCAGTCATGTCAAGGCCACACTCTCCCAGGCTGCTGGCATCCAACAGCTGACTAAGGCAGAGCACTGTGCCGAAGCCAGGTCCCTCCTGCCCGGTGTGGGATGTCTCTAACAGACAATCTTTGCAACACAGCACTGACCTGGCTGAGACTCTGAGCTCTGGCATGTGCTTCTCAGACAACCCAACTGACATGATGTATCCGACATACACGATGCTGAAACTCAAGAGAGATCAGGGCTGGCAATACACATTTGAGAATCCTGAGCACGGAGATGATAGCTGAGATCTGAGAGTGACTGACCTCTCTTCACGAGATGGTGTGAATGAGCATGAGGAGCGCCAACAGGTAAGTGACAAGGAGAACTCCAGATTGAGATGGAGTAGTGGGCAGAGAGGTAGGAGGAAAACTAGCAGGCTCAGTAATATGGAAGCTAACAGGAAGGCATATTTAAGAAATATCTAGTGGATTCAGCAGTAGAGCTCATGTGTATACTTGGCAGGAGCAGTTTCATTGCATAGCAATAGGGTAAGCTAAACTTCAGAGGGTTGAGGAGGCAAGTTGGAGAGAATGAATGGTAATGATAAGGGAGGGAAACCATCAGAAGTTTGGCTCTGAATGGAAAGAGGAAAAATAGGGAAGCAGTTGGAAGATGACTTGGGTTGAGGAAGAGTGTATATGTGTGTGTGTATGTGTGTGTGTTAGTTTAAGATGGGAAATTTGAACATTTCACATTACCATGTTCATTTGCTTAAATTATTAAAATATCATCCTTAATGGGATTTGTGCCTCTTTTCTTCCCCCTTATTTAATTTTATCCATCCTGTACTCTAACATCAGACTAGTCTTTCTGAAGCACAGGCAGCCTATGTCTTCAAAGTCCTTCGGTTGCTTCCTTTTTCCCATAGAACCAACTCCAAGCTTCTTACCATGAACTTTGGGACTCTCCCCATTTTGAAGTGAGTTTACTTTCATAAATCATGAAAACTTTTTTCCATCAAATCATCTTCACCCTAATTCTTCCACAGGCCTTGAATGTTTCCTGCCTCCACAAATTCATCCCTGTTGTTTGGTCTATCTGAGATTCCATCTCGCACTTGCTGTCTCTTTCAGGAAGCTGATCTCAAATACCAATCTGAAATGCCACCTCTTTTCAATGACCCCATCTGGAAGTGGCTTTCTCCATTCTGTCCCCATCACACATCAAGCCTCTATTACAAGTTGTTATTCTTTACCCTATATTTGTTCTGTAAATATCTTACTCCCCTGACCAGATTCTAAGTTCTGGGAATAAAGGACATATTCTTAATCTTTGTGTAACTCATAGCAATTTGGATAATGCCTCATCTATGGCAGATGTTCAATAAACGTTCATTGAATCAAATTTAATGAAAATTAAAAATCAATAAATATTTAGTGAATCTACTTACTATCTAAAAGGGATTAATCAGGGTTGGATGAAGAAACATGTATGAACTGCCTCTAAGACACACTGATTAGAAAGAAAAAACCTAATCATAGCCATTATAAGGCAAGTGATTTCCTTTCATTATGAATTTATTTTTAACAGGCCCAAACCCTAGATTTTTAAAGATCCAAAGAATTAATAATATTGCAATAACGAACAAAATGATCACTGGGAAAGATTATATAAAAGCATTATGATTTTACACAGTACAATAACTAGTGGTTTTCATTGATCATTTTTCTCCAATCTGTAACTTAATAGATTTTTAGGTCTCTTTAACAGATGTTTAAGGATCTTTTGAAGGCTTCGTCTGGGAAAAATGTATTAGAAAAATTCCTGAACTTTGCTATCTTTTGGAGCAAGTCTAAACAAGTATCAAAGAAAACATTCATTGCAAGTCTCAGAGTTTTTCTACTTTTGTCACAATAATATGCTTTTGGGGAATCCGTTTGTCATTATTTGCTCCATTCATAAATATGAATTATATTTCATTCACAGGAATGTTGGAATATTAAAGGGCTTAAAATGAAAGGCACAGGACGTTGAATCCCTTTTAGTCGTTACCTGTGCTGCCTCTATCAACAATGTAAAGAATGTCTAGAATGCTTTTGTGTGGGGCCTAGACGCTCTGGCTCTGTTGTGATGTTTCTGTGGAAAACAAAGAATCAGGGAACTACAGTAACCGGCAACAAGAGCTAAAGACTGCAAGTCAAGGTTCAGGTCCTCCCCTACCAAACAGTCCACTCTCGGAAGGATTATCACTCTCGAATTTAGCACGAACAAGTGGGTGCAAAAACCTTGGAAGAGATCCTGTAGATTTTTCTGGTTGCTTCGTGGTTGCCACGCATGGGCTAAGATGTTTATTCTCTTCTAAGCAATGCTCTTATGTTTCAGATATCAAAGTTAGAAACCCTTTCAGAGTCACACTGAGCTGATACTTACTCTGTTGGAAATAGGTCCAGGAAACCATCAGAATACTTCATGAGAAACCAGAAAACAATAAAAATACTAAAATAGTTAAAATTAAAGATTCTAAAAATGGAGCCCCCGCTTAGACTTACATAAGAATAAAATTCACTTCCTCCTCACACCAAAATACATTCATTCTGTAGGCGTACTATAGAGACTAATAATTGAATGCTTATTTTAAATGGAGTGATAGAATTGTCAACAAAGGGTAATTTTAACTATGGAGAGAAGTGAGAAAATATCCTTCTGAAGGGAGTAGGAGAAGGTCATGGATCTTCTAATCCCATGACTTGTCTCAGAATAGCAGCTTCTTGGTCAGCCACACGACATTTATATGGGTATAAAAGTGTGTTGTCTTCTTATTCCAAGTTTCCAAACGGTGGACTGAATCACACTTTGAAATGTCTCTCTTCTCACCAAACATACTGAAGAAATCGTAATAGGCTTCCAATGCAGAAATCAAAAAGAAGAAGGTTTTTGTGGTAAGGGAACAAGGTAGTTATTTTAAAGAGTTACAAAATAGGGCACATAAACTTCTCAGTGATTCTTGGATGGGAAATTCTGTTCCACCCATTCTGTCACATAAAAACATCTACACCACAGTATTATAATATACCAAGGAAAGGAAAATCATGCATACCCTTTTAGAATATATTCATGTGCTCTCAGGATATAATTTTCCACTTTTTTGAAGTCAAACATGGGAAAATAGACTATTACTAGATTTTTCTTTTTTTAATGTTGACCAAATAATGAGCTTAACAAGAACTAGGATTATCAACATAACCTTTCTCCAGCTGTCTGAGTTGAATCTGACGCGTCAAAATAGAATTCCTCCTGATGATTCTTTTCTTTCTTTTAGGCCCAAGGGATTTGTTTTTTATTTTTGCATTTTTTATTAACATATAAGCAAGTGATTAAAATTTGGTTTGGGGAATCCATATTCTAAAATGGTCTTCACAGGACGCTGTTATCCTGCTCAGATTTGTCATTTCGTGTCTCTTCTTTGCATCTATCTAAAAGTGCAGTATTTAAAAGCAAAACCAAGAGAAAGGCCACCAGAGAGATACAATAGAATGGGAACTTGGTCCTTTGTAACTGAAGACAGGAAGATTTCAGTATAGAGGACAGGATTTTCTGTTGATGAATGCATCGAGAAGCTGAAAGGGGATTTTTTTCAACTTTTCAGTTGTTGTATTTTGTTTTAGTGACAAGATAAATTTGGAATGTCACTGCCACCAGCGCAAAGAAAGTTTTCCTTGTTCCATTGGAGTTTAAAAAAATAGAGAGAGTGAGCCATTTCTTCACGTTGCGAAGCTCTCTTATAAAGAATACAGTTCTAATGGATGGCCTTTTATTTTTATACGACAAAAATATAGAGGAGACAAGAAAGTGTCAAAGGTGTATTATTAATATAAAAGTAAATGTATTTTTAAAAGATAACACATCTCTAGGCATTTTAGAATAATCTGGTGAAAGAAATGCTTTAGAAATTCAGCTTCACGTCCAATAGAATATGTGTCTAAAAGAAATTTTTCTGAAAGGTCAGGGGCTTTTTGAAAATCAGTAAGGGAGAACCGACTGCAAAATGTCGTTTGGCTAATATGGACTCCCCCGTGTTTGAGCACAACTGTGCCATTTCCATCTCTGGAGCCCTGCTATCAAATGCCACTTCTCAGCATCAGCAATTCAATCAAGCCTCCTCTTTTTGTAGCTGATTCTAAGAGTTTCAGATCTGATTCCAGAAGGACATATGACTTTTGTAAAATGAAATCGTGTGAACCAGAAAGAGTCCACAAAATCTATGGCATTTTTAAAGTTATCCCATTTTTACTAATAAACAACTATCGCTTAACTGAAAATAAAACTTTTATTTTTTTCTTTAAGACAGACAAGAAATGAAGATGCTGGCTAATTGCTATGGTTTATCAGTGCATTATCTGTCTATGCTTCTAGCTGTGTACTAGATGCTGTGGGGCAATGGCTTCCTTCCTCCCTCCCTCCTCCTTTCCTTCCTTCCTTCTTTCGCTTTTTCTTTCCTTTAAATATAGTTTTTTTAACCAATAGATTATGTTCTTTGAAAAAAGAATTCCAATACAGGAAACATAAAACAATGGAGCAGGTTAGGCTGAAGTTTGGGTAGAGGCCCAGAGCCCAGGCCCTCACTTCTCCTACCTTATCCCTGCAAACAACTGCTCTGAGATATATAAGAAAAATATGTCAAAGTTCTAGCCCTTAGAAAGCATACAATGTAGTCAAAGAAGCGAAACTGTCACATATGAAACAATTACACAATGTCCAATATGGAAAACGTGCTGTGCCATTTGTCCGATAACGGGCTGTGCCTCCGAACTGTGTTTGTATTCTGCTCCGTACTTCATGGTACATTTGTTTGTTACCTTCCATCAGGATGAGACGCACATTTTTAAAAATTTAAGGGTGCAGTTTCTAGTAGGAACTTTTGAAATGTTGGAGAACTGAGATGAGACAGCAATTGGACCTTCTTGGTGATCAAAGAGGCAAAGCACCAATTTCACTGGGCAAATGAATAATTGACAGAACATTCTAACCTAAGGGAGACTTCTGTGGGCTGGCGTTTCCAGGGATAAAGTGGGATGAAAGGTATTTGATGTTTTGAAAGAGTTGTTCAATGTACACTAACTTCTCTTTTGCTTCATTTCTAAGAATGCTCAGTTCCAGAGGACTTGTTCAACAAAGAAAGTATGGCTTCACATTTATGTGATCAGCTGAATTGCTCTTGGATTTCTGGGTACTGGCAGAAAACGTCTATCAATTCATTATGAATTTTTCCTACTGTGGATGTGTCTATATGTTTTTTAGGGAGCCAAAGAGGAAAAATAATTGTTTCTGAGTGTTTTGCAGCTTTTCACTTAACAAGAATTTATTGAGTTTCTAATGTATGCGTGTTGGCCGTCACTGTCTTTGCATGGCCAGGAAAGCAGATATAGATGTAGAAATTTCATGAAGCTTATAGAAACATTTCTTCATATATCTTAATATAGAGTCTGATTATATTCATTAATATGATGAATAATCTATTTCTCCAACTGTTTCTTCTTAGGCTGAATATATGAGGTTACTTAAAAGGGGCTATTCAGTGTAGTCACGGGTACTATAGATATGGACAGGATTTTTTTCCCCCATTAGTGATTGAAATAAAAATAATACAAGTGTTTCTTCCATTCTCCTGCTATTGTAGCAGACATAAATTTAAAATGTTTTAGTACAGAACTGAAACTAACTGGTACCACTTTGAAGTTTGTTGTTCTAGTACAGGTTTTTGGGGGGCTTTTTGTTGGTTTTTTTTGGTGAGGAAGATTTGCCTGGAGCTAACATCTGTTGCCAATCTTCCTCATTTTGCTTGAGGAAGATTGTTCATGAGCTAGTATTTGCGCCCACCTTCTTCTGTTTTGTGCATGGGCTGCCTGCCATAGCATGGCTTGACAAGCAGTGTGTAGGTCTGCGCCTGGGATCCGAACCCGCAGCCACCAAAGCAGAAGTGTGAACTTAGCCATTATGCCACCGGGCCAACACCTCTGGTACAGTTTTTAAGGTGTCCCAGATTCCTGGCTTTCCCAGTCTTGTGAGAAGAACCAGTCTTACCCAGTGACGTTAACTGGTTCTCTCAATCCAGCACTGTAAACTTTCTGTCTCCAAGGGAAGAATCTTAGATCAAAAAGAAGGTTTCTTCTGCTCTACATGAAATATTTTTGAATTCTAGAAAACTGCTATTCAGATGTCCAAATCTGAAAAAAAAATAACTGCTAAATTAATCTTACCAAAATAATCAAGCCAAAATACCTGCAATATCCTGCAGATGCAATATTCTCTCATATCTTAGTGCTTCATAATTCTTTACCCTCTACCATAGTCTTTCATACTTTACTACATGAATAATTCTTTCCCTCTACTCCTCTACTTCTTTTTTTTTAAACAGATCTTTTTTTTTCTTTGCTGAGGAAGATTAGCCCTGACCTAATATCTGTGCCAATCTTCCTCCACTGTATATGTGAGTTGCCACCACAGCATGGCTGGCAAGTGGTATAGGTCCACACCCAGGATCCAAACCTGTGAACCTGGGGCACTGAAGTGGAGCATGTCTAACTTAACCACTACTCCACGGGGCCAGCTCCTACACTTCTGCTTCTTTACCTGGCTGTCTACTGCTCAACTTTAAAGATCTTGGTGAGGTAAAAACTTTTCCAGGGAGATTTCTCTTGCCTCTTCTCTATTGTTCAAGTTCCAATGAGATAAACCTATATTTTTTCATAAAACTTTGAGTTTACTTCCATGTTAACTCTTACCAACTTACACCACAATTCTACATGTATTTGTCTGTATCCCTAACATGATATGAGCTTCTAGAACATGGAACCATATTTTATTCTCCCGTGTTTAATACACTGCCTGGAATATTACACAGTATCTGACATTAAATGGGACAGTGAGTATCATTTACTTTTTAGGACTATGCAGCTGATGATGAAAACATGATAAGCATAATTTTTTTTTGTTAAATAACATCATTGATGCATATAAAGTAAAAACTTCTAGAAACATACAGGAGATTGACAGAAATATAAACATAGGGGAGTCTTGAATTGATACTCTCAGTCTTTGAAAGATTGATAGTGATGATAATGTCGTTTATAATATCCAACATTAACTGCTTGACAGAGTGTTGACCTTTCCATGAATCATCTTACTTAATCCTTAAAACAACTGGGAGGAAAGGTGATTATTAACTTTATTTTCCAAATGACAGATTTGACCTTTAGAGAGGTTAAATAGTTTGCCCAAACAGCTAATAAATGGTGGACCTGGGATGCAGATCAAGGCAAAATGACTCCAGAGCCTGCCTCTACTAGTACATTATTTACACCTTATATATCTAAGGGGGTGGGTCCCTTTTGTAAACTGGTTTTGTATCTTTGGACTTCTTGAGTCACGTTGGGAAATCATATGTTATTAGGAAAATGTTTTACCTAAACTTGCAAGATTATTACCATAGAATTATTCAAAATATTGATTTACTAGCCTTTAAAGTTTTATAGCATTTTAGGTCATATTTTCTTTGCCCCCACTGATATTTGCTGCTCATGCGTTCTCTCTCTTTTTTTTTTTTTTTGAATTGTTTCACCACACGGCTGCCAATTTTGTCTTTGGAAAAGCACTACTTTTGGTTTTGCTCATTCTCTTTCTCATTTCTTTGTGCTCTACTTCGCTATGTCTTTTCTACCCATTATTATTTTCTGTCTTCCGTATTCTTTGAGTATATTTTGCTATTCTTTTATAGCTTGTTGAGTATTTCTTATTTTTTAACATATGCATTTAAGACTGAGCGTTTCTTTCATATTACTTTAGATGTATCTTATGAGTTTTTAAATATTATTTTGTTCAAAATATTTTATCATCTTATGATTTCTTATTTGATGATGAGTTTTTAAGAAGTGTTTCCTAATTTTAAAATATTTTCCTAATTATGTAGTTAATGACTTCTGGCTTAACTGCATTACAAGAGAGAATATGTTCTACTTGTTTTCATTCTTTTACAATTTGTTGTAACATTTTATGACCAAGTGTATAGTCAAGTTTTTAGTAATGTTCTAATTTGCTTGAAAAGAAAGTCACTTGGCACAATGGCATAGTTTATTAGATCTAGTTTGCTTGGCATATGGTTCAAATTTTCCCTGCTAATTTTTAGCCTTTTTTCCCCAGTTACTGGGAGAGATATGTTAAAAATTTCCCACTTGGATTGAGGGTTTGTCTAGTTCTCTAGTCCTTTAAGTAGTTCTGTCAATTTTTCCTACATAGAATTGAAACTGTGTTATTAGAGCCATAAAATAGAAAATAATTCTTACTGGTGCGTTTAACTCTTTTTCTTATGAAGGATCCCTTTTTCTTTAGTAATGATTTGCACCTTAATGCTTTCTTGGTCTAATGTTAATATTGCTTCACTAGTACTCTTCCAATTCGTATTTTTTGTGGTATAGTTTTCTAACATTTGTTCAGTTTCTGCATATGACTTTGACTGAGGTGTGTCTCTTATTAACACCATATAGTTAGATTTTTAAAATTTTCAGTCTTTGTGTTCTTTTATCTTGGTTATTTAGCCATTTGTATGTACTATATAGGAATCTTCAGTTAAATCTAACTGTTGTACTTAATTTTACATATTAATTTTTCACACTAAGAGAGTCTTTTATTAAAGAGTTTCTCAACGGTCAAAATGAATGCAATTTTCAGAACTAGAAAGCATTTTACTTGCTTCTGCTAATATGATGATAAGTAAATGTGGTCTCTTTCCTGGTCCTAGTCTGACAGTACGGGGTGGACCACATGAATGATTACAGTACAGTGTAATATGCAGTAGAGCAATGTGACCATTTCTAAGTTGCATGTTGTTAAAGAATGGTTAAAAGCAGAGGAAATGGGGGCTGGCCCCGTGGCTGAGTGGTTAAGTTTGCGCGCTCTGCTGCAGGCAGCCCAGTGTTTCATTGGTTCGAGTCCTGGTCGCAGACATGGCACTGCTCATTGGACCACACTGAGGCGGTGTCCCACATTCCACAACTAGAAGGACCCACAACGAAGAACATACAACTATGTACCGGGGGGCTTGGGGAGAAAAAGGAAAAAATAAAATCTTTAAAAAAAAAAAAAAAAGCAGAGGAAATGGAGATTACAAATGAGGACCACTCTTTCAAAAGACTGGTGGTGAGAAAATGACAGAAGAATAGGACAAACGTTTTAGGAGGAAGCTTGGTTGTAAGAAATATTTTTATAGGTTGAGAAAGAGTGGAGATGCTGAGAACAGGGCATCACGAATTGATGCAGTGAGGTGCTGGCTGGGTTTGGGGATGAGGGATCAAGTACAAGGTGGAGGGACTCACTTGGGAAAAAAGAGTCACTAAGATAGTGACCATTTTATGGATAAAGAAAGGAATAATAGACAAAGCCTGTAATATTATTGAATTTATTATTAGAAGTAAAAAATATATGATATGGTGGGATTTTTGTCATTAGCTACATTTTCTAGTTTTCTTGAATGATCGATAGCATTTTTTCCTCTTGCCTCATTCCTTTAACTGATTTTTGGTGGCCTGTCATCTTTCACACCGTGGTATCCCACTTAAAAAATTTTAACTGAGGGGCTGGCTCTGTGGCTGAGTGGTTAAGTTCACACGCTCTGCTGCCGTGGCCTAGGGTTTCGCCAGTTCAGATCCTGGGCGAGGACATGGCACCGCTCATCAGGCCACGTTGAGGCAGAGACCCACATGCCACAACCAGAAGGACCTGCAACTAAGATATACAACTATGTACGGGGGGGACTTGGGGAGATAAAGCAGAAAAAAAGAATTTTAACTGAAGACTAACATACCCACAGAAAAGCATGGGAATCATAAATGTGCAGTTTGATGAATTTTCACAAAGAGAACACATCTACGTATAATTTACACCCATTTTAAGAAACAGACGCTACCAAAACCTAGGAAGCCCTTTCCAGGACCCAATAGCCCCTTCCAGTCACTATCTCTTACCCAAGAGTGACCGCTATCTTGATTTCTAATAAGGGATGCTATTTTTTGTTAATTAATTAAATATTCAATTAAGTTTTCATTTTGTGATCATTGCAAATTTACTGCAGCTGTAAGAAATAATATAGAAGGATTGTAATGTACATTTTCTCCAATAATAACATCTTGCAAAACTATAGTACCATACACCCAAGATATTGACATAGATACAGTAAAGATACAGGACATTTCCATCATCACAACGATTCCCTCATGTGGTCCTTTAAGATCACAACTGCTTCCTTCTCACTTCTACCTGCACCTTAATATCTAGCAATCACTAATCTTTTCTACATTTCGTCATTTCAAGAATGTCATATAAATGGAATCGCACAGTATTTGGCCTTCCGGGATTGACTGTTTTCCCTCAGCATAGTTCCCTGAATGAATTTCATCCAGGTGGTTGCATGTGTCAATAGTTTGTTTATTTTTATCTCTACGTAGTATTCCATGGTATGGGTGTTCCACAGTTTGTTTAACTAAAATACTTAGATCTAATCTAAGCAAAACATATACAGGACTTTTAAAAGCAATTAAATGGTAGTGTATTTTTAATGTTGGTGCCCATGTGCATTGCTGGTATATAGAAATACGATTGACTTTTAATGTTTATCTTGTATCCTGTCCCCTTGCAGAACTCATTACTTCTGAGTTGTTTTATGTTTGTTTTGTAAATTCCTTGGAATTTCTACATAGACAATAGTGTCACCTGCAAATAGGGGCTTCTTGTTTTCTTTCTTTCTATTTCTTTTTTTCACTTCCTTGCTTTATCGCACTGTCTAGAACTTCCAGCTCTGTGTTGAAGGTGGTGGAGTGGATGTTTTTGCCTTATTCCTGATCTCAGGGGGAAACTGTTAAGGCTTTCAACATTAAGCATAACGTTCGCTTAGGTTCTTTTGAGTTTTGTCAAATATTTTCTATGCATCAATTGATATGACCATGTAATTTTCTTTCTTTAGCCAATTAATATGATTGATTACATTGATAGATATTTTAATATTAAATCAGACTTTCATCCACTAAATTAACCTCTCTTGGTAACGGTATATACTTTTTATATACTGCTGTATTCTATTTGCTAAAATGTTCTTAAGAAATCTATGCATGTATATTCATGAAGGCTATTGATCTATAGTTTTCTTTTCTTGTACTATCTTAGTGTTGTTTTGCTACCAGCATAAAACTAGCTTCATTAAATGAATCAGAACCGTTTCCTCCTCTGTTATTTTCTTGGAGATTGTGGAGAATCAGCATTAATTTTTCTTTAATCATTTTCTAGAATTCTCATTAAAACCATCTGGGCCTGATTGATTTCTTTTGGAAATGAATAATGAAATTAGTAGGTACAGCAAAAAAATTGCCTAATTTTTATTAATATCAGTGGGAATTATATATGCTTACCAAGTGTTGTTTAAACAGGTGAATAATACTATGAGGCTTATAAGTTGATTTTAGCAACGCTTGTTAAACAGTGGTGTTAAATTAGATAGAATGAAAAGTTAAGAATATATAAGATATGTACAATTTTGAAAAATAGAATTGAAACACAATTACTAGATGAATATACAGAAAATTTTCACCCTAAACCGAAAATTATAAATTTTTTTTTACATTTCAGATTAGCATTTTTTTTCAATTACAATACCCAGCGTGAATAAGGATACTCTAGAATGGACAATCTCTTATGCTTTTGTTGGAAATGCTTATTAGGTACAAACAGTTTGCAAAGCCAGTTTTGTAACATCTGCCTCAATGATTCACTTTGTGAGAAAGAAGGAAGCCTTTTTCCGGGAACTCTTCAGAGTGGAGAAGCCCACGTCCCACTATCCACTTTTTCTTTCTAGGGCTTGAAACACAGTCTACCTGGGCCAGCTCAGTCTAACAGCTCCTTTTCTTCCAGATGTTTACCTTGCTTCCTCCTGTAAAACTTTTAACACAAATCTGGTACATTCCAATGCTGAGATTTCCACTTTTATCCCAAATTTCACTAAATGTATATTGTTAAATTAATTAAACAAGGAGGCCATTAGACTGAAGTGGCTCTATTGCTTTGGTGGCCAATGTAAGCAAACCAAAACCTAAGCCTGTCAGTGCTTCGAGGTGAAGAAATTGAAACCTAAGGACAACCAACTGCGATTGGCCAACTTGGCTTTAAGTTATAGCCAATCCAGTAATTTCTTTTATTCACTTCTGCACCTTCTCTATTTGTCTTTCTCCTAGCTCTTGTCTGGTGGTCGATCCCAACCACTCCCATTTTGGTGGTGTCTGATTGGAAGTGATTTTTGCTCAAATAAACTTTAATAATTTTTAATATGCCTCAGTTTATCTTTTAACAATATACCAATAGATATATATGTTTTCACACATTGTGATATTTTGTGATTCATATATATATGAATATATGTGTACACTCTGTGTGTATATATATATATATTTAATTACATTTCAGCTCTGATCCCTCATGCATCTCTTGCAAACAGTAGATCTGCAGGCTGCCACCTGTTTTTTATGTCAAACCAATCTTGCTCAGAGAACCCCTGTGCCCTGCCTCCAAAACGGAACAGGCAGAGACTGCTTAGGATGGCTGGTTCTTCTTTAACTTTTTCTCAAGAGAAATCAGCCTCATTGCTTATAAATCAAAACAAAATTTCTCTCTACTTTTCCACATGTGGTTCCTATGAGGATGACATGAGTCACTGTGTGAGGTCAGCTGGGAGTGACAGAAAGTGATGGCTTCAGTGTGACTCAGGACAAATCATGTAACTTCCTATAGGCTTTAGTTCTTCCCTACAAAATGAGGATAATAAGGTTCATCTCATAAGATTGCTTTGAGGAATAAATGAAAAAAGTTATGCAAAAGCCTTATGTAATCTATGGAGTAGTGTGGTAAAGTTGTTTATTATTAGGTGAGAGTGACGTAAAATGTTGCATAAATATAGAGAGTTACTATAAAGCTCAAACTTAGTGCTGGAATGTGCATCTTATCTGAAAATACTGTCTGCTCTCAGTTCTCCTTTTAATGTTCGTTGACCTACATGTTTCTAGGTGGGCAGACAGTTCTACAGCAAATAATTATTTAACCAGGTAGGATGGTGTCCAATCTCTGATGCAGGTTAGAGTGATCGATATTATCAACACTGGAAGAATTTAGAAAGGGAAGAAACAAGTAGGCGGGAACAAGAGGGATAAATTGAGGGGAGGCGGCACTTCAGCTAGAATTTGAAACATTGAAATAATGCTAAGAAACAAGCATTCCTGGCCAGAATTGGTATGAAAATAGATACAGAAAACTCATTATAAAAGAGATTGTCTTCAGTGTTCAGAGAATTAATTGGTTAACTTTTAGGAGAGAAGTTAAATATCTTATCTCATAGCATATAGCAAAATAAATTATAAATGTGTGAAGATTTAAATCTAACTTCCATTTAAATGTTTAAGATTAAATCACAAAAGTACTAGAAAAAATAAATGAATATTGATATTATCTTGGAACTTGAGAAATCTTTCTAAGCATAAATCCAAAGCTTAAGACCTTGAAGAAAAAGAGTGATGGATTTGCTTACTTAGAAAAAGTATTTAAGAAATTATCATAAAAAATTGAAACACCATGAATAAACTAGAAAAAAAACGGTTTGCAAAACAGTAAGAGAGAATTTATTAGTTACTGTATTAGTCTCTTCAGGCTGTCATAACAAATACCACAGACTGTGTTGCTTAACAATAGAAATTTATTTTCTCATGCTTCTGGAGGCTGTAAGTCTAAGATCAAGGTGTTCGCAGGTTTGGTTTCTCATGAGGCCTCTCTCTCTTGTTGTAAATGGCCACCTTCTCGCTGTGTCCTTGCATGGCCTGTTCTCTGTGCACGTGCATCCCAGGTGTCTCTTCTTCCTGTAAGGATAACAGTGCTACTGGATTGGGGCCCCAGCCTTATGAACTCACTTACTTTTAATTACTTCTTTAAAGGCCCTTTCTCCAAATACTGTCATATTGCGTGTTAGCGCTTCAACATATGAATTTTGGGGAGACACAATTCAATCCATAACGGTTACCATCTGTATAAATGATAATTTCCTCAAATCAATAGAAAAAATATAAACACCACAATAAGCAAGTAGACAAAGAAAAAAAACACATAAAATCTACTAGAAGAAGTGTAGATGTCCAATTAACTGAGGAAAATGATTCAAATCACTTGTATCAAAGAATAGTTTACTTAACTGCCAGGGATGGAACAGCATTTTTGCTTATCAGATTGGTGAAGATTATATTAAAATATTAATAATTATCAATTAGTAAAGTTAGAGGGAAAATGACTTCTTAGATTTCATGACTGAACTTAGTTATCTTCTATTAACAGTTAAAACTATTTCCACATTTTGGCATAAATATACAAATAATTGATCAGGAATTTTTATTTTATCAGCTAAATGTTAAGCATTGAATAGATGGTACATTATGTAGGTTATAAGCAAATTTGGAATTCAAAATGTCAAGTTTGGTTTTATAAGCTTTTTAAAAAAAATTCCTATATGAATTAAATATGAAAATTCTGGCTAGAAAAAGCCCACATAATTGCTTTTTTAAAGGTCTACTCAGCACTGACAAGGACAATATGTTTACTTTAAGTACTGGACACAGAAATTTAGGAGTGCCTTTATCCCACTGTGTGCAGGAATTTCATTTGGCATATCAGTAACAGAAAAAATACTCAGGATATTATCTAAAACACATTTATAATTCTGATAATGGTAAAAATGATGAGAAATTCAAAATCCTATTGCAATGTTTTAAAATGTGTGAGCACTCAAAGTATACAATTGACAGACTTTTGCAGAAAAGTACTCAAGGATGTGCAACCGTCAATGGAAAAACGAATCAGCATAGAGGAATGGAGAAGGCAGAGAACATGATAGATAATAAACAGGGGTGGCCATTTTAATCCGTAAAACAAATAGTAATGTTTAAAACCCATAGCAAAAGAGGCTGCCACACTTGTAATTCAAGGAAGGTAATAAACTCATGAAATACTGTCATGAGTTAAAAGCTATTTAGTTGAGAGTCAATAGAACTGTGAAAGACTTGTGGCTCCACAGAAGCTTGAATCATCCACAAGAAGGAAGGTTCCCTAGGCATGAGGTTGTTCAGTGAGATGTCTATGTTCTCTTGGGAACTGCTGACCTAATTCCAGATAATCTTGGACTCCACTCTGACAGTTAATTGCTAGCGAACCTCGCATAATTTCCAACTGTAAATATTTGTATAGAAAACATCGTTCTAGGTCTTACGATGTTTTGAGATTAGTTTATTGGCATCTTACACTGTGAGTGACGCATTCATATTTATGTCATGAAAACCAAAGAATTTGCATATTTAAGATAAATTGCTGCTGTAAAAAATAGGCTTTTGAGGTCAAATGTTTGATTAATGATTTAGTTATCATTTTAAGTGTCCTAAAAAATTATAACCTTGGTGATTCGAGTTAACCATTTAGAAATGTTCACCCAGAGAGAAATGGTCTGCAGTAATAGGCAAAAACATTATTTTTTTAACTAATCGAAAATATTGAGAATAAATTAGAATGTCACCAGACTGGACATATGGAAGGTTCTTGGAATTCTCAAATAATAACATCTAAATTATAAAGCCTTTACTGGAATAACATCTCTTTTTTATATCAAGGTTTAGTAGATGGTTAATTATCCAGAGAAGAAACTACGATATAACAGGAGCCTGGCATATATTCAAATACTTAAACTCTAAACATGGATTAATGTCCATGAGAGTTATTGCTCCTAACCAATTCCTTAATTGAGATAATACTTGCCATTTGACAGCTATAAATCATGTTTTAACTTTAAGCAGTGGCCTCCTTAGTTTATGATAGACATAATGTACAAGATAATGTCCTGGAATTTCACAAGTGTATACAAAATTCAGATATTTTTGTTCTCTTGCAGGAAACTGCCTTAGTTAACATATTTAGAGAAATAGTTTTGAAGGAGGCCGAACGTTTAATCTGAAGCAATAAATGATTAATTTTCACAATAGAACTACAAGTAGCACCCTAATTAATGAATTCGGTAATAAATTGCTATTTGCTATTGAGGACGTGAGCAGCCACGTTTACAAAATAGCTGAATCACAGAGAGCTGGCAATCAAGGACAAAAGACAGTCACTAATGCATATTCATCAGGAAGCTATTTATTGTCTTTTTATAGAGAAAAATTAGTGGTTGACTTCAGATCCTCTGTCAATTCAAATTGTATTATATAAATCAGTGTGTGGAGCTGAGTCTCCACCAAGAAATATACCATGTGAAATGTGCACATTCCTGTAGAAATCTTAGTGCATATGCCTAATTTATGGATGTGTGTGACTGAATGAACTAAAATCTACTAGTTTAAGAAAAAAATGTTTACAGTTGACATTAAGACATCATCATATGGATTAGCTATTTTTCTGAAATTGCTTTGCTTTAAGTATACTGTGTATTTGTATTATATCTGCTATTGGACTTGTCTTACAGACCTTACTAGTGTCTGCACAAATGTCTTGGGTAAAGATGATAGTCAAACCTTTAACCTAAAGAATATTCCATTTACCCCCACCCTTAGGCATTCATTGCTTTGAATTGAGTTTGTGATCCTTATGAAAATGCAAACTTGTCTGAAGGCAGTTACATATAAATGATGCTAATCTCAGTCAGGATCATTGTATTATTCATCCTTTATTAGAGTATTTCAAGTTCACTGAAAATAGGTTTTGCTGTGTCTGAGGAGAGAAGGAAAAGTCTGGAGTCTGGAACTAAGGTCAATCCTGATCGGAGAGGCGTAGGTAGCAGGAAGACATTCAAAGGATCAAGGAGCAGAAGGGAGAAAGAGGGTCAAAGTAGGATGGCTGTGAATTCCAGTAACAAGCCGTGTCTAATTCATATTCTTAGCTTTCTCATGGGGAGCTCTGCCCACCAAAATCAAGTATTCCACCAAGTCCTGGACAAATTTTGATAAATGTGGTCCCAAACTTACAAATACATTATCAAAACTGATTTATATGCCAGTTGTTCAGAATCTCAAAAACATTTTCCCTGAAAAACATGCTTTAAATCATAGATAAGATCCTGACCCAGCCCTGAAATTCTATTTAAACAATGTAGACACATAATAACTGTTAGTTGTCTATTACAAAACAAACCATGCCAAAATTTAGTAAGAACAACCTTTTTATTATTTCTCACAATTCTTTGAGTTGACTGATTTTTCTGCTTCTTGTGATATTATATTGGGCTGCAGTTATCTGGGGCTTGGGCAGGTGGGAATGTCCAAATTGGGCACTCACATGGTTGATAATTGATGCTGGCTCTTGGCTGGGAGCTCAGCTGGTGAACAACCAAAGCTCATGAGTCTTGGGCTTCCTATAGCAAGGCTGTTGGTTCCAAGCCGGAGGATTCCAAGAGCAAGAGTGCCAAGAGACAGAAAAGAGAAGCTGCTAGGCCATTAAGAGTTATACCCAGAACTGGCAAAGCATCACTTCAGCCATATTCGCAGCCAAAGCAGTCACAGAGCCTGCTAAGTTTCAAGGGGTAGAGAAATTAACTCCATCTGTTGGGAGAATGGAAGTCCCATCTCAAAAGAGGATATGAGATTGAAGTCATTTGTGTGGCCATCTTTGGAAAAGACAATATGCCATTCCTGCTGTCTACTAATACAACCTAAGTGAATTTACCACTGTATAAGGAAATAGCCAAGATGCATTGTACCAAGTTCGAGAGCCTTAAGGCTTCACCCCCAGCTCTACTTACTGTCTCTAAATTTTGGTAACCTCTTCTAAAACATGGGCTATTATAACAACAATATAAAAACTGCTTATTTAGCATCTAATATGTGCCAGATTCCTTTGAAATGATTTATGCTTATTTATTTAATCTTAATGACAGCTTCATGAGGCAAGATCTTTTATTACTCTCCACGACATTCCCTGCCACTTCACAACCCAAGAGAATAGAGAACTGCCCAATTTTACCTTTGACTGTTAGATGTGCTTTCCCCATAATTATACAGATGTCTGCTTTGTAAATGTTCAGTATTAGAACTAATTTTGGGAGTAAGGTGGAGAAAATAATTCTTTGAGCAGTCCCAGGAAACAATAAATTAAAGAGAAACCCAGATCTAAGTGGGATATATGGCAGACAAAGAAATCAGGCTGAGGAAATAAAATATCCTCAAGTCAAGCACACCAAGTGTTTTTAAATGTGGTGCCTTGTCAAGTTAAAGGAGATTGACTTTTACACAACAACGGGGCTTTTTGTAGTCTCTCTATATTTAGAAGAAGCTAGAATACACATCCCAGTTCACCAGGAACAGTCCTAGTTACCTTTGAGTAATTACTAATAGCAGACCTTTTCACTCAAAAGTGCCCCAATTTGGACAAAATTACATGGCCATCTTACCTAGCTTTAGTCAATATTATTATCATTCTTCCCGTCACCCAATCAGAAATCTGAGTTTTATCCTATGTTCTCTTAGCTCTCTTTCTCGCTTTTCTTTTCTTCCTTTCTCTCTCTCTCTCTCCCTCCCCCCCTCCCTCACTGCCTCTCTGTCTCTCTCTCTCTTTCTTTTTCTCTTCTCTCTTTCTCTCCTGTTTGTTCAAGCATCTACTCTCTGCCTAGAATGTGACATTCATTTTGCTTGAAACTAAGGATACAACGATAAATGGAATGTAATTTCTGTTCCCAAGAAGCTTATATACTTGGGGGAGAAATGGTCATATAAATACATTATCAAAAAGACTGTATCATCAATGAAACAATAGAAATACACCTATCTATTGTAAGAGAATAGAAGAGACTATGTCAAGGAAATCTTAGAAGAGGAGCATCTTGAGTTAGGACTTAAAAGATCACTGAAAAGGTGAGCAGAGGAAGGCCTGGGGATATCAGTGGGGACAGTGTCCCAGAGAGAGTAACGCAGACAAGAACATGGAGGTTGTATTAATTTTCTATTGCTTCATAACAAATTACCACAAACTAGTGGCCTTAAACAACACACATTAATCATGTTTTAATTTCTGTAGGTCTCAAGTCTGGGCACAGCCTGGCAGGGTTCTTTGCCCAGGGGCTGAAATCAAGGTGTCAGTCAAGGCTACAGCTCTATCTGAGGCTTGGCTCTTCTTCCAAGTTCACTGATTGTTGGCAGAATTCACGTCCTTGCAATTGTAAGACTAAATTCCCCATTTTCCTTCTAGATATTGGCCAGAGATCACTCTGCGTAACTGGAGGCCACCCTCAGTTTCTGCCACGTGGTGGTTCACAGCCAGGATGTTGCTTTCTTCCAGACTAAAAAATGTGTCTCTCTGACTTCCTGCTCTGTGATCTACTGCAGAAAATCTCTGCTTTTAAAAGCCCTAAGTGATTAGGTCAGACCTGGCAGATAATCTCCTTATCTTAAGGTCAACTGATTTGGGGCCTTAATTACGACCACAAAATCCCTTCATTGCAGGAGCTAGATTAGCATTTGATCGAACACCTAGGAGAAGCTGTGTGCACACTGGGTGCCAGGAATCAGGATGGGGAGTTGGTTAGAACTCTGGTTACTCAACAGGAGATGAGTAAGCAATCACAAAGAGCTCAGGGATGTGGAAACCTAGCATTTCAGACAGTATCAGTGTTTGTCTAAGTGTGACCTATCGTCCTCTTACTTAAGAATCACCTGTTGTACTTGTTAAAAATATAGATTAAAATTTCAAATGTAGGGGACCAGCCCCGGTGCCAAGTGGTTAAGTCTGCGCGCTGGACTTTGGCGGCCCAGGGTTTCACTGCTTTGGCTCCTGGGTGGAGACAGGGCTCGGTTCATCAGGCCATGTTGAGGCAGCATCCCACATGCCACAACTGGAAGGACCCACAATTAAAATATACAACTATGTACTAGGTAGATTTAGGGAGAAAAAGCAATTAAAAAAAAAAGTATGTAAAAAATCTCAAATGTGTGCTTATGTATATAATAAAGACTCAGGTTCACAGAATTAATTATAATCCTCAGTTCATGGTGTGTTATCATTTGTCATTTTCAAGGCCCCTCTTTTGTTTTATATTGATTTTTCCTCTTCACCCCCAGTCTCATTCCTGCTCCTAATCCCCACATACTCAGTGACTCTAGCATACTTGATAATACCCTCCTAATCCACCTGTTGTGTGGTCATTAAATATGCTTTTTTATGTATGACATTGTGCTATAAATCTCATTACAGTTCTTTTTACTCTACTAGTCACTTTTACTTAGTGTTTGCTGCAAAGTTTTCTGTCCTATTCAGAATCACAAATTGCTCATCGACTCCTCTGGGGATGGAAATCTGGATTGCTTCCAACTTCTTGTAATGACATTTTTTGTTCTCTTATGAAGCTGTGGGAGAGTTTCTCAGGGCTATGTATCCAGGAGTAGAATTGCTGTGTTATAGGATAAACACATACTTAATTTCATTAAGTGCTATGAAATTTGCCTCGAGAAATCTTGCTCTAGTTCAACCTCTCACCAGGAGTACTTGATGGCTTTTCTTTCCCTATAGTAGGTATTTAAAAATGCTATTTTTGCCATTCTAGTGGGATTAAAGAGGTATCTTGTTAGCTGAAGTACATTTATCTGATTACTAGTGAGGCTGAATATTTCTGCATGTTCTTTGTCCAGTATTCTTTTGGGTATTTTGTCTTTTTCTTGCTGTTTTATAGGAAGTTGTTGTACTTTCTAGCATTTAAATTATGGTCAGCTTTAGAGACTGCAAGTGTCTTATTCTGCCACTTATCTATTAATTTTGGCTTTGATATCCTTGGTTGAATAGAATCTATTACTGTGTTATTGTCAAATTTCTTATTGTTTACATTATGTTTACTTATGGTCAAAGGGTTATTACACGTTTTACTTCCTTCTGCCCTTAGCTTTATATATGTATCTTTCACATTTGGATCTACAATTCATTTGGAGTTATCCTACATGATGTGAGATAGATAGATATCTAACTTTATCTTTTCTGCATATAGAGAAAATAGAGAAAATCCTAATTATTCCGTATCCTTTACTGAATCATTTCTCATTTCCAAAACTGATGTAATACCATCTTTACCAAGTTGTCGTATATAAAAAGGGCCTGATTCTGAGCACTCTGTTCTGTTTGGTGGCCTATCTGACAGTTGCTGTGCCAGGACCACAGTGATTTAAGTACAACAGTTTTGTAGCACGTCAGTAGTTGATAGGGAAAGCCCCCTTCTTTGCTTTATTTTTCCCCCCAAAATTGCCTTGGACCTTCATTCATACACATTTTAGAATCTGTTTGCAAGTTTCGAAAACAAACAAACATATAAATCATCCTGAGATTTGATTGTCTTCCACAAGTACAATAAAATACATAGAGAAAAATTGACATTGCTATATCTTATATTAGAGATTTTTTAAGTTTTATAATAGAGGTCTTGTGAATTTTTTAGATTTATCCCTAGACATTTTTTTGTGGTTGTTCTTTTCAGTTTTAGTTTCTTTTTCTTGTGACTTGCATCTTGTTTTCCACTACGCTCTCTACTGCTTGTTTCTGATGTAGATAAATGCTAATGATTTTTCTTTGGTGATCTAGTAACATTGCTGAACTCTCGTATGTTCTCATTGTAACAATGCATGTGTTCAGAAGAGCAATTAAGGACAATTCCAGAAATTAAACACCTAACGAGAGAAAATGCCTTAAGCTGGCTACCCAATGACTTGAATAAGAGATGCCTTTGATAGGATAAAGGGAAAATGTACCACAGATCATACAAACTTTTGCCAAAATACGCTACACAGTGTTATTTTTTCAATATCATTACTTTAGATGCCCTTACAAATGAAAATATATATTTCTATAACACAAGATTCTATAAAACATTATACATTCACTTTTATACTACTACTTTTTAAAAAATTGTGTAATATCATGTATACTTCTGCTTTTTCACTTATAATGTGAACATTTTCACTATTGATTTTTTAAATATGATTTTTAAGTGTTTAACCATTTTCTTTTTACTGTTATATTTTATTGCATTATATATATATGCAGAACAGTGAACAAATCATTATTCTACAGTTCGATAAATGTTCATGAAGTAAAAACACTGGTATAACCAGCAGCCAGATTAAGAAACACACACAAAAAGCATAATTTTGACTGTTTAGGTTGTTTCCAATTTCCCAACACATAAAACTTTATTTACAATTCTGATTTTATTTCCTTTGGAAAGATTCCTAGAAATTGAGTTACTGGTTAAATAACATGAGAATTTTTAAACTTCTCTATACGTATTGGTAAATGTCTTTTAGGAAAGATTGAATCATTTCATAGAGCCAATAAAGGAACCCACAGAAGAACATCTGTGCCGGTGTAGAGAACCATTGCTTTAATATTTTCCAGTTTGATCAGTAACAAAATATCACATTATTGTTTCAATTTTTATTACTAAAAATGATTAGTCTTTTTGGCATCGCTTGCTCTGCAAATTATCTCTCCTTTCGTCATTTTTTCCCCTACTGTAGTGTTATGGATTTTTTAAATTAAGTTTAAAAATAGTTTATATTTTAAGGATATTAGAGTTGGGTAATACTTGTTACAAATAATTTTCTACTTCTGACTATTGCTTTCTAATTTCTACACATTTTTTTTTTTTTTCTTTTTCCCCCCAAAGCCCCTCAGTACATAGTTGTATATTCTTGGTTGTGGGTCCCTCTAGTTGTGTCATGTGGGACGCTGCCTCAGCGTGGTTTGGTGAGCAGTGCCATGTCCGCGCCCAGGATTCGAACCAACGAAACACTGGGCCGCCTGCAGCGGAGCGCACAAACTTAACCACTCGGCCATGGGGCCAGCCTCTCTAATTTCTACACATTTTAAATTTAGTTTTAATTTTTTCAAAGATATGCATGCAAATAATTTAGGGTTAAGTAATTCCAGAAAGTTAGCCATTCTATCATCGATCTACACCTAATCTATCTATCATCTAGCTATGTGTGTCTGCATCTCAGTCTCCCACCACAAACGGCTCCTTGCTAAGAGGGTTTAACATTTTCTTTAGCTCTTTCTCTCGCTATTTATATTCATATCTCTAAATAGCATACTTATACTTCTATTTTTTGATGTGTCATTACCTTTAGACTCACTGTTACGAAAGATGAACAGTTAGCCCTCTTGCACTGTCCCACTGCCACCCACAATCCACAAACATACTATCCATCTGTTGAACACAAATACAATAATAGTGTTTATTAGGTCAATATTCAGTGCCCAACTCATCATGACTGTGCGATGGTATTTATAGCTAAACCATGTACGGACTCTATCACTACTTTTACTCTTCATTACAACTTTTTGTTTCTCCTGGAGTTTATAATTTCTTGCTTTTTGTTTACTTACTTTTCTAAAATTTTGTGTCTAATTCTTCCCTAACTGCTCTCTAAATTGTGTAAATTTCCTCCTAACATGTTAAAAACTTGATAGATATTCTGGCAATTTAATTTACCAAGAGATTTTTCTCCCAGAGCCTCTGAGCAGCTGCAGTCTGTACATGCTGTTCCCTGGGCCTGCTGAGCAGATGCCATCCTCCCAGGTCTTTCTTTCATCTCACTCATGTGTTTGAACCCTGGTTTTCTGGATTCTGTGCTTTATCCTTTCTCTGTTTAATCCCTTGCTTAGAATGAAACTGCCTTATAATGGTGCATATCTGAGATTATCTTCACTCTTCCCTCACACTTCATTATATGAAGAATTTTCAGCACTCAGTGGTGAAATATCACTACACACACTTATTTCCCAAACTCAACTCACAGAATTCTGGCTACCGGGTTATACCCTCCAGGCAGGAAATTAGAAAATTCTTTTCTATGGAATCTTGACCAACCCAAGAGCAGAACTAAAGATACTGACATCCTGGGCTTCCTAAGGAAATGAAAGAAACTTTCAGACAATAATCCTGCAATTGACAAATTCTAGTTGGAATTTTCCTCAGGATTTTGAAAGCATTGTTCCATTTTCTTCTAGCTACAAGGGTTATTGTTGGGAGTGTGTTTTTATTACAGTTCTTTTATCCTTCGAATATAATCTGATTTTTTTTCTTTCTGGAGGCTTTTAGGATTTTCTCTTGATGGCCAGTGTTCCTGAAATTTCATGATGTGTTACCTTGGTGTGTTTCCGTACTTATCCATTTGTCATGAACACTCCATGTACCCTTTCTATAAGGAAACTCTTGTCCTTAAAGTTGGGGAAAAATTTCTTGAAATATTTTTGTTTACTTTTTTCCCCTCTGTTTTGCTTTCTATTTCTCTGTTTAATATCTATTATTCAGCTATCAAGCCGTCTAGACTAATCCTTTGATTTTCTTATATTTTCCCTTTTATGTTCCATGTTTTTATCTTTCTTCTCTACATTCTGGAAGATTTCCTCATCCTTGACTTTCTTCTTTTTTAAAAAAACAATTTGCTATTATATTTATAGTTTCTCTTCTTTCTTTCTTTCTTTTTTTTGAGGAAGACTAACTCTGAGCTAACATCTGCCACCAACCCTCCTCTCTTTGCTGAGGAAGACTGGCCCTGAGCTAACATCCATGCCCATCTTCTTCTATTTTATATGTGGGATGCCTGCCACAGCATGGCTTGACAAGCATTGTGTAGGTCCACACCCAGGATCCAAACCTTTGAGCCCCGGGCCACTGAAGGGGAGCACACGAACTTAATTGCTACACAACTGGGCCCGCCCCTTCTTTTTTGTGTTTGGAGTGGTCTCCTTTTTAAAGTAGAATATTAAAATACAATCCCATTGATACTTCTTGGATGCCACATGTTCTTTATCCCTGTGAGAATGTTATCATTTTTAATTTTCTATGTCCTTGCATCTTCACTGCTGTTTCTGAGTAGCTTTTGTCTTTTTATCTTTCGTATTAGTTTTCTCTAGATGTCTGGTTTTCTTTGGTTGTCTCTTAATATTAGAGAGACTGCGCACAGGACCGTCAACCATAGGCTTCACCATGGGGTAATGCACTGAGCAGTTTTTGTTGCTTTCCATGTTGTTTCATTGGGGAGCCCATGATGCAAGCAGTTTTAGGTTTCTTTGGGACTGTTCAATATTCCACAGAAAAGAATCTTCTACTCCCTCACCTGGAAGGTATAAATCTGGCAGCCAAAATTCTGTGAGATGAGTCCAAACAAAGAGCAAAGGAGAGGTTTCTAAGCATTCAATGTGCATACTTTCCTTAATCTGACTATTTTTAGCCTCATAATGCTGCCTACTGTTGTACCTGGTGTCCCCCAATCTAGAAAACATCTGTTTGGCTTTCTTCAGAGAATATGTCTCTGGCTTTCTGCCAAGTGGAAGAGGCGGCGTTTCCCACCAACCTTCACGGGGCAGTGATTGGGGATAAGGGGTTTGAAACAGAACTTCACCTCACCCCTTCTTTTCAACTCCAATCTCACTCCCACTTCCGGAGGTACCTGGTACCACCAATTCCTGAGCTTTTTGGGGCCTTCAGTACAAACCAGTTGCTTCTCGGCTTCCCTGCTGCTGACTTAGAATTCTGCTTTCTCAGTTTGCTAAATCAGTTATCAGTAACTCTCTCACTCGATAGCTTCCAGTTTACGTTGCTGTCATCTTCACTCCTCGTATCTCTGTCCTTGGGAGTTTACTGTTTCCTTTCCTTTGGCAATTTATGTCATTTTAGTGGATACCGGAAAGAAATAGAGGCAAATGTTTCAGTTCATTCTTTCATTCTTAACAACTTAATGTTGGCTTTGGATATAAAAATATTTCATTTTTATAAAATAGCATTTATTAATCTTTTTCTTGATAATCCTTTTATTTGTTTTCATGTTTAGAAGTCTTTCCATACTCCAAAATCAGTTACATGTTTCCTCATGTTTTCTACACTTTATGATTTCATTTATATTCCATTTTTAAATTCACCTGGATTTATTTGTATGTATATGTTTTTTAGGTGGTTAGCCAAATTTCCCTTGCCTTTTGTTGATAATCCGTTGCTGTGCCTTTGTTTGATTATGCCTCATTGGTTATCATTCAATTCCTATAAGATCTAGGAATGCGCTTCATATTTTATGGATGTGTTGCTTTACTACCGTGGCTATACCATAGTACCATATTCTAGAGAGATCTGGGATCTAAGAAAAATAAAACTTTGTGGCTATTTTTCCTGGGAAATGAGTAGGATAATCAGATGCCCAGTATGTTTAAATTCTGTTTTTAGAATACAAAAGTAACCTTTTATTTCATAATCTAGCTAATCTGGAACTAGCGATATTTAAAAAGTGTAATTTTTAAATTTGAATTCGGTGAACACATTTGCAGGTACTTTATTGAGTGGAAGAGCAGTGAGTTCAAAATAATCAAAAGAAATCTTGCTGCTTAATTCTCTGAAAATTTAACTTGCACTGTTACATTTTCATTGAGTTAATTCAGGATCACTAGTTTTAATTCCACTTGCAGTTTTTGTCTAATTTCTTTCTGTATTAACCCCGGGTCAACTGTTTTTCTGCCTTGTGGAGAAGATCCCTGCGGTGCTGGCATTTCTATTTGTGGTGGGAGTTGGGGGGAAGAATAACTGGGTGGTGTTACGGACTACATTGTGCCATTGTGCCCCCTCCCATATGTTTAAATCCTAATGCCCTATGTGACTGGAAGGCCTTTAAAGAGGTAATTAAGGTGAAATGAGATTGTAAGGCTGGCACTCTAATCTAATAAGACTCGTGTCCTTTACAAAGAAGAAGGGACACCAAGGATGAGTGCTCACAAATTAAAGCCCATTTGGGGACACAGTGAGAAGGCAGCTGCCCAAACCAAGGAGAGAGTTCTCAGGAGAAACCAAGCCTACCAGAACCTTGATCTTGGACTCTAGCCTCTAGAACCCTGAGGGAATAAATTTCTGTTGTTTAAGATCCCCAGTGTGTGGCATTTTGTTATGACAGCTTTGGCCGACTAATTCAGGAAGATAGATGCAAAGGATCTTCATGTTTGCCCCTTCGAGTTCATTGGACGCATTTAGGAAAACTGATATCATTGTGTCTCTCTTCTTTAAAAACTCCTGATGGCAATCTACTAAACTGATTTTATGAGCCACTAATGGATCACAACATAAATTTTTAAAATGCAGATTTGTTCTGCCGCATCAACATCAGGTCACAGGACAGACAAAAGAGATGACAAACCCTTTTGTGTGACCATGAGGCATGCTTCTAGACAGGGCACTTCTTAGCTGGGTCACCCACATGGACAGAAGAGCTGCTTAGGGACTTCCTGCTGCGTAAGACAAGGATGCTATTTCATCACTGTGCCAAGAATTTTGCGTTTGGTCATAACTTTTAAATGAAGTAAGTCACTCAATTCTTTTCTATCTCAGTTTATGAATAGGTAAAATGGAAACAGCCCCCATTGTTTGGTTAAAATGAGTTACATGTGGAAAACATTTGAAAAATAAAATTTAAAAATATGTGCCAAATTATATCTAATGGTTTACAATTTATCTCCCCACAATATTTTCTCTTGTCAGAATATGTACAAGGAAGAGATAATAACAATAAAAATAAATGGTTATAAAATAAAACAAATGTATGAGTTGATAAATTTGAAGAATTCTTACCAATAAAGCATTCAATTCTTTGATCTTAACCTTTTTATCAAAGGAAGATCAATTGGATGCCTCATGTGATTTTTATAAAACTGAACATCATTTGGTTACGGTCCATTAAGTCAATCACGTCAAATTAATTGCATTTCTTTTTCAGTATGATGGCTCACTGTTTTCATGTTTTGTTATAAAATAATACAAAGAGTATAAAAATTCTTTTATACTGTAACTACAGACTGTAAAATAGAGTAAATTATTTTTTTAAGTTTCTAAAATTCTGACTTTCAGAGATGAAGACTGCTATTATTGGTTTTTGTCTTGAGAGAAAACAGAGAAAAAAAATGAAGGAAAGAAAGATGAGAATGGAGCCAAAGAGACAGCAGTCATCCTTAATTCTGAACTTTGACTTCTAACGTACAACCATTCAGATCTTTAGTAAAGCTCCTAAACTGATGTCCTACCAGCTGTGCATGTTTTTTTGTGGACACTAGTGAATGAGTTGTGTTTGTCACAGGAACTAGGACAGGAGGTTGAGGATATGGGGGCTGGTTGTGGGATGGGGACAGCTAGTCATGGCACAGTTGATGTCTGGGCTACAAGGCTGTATCTCCCCGAATATGTTGCAAATATTGTCCCATATTCTCATTTGACTTAGTTATCTCTATGTGTTTTTTAATACATATCAGTTGATTTTGCATTTGCCCTGGGTGTGACTCCACTTGCCCTTCAACCTCTTCCTCTGAAGGCCTCATGGCCAGTTCTAGGCAAGTCATTTGTCCCCTTGAGGCCTGTGCTTCCTCAACTGTGAAACAAAGAGTTTGGACAAGAGAATCTCCAAAATCTCCATCTCTAGACACTTCTGCTTACTATGCGTAGTATCTCTAAATATATGTTTCATTTCTTGAGGGTAAATTTTTAAATTTCTTCATAGTCTTCAGAATGCCCAATACTTCAGTTCAGTTCCATAGACATTTATTACATTAAGTGCCTACTAGGATCTCAGCACAATATGTTGGCTGAATAGCATCCACTGAATAATTAAAGAGTCAAATTCTTCTGATGAAGTAATAATTTTAACTTTTAGAGTCTACATGTCGTAGCTCATCCTACCAAGTTTCTGTCTGTGTGTTTGTTCATTTTTGTTTGCATAATAGAAGCGCTCCAAATTAAAATGCTCCCAGGGATAACAGATGACACCATAAATAACTCTATGAATTGTTATTTTATTAGAACATAGTTGACTTGGTTATTGTAACACTTGAATCATCTCAGCCAAAAAAAACTTGTACAAAACCATTTCTATACGTATTTAACCTATTTTTCAGCAAAAGCAATATCGTTGCTTAAAATAACATAATGTCATAACATAATGACCGGAGCAAGCTGAATACACCTGTGCTTGGGGCCTATAAAAAGAGCAAACTTAACTAAAATTTAAGCATGTGTTAAACCTTGACTATATTTTTTCAGAATTAATGGAAATGCAAACTTCATATGGAGCCAAATCTCCCAGTGTGAGTCTGCCAAGAAAAATAGATCTTTGAAGGGAAAAAGCAGGTGGGAAACAAATGTCTTTCTAAAAATCATTCAATCATAACTTATTTAATGAGAGTACTAGTGAAATTCAATTGCTCAAACCCAACAGATCCTTCCACCCACGTCTATTCCTTTTATGCCAAGGAAATGGCATATTCTAACAGGTGAGGTTTTATTTCTGATATACCTGTAATGATCCAACTCACCTTATTCATCTGTGTTTAGTCATCTAACAAGTGCTTATGTGATAAATGCGTTGCTGTAAGTGTTAAGTCAGTGGTGGCTTCAAAGAGTTAATTTCTCACTTGAGTCTTAAAGGCTGTACAGGAGTTCACCAGCAAGACATCAAGAGAAGCTCATTCCAGCCAGAGAATAGTCAGTACTGACGGGCTCTTCACATGATAACAAGTCCTGTCATGATGTGGCTTTGCCCCCTGGCCTATCTTGAGCCATCCCTTCTTCTCCTCTATTTATATCATAATATCTGTTCATACTTAACTATGAGCTCTTTATCTCCATGACTTGAGCATACAGCTTACTCTGCTGTTTGCTTGAAAATCACACTCAAATTTTAAAAATAAATTCAAGGGTTATTTCTTCATTGAAGCTTTTCTTGTTCCTGTCCCCTCCCCAGTATAAGACCACACCTTCCTTTGTGTCTCCAGATACTTCGTGGCATCTATTGTATACATGGGAGCCTTCCCTTCTGGCCCTTTTAGAATAAAGCTAAATAATCACAGATCCCTGAAGCAAAAAATAGTGCCTGGCACAATGGAATGGCAATGAATAGGGCTAATGTTCCCAAATTATGTAAATTGCTGGCTTGGGGGCTGAGGTATATACATTATAATGTCAAGGAAGGAATAGCCTTAAATGTTTTCCCAGTATCTATAGATTTGATACGTGGTTTTCCTCCACAGAATTATTAATATAGTGAACCAAACCAATGGATTTCCTAATATTGAACCAGACTTGCAATCTTGAAGTAAATACAACTCTTTTTTTAACATTCTATTGGATTCTATTTGCTACTTTTTATATTAGGATTTTTGCAATGCTATTCATAAATTAATCTGTAGTTGTTCACTAATTCAATTTTAGTGCTAAAAATTAAGAAGTTCTTGGTTTAATGGAAAATTGCCTAATATGTGAAAATAAATTAAAGAGTGGCCAACAATAATGATACTCAATACTGGCAAGGATGACAGAGTGAAACTGAGACTATTTTCTGAGATTCCTTAAAAAATAAGACATTCGTCTATCAAAAATAATGTGTAACTCTTTTTCATAAAGATTGGACCCTCACTGAGAATTCTTTCCACAGATTTTTTATTGTCCTTTGTAAGCTTCAATCTTTTTCGTATGACATGTTTTATATTCATAATCTATTAAATTAAGTTGTGTCCTTGGTTATTTAATGTAAATAAAAAAATTCTAAATCTAGTAATGATATAAGTACATTGACAGGCTACAGAATTAGTAAAACAACCAAAACATTTAAACACTTTACAATTCTCCTTGTTACTCCTGAAACTCAACAAAAAAAGTTGAGTTCTCATTTTACTTGGCTCTAATATTAACATTATCATTGTATTGGATTCCATTGTGTATTGCAAACCTGAACCTCAAGATGTAGGATTATATGGTCATAAATTAGAATTACTTGACATGTGTCAATAAAATAACATTGCCAAGTCCTAAAACACTTTGGCTTTGTGTCAAGTCTGAGGTCAGGATTTGTAAGAATGACATAGTCCTTTTTCTTGCCTGCTTATTGCTGTGGACCTGAGGCTGTAGTAACCAGATGTCTGGTATTTTGCGTTTAAAGGTCCCACAGTTTTAGCAGATAAAGACCCAAGTTTTCTTTCTTTAACTCAAAGTCATACTGTTTATTAAAATACACAATTCTTTTTATTAATCTGATTTTTCCTTTTTCTCTAATCTATCATTAACGATGAAAAATAAGACAATTATAACTTGCACATTTGAATTACTCTTTTTAATAAACAATCAAACAAAGAAATATATTTAATTTTCCCTTATGCTGCTTAGACTGTGTTGTGTAAATCATATTTCTTTTTTTTTTTTTTTTTGAGGAAGATTACCCCTGAGCTAACTGCTGCCAATCCTCCTCTTTTTGCTGAGGAAGACTGGCCCTGAGCTAACATCCGTGCCCATCTTCCTCTACTTTATATGTGGGACACCTAACACAGCATGGCGTGCCAAGTGGTGCCATGTCCACACCCGGGATCCAAACCAGGGAACCCTGGGCCGGCGCATAGGAACGTGAGAACATAACCGCTGTGCCACCCGGCCGGCCCCTGTTGTGTAAATCTTAGATGCTGTTTGAAACTTAATCTCCTCATGTAGTATCAGCAATTTGATGATAGGTTCCTTATCTTCATCTCTGAATCTCCAGCCCCCTGTACACTTAAGGAGTGTGCAATAAATACATTGAAAAATACTTAAATGGATGAATCTGGAACTAACATCATTTGAAACCAAGACTTTCTTAAGACTACTTCCATATTGTGATTTAAAAACCAAACCAAACCAAAAAAAATTGGCCTACACTAGTTTGCTGAGAGATTGTTGGCTGAATCCCTGTAGGGGAATTTACAATGGGACCTACTGTCATAGCTAAAGAGAATTGAATCTCATAGGTATTCAGCTATACCTTTAATGGGATATATGGGGAGATGTGGATCCAAAATGTACCCTTAGGGACCATGGCAACTTCATCATTAAGTTCCCTTTATTAAATTTTAAAATTAAATTTTATTGTGGTTATTATGATCAGCCATCTGGGTTTTATCTGAGCAACTCAAAGACAATAAGGAAACTTTGTTGCATCTACAATAATCTTCACTTCAGAAAAAAAAGTCCTTCCGAAAATATAAGGGGAGGTTAAAAATACTACCTAATGGGCAGTTGAATCCCAGAACAGTCGTATAAAAATACAGTCAAAGACAGAGGTCATGAAAGAACCAGCGCTCCTTAGAGACCTGACAGATTTCAGGTCAGGCACAGCAGATACACAGATGAACCTGGGGCATTGTGTTGAGCCAGAAATCTATTAAAGATTACTCCAGGGCATATCAAAAGGACTCAGGAATCAAGTTAAAGAGGCTCTCTCTGACCAAAGATGGGACAATTTGAGCATTCGTAACAAGAAGTGCAGTATATTGAAACACTTAATATGTTTAAACCCACGATTCATTACACACGCGCATGCACACACGCACACATATCCATCAATGACTTCATTGGTCACCTTCAGAGCATGTTGAGCAAACTATCTCAGGATTTTGAAAACTGGTAATAAAGGAAAATAAACAAGGATTTGTCCTGCCTTCCCTCAATGAACTGTAGCTCAAAGAAACCCAATAGTGGATCAAAAGAAGTTTCTTACTATAGAAACATCCAAGCTAATAAATGAAGAAGGAATGAGAGAATTAGACTATTCTATTTTGCCATCACTTATGAACTAATAAATCTAACGGCAGTAATAAATAATTACTAAATGGTAGTTAACATCACAGCAAGTAAGATAACCAGACATCCACGCCTGCTGTTGGAAGTATACAATACGACGTACAAAGTCGTCTTGCCAAAAAATTAATTCTGAATCTGATCAAGGCATTAAATGGCCTACCAGTCTACAACAAATACAGGAGATGAAAGAACATGTTAAATGACATTCTGGGGATGCAGTGACCAGCACTCAGAGAGTGGTATGCCCAAAAGTGGTGTTTCTCAAAGTGTGGTCCCCAGAGCAAAAGGTGTTGCAACTGCTTGTTACCAGTCCGTGATGAGATAAAGAGTTTGCGTCAGAAGGTTACATCGCTAGGCACACTCTTTAGTGCAGCTGGAGGAAACTGTGTGTCATTGTCACTCTGGGGCAATCTCCTTAGCTCATACAGACCAGCGCATGGACTGGCAGCACGACTGCATAAATGACCTGGTCTCTTCTAAAATTTAGGAAAAACAGAGAAAATGAAACACAAATCAAAAGAGATTTAATAGAAATATAAAGAAATTGCGATAAAGTAAGTATATTTTTGTGCTGATTTAAACAAAATCTATAAGAAAATCAAGAAAATTTGAACACTGGATATTTAATAATATTGATGAATTAGATTTGCAGATGGGATAAGGGTATTGTGGCTGTGTTTAATATTTAGAGACGCATTTTGGAATATTATAGATGAAATGATATGATGTCTAGGATTTTCTTCAAAATAATATGGAGAGATGTTGGAAGTGGATAAGAGGTGTAAAAGTAACAGGATTAGACATGTGTTGAAGTTAAGTTGGATGAGAGACACACATACTTTCATTTCATTATTTTCTCTACTTTTGCATACGCTACAATTTTCTAAAATAAAAGGTTAAAAACTAAAAAAATAAAACAAAGAAACAATAAGTGAATTTCACTGCTATGAAAATAAATAAATAATAAAGATAGAATTCGAAGACAGTGATAACTAGAATTAGGAGCAAAATAACACTGAGTAATTTTTAAATAGGCAGAAATAGTTTGTAAACACACTACATACATGCTGGATGCATACTTACAGTTTTCTTTTGCTAAAAAATTGTTTTTGTAACATT
Organism: Equus przewalskii; assembly: GCF_037783145.1. NCBI lineage: Eukaryota > Metazoa > Chordata > Mammalia > Perissodactyla > Equidae > Equus > Equus przewalskii. The sequence goes on along the minus strand of NC_091838.1, from coordinate 16,581,015 downwards.
GAAACTCAGCAGTTGAATAAGGACATATGCAGAATGTTCCTATAACTCACTATTATGGATTGAATGGTGTCTCCCAAAAAACGTATGCTAAAGCCCTACCCTGGTACCTCTGAACGTGACCTTCCGTGGAAATAAGGTCTTTGAAGATGTAGTCACGGTAAGATGAGATCATTAGGGTGAGCCCTAATCCAATATGGCTGGTGTCCTCATAAAAAGAGGGAAATTTGAGTACAGAGAAACACAGGGTGAACATCATATGAAGATGGACACAGAGATTGGAGTGATGCATCTATAAGCCAAGGAGCACTGCATGTTGGTTGCTGGAAATCACCATGAGCTCGGAAAGAGACATGAAACAGATTCTCTCTCAGAACCCTCAGAAGGAATCGACACTACTGACACCTTGATTTCAGACTTTTCTCCTCCAGAACTGTGAGACCAAAACTTTCTACTGTTTGAAGCCATCTAGTTTCCAGGACTTTGTTACAGCAGTCCTAAGAAACTAATACAGCCACTGAGGTTAATAATACAATTGGTGCCTGTATGTCAAAGGGGTGAGTAAGGGAAAGGGTGGTTCATTGTGCTTTTACATAGTCCTTTTTATCAAAAACAATGTCATTTAACAGTTGACTGAGTTGTTTTTTTATTTTCAGAATGGCAACTTTGTGTTTCCTTTTTAATCACAAAGCTTAAGAAGAGACAGCTACAGTACTTAGCCTGAAGCAGGAAGAAAAAAAATCTTAAACTTTGACCAAGCAAATGAGCATTTTTCCTGCAAAATTAAGCATGACTATTCAAAAAACACCAAAACAACTGGTCATTTTGGATAAAAACCTCATTATTTGTGGATTTTTTAAAAATGTGGTCACTAATTATGTGGGTATCATCTGGGCCAACATTTTCTAGTCCTTTGTTCCATGTGGCCAACTTCTGAAAAACTTTATAATGAAATTTGATATGTTTAGCTTACAGATCCATGAAACTGGACATTTATTTAAAAGCTATATTCTTTACTACAATTATGAGGACAAAAGAAGGAAAAGAGGAGAAAGTGGAAAGGGGACACACAAAAAAAGAAAAATTAAAAGAGAAAAGCTTAGAATGGGTGGCAAAGACATGACCCTTTTCTCTGCTTGGCTTTATAGACAGTTCATACTGGTTTGCTTTTTGGTGCATAGATTTGATGTCTTAACGTCTGCGGTACATTCTCTGCAGTGACTAGGGAGTTACATCTGTGATCCAGCTAGGACCTAAGTTGAACAGATCTTGTTCCTTTACAAAATGATAGTACAAGACAAAGAGAATGAGGCCATCAGTCTTGAGGAAAGCAGGACTCAAGTTTTCCTAGAAGAGGATCCCAGGGAATTAAACTCAACCCAAAATAAGTTTATCTGCCGTTTGCAGTCATAAGTTTTGTTGGCAGTTCTTAACTCTTGGCATCATTGAGAGTTTCGTCAGTGGCGAGGCAACTCATTGTTATCCTCTCAACGCCTTCTCTGAGTGCAGCGTATGGCACTTTCCTGCTGCCTTCTAGCAGCTGCTGTCATGCTCCCAGGAAGTCTTCCAAGCTCCTCAGAGCTGCGCCAGGAAAATAAACCTGGGAATGAAAAAACACTGTCACCCCCCTAGATGCCCCTGAGCTCTTTAATGTCAGAGGCTGATGTTTAATTCAACAGTATTCTGAAACATCCTGATGCTGTAGTGTATCCACGATCACTCATTCAAGGGCAGGTAGAGAATGAGGATGAGGAGTAAGAGGAGTGTATGTTTAAGAAAACATATGAAAAAGTATTCTGATTTAGATGATATTAATTCTTCTTCTTTTTTTATTTTTTTTGAGGAAGATCAGCCCTGAGCTAACATCTGCTGCCAAACCTCCTCTTTTTTGCTGAGCAAGACTGACCCTGAGCTAACAACCATTCCCATCTTCCTCTACTTTATATGTGGGACGCCTACCATAGCATGGCTTGCCAAGCCGTGCCGTGTCTGCCCCTGGGACCCAAACTGGTGAATCCTGGGCCACCAAAGCGGAACATGCGCACTTAACCACTGTGCCACCAGGCTGGCCCCAATGATATAATTTCTTAAAGATAAAATACTTCTGTTCAATTTCCCAAATAAAATCAGGGATGATAAAATTTGACTCAAAAATATGGTACATGTATATAACTTCAGTTTCACGTTTTTTCAAGTTCATGTTGGAGAAGAGATTAGACGGTATGAGAAGGAAAGGAAAAGAATTGAGTGACAAGAAAGATAAAGTAGGATGGAGAGAAAGAAATCAAGAGAGGGTACAGAAAAGAGAGACATGGACAACAAAGAAGAAAAGGATCAGCTCAGTAAGTTCTGAGGTGAGTAAGAGTTGATTTATTTGGGTGACAGAGTTTTCTGATCTTTGGCAATGATAATTAGTTGATTAGTCATTTCCCACAACTTTGACTTATTAAACTTAAACCTAAGGTCCTCAGTTCTGAGTACACATTGTAATCACATGGAAGCTAAAAAGTACCGATGTCTGAATCTAACCCCAGACATTCTTTTTTATTTGATCTGGGTACTGCCTGCAATTTTGGTTTTTAAAAGCTCCCCAGATGAATCTAATGTGTAGCCAAGGTTGAGTGATTGCCATGAAACTCCCATGACTGACAGACTCAGAGCACCCTCCTCCAAAAAAGGAATGAACGGCACCCCCAGAACTGTGGGACCCTCTCATATTTTAGACTGGTGGTTCTGAAAACAAGGTGTGCATCAATGTCCCCATGGAACTTTTTATGAATATCAATTTCTTTCTCCTCATATCAGTGATTCTGATTCAGTAGGTTTTGCCTGAGCATTTGTGTTTTGAAAAATCTTCATGGATAGCTGATGTAAAACAAACACATAAGATCCTGACTTAGATGTTTAAACTTCAATTCACTCAGATATTAAGAGTCAGGGAAGTACTAGAAAGAGATGATCTTTATCAGAAGTATGAGTATTCAAAAGCTGCTGTAACAAAGAACCACAACCAACAACAGAGACTTATTGTTTCACAGTTCTGGAGGCTAGAAGTCCAAGATCAAGGTGTCAGCCTGGTTGGTTCCTTTTGAGCCATGGTGTGTCTGTTCCCTGCCTCTTCTCTAGCTTCTGATGGTTTGCTGGCAATCTTTGGCATTCCTTGGCTTATGGAATCTGCCTTCATCTTCTTATAGCGTTGTCCCTGTGTACGTCTGTGTCCAGATTTCCTCTCTTCACAGGACGCCAGTTACATGAATTAGGGCCCACCTCAGTGATCTCACTTTAACTAATTACCTCTGGAAAGACCCTATCTCCAAATAAGGTCACATTCTGAGGGGGTTAGGACTTCAACATGAATTTTGGGAGGACACAATTCAGTGAGTAACATCAGATGTCTCTTTTTTCCTCCAAGAATACATTGGCATTGATAATATCTGCATTGCCAATTCTCAAAGAATTAGAATTCCATAAAATATAAGTCATGCAAACCGTCTTGAATCTAATATAATTCTAATTTGTCGTCTGCCAGACTTTAGAAATTGGATTCTGTCATTCATCTATTGACCATTCTGATCAGATAAAACTGTGTTTACGACATTTTGCAATTTCTTCTCTGTTTGCAAGGCATCCATGAGGACTTTGTAATGTGCTAAATTTTAAGAATGCATTAGCTTTCAGACATTTTTAACTAAGATGATGGTGATAGTACGGTGTTATGCTAAAAACATCAAGGTTTTCCCTAATGAAGTTTTTATTACCAATGAGTTCTTTTCCAGCCTTGAAATAAATTTTGTAGAGAAATTGACAATTCCGAGGGTAAAAGATATTCTTTGTGATTCTTCAGTTACCAAGTTCATTTTGGCTCATATTGCCTTTACTATTCGTCTTTTTTTTTTTTTGACAACTAAATATCAGTCCTTGGCATATATGGTTCTCTGAGATTTGACCTCAGTTGTCAGCAGATCACCTAAATGATTAAATTCATCCTCTTAAAATAAAATATAAAATGTTCTCTTTTCCACTGTACAATTTCTAACTAGAATTTTTATTTTTCACAAAAAATTAAAAGCCTGTCGACTAGTCTAAGTAGCGCAAAGTCTGAAAAAAGTTACTCAAAACTGTTTCAGCACATCAAGGTTTCATGACTTTTTGAGGGGAAATTTGGAAATAACATTACCTTATAGCACAAGATATAAGATAATAACAAGATCCTTATCAGAGGAGGACGCAGTTCTAGCATGTTCAAATATAGACAAACCAATTTAATTTGAGAATTCAACAAATGAAGAAACACTAAACGTGTTTGTACTTTATTTTTGAATCTGAGAGGGAAGACAGCTCAGGGAAAAATGATGAATGAAATTGAGATAAGAGCTAGTTTCGTGGCAGTTTCACCAAGAACTGTCTTCATTGCTCATATGGAAAAGGACGTTAGAGCAAGAAGTCTTAAAAAAGAAGAAATAAACAGACTTGAGCCAAAACACTAAACAGTGGGATTTGGGTTTGTTCTGGTTTTCACAATTTCTCTTTTGGGAATTTGCTTTAAGGGGGAGTCTTAATTGTTCTGTCCCAGAAGCGATTCCATATTTGTAAGATAGGGAACAAGGAGTGTGTGTGTGTGTGTGTGTGTGTGTGTATGATTTCTGGATTGTGTGAACGTTGCCTTTCCTCTAATACACAAAAGCAGCAATAGTTTATATGTCCAGATTTTCCACCTAGAGAGATGAAATGAACCCAGAATTGAGGGGACGTTTTGGCTGAGAGCCTCAGTTGGGATGGGGAAAGCAAACAGAAGAAGGTTAGCTGAAGGTTAAGCTGTGTTGTATTGATGTAGTAATGTTGTCTTTAGAACAAATTAGCTCACTGGGACCTCGTGACACAGTGGAGTATGAAACCCTTCTTTACAAAAAGAACATGTGAGAGTTGTTTCTAGCTTGAAAAATGCCAGTGAAAAATTACACAGAGATCAAGCTTGAAAAATGTTTACTTTGCAGAAAATCATTTAAAAATGGAATCTCAATTTTGTTGGCAGCTCAGTTTTTTCAAAGAGCTATTTATTCTAGACTCCTGCGGCATATGGTTTATTGCAGTTTATATGGCGTATTGGAACTGCGCGAACTTGAGCACCTTAGGGAATGTTTGTTTTTATTTTTTTAAAGGTAGTTGGACTGAAATTCAGTATGAATCATATAAGAAAGATTTAGAAGCATGCGAAGATAAATGTTTCCCATGTGACACAGAACAGCACATCTGGAAGGTGATCCTAGATAAATAAATACCTGAAAAGACCATAGTTTTAACAGATATCAATAAAGAATAGAGTTGCATTTTTTCCATAATTTGAGAAAGAAATATAGTTTTATGTTAAAAAAAGAATAATATCATCTCATGCAAATTTCTGGAAGCTTTATTTGTGTCTAAATAGTCCTGTAACTTATTCTTTCTCTCATTAATTCACTCACTCACTTGCGCAACAAACCTTACTGAGTATCCACTATTATAGTGCTACTCTGTTAGGCTCCATAGATATAAAAATGAGTAAGACGCACACACCTCTTGCCTTAAAATATTTCTTAGGTCATTCACCAATAAATTTTTTTAAGCACATGACTTTCGTGCACGTCAGCTGATGCCCCCAACATAATAATATGTATTAAGACTCCATTATAATATAAAGAATAATTCCTAACCTCTACTTAGACTTGTGAAGAATTTATCTCTTCTTTTTTAGATAATTTAAAAAATTTTACGTTCGCTTTTTTTTTCCTGTCGCCGGGAACAAATCTATATCACTTAGTAATCCTTAAAATGCAATTGTTACTCGTGCTAAAATAGAAAATATTCATCAAGCAAAATACAGCTTCATTTCAGGTTTGAATCAAAGAATCTTTCAGTTTTGTTCCTCCTTAATTTTTGAAAATGCATTCCCACACAGTGTGTTTTACTGAATTCGATTAACAAGGTAGAGACTTCTAGAAAGTCGAAGATGAGAGAGTTTATCGAAGTTAATGTGAAAATTCTAAAATCACTGAGCTGAAGAGGAAAGCAATAAAATAGCAAGCTTTGTACCTTCAATCATTTAATTTTTAGTTAGTCATACACATTTCAAAATAGCTAGATGAATGTATGTACACATTGCACACCTAATGATATTTTTTATTTACACATTGTTTTGCAAAACACAAAGCACGTTCATAAAGGACTTGGCAGAGTATTGTAACAGAGGAAGGACAGATAAATATTAGTTGTCATTTTTTGTTAAGCTCTTTGCACTCATTGTCTCATTTAGTGTTCACCAGCCTATGCGTAGATGCTAGTATTGCTGCTATTTTAGAGAAAGAAAATGGAAGATAAAAAAGCTAAACAGGGGCTAGCCCGTTGGCCAAGTGGCTAAGTTTGCGTGCTCCTCTTCAGCAGCCCAGGGTTCACCAATTTGGATCATGGGCACAGACCCACGCACCGCTTATCAGGCCATGCTGTGGCAGCATCTCACGTAGAAGAACAGAATGGCTTACAACTAGGATGTACACCGCTGTACTGGGGCTTAGGGGAGAAAAAGCAAAATTGGAAAAAAAAAGAGGAAGTTTGGCAACATATGTTAGGTCCGGGCCAATCTTCCTCACACACACGCAAAAAAGCTAAACGGTTGTTCTTTGTTTCTATACTCTTGCTAGTGCTGCGAATTTAAGCCTTGAGACTCCAGGTGTCTCTTCTTTCACTTATCTCTACCTGCCATAATCTCTGCCTGACTCTCTTTTCTCATATATAGGCATGGTCCATTTTTTTTTCTTTTAAAGATTGGCGCCTGAGCTAACAACTGTTGCCAATCTTTTTTTTTTTTTCCCTGCTTTTTCTCTGCAAATCCCCCCAGTACATAGTTGTATATTTTTAGTTGTGGGTCCTTCTAGTTGTGGCATGTGGGACGCCGCCTCAACATGGCCTGACCAGCGGCACCATGTCCGCACCCAGGACCTGAACCAGCAAAACCCTGGGCCCCCGAAGCAGAACACATGAACTTAACGACTCTGCCAAGGGGGTGGGCCCCAGCATGGTTCATTTTTGAGCAAAATTTATTCCTGAGCAAAGGATACAACTTAAAGAGCAAGCATGGCTGATCATCGGCCATGGTATGTGTCTGAGTCAGACATGATTCTGTCTTCACAGGAAATTTTAAAATGTGCAAGTATTGTGTGAAATAATTAAAGTATAGGGGTTTTGTTAGCACCCAATAGATAGAAGGCTCAAAACATACATGGGGGCTGCTTGGAGTCTAATAAATTCTTCTTGCAAAATATTATGTCCCAGGTTTTAATGATCATTCAGATTTAACCTAGACCTTCCTATAATCTTAATCTAATTTCAGCTAATGATATATGAAATCACTTCCTGTTACAGCAGCCACTTCCATAAATGCCAACATTTATGTTTCCAGTGTACATTAAAAAAAATCACAACCCTCTTAGTCTCAGTGTGCTCAAATTTAGCACCAGGTTGCCAGATGAAACCCTGAAATAGCACCTGGCCACCTACCTTAATTCGTAGACCAATAAAATCTAGAGCCTTAAAAATGCCATCACCTTGTTTGACTGCACTGAACTGTGAAACCTGGAAGAATGTAGAAACCAGAACAGGCTACTAAAATGAGGTCATCTTGCTAAAGGGACAATTTGTAATGGGGCATTGTGCTGACAGGCCTGCAAGCCTATAGTCTAAAGTCGATGTGTATATTTGAGCTCAAAATAGACCCTGTGTGTGACAAAAACAGCATTATTCTCAATAGTTGAGGGAACTTGATGGATGTTGCTTCTCTAAACTCTGGAAACTTAAGCTTGAGGCCCTATGGAAAGGTCTATTCTGTAGCATGTTCTGTTTTCTTAAAGAAATGATGGTGTATGTAGAAAGAATGGTCGACACATGCTTGCTGAACACAAAGAGCTATCTCTGTCTTTATTTTCCAAATTTGAAAAAACAAAAATAGCAACAGAATGTATAGTCTGACATAGCGTTTTTGCCTCCTGATCATTAAAAAGGTTTATCTCAGTTTAAACTTTAAACCACATTTTATAATACATTGCTTTTGGTGAAAAGATTACAATTAAATTAAATAGTATTGCCTCCAAAATCTGGGTGGAATTGCTTATCTAGAACCTGATACTTTGTTGGCAGAGATCGCATAGTGAATTGAGTAGTTTCAGGAGACATAGAAGTTTCTTTTTGTAGTACATACTTTATGCTCTATGCATAATCTATATGAACAGCATTAAGTTGGATTTTCACTTTGATTTTTTTAACTGTCAAGCAGAAAGATAGATGTGCAAAAAAAAATCCTTCATTTTCAAGGATTTATCTATTCTAGATTTCCAGATGTCTCCAAATCAGTAATGCTTCATGTTAATTTCTAGATCAGACAACTCTTCTCTCTTAATAACAGCAGAATTCATTTCCCTTAGTGGGAGGGGTTTGCTCCAACAGTCTTTAGAAACCGTCGTGGGTGGATGAGAAGCAGGAAATGAGAACTATAGTTCTAGCCCTACCTGGTTGGTTCATCCAATGGGGTAGATCAGCTTCCTCATCTTGAAGATGAGGGCTCAAAGTCAATACAGTCATGCACCCCATAATGGTTCAGTCAACAGCGAACCGCCTTCACGACGGTGGTCCCATAAGATTGTAGTGGAGCTGAAAAATTCCTGTTGCCTAGTGACTTCATAGCTGTCATAATGTTGTAGCACAATGCGTTACTCGTAGCTCCGATCTGAAAGAACAAGAACAAAGTGATAGAAGCTGTTAAAGGATCTGCTTCATCAGAGACAACAAGACTAACAAAAATTCGAGAAGGGCCTATATCAGAGGTGAAGAAACTTCTAATGACCTGGCTTGAAGACCAGACACAGAAGCACATCTCTCCCAGCGCCATGACAATCATAGCCACAGCAAAAAGTTTGTTGGCAATGTTGACAGAAAAAGCTGGACCCATCTACGCTGTTGAATTTACTGCCAGGTTTAAATGATTCAAGAATCATTATTCGTTACATAATGTGAAAGTGAGTGATGAGTCTGCAAGCGCTGATGTGAAGACATTGAAGAATTTTGGAAACTAGATAAGCTGATTGTGGAGGAAAATTACTTGCAAGAGAAAATATTCAGTATGGATGAAATTTCCCTACTCTGGAAATAGATGCCTGAGAAGACTTTCATCCATAAGGAGGGCAAGTCAATGCCAGGTTTCACGGCTTTTAAAGATTTTATTTTTCCTTTTTCTCCCAAAGCTCCCCGGTGCATAGTTGTGTATTTTTTAGTTGTGGGTCCTTCTAGTTGTGGCATGTGGGATGCCACCTCAGCATGGCTTGATGAGCAGTGCCATGTCCGTGCCCAGGATACAAACTGGCAAAACCCTGGACCGCCGAAGTGGAGTGCGCGAAACGTAACCACTCGGCCACTGGGCTGGCCCATCATGACTTTTAAAGACAGAATAACAATCTTGCTTGGGGACAATGTTGCAGGCTGCAAATGGAAACCCTTTGTGGTCTGGTACAGTGAGAACCCCAGGGCCTTCAAGCATATCAGTAAGCACACACTGCCAGTGTACTACAGGAGCAATAAAGTCCTGGATGACCCAGCTCCTCTTCCAAGATGCCCTCCTGAATCGCTACGCCAGCGAAATGGAGAAGTACTATTTGGAGAATAACGTACCTTTCAAGATTTCGTTAATTGTCCATAATGCTCTTGGACGTGCTTCTTTGGTTGATGATCTTCATCCCAATATCAAAGCAGTGTTTCTTCCTCCAAACAGCACCTCTTTGATCCAACCAATGGATCAAGGAGTTATAACAGCTCTTAAGGTCTACTACCTGAGGAAGACCTTTGCCCAGGCTTTTGCTGCAACTGAGGAGGACAGAAAAGACACTGATGCAATTCTGAAATGATGAAAGCGTCTACAACTGTATCAAGAACCTTGCTTGGATTTGGGGTGATGTCACCAAGGAGTGAATGAATGGCATCTGGAACAAGACACTCAAGAGTTTTGTCCATGACTTCAAAGGATTTGCCAAGGATGAGGAGGTCGCAAAAATCAACAGGGCTGTGGTTGAGATGGCAAACAACTTTAACCTGGGTGTGGATGAGGATGAAATTGAGGAGCTCCTGGAGGTGGTTCCTGAGGAGTTGTCAGAACTGGAATAGGAATTCATAGCTGAAGAAGAGGAAAGAGAAAAGGAAACACAGGAGAAGAAAAAGAACCCCCAAGAAAATTCACAGTGAAAGGTCTAGCAGAAGCTTTTGAAGACCTTGACGAGCTCCTTAAAAAGTTTGAAAACACGGACCCTAACACCAAAAGGTTTTCATTAATAGAGAGGTATATTCATGGAGAATTGTCTGCTTAGAAGCAAATCTATGATGGAAAAAAAGAAACAAATCTAGCAAACCACCGTGGCCATGTTTCTGAAAAGAGTGGCACCTCCTCAGGAAGAGCCCCAGGCGGATCCAACAGGAGGTATTCCAGAAGAAGACATTGTTATCATAGGAGATGACAGCTCCATGCGTGTTACTGTCCCTGAAGATCTTTCAGTGGGACAAGATGTGGAGGTGGAAGACAGTGATATTGATGATCTTGACACTGTGTAAGCCTAGGCTAACGTGTGTGTTTGTGTCTTGGTTTTTAATGAAGAAATTTAAAAGTTAAAAAAAAGTTAAAAATTAAAAAAATAGAAAAAAGCTTACAGAATAAGGATATAAATGAAGAAAATGTCATTGTACAGCTGTACAATGTGTCTGTGTTTTAAGTTGTGTTTTTACAAAAGAGTCAAAAGGTTAAGAAAATTAAGAAGTTTAGAAAGTAAAAAATTACAGTAAGCTAAGGTTAATTTATTATTGAAGAAAGAAAAATATTTTCTAGCCTAAGTGTGCAGTGTTTCTCAAGTCTACAGTAGTGTAGCTAACGTCCTAGGCCTTCACATTTGCTCACCACTCACTCACTGACTCACCCAGAGCAACTTCCAGTCCTGGAAGCTCCATTCATGGTTAAGCGCCCCACACAGGTGTACCATTTTTCATCTTTTACACCATATTTTTACTGTACTTTTGCTATGTTTTTATACACAAATGCTTACTTTTGTGTCACAATTGCCTACAGTATTCAGTACAGTAATGTGCTGTCCAGGTTTGTAGACTAGGAGCAATAGGCTAGACCACAGAGCCTTAGGTGTGTAGTAGGCTAGACCATCTGTGGGGTTCACACAATGACAAAATCACCAGCACATCTCTTAGAACATATCCCTGTCATTAAGCAACGCATGACTAGTAATAGTTAATATTTACCAAGAACTTGTTATGTATCAGACATGACAGCTCTACACGGTTGTCCCACTTTGTAGATGAAGAGAATGGAGACACACAAAGATTAAGTAACTTGTCTAAAGCTTTCACAGATGATCAAGATTGAAGCCTGAATCTGAACTGAGATCCTGGCTCCACAACCCATGGGAAACCACAACTCATTCTGCCTCCCCAAAGTGCTTTCTAGCTGTAAACAAAATAAATGACTCTACATCTTGTCTTTCTATAGTTTGTCTTTGTGCTTGAACTAGGATTACGTCTTCCCATATTTTCCTACAGTAAACAGCCTATAAAAAGTGGGCATGTGAGTAGGGTTGTATTAACACTTGTGATGTCAAGTTAATGATAGCTTCTTTTTCTTTTCTTTAGTTCTTTTGAAAAGCCAGAACTGACCTACTTCCTACACTCACAACTAAGCAAAGAGAAAAGACCCAACAGTTTTAAGAAAGAAAATAATTCCTGGAAAAAAAATGGAGGAATAAAATGGCCTATTTCCACATCCGTGTAGCAGGCTTGTTAGACAGTAAATCACTTTCTTTCATCTTGCCTAGTCCAGCACTGGGAGATACAAAGCCAAATAAATGTTCAGGTAATTTTCAAAGTTGTATCTAATAGAAGCAAATGGTAGCTGAACATATAGGTCGATAGACGTAATTGATTGAATGGAACAAAGTCATGTGGAATAGATGAACAGATGGTAATTTAGATGGCTCCAAAAGCTTTGAAGTACCCCAGATCACACACTCAATTAAAAACACGAGTTTGGTTGAAATGGAAACGTTGGCTGGACCTAACTTCACCCTAATAAAACCAAATTATTATTCTGAACTCTAGTTCTGAAAAGCAAAATCATCAGTTATTATTTGGTTTAGAGAAAAGTTTCAAATTTGACCAAACTAACATACATATCATATTTTTCCACCTCTTGCTAGCTCCTAAAGGAGAACCCCAGCCCATTTCATCGGAGATTTAACGTGGGCTCCCAAATCCATCCTATCAGCCATCCCATAACATCCACCTATTTTTTTCCCATTCTCCTGCTTTGCTTCCTTTGTTCAAACTACTTAACAAACATTCCCATCCCTTCCTCTTGTTCCCTGCCAGGAAGGCACCTTTGCTATACAGGGTACAGAGCACACTACTTTCTGTTAGTGGGAGGGACAGACCTACCCCGCCATATTTTACCACAACATGGCGACTCAAATTCTTTTCATTTGGGGGTACAAAATCCTTTTCCCTGAGTTTCACATATGAGCCCACAGAAGGCTAGACGAGTACCCGTTGGGTAGCGAAGTCTAGGTTCTTTTCCAAAGCATCCTTCTCTTATGACTATAAGTCTCAATTTTCTTGACCCATTTTTTTCAGTCTCTTGACTTCTTTCCAAGAATGCTGATCAGTTCTTTAGCCAAATAGACGTTTTATGGGCACCTCAGAACACCAGACACACACAGAGGTAAATCTCAGCAGTGGGTACAACTAATGCCTTACGTATACTTGGAAAAGTGAAATAGAGTCAGAAGATGAAGCTCTGGTTTAATCTGTTAAACCTGCCCTTAATTATGCAATCTTTTTGATTAGACAGCGTAGCATAGGGTTTAGGAATGAGGGATATTAAGTCGGAGTCTGGCAGACCTGAGATTTGCATGGCCGTCCTCCCATGTATAAGTTATGTAACTGTAATTTAGAGGCCTCAACTCCCTGTGCTCTAGGTTTCTTATTTACAAAGTAGGATTTAAAATCGTGCCTAGTTCATAGAGATGTTATAAGGGAAAATTGAAAAACATATTTGCAATCTATCCAGTCTACACCAATTACTCAGTAGGTGATAGGGTGGGGTTTCTCCCATTATTATGGCTTAGAGATTTTAATTTTCCACAAAAGATATGAAAGGAGGACTTAATAATTATGAATCACTCAGTGATATATAGGTCAAGGCTGTCATTTTTAAAATTCACTATTTACAACAAAAATGCAAAGTAAGTGTAACTATTCCAAAATTATTGATAAAGGAAACAGGTTCCAAAGGAGCAAATTTACTTTCTTTTGGACATCTTAACTTCCACACAGAGCAGAAACAAGGTAGCTTCAAAATCAGAATTTTTCTTTTTTGAGGAAGATTAGCCCTGAGCTAACATCTGCCACCAATTCTCTTCTTTTTGCTGAGGAAGATTGGCCTTGAGCACACAAATGTTAACTGCTATGCCACTGGCTTGCCTCTCAGATTTGTTTTGTTCCAAAGCCAATTATCCTTCAGTGAAATAATTGGATGTTTATAGTTACTGTATTTAATGCCATCTCTCATTTAAAGACAAGTAAAATGAAATAAAATTCCAGAATTCATATCTTGATGAATTATAAAAGACCTTTCTTAACTCTCTCCTATTTCAATACTCATGTTTCTCCCACCATTTTATCGTCAGTATCCTCTAGCATGGGCACCATACACAACGTTTCATTTACAGAATAATGGGCAATGCCATTTTTGAATGAAACAAAGATGAATGGTAGTCTTGTCTTTTTCATCCCCTGGTGGTCAGCTGCCCCATGGAGGGAGCAAGACTGGAGGGCATTAAAAATAAATGAACGGTGGACGTGGGATCTTCTTTGTTGACAAAACAAGTCTGAGAGAGAAGCGATCAAGGCCTCCAGTTAAATGGAGTAGTGACCTCATCACAAATTTCAAAGCAGAAAAGTCTGTGAGAAAGTAGCGTCACATCATGGAAATCAAAGCACACGGAGCTAATTCTAGGCTCTAAAGAGAGGACAGATTATTTAATAAAGATAATGGCATGGTTAAGTAACTATTTGCAGAAAACAAAATATTAAGTTATAGCTTTACCTCTATCACACACACAAATAAATTTCACGTGGATTAAAGAATTAAGTATAAAAGTTAAACCAAAATCAGCAAATCAAAAAATAAAAAAGAACTAGAAAAAATATTCGTAAAAAATTTATTGAATTGAAGAATGGTCATGAAATACATTAATTTGAAACAGTGGAAGAATTCAGAATTCATAAAGGATAACTATTATAGACATTTTCCCATAGAGAGTTTTAAAATTTATGTGGGCCAAAAAAAAAACGCCATGAGTAAAATTAATACTCAAATAAAAAATTTCAGAAAATGTTTATTGATGTAGGACAAAAGAGCTAACAACCTTAATGTATGAAAGTTTCCTCAAAACAATTTAACTAAGTGCTGTCTCAGAAGAAAAAATATTCAAAGTAGTAGTTGATAGAAATAAAGTCACACCAGGCCTAGAATGACTTCCACTTCTGGGAGGATGAAGTGGACGTGCTTTTCCCTATTCTACCACCTAAGTTCAGCTAAACCCCTGGACAGTCCATATAATTTAACAAAGAAGAAGAAGACTGAAATGTGGAGCAAAGGCAGACCAGCTAGGAGCTCAAAGCTGGGTCACAAAGAACGACATAGTGGTGAGTTTCCTGGGTTTTCTTTTTCTCTCATATACCCCAGACTTGGTGCTGAGAAGCCAGCAACCCAGAAACAACAACAGGTACAGAAAAAGCCCCAAGAAAAGTTCACATTCTCTAGCAAAGGACCAGGAAAAGGGCAGCCTATCAAGACAGAAAACAGTTAGACAATAATCACTCTACTCCAGCCAAAAACCAGAGAAAAAACTATGACTCCATTCACACTCATGCCCACAAAGACCAAATGGGGATCCTACACTTCTTCCCTCACAAGGCCATAAAGAAGGGCCCCAACACCCCTGCAGGGGTGATGTCTGAGGGTGCCAGGAAGGAAGCTGGAACTTTCATCCTCTCTAGCCAGTAGCAAGACGCTTTGAGGTATAAACGAAGACGATATGGGAAGCTTGGACTTCCACGCCCCCCCCTTCCCCAACGCAGTGGTGCCAGAGGAGGCTTCGTGAAGAGTGAAGACCTTCAGCACCGCTCAATAATAGTGAGGCCATCCCCACCTTGGTGTCAGTGGCAGCACAAACATCCACGCCTAGAGCGATGAAGAGCTCCCCCAGTCACCACCCCCACTCCCAACCTTGGTCAGATGTCAATGGAGGCAAAGTGAGGATGTGGAGTTCTACCTCCACTTGGCTGTATTGAGACAGCTTCCCCCTTCCAGAGACGTGTCAAACAAAGCCAGCTAAAAGAGAAGGTTTAAATAAGATCCAGAGACGTATACCATATATTGAAAATATCCAGGTTTCAGTCAGAAATCACACATCACACGAAGAACAAGGAAGATCTCAGAGGGAATAAAAGTATGTATACATATTCACTATATGTTCACTGTGAGAAGACAGAGATGTGAGAGTAATCTGACAAATATTTTAAAGCAGTCATGATAACAATGCTTCAACAAGCAAATAAAAACATACTTGAAACAAATAAAAAACAACCAACCACAGAAAGCCTGAGCAAAGAAATAGAAAGACTCAGCAAAGGTGTCGAACATATGAGAACCAAGGTGAAATTTTAGAACTGAAAAATACAATACCTGAAATTAAAGCTTAATGAATGAGATCAAGAGCAGAATAGAGGGAACTGAGAATCAGTAAACCAAAATATAGAACAAGAGAAATCACCCAAATTAAACAACATAAAGTAAAGAGAAAAAGAAAATGAATGCAGCCTACAGGCCATGTGGACTGTAACAAAATATCTCACATCTACGTCATCAGAGCTCTGGAAGAAGAGAAAGAAGGTGGGCCTAAAAATGTACTCCAAGAAATAATGGCTGAAAAATTTCCAAATTTGACAAGAGACATACACTGACAGATTTAAGAAGATGAGTGAAATCCAAGCAGGATAAATAAAAAGAAATTCACACTAAGGTGTGTCATAGTTAAATATCTGAAAACTGAAGATGAACTCTTGAAAGCAGCCAGAGATAAATGACACTTTCCAAATAAGAGAAAAATAATTCAAGAGCAGATTTCTCGTCAGAAACCATGGAAGCCAGGCAGAAGTGGCACAATCATTTTCGGGGGCTGAAAGAAAAGAACTCTCAACCCAGAAATTCTATGCTCGGAATGAAAGAGAAATCAAGACATTCTCAGGAGAAGGAAAACTGAGATAATTTGTTAATTTATTGCTTGTGGAACTGCTCCAAAAGTATGGGTAAAGGAAGTTACCTAAACAGAAAACAAACAGTAAAAAAAGGAACGTTGGAACATCAGGAAGGAAGAGCACAATAAGGGAATATAAGGTTAATAAAATAACCTTTTCTTGGGGCTGGCCCAGTGGTGCAGTGGCTAAGTTCGCACACTCTGCTTTGACAGCCAGAGTTCATGGGCCCGGATCCCGTGTTCTACTCGTTGGGCCACGCTGTGGCGGCATCCCACAGAAAACAGAGGAAGATTAGCAACAGATGTTAGCTCAGGGCCAATCTTCCTCACACACACCAAAAGGCTTTTCTTCCCTTTTTTTCCACTTTATTTTTGAGATAACATTGGTTTACAACATTATATAAATTTCAGGTGTGCATCATTACCGTTTGACTTCTGTATAGCCTACGTTGTGTTCACCACCAAAGGCTTTACTTCTTTTGAGTTTTCTCAATTGTTTGATGGTTGAACCAAAATCATATGACTGATATGAATCTAAATATATGAAGAGGAAACATTTAAGAATATTACTATTACAAACAGGGGACAACAAAGGGACATAAGGAGAGGTAGGATTCTATGTTTAGTCTTCTTTGTCTTGATTCTAACCCATCCTCTCCATCTTTCTTGAAAACCAACTTCCATAATTAAATCAGGCATCCTCATTTCTTAATAGAAAGTGTGTTCTTAGGAGCAATTCTACCTCTAGCTATTAAACTGGCATTTTTGCTTTCTCTTTACTATGAACATATTTTTAAGGGAAGTTATCTGGAATGGTATACAATAATATGTTAACATTAGTCTTTACTGGATGGCAAGAGTCTCTTAACTATTTTTATTTTCATATCCATATTTTATGTTATTCTATACATACTTCGTTCTTTCATGACAATTTTAATTGTATGTTTATAAGGAAAAAATGATTGCAAGATGTCAAGTTTAAATGATAGTATTTCTTCCACTTCTGGTTAAATTATACAGCAACATTCAAGAGGACAGAAATTAGCAGTAATTTCAGAAATAGAAGCAAAGTATTTAGTTGACCAGAATCTGAAAGGAGTCTATTCAGCTTACCTTCAATGCAAATAATTTAAGAAATAAGTTTGTGATCTGAAGTAATAAAAGCACCTAATCAAGTAAAAATTTGTAAGAAATATTGAAACATTCCAAGTAGCTGCCTGGCTCTGAAAAATCAGGAACTGTACTAAGTATAAAACCATGCAATGTATGCCTCTCTCTGCCTGTCTGCACGTACGCTTCAAGAACTTTCAAAAGATGGTGACAAGTCTATTGCCTCCATCCACTCTTCCATGTTAGTACGTCTCTTTCTTTAATCCATTTTGAGGCTAAACTGAAATGGAAAAGTGAGACTTGAGGTAGACTAGAACAGGTAACAACGTGTTCAGTAGTATCATACAGGTTCCAGAAGCACCCTGGAAAACAAGGCTCCTCAAGAGATGTGGTGAAAGTAGGAAGATAATTGTCTGCTATGGAATATAGTTTATAATAAAACATGCAGTTACAAGTAATATCTAGTATTAACCCCTTAGATTCTCCAGCAAAGGAAATGTGAATTTTAGCAGTGCTCCCGTGAAAGAACGATAGATAATGAAAGAAACAGGGGCGATCCATGTATCTGTGTGTTTGCAAACATTGCACCTGGCTAGGTATGTTCATTTCAATGTGTGCCAATATCAGCAAGGGCTCAACTGAAGAAGCAGAATCAGTAGGAGATAGAAGAGGGAGGGAGGGAGAGAGGTGATAAACAGATACATTATAAGGATTTGACTTGATACAATTGCAAGAGGTGATCAAATAGTCTTTGTAAGAATGTTTTCTGCACAACTGTTACAACTGTTCCCGGAGCTTGAAGTCCACAAGGGAGGCAGAACAGAAGGAAAGATGGTCACAAAGGGGAGGAGATCAAGCACAAGCTGGAGCCCCATAGGATAGACTGAAACCTGTATCAGTTCTTGTTGCCTCTGACTGTGATGATGTGGGACCCTACAGATGCCAGAGCCCTTCATCGTGGAGCTAAGTGCACACACCTGGCTAGATGTTGCATGACACAATGAGGTGAGTTAGCAGGTAAGCATCACTCAGGAGCTACAACCTCCTCCTAGTTAACAAACTTTTATATGAAATTTTCTCTGTCCAAGTAACTGATATGGTCTCTGTTTCCTAACTAGACTCTGATTGATTTACATGTTGTCTTCATTTCAAGGGTGGATAAAAAGAAAAAAGAAATTTTCTTTATATGTATGTATATGAATTTCTACAACATAAGGAAAACATTTACAACACATGAGAAGAAATTCACCGAGTTATTGGGAAGGGGGGTGATTTGTGTTATTGATGTAATATAGTAAGCGGGAAAAAGAAATAGAAAATAGGAGAATAAAAAGGAACACATCACTTATACAAAAAAAGATCATAGGGTCAGAATAAAGAACAGAGTAGGATCCAAAGAAAATGGGTAGAGATGAAAAGACGGTAGCCTTAGAAGAAAATGTGGCAAGCTTCATATGACCAGGAACAGGCAGAGAATAAAGGGAATCTGGGCAATACAAGAAAAAAATGTAGAGGTTTAAAAAAAAACAAGCAGAATTAAAATCAGTATCGTATACAGGCAAAATTGACTCTGAAGAACCTTGTTCATCGATACACTTGAAAAGTTCTTGCCAAATGCAGAAAAAAGGACAATAATGGATATAGTAATAGAGAAAACAGATCAAAAATTCAATATAAAAGCAATTGCTGCTCCTGATGAAAAGAAAAGGAAACAAAATAATCAAAGCCTTCTTATAAAATGTTTTTGAGCTGAAAAATATAGTCTACAATATTCCAACGAAAAATAATTGTGAGAGTAACAAATAGAGTTATCCTGGAACTAGATGCCAGATGAAAAGAAACATTGTTCACAGAGATTTGAACAGAAAAATCTTGTAATTCAAGAATCCTGAGTTCAGAGAAGTTATTACTCATGCGGAAAAATCTCAGCAGTGCAAGTGCTTAGAAATATAAAACACATTTATCCTTCCTTGTAAAAAGGTACTCAAAAATGTACTCCAGCTTACTAAAAGATTAATCCAAATAAAAACTCAGAAATAGAGGATAATGTGAAATGACTGATTGCTGTAACTGAGAACAAAGAAACATACAGAGTTATTGCAATAATAAAGAATCAATATAAACTTAAAAATAAAATTATCCACAAAAAATTAAGTAGGAAAAATGTTATCCCCCTCTCTGTCTTCCTCTTCATCAGCGTATTTAATCATCAGGTTAAGTTAGCATATTCGGGAAAGCAGAAATATAATAGAATAGGGGAAATAAAGCAAATTAAGCCAAGTTGTTTCCCTTACAAGAAGCAGATTAAAAGTAGAGGTATTTTTACTTTGATAGTTAGATAAATATAGTGAATTTTTGAAAGCGTAGTGGTAAAAATCTAAAACTTAAAAATAAAATATCTCCTTTTAAAATCATCATAGAAAGTGAAAGCAAATGAAATACAGTCATTGTAGGAAAAAAGATTTAAAAAAAATTAGAAAAGAACACAAGAAAGTAACAGAAATAGAAATCAAAGATACTATGACTTTATGACATTAAATGTTTATGATTAAAATAAAAAATAATAGCAACAAAAAGCAAAGAAAGTTGGATTAAATTTTTAATTCTGACATAAGCTTCTTAAGAAAAAAATATAAAGTAAAATAAAATTGGTTAAAATAAAAATATAGAAAACTACCTACCACACAGGTTTTTAAAAAGTTGGAAATATAACATCCTGCAGTATAAGAATTTGAGAAGAATTGAACTGATAAGTAGATTTAATTCTTTTGTAAAATTTAAACTGTGAAATAAAATTAAGAGGAGAAATTAACAAGCAAAATTAGAAATAATACATATATTTAAAATATTTTATATTTCTAATTAACAATATTTAATGTTGAAAGGATGCTAATAATTTTTAAAACTCAACCATATTTTAAAATGTCTGTAAAAATATAGTTTATTTAAATGGAATTAAAAACAAGAGGAAACTATGGATAATTTGAAATACAATTTTTTTAAAGATTTTATTTTTTCCTCTTTCTCCCCAAAGCCCCCCAGTACATAGTTGTATATTCTTAGTTGTGGCTCCTTCTAGTTGTGGCATGTGGGACGCTGCCTCAGCGTGGTTTGATGACCAGTGCCATGTCCACGCCCAGGACTTGAACCAATGAAACACTGGGCCGCCTGCAGCGGAGCGCATGAACTTAACCACTCGGCCACGGAGCCAGACCCTGAAATGCAATTCTAAAATTATTAAAATAACATATGTATAGTTAAGGATGCAGGAAATCTAATGGGTATTTTTTTAATCCCATTAAAAATATATGGTACTTAATATAATCCATAATATAGAAAAAATGTTTTAAAATGCTTCTTAATAGAAAATTATAAGCCCTTCTCATGTATGAATTTGAATAAAAAGTGATAGAATACATGCTAATCTATTTTAAAGTTATACAAAAAGAACAAATCAACTTAAGTAGGAAGATTTTTTTTGTAAGCACAGTGTCGATGTGATATTAGAAGAATTTATTAATATACCACATCAGAGTTAAGAGAAATTTCAGACGGTTAGCCCTGGGTTCAGATGCTGATCTGTCAAACTTCACTGGGGTGATCTTCAGCAACTATTTTAACCATTGCGATGTTCTTATTGTCATGTGCAGAGTGGGAGTACTATTATATATCTTTAATTTTTTTGTGAGATTAGGAAATAGTAACATAAAACATATTTCAAATCGTCAGTGCAGAGTAAGCGCTCAACAAATGGTTATACATTAGGAAAAAAATCACCTCAATATGTTCAGAAAGTTAGTCAACAAGATTCAAAAATAACCTCCAATCAATTTTAAAAACTCAGTTCATATTAGAAAGATACTTTATTAACATGAAAAAGTGTATGTTTTACACTAGTGGTAATTTAAGTTGAATTTAAAGTGCTTTTGCTCCAACCTTTAAAATCCAGATCAAAATTCGGCTGTGCTCTGAACAATTATTTAACTATATTTTGCAAATAGTCCATAGGTAACTTTTTAAAGATACATTTATTGGTTTTAGGGACTATGTCTGCATATATTTATTACTAAATCTTATTAATTGTTCTTACTGTTTGTGATGTATACGTACATATTTATTAGAAATTTTAATAGGAATGTCAGTGAGATCAGAATTCTCCTGTATTTCATTTCTTCTAAGAAAAATCATTATTTCAAGAAAATAGATTTATTTAGATATTCAAATAATAGCTAAATATGCAAAAATAATTGTGATGTATAAATGGTAAATAAATTAAACATTTAATACATTATATTTATATTATATAATGAATAAGCATTATTAAAATAAAAACTATATATGAGTATTTAGAGTAAGATAATGAAAGTACTATTTCAATTAGCAGTTCTACATGAAAAGGAGAATTTCAACAGAAAACATAAACACTATTATAAACAATCAAAAACCAATCAAATAAAAATTCCTAACTTTAAAAATGCAATAACTAAGTTTAAAAAGTCACTAAAATTTATTTAACAGGTGTTTAGACATAGCTAAAAAGGATATGAATAGGAGCTGGGTTCAAGATGGTGACACAGGAGGCTCCTGAACTCATCTCCTCCCACAGACATACTGAATCTACAGCTCACATGGAACAATTCCATCTGAAAGAAATCCAGAAATTAGCTGAGTTACTCCTACACACCAGGCAAGGAGGAAAAACCCACATTGAAATGGGCAGAAAAGGCTGAGACACATTCTCACCATAAACCCCACCCAAGCACAGCAATATACAATTGGGAGGGAACTCATAATGCTCAACTTCTTGATGAAGAGTAACGTGTTTGGATCTAACATCTAGCACGCCAAATTTTAAGACTTCCACTTGAGGGACAGACTCCCAAAACACCTAGCTCTGAAAACAAACTAGGCTTGCGTCCCTGAGACCCATGAGACTACAGCAAAGAAACAGTTCTTAATGGTTTGCAAGGACTCCTGTGGCTGTCCCCCCACGGCTCAGCACAATGGAGCAGACAGAAATGCCCGTCTCCCAGTATTTCCCTAAAAGAGGCCTATTCGTATATCTTCCAACCTGCAGCCTGGGGGTCAGGCTCCTAAGATAGCAGACTTCTAGGGGCTGACTGCAATAGGGACGTCAGCAGGAGCCAGCTCCACATTCTCCCTCTGCCCTGCTCCAGGTCACCTGTATCTCCTGAAAGGAGCTTGTGCACATGTCTGGAGCCCCAGCTTCTGTGGGTGCCACCGAGTGGACCTACCCCTTGAACATCTGGCTCTGGTGACCAGCAGGGCCTGCATTCAAGGGTCCCACAGGACTGTATCAAGCAAACACAGCATTCTAAACTGACTATCCTCCCAGAGCTCAGCACAGAGGCAGCGATCAGAAACGACCATCTCCCTGTCTTCCCTGAAAAGGCCAACTTGAACATCTCAAGAGCCACAGTCAGAGGGACAGGTTGCTAATTTAACACACATTCTGGGCCAGTTGCGATCCTCTGCAGAGTCCTGGGAGAGGCTGGTAGGTGCCATCTTTGCACTCTTCCTCTGCCCTCCTCCAGGTCTCTGGTATCTCCCTGGAAAGAGCTGCTGTACACACATGGTGCCCTGGCTTTTGTGGCTACAGCCCAGAAGATGCACCCCTTGATCTCCTTCCTCCACTGGCCAGCTGGGCTGAGTCCCAGATTCCACAAGACTAAAACAAACACAGTTGCACTTCTTATAATCAACTATCCCTCCAAGGCTCAGTGCAAAGGGAGCAGAGAGAAACACCCATTCCCCAGTCTTTCCTGGAAAGAGGGTAGTTTGCATACTTTAAAAGTTTCAGCCTGAAGGTCAGACTTCTAATGTGGCACACATCTAGGGACAGACTATCATCCTCAACCAGAGATAGCGGAGGTCGACAGATACCATCTCCATGATCTCCCTTTGGTAAACACTGGGTCACCAGTATCTCCCTGGAACAAGCATGTACAATGTCTGGTGGACTTAACAGACACTTACAGATCACTCCATCCAACAGAAGCAGCATAGACATTCTTCTCAAGCACACAAGGAACATTCTCCAGGACAGATCATATGCTAGACCACAAAACAAGTCCTAATAAATTAAAGAAGATTGAAATCATATCAAGCATCTTTTCCAACCTCAAAGATATGAAACTAGAAAGGAATTTCAAAAAGAAAACTGAAATATCACAACTATATGGAGATTAAATAACATGCTACTATACAGACAATGGATCAAAGTAGAAATTAAAAGAGAAATCAAAAATACCTTGACACAAATGAAAATAGAAATACAACATACCAAAATTTATGGGATGAAGCAAAAGCTGTTCTAAGAAGGAGGTTCAAAATGATAAATGCCTAGATTAAGGGGGAAAAAAGAGCTCAAATAAACAACCTAACTTCACTCCTCAAGGAAATAGAAAAAGAAGAACAAACTAAGCCTAAAGTTAGTAGAAGAAAGGAAATAACAAAGATCAGAGCAGAGATAAATGAAATAGAGTCTAAAAAGAGGATAGAAAAGAATCAATGGAACTAAGAACTGGCTTTTGGAAAGATAAACAAAATTGACATGTTTAGCTAGACTCACCAATAAAAAAAGAACAAGGACTCAAATAAATAAAATTAGAAATGAAAGAGAAAACATTACAACTGATGCCAAAGAAATACAAAAGATCAAAAGAGACTAGTATGAACAATTATATGCCCAAAAATTGGACAACCTAGAAGAAATGGATAAATTCCCAGAAACATAAAACCTATGAAGACTGAATCATGAAGAAGTAGAAAATCTGAATGGACAAATTCCTAGTAAAGAGGTTGAATCAGCAATCAAAAGCCTATCAATAAAGAAAAGTTGAGAACCAGATAGTTTCACTGGTTAATTCTATCAAATATTTAACGAGGAATTAATATCAATCCTTCTCAAACTCTTCCAAAAGCTAGAATAGGAGGGAACACTTCCAAACTAATTTTATGATACCAGCATTACCCTGATAACAAAGCCAAAGAACTTCAAGGAAAGAAAATTGCAAGCAAATATCCCTGATGAACAGAAACGCAAAACTCCTTAACAAAATATTAGCAAATGAATTCAACAAGGATTTTCACCATGATCAAGGATTTTCACCATGATCAAGTGGGATTTATCCCTGGGATGCAAGGATGGTTAAACATCTGAAAGTCAATAAATACAATATACCACATTAACAAAATAAAGGATAAAAATTGTATGATCATCTCAATAGGTGCAGAAAAAGCATTTGACGAAATTCAACCTTCATTCATGATAAAAATTCTTAAACTGGATCTAGAGGGAATGTACCTCAACATAATAAGAAACATAAATAACAAGCCCACAGCTAACACCATACTCAACAGGGAAAAGCTGAAAACTTTCTCTAAGATCAGGAACGAGACAAGAATGCTCACTCTCACTACATTTATTCAACATAGCACTGGAAGCATTAGCCAGAGAAGTTCGGCAAGAAAAGCAAATAAAAGGCATCCAAATTGGAAGGGAAGAAGTAAAACTGTTTCAATTTGTAGATGACCTGATAGTATATGTAGAAAATGGCCTACTTTTTTCGCTCAGAATCATATTTCATCAGTTATCATACTCCAGGTATTAATACGGTTTATTTTTGTCCATTCTTTTTTTTCTTTTTTTGGGTAATTTGCCTGAAATGTGTCTCTACCAACAAAAATATGTAGCTGATTTTTTAAACTGGATTTAAATTGTGCCTTTATGTGTGTGGAGATTTAACTCACTCAATTTATTATGTGTACTGATATGTTTGACTCTTGTCTGCCATTTCTCTGCATGCCTTCTATTTACAATATATTGATTTCATTTTTCTATCAGTAGTTTGATTGCAGGATTTGTTTTATTCCTTTTATCATTTCATGAATCCAAAACTATATACATAGTATTTTTTTCCAGATGCTACCTATAATTTTGTACAAGTGCATTTTAATCTGTCTTTCAATATCAAGGATTAAACTATGTCTACACTCTTCTCTCTTGAAACTAGACATTCATCATCTGATTACCTACCCTCCCTACCATATTTTATTGAAATCATGTTGAAATTTAGCTCCAGACTAGTTTTGTTTGTATTTATATAATGTCTCTATCTTTGGGGAAATCTTTGCTTACATGGTATTAAGTTTCAGGGTTTCACTGGCAGAAATTGTTTAGATATCCCTACAAATTTTCTTTTTGTTTGCTCATCATTTTTTCTTATAGGGCGTGTCCCCCTCTTTCCTTTTCATCTTTCCCTTTCACCAGATTCCACTGTTGAATAATTTTGTTCAGAGACAGTGAGTACCTTTCGTTTCAGGTACCGGTACGTGTGAAGTAGTTCCGTATGCACACGTACTGCTTTTCTCTTAGCGCTTGGAAGACAGGTTATCTTTATCTTCCTGCACTTTGAGCATCATCTAGGAAGTCTGGTGAGAGGATCAGTCTTATTCCGCAGTAGGGAGCGTGTCGTTTGGTTATTCCTTTTATTCTCATCGTTCAGATGTTTTGGGAGGTCTGCTTAGCATGCTATGCAAAGATGTGAGTCTTTCTTCATTTCAAAGTAACTATTTCCATTTTGCCTTTCATTTCCCCGACTCTCTTTTTACCTTCTTCTGAAACTCCTATTAGCTCGATACTAGGTAGGCTTTCCCAGTCACTCTTCAGCAACCCTACCTTTGCGCCAGTACTTCTCTCACATTTTGCTCCCCTTTCCATCGACTCCTAATTCAGTCCTTGTCTTAGTCAGCTCAAGCTGCTATAACAAAATATCACAAACTAGGTGGCTTAGAAACAACAGAAATTTATTTCTCAGATCTGGAAGCTGAGAGTCTGAGATCAGGATGTCAGCATTCTCAGGAGAGGGCCCTCTTCCGGGTTCCAGACTGCTGACTTCTTGCTGTGTCCTCACGTGGTAGAGAGCAGGGAGGGGAACCAAGCTCTCTTATTTTAAGGGCACCAATCCCATTCATGAGGCCTCCACCCTCACAACCTCATCTAAATTCTAATTACTGTCTCCAAAGCCCCACCTTCTAAGACCATCACATAGTGGGCTGGCTTCCAACATAAAACCTTTGGAGAAGACTCAACATTCAGTCCCTAATAGTCTTCAACCATACACTGTTATTACTTAGCTCTTCTTTTAAAATTTTAACCACCATATTTTAATGTTTAAGAAATATTCTGTAATTGCCAATTACTCTTTTTCATAGCAGTCTTTTCATATTTTAGGTATGTACAATCCTTTGGCTCTCCCTGAAAGTGTAAATTAGATTTTTTATTCTGTTTCTTCTATTTCCATTTTTTGTTTTACTATTATCTCTATTTCTTCTGGAGACATTGTTCTGATCTCACTTTTGTTTTTCTTTTCCATATTATTGGCTTTGCAGAGGTTCTTCCTGCCATTTTACTTCTCTGTTCCCTAGGCCCTTTCCCGTGGCCCCCTGCCAGCAGCTCCATATTTGATTACTCTGATAGAGACTCTGTGGAATTGTTGTCTCCAAGTTCGGTATTTTTCTAGAGCTTTGATGGAAAGCACTGACCTTACCTCTAGAATCGTCCTCTCCTCTCTCTCTCATAGTTTTTCTGTTCATCAGCCTTTGATCTCCCAGGAATATCTCAGTATTTCAGACACAGTCAGGATAATTTTATTTTTTTCCCATTATGCCACTATTGTGAGTACATTTCTTTAATAAACATATATTCTATCTTAACTTTTGAATTGGATCTTGGCAATGAGAGATGAGAGATAGCAACATGAATTTAGTTGGCTAGATTGAACCAGAAGACTTGAATGGCTTTTTTTCAGAAAAACCTTATCTACATATCACATTTAGAATAACGTATGCAAAACTAAAGTATAGTCACTGCATTTCCTAGGAAAGAAAGTGATTATTCTACTGGTTAGTCTTGAGATCCTAAGAAACAAAGCTAGAGATGATATATACACATACTCAATTTCCCCTCCGGGTGGTAGCAACTTTTACAAGAAAACACGAAGACTAAAAACTTGCTACCTGTGAGCTTTTGGGAGGCAAAAGTCATTTTTATTTATTTGTTTTCCAGTAGGTGACCACCACTTAGTAGAGTGCAAATTAACATACCCTTTTGAAAAAACATATCTGCACAATCAGTATATTTTAGTTTTAAAAAATAATCTAGAATTTGAGTAGAAAAATGTTCCTAGTAGAAATAAATCAAAATACATAGTCGTTGGGGTTTTGCTTCTCTTTGTCTGGTTTTACTCTATTTTCCAATATTTTTGATGCAATAAACTCTATTAAAAAATGATTAAAAAAAAAGATTGAACCTTTCTGGAGACACCAAATAAAATTACTGATGACAAACCCTGCTGGTGGAGACCTTGAGTTTCAGTGCTACAGGTCTCATTGTCATTCACATGGTGGCCTTGTACAGGGACGATCACTCAGGATTCATCAATACAGTTAGAACGATTCGGAAGCCTGGGCAAATTATTTATCGTTTAAGGTTTTGCACAGTTGATCGATGAGTGGCAGGAAGTCTAGATTTAATAGAAAGTATTAGCTAGGAATCACTGTCACCAACATCCATCTCGTGAGCACAACACGCACCTCCTTGTTAAGTTGCCTGATAGCCAATTCTTCTCTGTGAGAAGAATTAAGTAATGGGAATGATGCTGCTGCAAGCCCAGACTAGCCAGGCGGGCAACATTGTTCGCATTTTCAATTTGCAGCCTTCTTTCAAGGAAGCAGTGGGACAGAGTTTCAGGCACCAGTACACTGAAACCGATTACCAACCGCCCTTCAATTGTTCCCCATTCGCATCTACAGCATTGAAGTTTCCCATTGCTGCTTGTTAGCATTTGCAACTAAAATATACAAAATCGTGACTTTTCTTAAAGAAATGTAATGCTACATCCATGATTAAAATACTATAACATTATTACTTATTAGCTAATATTTTTAAAACAAAACACAGTAGTCTCTATGCATTGTTATGATAACTAACTACATGTTGTATTTCCTACTGAACATTAGTCATTTGTCCTAGAATTACTCACAACATGTTCTATGAACTTTGATCAGCACTTATGTTACGCTTTTCTAGTTATTTAGTTTCTTGCCTTTCCCCCCCAGCAGTATTTTGTGTAAGGAAATTTCTCACAATAGACAATATGTTCTCTAGCTTTACAAAGTATTCATACTTAGTAAATGTGTGCTGAGTAACAAAATGAATATTTGCAGGTTTCTTAGTCTTCATAAAGAGAGAACATGATTTAAGGATTTATACTTGGAAACGATATCTGGAAATTTACAATAAACCAGCAATTACCCCAAATTTCACATCATAGAAAATTCATCTTCATCATTTCAGTGTTTTCCTATATTTCACTGCTTCATGGTTTAAAGAGAACAGACAAAAAGAAAATTGCCACTGCATCATTTGCTTTTAGCATTTTCTTGAGCTTTATCATGAAGCAAAACATTTGTCATACTAACCACCTGTCTTTTTATTCTGGCAAAAATACAAACTATATTATAAGAACGAATTTAGATTGAGTGAAAAATAGTCCGAGCCACAAAAGGCCCTATAAATTTTATCATTCAGTGTCTTGTTGCAAGTGATTAAAAACAGGGAGAAACTGATTCATGGCCTTCATTTTTTTCTTTTCAAGAAGTCTACAAAAGCTCATCATTTCAAACAAATATTATTCTCAGGAGTTCTGTCCTGTGTTTAATGCTCTTCTCCTTTGCAGACCCTGAAAGGGCTTCATAGGGTATATTTTCTTATTTCACCTGGGGTACAAAACTCTTCTCTCCACGTGTCTCTTGTGCCCTTCTTTTCCGTTTGCTAAAAAAACTCTCTGGGACAATAAGAGCAAAAAACAAGCACCAACAACGAAACAGCACTTGTGTGCTAAAATGCATCTCATTTCACATTTATCTAAGCCCAGAGAGCACACCTTGGTCTGCTGTGTCTCCGGGTAAGTGAATGAATACCTGGATTCAACAGAGATGCAGATGTGTTGTCTGCTTTCAGAGTTCCTGACCTGGAAATACGACTTTTAAAATTGTTGGCAATGATGCTTCATTCAGTACAACGAGCAGGAGAGTTTGGCTCTGAATAGGAAGAACTTTGGAACAAGTGCTGTAAAATAATGAGATGGATTACCTCCATGATTCATAAATTCTATGTACCCTTTATTGGGAACATTGTAGTGTTGGGTGTCTTCTAACTCTTATTCCTGTTACACATTCACCATGCCTGCAGTGGGAGACAGAGAAGATAAGGATATGAAATATACTTTTAACAGTTTCATTCATGAACTCAAGGAATTTACTCTCTCACCTGGTAGACAAGGCAAATAGAACAATAGGTTCAATGCTCATATTGTTGGTTCTGACCAGCGTTCTAGGATATCAGAGGTAACCAAAACTAATGAGAAGTGAAGCACTCCAGTTAAGATTTAAGTAGAAGCTAGAATATTAGCTGGTGCAACAAAAATGGTATAGATTAGTTGGGCAGAATTAAAGAACCATCCTCCAGATAGAGTAATACAAAGAATCAAGTAAGGAGGAGGGAATGAGCATTGTGTTCAAGGTGAGGTATATTGGGAAGATAGATCCCATGAATTATTCTTCCTTTTATTCATTTCATTCTAATATCAGAGGCAATAAAATTGCCTGGGACAATTTCTGAAACATCCATATTTGGAGGTTTTCCCAAAGCATTGCACTGGGGCTAACGTCCCTCCATATTCTGTCCTTTAGCCTCACCTCCGCAGACCGCATGCTATAAAGGACAGAACTACTGCCATTCAGAAAAGTTACTTGATCTCAAGTAGAACTTGTTAGGAAGATTCCTGTACCAGCTTGCCTTGTCATTTTTATTACACAGTCACGTACAAAATTGTTGACAACATGATTGAGCACAAACAGCAAAAACGATGAATAATTATTGAATGCGTGAATAAAAGGTGTGATTTTATTGTGTTTACAAAAAGAAGTCTGTGTCCACAAAGTTTCAAATCTGGCTAACTAAATATGATCAAAACCCAATAGCAATCATCTGCTATGATTCCTCGTTGTCTGAAGGATTCATTAACTGTAAAATGGTACATTGATATTTAAAATACAGAAAAAACGCTGCACATCCGATTATGGTTTGTGGTGCTCTTTTTCGGCTTAAAAACTAGCTTGTTTTTCTTAAAGTAACTGGCCTTTGAAATCATATTTTGCTGGCCACAAATTGGTGTTAGTTTACATATAAGCCAGACGTCCAATGCTGACCTCAGAGGTTAACTATTGAAGAGTGAGTCAATGGAAGCCGGCGTACCAGAACACTATAATAAAAAGCAAATCACAGAGATCAGATTCTCATTAGGAAACCTTCCATCTCTTTATAATTTCTGTGAAACATTGTTTTGAGTAACCTTTGAAATCCTGATGGGGAAAAAACAAATCAGGCTTTGGCTGACATTTACAGCAAAATCGGATCCCTCGTCACAACTGGAGTGCGTATAATGAGTGGGTGTTTTAGGGTAGACAATGGAGGGGGTTCTTCAAGTCTGTTTTACATCAGCTAATGTTGGCAGGTAATGCCCTTATTGCTGCTTCTGTTTTGTTAAGAGGGAAGAATGTAGTGTAAATCCCCTTAAAATTAAAAATAAGGCACCAACCCTCCCACCCCCCATCATGAGTTCATTCCACTAAAATGACTTCTTTCAGAATAGTTAAGGAAGGTCTCAGACCCACACCTTTCTCCACCCAATTACTGGAAGTCTTTTATTTTTTTTTCCTCTCTGGGCTTCATGGTGACGGCCCTAGAGTGGAATGTGAATGCCTTTTCTATAACCTAAGTAATGAATCATACCAGATTTGTGAATAACGTCCAGCCTCAATCTCAGACAGAGGCAAACAAGCCACGAAACAGTGTGAAGAGAACTTTGACGGAATCAGACAAGGTTATTTACTGTCAACGTTGGAATCAAAGGCAGCCCAAAATCCAATCCCCTGAAGATGGCAGTTAGACACTGAATCAAAACCAGCTCCTTGTATTTCTAAGTCAGTGCAGCTGTTATGCTACCTATTTGACTTTTGCAAATGTTTGGCTAATTCCAATTAGGAGATCATAAGTTCACACTGAAAATAGAAGAGATAATCAATAGCTTTTGGAGTGATAAACGAAACGTTCTATACAGCAAGCGACTGCTCTAAAGCCACCTCTGAAGAATTGCAAGGACATAACAAAAGAAAGCAATTGCCTTTCAAAACAAATGCAATAAACATCATCCAACTGATTTTTAAAAGGCTAAGGAAGTGCATTAATGATATCTCAAGTAATCCAAATTTGACAAACTCTAGGCGACAATATTTTGATGCTAAAGTAAATGGTTTAGGATGTGTGCATTCTTGTCTTCGTTTGAAAAGTAGCCTTAAAAAGGCAACTCTGGCTTTAGATGCTTAGCACACAACAACTTTTTTAAATGATCACAAAATAAAAAGGAGCTGTATGGAGGTAACCATTAATTTATTTCTGGTATTCAGTTTTTGTCTTTTCCAGACGTTGATGGATTGATAAATCACTGAGGTCTAATCGTTCTAGGTACCACAAAGAACATGCAGAAGTGGTCAAGAAGCCAAGACAAAGAACATTAACCATTCCCTCTTTGTCTTGCTCTCTGTTTCATCCTGTCCTTGGGGATACTTTTATTATCCTGAAGAGGATATTATGGGTTAGTGTGTCTCAGGGATCCTTAGACCATCCCACTTAATCAGATGGGAAGTCCTCTAAAACAACCATCACTAATAATGACTATCATTTATTGGGTCCTTGATATGTTCAAGGCAAAATAAGAGCAGTTGACATATGTTGTTGCATCTATTTCTCAGAAGTATCTCAACAAGTGGATTCAATATTATCCTCAGTTGATGATAAGGAACAGGATTAGAAATCCTAGGTAACTTATCCAAGAAAATAAAACAAGATGATGAAGTAAATGATAAAGTTACAATTCAAACCCAGATCCAGCTGATTTGTGGGTCCACAGTTTATAGTGTCTGTGTACAGTACATATAGTGTATATACTGTATATATAGTGTATACTGTATCCTGCTACTGTATTTGGTTGCTGGGGGTGAGCACAAAAACAGTACATGTGAAGAGAGTGGAGTCTAGACACAGGGTGTATTTGAGGATCTAAACATATTCCAATTTGACTAGAGTGAAAGTAATATGTAGTAACATGTAGAAGAAAGTGTGGGGGCCTGGAATTGGCCACCCCAAGATATGTCTCTTTTGCATGATGATTATTTGAGGCTGGTTACTTTGCAGACAGGAAAGCAACTGAAAAGTAGAATTTACTTACCCTTTGTAAGAGACATTTACATTGTACAGGAAATCTCCATCTGACAAGATATCTCCCTCTCTACCAGGAAGAAGGGGAAATGACCTTATCTCTAGAAACTCTTAATCAATGGGGAAGGCAAGGACTTAAATCTGCATTTGTTTATTGTGCTTGTCTGGTAACCTCCTGTAAATGACTCCCCCCACCGCCAACATCCTCCTTTGTCTTTTAGCTGGATATGATGTTTGGGGTGGTGGTTTCGGCCATTTTGGCGAGTTCCTCGGCTTGCCTGGGCCTCTCCCATGTATACCTTGACAAATAGAAATGGCAAGCAATGGGATGTGTTGGAGTACATGAGGAAGCCATTTGGTGTAAACCTAATTTGGCCTGACTTTGCTTTTTTCCAAAAGGGCCTGACTGTGGCCATTGAGCACGCGTTGTATATCTGCTTTAAAACATTTACTAGGGCAAAACAAAGGCCCTTGGGACAAAGGTTCAACTTCCCTCCCCCTCCCAACGTTGGCATTTCCTTAAGGATTTAGCATCTTTCCTTAGGCTAGGAACTGATTGCTGCGCTCACCTGTGACCACCCAGCTGGAGACAATAGACTTGCCTCCTGGCCCGCTCATGGAGATAGCAGACCCACTACCTGCTGTGTCCATCAAGCGCTGTGCCACAGGGCAATCTTGTGACTATTGTGGGAGGGACATTTCAATCACATGTGAAACATCCTGTTTTGGGGTATATAACCACTCTGTGCACCCCACTTCTTTGGTGCCCTTTCTTCCTCTGGGAAGAAAGGCCCCGGGCCATGGTCCTCATAAAGCTTTGTTTAATTTTCTCCTACTATTCTGTCTCATGTAAATTTAATTCGTTCTCCAGCCAGACGAACCCAGAAAAGGTAGAGGAAATGTCTTCCTTCCCTACAAAAGAAAAATAAAGGTTTTGATATCTAAAGGTAAAAACTTATTAACTTAATGTATAAGACTGTGAAGAACTGGCCATAAGTCATCTATCCATTTTTTCCAATCACAAATAACTGAGAGTTCACTTAACTACTGCATGCTGTAAGTCACTGCTGGACATAGGATGAGTCTAACAGGGTCACTGCCTGACCTGCAAGTGCCGGCTGTAGAGGATAATTTGCTGATGCCTTTAGAGGCACAAGCAAACTGACAGCAAGCGCCCACTTATGAATGTGAAATGTGATGTAAGTACCTCCACTAAAAGGACATGAGATAAAAAAGAAGAGTCTAGAAGCAAAGATAATCAGTCAAAATAAGACTGAACGAATTCAAGCATGGATGGAATTGCGGACCTGGAGCCAGTTGCTGGAAAAGAAACAACTTAAAATGGAAACCATGTGCCAATTAGTCAAGTAGTAGGACTTTCAGAAGTGCTATAAAAAGATGAGTAAGTGACTGTCATTCAGTTGTTCTTATAAAGGTGAAGAGCAACTCTTAGAACAGAATAATTTCTTTACTGTTTTAACTAATTTTTTGTTCATAAGAACAAAAATAAGTAAGGAAGCGGACTGGAATTAATTGTTCCAACAAACACTTGAGTGAGATCCTTTCAGGGCAGTGTGGGCTGCGCAAAAATGAGTGCATCCCAGTCTGTATCTTCAAGATGTTCCCACTCCAGTAAGAACGATATGGCCCAAGACACAAATCACTCTTCAGCGCATAATGGAGAAAGTGCCACAGATGGGGAGAAAGTGTAATAGATGCTCAGAATTACTTGCCAAGATGACAGGAAGATAACATGAAAGGGCTGATATTTGAGCTGTGCTTGGAAGAGAGGGCATGATTAAAGAGATGGAGACGATAAGAGAGCTTCCAGCTAGAAAAAATCAGTAAAGGCAGAACACAGATATTTTGAATGAAAGACAATTTTGAGACCATAACACACATATTGGGAAAAAGAAGGAGTCAAAGTTGGAAGAGTATGGTAGGAATTGATTTGGAAGTGCCTTAAATGCTGGCTTAATGAATTTGGACTTCCTTTGGCAAATAATTGCCTTGAGCCCTTCCTTAGAACATGATGTAGAAGAGGCAAGTTTCTCAGACAACAGAAAAATGCAATTCTTGCTTGCAACTAATTAAGTTAACCGAGATGTGCTTTTCAACTAAAAGCAGAATTTTGAGTATTTGATCTGCGTGAAGGTGGGAAATTTAAATGGATCTTAGTTTAAGACAAGTAGGCAATGCTAAGCAGCAACTACATCAGCTTTTTAAGAAATTTAAGCATGAAAAATGCATTTATGAAACCTGAAGAGTGTTAGTTAACACGTAAAATTCACTGTCATGTAATGTGTAGGATCAGAGAATGGTGAAAAAATATTTGGTAATAAATGGATTCCCCACCATAAAAAATGAAGGAAATTTTTTTAAGTCTAGTTCAAGGAAACTAGGATATGCTATTGAATAGCACGATGTCAGCATAAACATGAGTTAAAGTTGTAGCCCAAATTGGATTTTCACTGTATACGTGAATTAAAAAGCAGGCAGCTCTGTTTTAGAAGTGGGTGTGAGTATATGGAGGTGTTTACATGTGTATGTGAATATGCACTCCCATACACACCAGTATTTCTCCATATGCTGAGATTTTTTTAATTATGTAATAATCATGTACTCCAGACAAACAGCATGGAGAGAATGGAAGCCAGATGTTTACATGAAGTCCAGCCAAGGAAAGATGTCCATAACCAATTATTTTGACCATTTATATATAAGAAATTATTAATTGTCCTCTGCAAGATAAGACTCAAAGTTAATTGGTTTAAAAAATTATATACTCCTGCAATCGAAGAAACTGAGAGTTTTCTTTATTATTTCCTTATTTAAACCATCAGCGGTATTATAATCTTAAATTTTATGCCAAAGCAATTGTTAGTAAGCATTTTAATTTTATATTCTCAATCTAATGTGATCTTTGCAATAACCATTTTCCAATTTAAAACTGGGGGTCTTAGAATCGAAATTAAACATGAGTCTACTAATCTTCAAATTGAAGTTCAAATCATGCAAATGCCTAATTCAGAAATAGCTCAATTTTCTTTTCAGATTTGTTTTGAATACAAAAGATGACAGTATGCGTAAATTCCCAGCAGTGATACCTTTCTTTCTGTTGAGATATTATAAAGTCTTCACTGTATCCTGAAGATCAGTAACTTACGCTAAAACAACTCTGTCTGGCAAATTTCCTTGAGGATGAAAGGTGTACATTGATTTCATGTGTAATTCACCGTCTCCATATTTTAAGGGGCACTGATATGTCCTGGTCTACACAGTCAGAGAGAAAGTAGACAGATCAAAACCTGGGCAGGCAAACTTGAAACGCCAAAGTGTCGACACGAAGGAGTAAAGCAGTGGTTGGGCATCGAGGGGGCCATGCTACTTAAGGGGAGACGCACATCCTGTAATGAAAGACGACTGAGGCAGAGCGAGGCTTACGGTGATTATCCATCCTGGTTGACTGAGGACTTTTCCAGTTTGGGCACTGAAATGCCCACGCCCCTGGAAACCCCGCCAGGAATGGGAAAGTCATGGTTTTCAGTGATAGTTGTGGAAATTTCCAGGAAAAACACGATACCTACATCGTGGCTCAAAAACGAGGGACTGAAAGCACAACCATTTGTAATATCGAAAGGACGACACTATACCCAGAAAACAATCTGGGTTTGGGCACGCATGGTGAGAAGGGATATGAAAGCACATATGGAGACTGAATCTCAAAAGTCCAGGAGGAGACAAGCAACTACTTCTAAATCAATCAAACGTCTTTTTGTCTCCCCAAAACACATCATACTCAGTCAAAAAGAGTGGCCACTGCATTAGCTTGAGCATATGACACCAAGGAACACAGGTTATCATGTGATTCTTTTGATTGCTCTATGATTGCTCTACAGAGTGAAGTTACATCTGCTGATTCAGAAACTGTAATTAAAATACCTTATGGGCAAACGAAAGGAAATGTTTTACTAACACTGTGTTGGCGCCTTACAGTGTGGAGTAGATTATGTCAGATCTTATGAACAATCATGCTTTCTACAGTCTACCAACGATGTGTTGGATCACAGCAACAAAAGAAAATGTTTCTTCTAGTTCTTTGGCACTTTGATTTGAACAACAGAGTTACAATATGGATGAACCTAGAGGACATTATACTAAGTGAAATAAGCCAGTCATGGAGGGGCAAATCCAGCATGATTCCACGTACAGTAAGTAATTGAATAGTCAAACTCACGAAAGCAGAGAATGGAGTGGTGGTTGGCAGGAGCTGGGTGGGGGCAGGGGAAATGGGGGGTTGTTGCTCAATGGGTATAAAGTTTCAGTTATGCAAGATGAATAAGTTCCAGAGATCTCCTATACAACATAGTATCTCTAGTTCACAATGTGGTATTGTGCACATTAAAATGTGGTAAGAGGATTGATCTCATGTTAAGTATTATTACTACACAGAAATAAAAGAACACAAGGAAATTTTTGAAGGTGATTGATATGTTTGGTACCTTGATTGTAGAGATGTTTTCATGAGTGTATGCAATGTCCAAACTCATCAAAGTATTAGATATGTGTAATTTCTTTGTATATCGGTTATACCCCAATAAAGCTTTAAAAAATTAAATCATCTTCTAGATTCCTGTGAAGATTTAGTGAAACTGCAGGAAACACAAAACAAAAGTGGTTGAAAATGTCCAAATACAAACTAAGCTCTGCTTGTTTATCTGCATATTTGCTGAACAGTGTAAATGTAAAATTTGGCAATTTCCATCTAGTCTATAAACTCCTTACTAAAGAAAAGAAAAAGATCTTACTTGAAAATTCCTGCATACCTCGCACACAGCATGGCCACAAAAGGGTATGTTTGCTTACTGGTAATATTAAAGTTTACATAATGAAAATTTTTGGTCACTTTTCAGTTTCTTCAAAATGTGCAGAAGCAATTAATAAAATTTTGACTTTACAGAAATGGAATAAAATAGCCTCCTTAGATATGCGCCTACAAGATGGGTGTCATTGTTGCTAGACATAGAAAAGATGTTTAAATGTGGGCCTGCTGGAATATTATATTTCTAAAATGTGGGACAAGAAGAATGTCCTCAAATTTGGAAACACACTGAGGATGAGAATGCAGAAAAAGATAATAGTAAAACATAAATGTATATGCTATACCTCCAAAAGTGTTGGTTGATCTTTGAAGAAGGTGTAAGAAGCCTAGATAAAGATGAATTGATTGCACTCGAGTTGTTCAAGACTGCTTGAGAACTCAAAGAAACATCAGCAGCAAAGGGCGGTCAAAATAAACAAGACATTTTCAATTTCTTTACTAAAACTCCAACTTCAATTTCGCAAGTTTCAGTTACCTATATAAGAACAAACATTTTCCCTGAGAAAGAAAGGTATAACTTAGGATGACATTCAATGTGCCCCCCACCCCAGGGTTTAAAAACAAGGGACATTTTAGGCATGGAGAGCATATATGATGTGTTTGTAGACCCAGAGGACCTGATCGACAAACAGCTGGTCTACCAAAACAGGATGTAGATACAAAGTGGACATTTTTTGAGATGTGAAAGTCTAAACTTTCTGAGATGTAAGTCTAAACTTACCTGCTGCTATGAAGTCAAAGCCTAAGTATTTCGTGCTCAAATGCTTCTGTTGGGAGGCTATGGAGCTTCATGTCATCACGTTGGAAGAACATCAGGAATTAGCGTATCCTGGGCTTGATAAGAATAGAGTTGCGGGTCAACATGCATTTTATTTTTGACTGTGTTCAATTTACCACTACACGAAAGAGAAGAAAAATGTCCTAAAGGATGCAGGCAGTTCAGAGAAGTATTTTTGGTAGAGGAAATAGAAATAATAGAAATATCCTATTGTATCAGCGTATGAAAAACATTATTAAAATATTGCTATATTTTTCTCACATATATAATTTTTAAGAAGTCCTACTACTAATTACTACTAAGTGACACTGTTAACTTGTCTTATTGTTACTTTGTTTAAATAACAGCTTTTATATAACAGAAAAGTAAATAATATAAAATAACATATAATTTCAAATAAACACTAATTTTAATAACACATATGTATTTAATTACTTGTTATACATTATATTGTTCTGTTCTTTTTTGTTTGCCATGGCTGTGTTCCAGATTGGCTAACAAATTGGTTACCCTATATTCAAGTCTGAATTTTGGTTCAGCTGTTTACTAGCAATGAGGCCTTGGGCAAATCACTTAACATTCCTCAGCCAAATACTCCTCATCTTACAAAATAATTATAAACAGTAATAACCCTGTAGAGGTTGTCAAGACAATTAGAGATGGTGGACTTTCTTGGAGTAAATGGTGAATAATTGGTAGCTCTTCTTTCAGTATAATTATCCCATCTCAAACTATAAATCCATGGCAAGGTCTTCCGTGGGGGTTTTGTTTTCCATTATGAAATTCATCTTTTCTTGGCTCTGTGGCCTCACAGTCCTCAAATTGCTCGTTGTTCAAGTCCTTCTCCTTTAAGGTCTCGTAGGCTCGGGGTGCAGAGTTTAAGTTCAGGCTGAGTTGTTTCTAACTTCTTCTCTGGTCAATTCTTGAGTCCATTTGCACAGTTAAATTATCCTAACCCATGTATTTCTTTTTTAACATTTCTGAGTGCTATCCATTCACATCGATTCCTTTCAGGAAAAACCCTATCATCTACTCCTGATTCCACCACTTTGGATGGAGTAGGTTTGCTCTGTATTGTCAACCAAAGCTGGGTACAAGAGATACCCATCCATCCCGGGCAGGAAGCACCGAGGGCTGGGAACTACTGAATGGCTTCTGCTCAGGAAAAGCAGTGATTTGAGGGCAGAGTCTTTGAAGCATGGCCTTTGGTTTCTTAACCTCAGTGTGCTAGCAAGCAACATTTCTAAGTGGAGAAACAGGAAAACAACAGAGAGAGATCGTCAGTGTGTTTCCTAAAGGGATAATTTTCTAGTGGCACTGTACCAGGAAACTGGTCTTTCCCATAGTCTTTTCCCACCCCTCAAACAAAGTTACAGACTGTGTATAGGGTCAATGCAAACTGTGTCATCAGACAGGGAAGGCAAACTAGAGAGAAATGTAAGGTTTGGCTTGTGGTTAGCGTGACCAGGAGGCCAGACTGACTGGTGGTGCCAGGAGGTTCAGTGTGGTATAATCAGAGGAAGACAAGGATGTCACCACTGTAATCATTGGCTTTACGACTCTCGGGCCAACACGGGGTCTTTGGAGGGTGAGGTGGCCTAAAATCTCTCTTAAGGGAGGATGTGGACAAATTTTTTTTTTTAAAGTAAACTTCGGAGAGATCAGATAGAGTACACTGCCTAATAACAGAATCTCATAGAAAGAAGAACTGGAACAAATAAATATAATGCAGAAAATAGCTAGAAAGGAAAAGGTACCATATGAATTACTAACTCATGTTCTCTTCCAAATTTGGGTATGAACAAGTCAATGGAAAACCCCGTGACACAGGCACGCTAAGTCACTCTTCATTAAGAGAAAGTATGTTCTTCCTGAAGTGTTGGCATAAAGACCTATGGGGTCACTGAGGGTACCCTCCTCCAAGGGTGGGGAGTGCCATTACAAGTCTCATTGACCAGGGAATGAATGTATATTGGATTCTGTGATTTTGAGCACTTAAATTCCCAGGCCTTAGATTCTGAGTTTTGGGGAGTGGGAAATAAGATATAGAATCTCAGTCTATGAGAGACCAGATGCTTACTCATTGCTCCTGGAGCCAATGACTGTCTTGAATATTTGGTCGGTGGCGTGCGGCGCCAGGCAACTATGGGGGAGTATGTAAGTAATCTAAAAGAGTTAAATGCTGAGAGGTAGGGTTTAAGGAATCCAAGCATGAGACATCTTTGTTTGAATTTAGTCTTGAGAGAGAGGGATTATACCTGATTTTGCAGAGAGAAAGACAGAGAGAAAGAACGAGATCTTGCCATGGGAGTATCAAACCGGGAAGGACCACCTTGTCAGACCATGTAGAGCCTGTTTCTGAAAGTGACACCACGTGGCAGCAAGAAGCAGGTGTAACAATAGACTGACAGACTGTAGTGCTAGCCTGAACTTGACATGGAGGCCAGTCACTACTCCATTTTCCGTTTTGGGGTGTGTAAGACCCTTAGGTTCACAGAAAATCCAGAGAGAGGAGGAGATACTGGAATTCTTGCTATCAAGGTAGGTATTGAATCAAGCAATTATAATGAAAATTAATGGAGACAGGACTATATTTTCATCCCAAGTAGTAAAGTAAAGCATCTATTCAGTCTGCAACAAGAATTGCTTAGTTTTAGAGGAATCTACATTTTTAATAAACTAGGTTTTGAAGATATCACTACATCTCCCAGTGTTCCACTAGAATATGTTTCATAAGCATAAATAATTCTGCGCTGTATTCTCAGAACTTGAGAATATAATAGGTTGTCAGTAAATGCTTATTGTATAGATGAATGAAAGATCTATTCATTATAATATTTTGAGCTTCATAAATACTAATTAAATATATAGGTCCTTGAAATGAACAGAGAAAAATACAAACACGCTGATTTTGTTTGCATATCAGAGATAATTAAATATTTTAAATTTATCTAGGTCTAACTAAGAAACTAAAACAATTCAATTACATTTATATAAATATTTATTGGATGCTTATATTATGCCAGATACCGTGCTAAAATGTATTTGAAAGACCAAGTTCCCATTCTTAAGCAATCTCGTGCAGGAGATGTACAACCCAAAGGGACATTATAATCCACGTAAACAGTGGTGTATGGACAATATTCTGGAAGACTGCAGGGATTGGTCTAAAAGCAAAATGAAATGAAGGAGCTTATGACAGGCTCTATAGGAGTGGTGACTGAGCTGACCCTTAAACACTGGGACAAACAATAGTCATCGAAAGACAGGGAGAGATCCAGGCACAAGATATATTCAAACCATGGATAGACAGCACCTAGTCTTTTAGGAGAGCCAGAAGTAGCTTGATGTGGCAAGAGAAAAGTATGCAAAGAAGGGTATATTAATCAGAAGCAGAGCCACTAGGAGCTAGATAATTGATAGATTAATGGCTCGCTGGCTGGCTGGCTGGATAGATAGATAGATACATAGATAACAAATAGATATAAAATTTATTACAGTGACTTGACCTTATGCAACTATGTGAACCAATTAAGCACTTATTGTAGTGCTGTTGTCTTTACTGACAAAGATATCCTGCCACTTCTACCACTGGCATCCCGCTGTTCCATCACACCTGCTGGTCTTGGTCAGCAGGTGGGTTCTGCCTCATTCAGCCACAGCCGCTCTTTCCTCTTCCTCTGTAGCTCATATCACTTGTCCCAGCTCTATTCTTCCCAGCCCCTCTCTCTCCTCCTCTACTTGTCTAGCCTAGGATGCTACTTTTTTGAGTTTGCTGCTGTTGGGGAGGATTCTCATCATTCACAGTTCTTTATTAACAGCCACAATAGTTCCTGAGGAACTTGCAATAGATTCTACATGGAACAAAATTTAAAGGAAGACAACTGAGTGACTCAAAAGCATTTACTCCCACTGATAATCACTAGTGCATGGATATAGGCATTTGTGTTTCTTGTTTGTCACACAAGTAGAGAGAATATCCTTCTTTGTTAGGGTGTCTGTCTCCCCATCTGATGTCCAATCCCCACTGCACTCCTGCCAGTTCCACTGATGTTGGAGTATCCAATTATCCCTTTGCTGGAGAGTCTTTGTTCCAATACGAAAGGTCTATGATTTATTCCCCAAATCCCTTACATCCTTCAGTTTGTCCTTGGAATCTGAGGCAAGTAGGCATGCAGATTAACCCAGATCCCATCCCACTCACCACCTA
The DNA here is from genome assembly GCF_037783145.1 of Equus przewalskii. Taxonomy (NCBI): domain Eukaryota; kingdom Metazoa; phylum Chordata; class Mammalia; order Perissodactyla; family Equidae; genus Equus; species Equus przewalskii. The sequence continues at coordinate 16,538,289 of NC_091838.1, read as the reverse complement.
CCACCACCAGACACTGAGTATACATTCAGTATGCATGTATTTCCAGTAGCCCCCTAAATCTTTGTTCCTCTAACCAGAGCCTCAATATTAAAATAAAAGTTACTCTTTTATACATAACCTCTAAATTCCAAAACTTTTGTTTTGTACTTTTAGAATTTCCTTTCAGAATTTCAAGAAAATAGTTCTTTTTTCTTTCTGAGGATTGGCTCTGAGCTAACATCTGTTGTCTATCTTCCTCCTTTTAATTTTTTTTCTCCCCAAAGCCCAAGTCCATAGTTGTATATCCTAGTTGTAGGTCATTCTAGTTCTTCTGTGTGGGACACTGCTACATCATGGCTTGATGAGTGGTGCCATGTCTGCACCCAGGATCCAAACCAGTGAACCCTAGGCCTCCAAAGAGAAGCGCACAAACTTAACCTCTCAGCCATGGGGCCAGTCCATCAATAAAATCGTTCTATACCCTCTTCCTCCATTTAGCTTGTTTGTTTTCGAATGCCAACCATTCAAGATTGATTTTAAAAAATAAATTAATTTCCCTACTATTATTCAGTTTTGTTCCTGTGGGTTTTTTCCTTCCCATTATGTTATTATTGTGTTATCTTAATAAGTATTATTTTCCAATATTTTTTGTGGCAGATGTAATGTAGCCAGGAAACATAATCAGGTACAAGAAATCTTTGGGAAATGTATTTCAATACTCAGACAACTCTAAACTTTTGAACCAATCTTCTTGTAATGTGACTATTTCCTGTAGTCTTTTTGAAGACTATATAAACTAAAGTCACATAAACTATATGAAAACTATATAAACTAAAGTCATATAAACTATATGAAGACTATATAAAAGTTGAGAAACTCTAAAAATATTAATACTTAGTGAAATTTTCTTATTATCAGATAAAAATGGTGGTATTTTGAGAGTGGAGTCAAGATTTGAGGACAAATTAAAACAAACATAAAGAGAGAGTTTTATAAAAGAGTTATGTCATAGAATTTTGGAATTGAAGGAAATTTCAATCTAGTTCACCTACTCACTGTGTGAAGAATTCCCTCTTCAGTATATAAGATGCCTGAATAATATTTTCAGTGACAGGACTGTGTTGAAGATGACCTGAATTAATTGATTTATATTATTAATCCCAACTATTTTGTCCATAAATCCCATTCTGTTTTATTCCCTGGACAATTTTGCTGGGTCTTATCATGAGCTAAATCTATATGACCAAATACAAGAACACACACACACACACATATGCACACACACTATAAGATGTGTAAGAGATAAAATGTGCCTCTTTTTTAATCTACTAAGTAATCTATTTAAAGATAAAATTCTTAAATGTATTTGAGTAAAGTTAAGTAAAACCTAGGCTGATTTTTCATAAAGACAAATATAACCCCTGACTGTAAAAATAGTTTAGACTATAGAAATAAAAGATTTATATATTTTTTAAAAAACTAGAGCCTTTTAATTTCTTTAAACATAGCATTTCAACTGGATCAATTCCAGGTTTTTACCACCAAGAAAAGGTATCGGATGTATAAAACAAATAATTTTTTATATATTCATAGCCATTTTAACAATTTTCCTTTCAACTTTTCAATATACCATTCTTCTGGAATGTAGCATCAGAAACTCCAAGCCATTTTGACGTAGATCCAGGAGGTAGTGTATATTCTAGATTAAAATGGAATCAAAAGCCTTTGATACATCATCAAAGTATTTCAGAATCTTACACCTCTTCTGTGAACGTTTATTTCAAGTTTAAAGTAATATGAAAATAGCTCTCTTTTTCTCAGTGTTACCTCAAAGTCAACTGCCAACAGAATACATATTAAAGAAAATTGGAGAAATAATTTCAGTTTTTGTATTTGGATTCACACTGTTTCTATTTCACTTTTCTAAGTGTAGACTTATATTCCTGCCAGACATCAGTTTCAGCAGATTGCTGTATAAGAATTGTGAGAACCTTGAGAAATTAACTACAACTACTTATCATTTCCAATAGTAATAGGATCTTAGGTATGCCAGACAGTTTCTCAGAAAGATCCTAAATTATAGGCTTAATTTACTAACTTCCTATTTTTGACAGCTGGAGCCAAAAATATCAGATGTTTCTCTTCAGCTGCTTTTCAGACTGTACAAGCAGAAAAGTAAAAGACGACAGAGGTTTAACCCCATAAACAGTTTCCGTTCCAACTTGCTCTTAAATTCATTTAGTGAATACAAGCACAGAGTTCACACTAAATGGCATTTCAAAGTTGCATAATTTATTTTATTAGTGCTGGCTTATTTTTTGAAAATTTTAACTTCTGATCCTGGCAGGACATCCCACACCAAACGTGTACAAAAGCAGGTTTGGATCCTACTATATTGCCAGGCAACATTTTGGGACACTTTTGTTCATTTTTTTTTCTTTGGGAAAATATTGTCACAGTGAGAAATTAGATGAATTCTGATTTTATATTGGATCATAATATGGTATAGATCAAATCTTTCCTTAACTTTTCTTGCCATCTTGGAAGCAGGTAAATGTAACAATATGTTCTTTAAAATGTTCTCATAAGCATGATAATTCCGCTTCTATTAATTTAGCTTAAGGAAGAGAATATGAATAAGGATTTTTTCAAGTTACCGTAACATTATTAATTATAAAGAAAATTCTTAGTAATCCAAATATCCAGCAAAAGAGAAATAGTTACATAATTTAGAGTAATTCCATAAGATAAAATAGACTGCAACCATTAAAAAATCATGTTTTGAAACGTATTTTGTGACATTGAAATTATATAAATTTAACGGCAATCATCAGGCTATAAAAGTATGACACACAGCGTGGTCCCTGAAAGGTACCTGGAGTTTGATCAATAAGAGCTTGTGTAATCTGAGTATTTTATCTTAAAGAACTCCTCTTCTGCACACACACAGACATAATGAAAGAGTATTTTAACATAATGAGTAGAAACAGTACGAGCTCTATGAGATGGCACAGAACTTGGTAAATGTCAGAGGATGGCACATGTTGGGACATATTACAAGAGATTTTGGGCAACAAGAATCAAGAGGTGATATGGGAAACTGAAGACAAGTGGACTTCAGTGGACTTCCACATATTCAGAGTCTGCCTGAGTCAAGAGATCAAACCTCAGAAGCCAGTTGTAAATATGGCTACTTCTCCTGCTAAGAAGAGGATTAAAACTTTTGCTAATGTTTGAGCGGAGAACACACAATAAGGAAATAAAGATTCTCCTCCGGAGGAGAATCCAAATGAGGCCGTAAAGGAATTGTCTCTCCTCTTTTCTCAAGAAGAAACATTTCTAGCACCTTCCTCCAACATAAAGAAGAGAAGTTATTCCCTTGATTGTATAAATATAAGTAGTAGTAATGTTCTCTCCAATTCATAAAGAAGAAAGAAGCCAAGTATTATTTTGCTAATCATCTGTATTAGTCAGGGTTCTCTAAGGAACAGAACGAACAGAATATATATTGAGAGAGAGATACAAGGATATTTATTATAGGAATTGGCTTACGTGGTTATGGAGGCCAAGTCCCACAACCTGCCATCTACAAGCTGGAGAAACGAGAGAGCCAATGGTATAACTTGCCGTCCCAGGCTAAAGGCCTGAGAACTAGGGAGCCACTGGTGTAAGTCCTGGAGTCCAGAAGGCTCCAGAACCAGGAGCGCTGATGTCCAAGGGTAGGAGAAGAGAGACAAACAGAGAGCTCAAGCAGAGAGAGCAAGTTCGCCCTTCCTCTACCTTTTTGTTTTCTCCGGATCCTCAATAGATTGGATGATGCCCACCCATATTGGTGAGGGTAAACCTTCTCTACTTAGCCTACTGATTAAATGTTAATTTCTTCCAGAAACACCCTCACAGACACACCCAGAAATAATGCTTTACCAGTTATCTGGGCATAATTTAGCCCAGTCAGGTTGACACATAAAATCAACCATCAAACCATCCCCCATTTTTCTCTATTCTCCCTCCTATCTCTCAGTTTTTACTTCTCCTAAATCATGACCTGATTTACCTCAAACTTAACCTTTCTGTATTTTCTACATAAAGATAAAAGGAAGAAAAGTTTTGCTTGCTGGGAGTTCATATGACTCAACGGCAAAGGGATTGCTGCTGTTGTTCCTTTTACCTGGAAGTCCTTGGGACACTACCCAGAAATGACCCTCTTCTGCTGCAACTTTTTGCTGTAGGAACACTCTCCAGTCGTGAAGAATCTGTTGGTAGGCCCAACACTGCTGCATGAACGGGGTCAGCAGGAAGGGTTTGAGACAATAAACGTGGAGTCAGAGCTTAAGGATTTCTGATGTGGGTGGTTTTACCTATGTGAGAACAGGTGATTCCACCCAAGGTGCTTGCTTTCCTCCTCCCCTGTCAATGTCAGGCCCACAAGAGGAGTGATTTCAGGTCAGGAAAGGAGAAAAAGAAACTCTGACCGTGACTTGTCATCTTCCTTAACTTCCAGAACTGGAAAAGATTTACTTGAGATGGGAATGACGGCCAAAAAATTAATTATTTCATAGAATTATAGGAGAAGGGGATTCTGCATTATAATTTTTCTACTTAGGCATGAGCTGTTGTCATTTAAAGACTGTTCATGTCAAAGACACGTAGACCTGAAAACAGAGGTTATACTAAGCCCGTGAGAACAGGAAGTGCTGAACCACTGGTGAATGGCTAGCATCTACCTTGATTGGTTGTTGTTTGAGCCATTGTGAGATGTTTTGAATGTTACCCTTGCATATAAATAAAATTCAAATCATGTTTAAGGATGGAGTTTAGCTAAGTTCTTTATGGCATTTCTCTGAGGCGATGTTATGCCTTTTTTGTCCCCAAATATTGCTACTTAGATTTATTACAGATATTTTGTTAGACAGGTGACAACTTGATAGTTGTAAAGCCATTTGTGCTTCACAACTTGGGAACAGCCCTGCTCAGAAGTCCTTCTTTTAATTGTGTATTGTTTGACAGAGTGGGAAAAATAAGACTTCCATTACTAATTCAAGCTTACTCAGTTTTGCTTTTCTAAAAGGCATTTTAGTTTATTTGCTCTGTTCTGAGGTCAATAGCAACCATTACTTATTTGGAGAAACATCTCAATCTATTTGACCCTCTTGTGTCTCATAATACTGTGGTTGCTAGGAAGGCATAAATTTGGCACCTAACGTAAATTTTTAAAAAGCTTTCATAAATTTTAATGTAATCTATGCCTGCAGTAAGACAATCTCACACACATAGACACACACACACAATAGTGCTTAATTGTATAGAATAGAAAATAAAATCCCCCATTTTTCTGCCCATACTATATTCCCCAGAGGAAGCCACTGAAGGCAAAATACAGTAATATAATGTTTATCAAAGGAAATGCACAATTAAGATTTTGGTAAATATCCCTTAATTATCCATCAAAAAGTTAAACCAATTCACATTCTTACTCACACTAGATATTATCGATATTTTTCTATCTTTACCAATCTTGTGTAAGGTATAATATCTCCTCATTTTCATATGTTCTTATTTTATTATAAGCGAGATTGGACATCTGTTTATTTTTCCGTTTCTATGAGGGCTTGCTCATTTTTCAATTGAATTGTTATGCTTTTATTTAAAATTGAAAAACTGAAGAGAATGTGTCATTTGATGTATTTGTTATAATTTTTCCTCAATTTAGTATGTATTTATTGTCATAATTAATGCCACTTTTTCCATGCATAAAATTTAATTTTGGTGTATCCAAATGTTGAAAAGTTTGAAAATAGATTATTGAAACAGTCTTTGTTTGCCTTTGGTTTAGAGTCAAACTTAGAGAGTGTTCTCTCTTTAGTGATGAGAGCGAACACTACAGACCACTGCTATGTGCCAGGAGCACTGTGAAGATGCTTTACCTGCATTTGTAAGGGTGCACAGGTGACCTTACATGTATTCACACAGGCCATGTGGGCCAAAGCTTGAAGCACCCCTTATCCTAGTCTTGACAGGAATCCCAGTGATCTTCCTGGAACCCAAGAGGACAGGAGGCCTGTGAGGAGCTTCTATGGTCCATCTCTGCCCTCGGAGGCGTCATGAAACAGTTTCTCATCACCTCCCAGGGCCTGAAGGTATGACCTGCTCTTCTCCACCCAGCCTCCTCTACAGCTGAAGACTATAAAACTGCTTAGCTGCCATCTAACAATGGCTCAACAACAGGCTTTCTCACAACTTGTGTTGCACTCATCTGGCCTCTTTTTTTTTTTTGATGTCACCTATTTTGGTATGTGGGACAAGGGCCAGTGAGCTGGTACCTTTGGCCACTCTTCCTTTTGCTGTTTATGTAAGTAGTAAACTTTCTAAATTTCAGAGTGCCTCATGGTATCTTTACCAGCCAAATTCATCAAGTCTTGGCCTTGACCTTGCCATTATCTTGTGTGATTGACATATTAACTCATTTAACCCACAAAATGACTTTATGAAGTGCTTTTCATACAGATGAATAAACTGAGTCTTATGGACTGAATGTTTGTGTCCCCCAACCCCAAAATTCATATGTTGAAGCTCTAACTCCCAATGTGATGGCATTAGGAGGTGGTCCTTTGGGAGGTAATTAGATTTAGATGAGGTCATGAGGGTGAAGACCCCATAATGAAATTAGCGTCCTTACAAGAACTAGAAGAGAGCCCAGTGCTCGCTCGCTCTCTCCATGCTTGCACAGAGAAGACGTTATGTGAACATACAGAGAGATGGAAAGTGTCTGCAAGCCAGGAAGAGGGCCCTCACCAAGAACCAAATCTGCCAGTGCCTTGATCTTGGGCTTCCGAGGTTCCAGAACTGTGATAAATAAATGCCCGTTGTTGAAGCGCCCCAGTCTGTGGTATTTTGTTACAGCAGGCTGAGCAGACTAAGGTACTGAGATATAGAGGTAAGGTAGGTCATCCTGGCAAGTAGTAGAATTCCAGTTTAAACCAAAATGGTCTTGCCATGGAGACAGCACTCAAGCACTGCACTAAGTTGGCTTTTATAGCTATCCAAAACTATAAATCAAAAAAAGAAGGAAAGTCAATCTTCTAGGATGACTATAATCAAAGACAGAGACAATATTAAGCATTAGTGAAGATGCGGAGAACTTGGAAACCTCATGCACTGCTGGTAAGAATTTGAAATGGTGCAGCCACTTTGTAAAACAGGCAGTTCTTTAAAAGGACCCAGCAATTTCAATTCTAGGTGTACCCAAGAGAAATAAAAATAGCTGTCCATATAAAAATTTATAAATGAATATTCATAGCAGCGTTATCCATAAAAGCCTAAAAAGTGGAAACAACCCAAACACCCATCAGCTCATGGATGGATAAATAAAATGTGGCATATCCATACAACAGAATATTATTCAGCCATAAAAAAGGATGAAGGACTGTACATGCTACAACATGAACAAACCTAGAAAACATTACATTAAGTGAAAAAAGCCAGTTGCAAAGTACCACATTTCATACAATCCCATTAATATGAACTGTCCAAAATAAGCAAATCTATAGAGGCAGAAAATAGAGTACAGTTTCCTAGGGCTTGGGTGTAGGGGTGTTGGGGAAAATGGAGAGTGACTACTAAAGCTTATGGGGTTTCTTTTGAGGTGATATGAATGTTCTAAAATTGATTGTGGTAACAGTTGCACACTGAGAATAAAGTACAAATTATTAAATTGTACACTTTAAATGGGTGAATTATATCTCATAAAGCTATTATCAAAAAGAGAAATCTAAGTTATTTTTCAATGCCGTAACTGTTTCTCTTTTGTATTTAAATATTATATCCATCTAGAATTTATTTTGATGGAAAAGGTGACATAAGGAGCTGACCTTCATTCCCCTATGTCTAGCCAGTTTTTCTTACACCATTTATTGAATAATTACTTATATGGCTGCATTTGGCCCACCATTGTATGGTTTGTTTTCTATTTGTCATCTCTGTTTTTCATTCTTGTGCTTTCGCTTTCCGTCTTCATTTTAGTACCCCATTTTGCTAAATCTATTGGCGTTTTGACTATTTCTCTTTGTATAGTTTTTTAGTGAGTGTTTGAAATTATAATATACATGCCTAACTTTTCATCATCCACTTAGTATATTTTACCACTTCATGTGTAATGTAGAGAACTTAAAAGCGTCCAGCTTAAATGTTGTAGGTGTTATATGTTTTAAGTCCCTATACGTTGATAATCCAATTAAACAATATTAAAATGCCTGCTTTAAGCAGTCATTCATGTTTTAAAGAACTTAAGAGAAAAAATGGTCTAATATACTTACACAGATATTTGCCATATCTCTTGTTCTTCCTTCATTCTTATAACTTCACATTTCTTTCTGTTATCATTTTCCTTATACCTGAAAAACTTTCTTTAGCATTTATTTTAGAGAAGATGTGCTTTAAGTAAATAATTTTAGTTTTTCTTCATCTAAGAAGACCTTTATTTTTAAAGAATATTTTTGCTTGATATAGAAATCTGGGTTGACAGTCTTTTCTTTTTACACTTTAAAAAACATTCGAATGTGTCCTAACTCCATGGTTTCTGATGAGAAATATGAAGTCATTCAAATCATTGTTTCTCTGTATGTAACATACTGTTTTTGCCTGGTTACTTTCAAAATGTTTTTTTCAGGTTTCAGTATTCAATTATAATGTGTACAATTTTCTTTGAGTTTATCATGTTTCAGATTTTCTGTATTTCCCGGATCTGTAAACATATACGTCTCTCACCAAATTTGTGAAGTTTTTAGCCAGTACTTTTTCTGCACCACATTCTTTTTTCGCTCCTCGTGGAGATCCAATGACATGAATGCTAGATCTTTTGACATTGTCCTTTAAGTCCCTGAGACTCTCTTTATTCTTTCTAATTATGTTTTTCTTTGTTGTTTAGATTGTAAAATTTTCTATTGATCTATCTTCAAGCTCACTGACTTTTTTTCATCATCTCCATTCTACTATCAATTCCCTGTTGTGAAATTTATTTTCACTCATTTTATTTTTCAATCCCAAAATTTCCATTTATTTATTTTTATTCTTTCTATTTTTTCACTGACAATTCTGTCTTCCATTCATTTCAAGAGTGTTTACCCTTACTTGCTGAAGCATGGTTATATAATGGCTGCTTTAAAGTCCTTATCTTATACTTCCACCATCTGCATCATCTCAGGGTTGGTCTCTATTTATTATCTTTCCTTTGAATGCTGTTGGAGTTTTCCTGGTTCTTTGTATGTTGAGTAACTTTGGATTGTATACTAATTATTTTGACTATTATGTTATGAGAGTCTGGGTACTGTGAAAATCCTCTCGAGAATGTTGGTTGGTTTGTTTTTTTGTTGTAACCTACAATGTACACAGTTAGGTTCCACTGCAAGTATCAAACCACATTTTGTGGGCTGCAGTTTCTGTGTCCATTACATTTTCAAAGCCTCTTCATTGCTGTTCGGACTGACCCTACATGTGACTCTCGACATAGATAGTGGTCTACACAAGAGTTAAATTCTCAAAGATGTGTCATGCTGTATGAATCAGCTCCCCACACGCATAGTTTGGGGATTAATCTATGACTTCCTACACATTTTTAGGAGATCTCTCTCTCCAGTTACCCTCTTTTATGATTTCCCTCACACAGTTAAGTTTCCATGGGACCCTTTTCTTGGCCTTCTACTGAAAAGTAGAAGTTTGGACCTCAAATACTATTGGGGTCTGTCAAAATAGATCTTCCTTGGTAGTGAAGAGGCTGGCAAATAGGGAGAGAAGGAAATAATGAGGATTTTCTCTTCACTCTTTGGAACAGAGGAGTCCCCTGGGGAGAGAGAAGAATTTTCTCTTAGAGTTTTAGGTGCTTGCATGGTAACCAATGGCACAAGCATGCAGCTTCATGATGGAGGTTGGCCTACAGCCAGAACATCAGAGTTTAAAAAACAGGACTTCCCTCCCAATCTCTGCCCCACAGAGCCTCCTCTTCACTAACTTATGGCCAAAAAAAGAAGGGGCTTTCTTTTGAATTTTCTCTGCCTGTGATTTCTATGACATTCAGAGATTTGAGCTGTCCTAGAGTCTAAACCAAGAGATGTGAAAGAAACTCACCACAGTAAAGGTAGTTCTTTCAGCTTATTTTTTATTTTGGAGGTAATTTTCTTCAGCTTTATTGAGGTATAATTAACAGATAAAATTATAAGATATTTAAAGTGTACAGTGTGGTGATTTGATATACGTGGACATTGTGAAAAGATTTTCCCCCATCGAGTTAATTAACACATCCATTGCCTCACGTATTTACCTTTATCTTATTTTATTTTTTTGGTGAGACCACTTAAATTCTACTCTCTTAACAAATTTTAATTATTCAGTGCAGTGTTATCAACTATGATCAACACAGTATACACAAAATCCTCAGACCTTACTCATCCTATAACTGAAAGTTTATATCCTTTTACCAGCCTCTCCCTATTGCTCCCATTCCTAAGCCCCTGGCAACCACCATTCTACTCTCTGTTTCTATGAGTTTGACTTTTTTTTTAAAATTAATTCTACCATGCAGTATTTGCCTTTCTTTGTGTGGCTTATTTCACGTAGCATAACGCCCTCTAGGTTCACCCATGTTGTTGCAAATGGCAGGATTTCCTTCTTTTCTAAGGTTGACTAATGTTCCATTGTATATCATATATCACCTTTTCTTTATCCACTCATTCATTGACAGACACTTGGATTTTTCCATACCTTGGCTACAGTGAATATTGCTGCAGTAAACGTGGGTTACAGATATCTCTTTGAGATAATGGTTTATCTTAGTTTTAATTTTGGCTCCCAATCCACCTGCTATTATTTATTTTCAGAGTCCTCAGATAGTTGCTTTATATATTCTGCCCTGGATTTTTAGCCATAATCAGTAGAGGTATAAAGGAATGTACTGACCCCATTTTAGCCAAAACTGGAACTACACCTGAACAGTGCCCACACCCCAAGGTGGAAAGTGAGGTACCAATCCCCACCCTTTATAATATATAAAATAATCTTTATAGTAACTTTTTATTATATATTAGAATATTATAACTATTTGTTATGTATAACTTTTTAACATAAAGGTAATTTTATAATAAGAGGTCTGGATAATGCCTTTGCAATTTTGTTTCTGTTATGGCTAGTAGAGTGCCACACACAAAAGGCCACTTGCTAACTGCATTTTAGTAAGAACAGGTGATGGTTCTCCTCAAAGAAACTTCTCACTAGTTTGAGCCTCCTTCCATTTTTGTGTGGCCATGCATGAAATGTTCTCTAGTCTTCTATTTTCTCTATAGGTTAACAAAGAAAAGGCAGTGTTGAAAAGAATAAGTAATTTCAAATCAAGAAGAAAATAATAGAATTAACCAAATCTAAACACATTTTAAATTCAAAGTACTAATATATTACCTTTAGATAAGTTGGAAAATTTAAATGGTAGCCAAACTTTCAAAGGCAAAACTAAAATATGTGAATCTCACAGAGAATACTAAAAAAATCACTTCTACCGTAACCCATCTATGATGCCTTTGGAAGCAGGATATCATTTTTGTATATGTTATTCTGAACGAATGTGTGCATGCTTTTATTAATACTAGAGTTTCACTTTTTGAGCCTGGGGACAAGAAAAATATCTCAGATAATCCATAGAAATGAAAAATCCTAACTTTGGTGTGGAAAATAAAGAATAATGAGTGAATGAGAGAGGAGGAAGAGAAATCATTTTTCTTTAGTGCCTGAATAAATTAGCAAGACCTCAGGAGAATTAGGTAAGAGCAGCCATGTCCAAGGGCCAGAGATGGGAAATGAGAAGTCAGGCTTAGCGACTGCTTCCTTGAGACCCAATGGAAATGAATCACAACTTACCATTGAATCTGAAACAAAATCAGAGTGGCTTTAGGGAACAGAGGCTTTCTGGAGTTCTTTGGAGAGAAGGACTCATGGCAGGAAAAGAGTAGATTTAGGAAAATAAGCTGGTAATCTGAACCAAGTAGACACTCCTATGTTCCTCTAAACTCTGCTTACCTTGTGTGCAATAATATCTTCTGCTTGAAAATAAGCAACCTAAGATGCTGTTTCTATTCTAGACATACTATGGTATGTGTGAGGGGGTGAGGGTTGGGGGAGAGGGAGGGTTGGGCTACAACTTCCAGCAAGCGAGTGGCTGCAGAAGGGACAGGAAAGGTCAGGATCCTGGATTTCTTGTATCTGTACACCTTCCTTCAAAGTATTCACATATGATAGAACAGTAGTGGGAGATTCTATAAACACCTTCTACTTTCATCTTGTTTTCAATTAGTTGCTTCTTGTTTTAAAATTAAAACTTTTTAGCATGAACTAGGAGAGGATGATTAGTGAACTGTGTAATTTGGGTTATGGCTGTGTTATATCACTATATTTTCCAACTCATATGTTACATGAAAATAAATGACTGCAAATGAGCTGTAGGTAACCTTCCAAATATAACCCTTTATTGACTCTTAGAGGAATACTTTCCATTTTGTAATGAAGTTAGTCAATAATAAGAAATTTGAAGTCTTATTAAAAGATTTTCTAAAAATGAAGGCTCTTAGAGATAAATCTATAGCCACAAACTAAAGTAAAGAATGTGATGTGACAGCCATATAACGGGGAATTCACTACAAATTATCCACATGAAACACTGCAACTAGGAGGATACATTATCTTTTACTATCAAAAATATGCTTTGTTCAACATTGCAACATAGAGTATCTTATTGGCAGGAAAATAAAAGGCTCTTGGGTTTGTCCCAGTTGTGTACTTAACAAGGCCCCACAGCTGCTTTTTTAGATCATTTGTGGTAAACCATTTAGGAAGAAAGAGAGTATTTTATCATAAACATCCTTATCCGCGCTCTCCTCAATTCGTTCTCCACCTCAGACTTCTTTCAAAGTGCAGGGCTTGGCCCATTATCAGGAAGTAAAGAAACCGAAGTTTAGCAACTAGAATTTTAATACATGTTTTGGACTTTTAAGTCTGTCAGTGAACCAGAAGCCAGTGATCAAGAGAACAGAGGAAAGTACCTGAACAGTCCTCCTCTTGTACTCCCAACCCCCACCCAGTCGGAAGCTTGACTGTTAGTAAGTCAACCGATAGTGTTGATAACTGTTAGAGTGGCTACTAAGACCCCCCTACACAGTGACATCTGCTCTAACCATTGTACATCTCCCCGAGTGTTTCAAAACAATCTGGTCATGTGTCAGCGGGAACTGCCCATCAGCCCCTGGCACATTCTTATACTCTTGGCTACCAGAGATATCTCAGAATTTCTGGGCTACTCAAGACTGTTGACCACATAACATCCAAAGAAAAGAACACAGTATATTAAAAGCTCAAAACTTTGATGAGAAAATCCAGGGAAATTTTGGGCAATTCCCTTTTCACTGAAACTAGCATCACGATATAGCTTTTAGTACAAATCAAAAGCTAGTTCAATCCCAGAATATTCTAAAAGGCCCCACCAGCTTCTTTCTTTTGCCGCTACAAAAGAGACTCTTGAAGCAGGCTTCCTGTTGCTGCTCCCTTTTGCTCCTTGATTAAACTCTGAAATATGAGCCCCGTGATTTCTGGTTCATGCTGCTTATTTCATGCTTTTAAATTGAAAATAATTTCCTGGCCCCTTCCTCTTTCACTTAGTCACTTTTCTCAAACCAGACAGTAGAGTGAGGGGGAATAAAATGAAAGTTTTGGCGGTCTTGGCTCTTGTAAATTTAAAAAGCAAACTCACCAGTTATTTTACCCTCAAAACAAGTTTATTCAGGAATAGCCAAAAAAATTGCAGTTCAGTATGCGCATGCTACGGCGAACCATGGGCAAATCTGGAGAACAAAGGAGGGAAGCTTAGTGGGGAGACGAAGAGACTGTTCTCAACCAACATCTAGTGGAGGAAAGTAGCAGTCAGAGTGGTTATGGCGTCTCATTGGCTGAGCTGCAGCATTTCTCATTGGCTAGACTAGCGCCCAGCAGGGAGCAAAATCTTCCTTTATTAGTAAAGTAGTTGTTATTCCCGTCAGAGTCGCCAGCGTTTGTTTGGAGTAATTGATGATGTTTCATAGGGCATGAGAGCTCCCCCTACAGGCGCTTCTGACTCCAATTTAGCTGAGGTTTCTCTTACCCATTTCACGCTCTTAACCTACCCCGAGAAGGCTCAACTACGAGCATTGCGAAGGATGCAGGAGTTTCGCTTCTGCTGTTTACAGACAACTTTGTTGATTATCTCCTGGTTTTTAATCCGTTCTATTGGAAATGTAACTGAGGTAATCTATTGCCTTAAATTTTTGATAGGCAGTACATTCTTCCAAGAACTTAGAACCATAGGTAGTTAGACCGTGGGGATTGTAAATGAACTTAATAGTTTTTCTCTACATACCGGTAGCTCCTTCTGGCCTACACAGCATCCAGTAGAAGATATTCAAGATCTTGGAGAGAGGTACAACAGATCCCACAGTCTCTCTCTTTTTACTGTGCAGACAATTCTGTTTTGTCAGTGGTTTGGTGGCAATGGCAGAGCAGTGAGAGTGGGGAAACAGAATGAAAAGCAATGGCTGAAATATTTTTAAAAAGAGTTACTGATACACTTCTGCCCCTCACAGCCTTGGATAATCAAGATTTGGTGTCACAATATTTCTCTTTAATCACAATAGCAACTATAGAATGGCTCAAAACAGATTTAAAACCCCTTCTATGGAGGGATAGAAATGAGCTAACAGACACCCTACCCTCAGAGGTATCAAAACATGAATACCATTGCAAACACTCAGCATGTGTATATTAGCATCTTGTCTATGAAGTGACAGGATAGCCAAGAACACAGATAAATGACTTAAAAATATGTGGCTACATTTTCTGACAATGAGGCTTATAAAAGTAGAATATTATGTATTTCCTTAGTTAGTTTGATTTTTTCCTGGATATTTGCTTATGGGGAAAGTTGAAGTGTGTTGCCTGCTTATTTTTAAAATTATAGAAGCCAAATAAAATTTCCTACATTATTTACCAATCTAAGTTATCTATTTTTTAATCTTCTTAAATATTTTTGTTTTGCACAGTTTTTGTCTTACTTTGTATAACTAACATTTACATAGGCTTTAAATTGTAGATCTAGTAACATAAGAGGTGACACCAATAACTTGTACAATTGATTGGTTGATTATTTTACTCATAATTTATGTAACATTATGTCTCCCGAATTTCAGGAAATTGTGGAAGAATCAGGCACACATCCTTACTTCAAGAAGCCAAGAGACTAGTAAAGGAGAAGACTTTTGTGGAAATAGTTACGGTATGTAGTTGAAAGAATAAATGACTAGAAAAATAATACATATACTATTAGATTTATGAAGGACTAGTCAGAAAATGGATTTTTAGCTAATTTATACATTTGAGTTATTGGGAAAAGGCCACTTTAACATAGAATGATATAATTGGGGAATGGCAGTTAGTTACGTCCACTCTGTAGAAAGGCAATTTGACACACCAAATTTTTTAAACCAGACAAAGAACCTCAATAATGTGTGTCCATCTAAGCTTTCCTTAGACCCCTATCTGTATTTCATAAGTTATTCTAAAATTTATAAATAAAATTCCACACAAAAGAGTTCTGACAAAATATAGCTTTTAGACGTCTATAAGAAAAATTCTTACTAATTTTGGTACATAAATATTGCAAGAAGGGAGGGTTCTTTGCAAAACTCTGAGTATAAAGAAAGATTTCATATGGCAGGTGTAATTTGAGCAGGTGGTAAAAATGTGTGGACTCTAAGCATAAAAAGAGAGGTAATGTAGTCTTGGGGAGACAACATAGAAAATAAAAGCATAGACCAGGGAAAAGCAGGTGTATGTGGGAATGCTAGGTGGGCTCGACTGTACCTGAAGGGGTGCTATGGTGCATTCAGCAGGTAGGCTGGGATCACGAGGTACAAGGATTGAACTCCAGACTATGAGGGATGGCTATTCCTGGGATGACAGCAGGAAGCCAGCGAAGTATATGAGTGGATGAGTACATGATGTTCAAGTTATTCTTTAGAAATACTAAACTAACTGCAGTATTTTGAATGCACTGGAGTGAGGAAACATTAAAAGTTACTATCATAGTCCCCGTGAAGACTGATGACTAGATACTGAGTGAGTGAATGAAAGTAATGACAGTAGGAATAGAAATAACGACTGCAAGATGTTATCTTAGTGACAGAATAATAATACCTTAGACGATGTGAAAAACTTTACCCTCTTCAATTAGTTTCCCTTGAAATATAAAAATGACCCTTGCTTTGGAAGACTGTTGCACAAACACTGAACAATCTCAAATAATGGACCAAGTGAATCTTATAAACGGCTATAGTTAGCACATCACATCAGTCTGAGTTTCTTCTTGTTCTTGCATTAAAAGTTCAAAGTCGTGTACTCAGAGTACTTTTACGAGTACCGTGCAAGTGTCAAGTTGACCACAAGCATGTATTTCCATCTGATGTCACACTGCCAAGCTTTAACTTTACAATGAAACTGCAGTGTGCCAAATAGAAAATCAGAGAGCTGTTTCCTCTGACTTCCAATGTACCAGTTGACCTGCGGATGCGTGTTGTCCTAGTTTGGGAATTAAAGGGGAGTTTCACTAAGGCCGTTTGGCTCAGAGGGTGAGTAAGCCTGTGTATGTGATCTGATATTTTTATGTCAGTAATTTACTTCACTGTCTCTTCAAATTAAGCTTCAACTCCCTCACCTTTCTTTATGTCAGTTGTTCTTGCTGAAGTCTAAATAAATGAAATTTAATCCAATCGAACTATAGACTGAAAATAAACACAAAAGGGGAAAAGAAAGCAGCCTATGTTATTGGAATTCCAAGAGCTCGTAGTTTGGCCAACACTGTTCCCATCGGGAAGCCTCCGGTGGGACCCTTGGTAAGGGCATAAACAAAAGGCAAGCACTATCAAGTAATTGTCTGGCCATATCAGGAAATTTCCATCTTATAGAAGAAGAAAGCACCCATTGGTGTCAGTGAGCATAACATAACAGTGAGGAAATCCACACTGGCATGCAATGGCTTTTCTCCATTAAGCCGTAAAGGGCAGGTTGAGTTATGTTCATGCCTTGCCAAACAAGTTTTAGCTGAAGTCAGGAAAGTGGAAAATGCCTGGGTATTTCATTGTTTAGTGGAGGACACCAGATATAATTGAGAGACAAGCAAGAGGCAGCAATTTATTGACTGACAAACATGCTCTAATGGAAATAAGGAACCAAAGGACCAGCCATAGAATAGCTTTTCCTGTAATAGTTTGCAACCAAAAGTTCCTGGAAAAGACCACCCTCCCAGAGCATGGAGAACTACTCAGGTGTGCAGGGCACAGGCGATCTGAAGGGCCCAAATTTCCAAACCAGACAATTTAGGAAATGGTATGGCTGGAATTTTAAAACCTGCTTTTCTCCTTCGTATATTACGAAGCACTGTATTTCTTAGCCTGTAGTTTTTTAAGCATGAAATTCCACAAGAGAAAAGTTTCATGAAAATTGTTCTTTTCTAACCTTTGAAATTCTTTCTTATTAATTGGAAGTAACTGGGAAGATGGTGAATTAGTGAACAGTCTAGATCATAGAATGTTTCTAAAGCAATTATTATATTGAAGGAGAGAAGAGAGAGAGAGACATAGAGACAGAGAGAGAGAATATCCCACGGGAGGGAAGGACAGAACCAATGTACTAGTCCTTTGCACATGTAATTTATTTACTTCTCAGAGGAGTCCATGGTGGCAGGTATTTTGAATGCCATTTTGTAGTTGGGGAGAGACTGAGAGGTTAAATAAGTTGTCCAAGGTCATACAGAAAGGAGAAATTCAAAGGTGAGATTTTTTTCAGTAGAAATTTCTCACTCGTAAGTCCTGCTACCCCTGCTGTGCCCTACTGTACCCTCAGCATCCCAAGAGTTGATAAGGAAAGCTCCTTGAGAATTAGCTTAATGACTTGATGAGATTCATTTCTAACTATTATTTCAATGGTTTGTATTCAAATGTATGATTGTAAAGTACTTAAAAATACTATGTCTCATAATATTCGGGGATGAAGACATCTTTCCCTGTTCTGCCATGGCTTTGCTGTGTGAAATTAGCAAGTTACGTAACCTCTCTGAGACTCATTTTCTTTATGTGTAAAATGGGGACAATAAAACCAACTTTATAGGTTATTATATTAACTGAGGTAATTCATGTAAACATTTAGCACAGTGCCTGGCATACAGTGATGATCATTTAAAGTTAGTGATGATAACCAGGTAGATCATGCCACCTCAACAAACCCCCACCAAAGTTACCGAGTTAACTTGTCATTCGCTTAAATGTCAATGGTTGGTGAGCTAAGCTCTAAATTAGGCTCATTCAAGGATGATGGAAGCTTCATTTCAATGTGGCACATGCTTCCTGGGTTGCTTGGGTGAGAGAAGTGGAAACAATGACTCACGCTATTGGTTCTTACAGCTCCCCTCTGAAGTGAAATATTCATTGGTCAGAGAACTGTGCACGTCTATGCCAAATTTGGGGGTGGGGGGATGTGCAATCCTACCGTGTGCCCAGAGCCAATCACGATAATTATTTAAAATAATTTCTACCATTAATTTGGAAAAGTGGAATATAAACTGAAATCTTTTTTATCAAAGAGTATTTAGTCAAATAATTATTAACGAAATTTTATTAAATTAGCAAATACAAGTATCCCTCACTATCCAAATTTATTCATTTCCAAGTTCAACAACGAAGGAATTGGAATGGAGGAATGTCAGCCCTGGAAACTGAATGAGACACTCAGCTAAACTGAGAACTTCCTGTCTCTTACTTGCTCTTTATGCAGATGTCCCAGTATCGCAGTTGTATTTTTCTATGTTTGCCTTATCATTCTCTCTCTCTTCCTCCCTCCCTGCCTCCTCTCTCACACACTCCCTCTCTCTCTTCCCCTGCTCTCTCTGTATATATACATGCATACACACATATTAATTTTTAAACCATTTGAAAGAAAGTTGGAGACACAATGCTCTGTTAGCTCTAAGTATCTTAATGTGCATTTCACAACAAAAGCCATGCTTCTATATAATTACAGTACAATCATAAAAAAAATTAACATCAATACAGTAATGACATCCAACCTCTAGTCCCCATTCAGATTTTGTGAGTTGCCCCAGTAATATTATTTAGAAGCTCTTTCCTTTCTGGTTCAGAATCTAATCATTTAGTGTCATGTCTCTTTAGTTTCCTAAATTAGAGAAGTTCCTCTAGGTTTTACTTTTTTCCTTGTATTCAGGATCTTGACGTTTTTTTGAGGCATACAGACCAGTTCCTTGGATTTGCTTGATATTTCCTAGATTTAAGTTATGTGTTCTTTTCGCAAGTATACCACAGTAGATGCTATGTTCTTCTCAAAGTATCACATCAATAAGAACATAATGTTGAGTTACCATTTAGTAAACCAAATGTCTGTCAAATTCCTCCAACTATAAGAATACTTAATAAGGGTTTGGTATTTTGAATATTTTTAATAAGTATTTAATGGGAAGGATACTTTGTGATAATTGAATTGTCATGCTCTTCATCACACATTCACCCTCTAGTTTTAGTATCTATTGATAATTTTTGTCTGAATCCATTATTACCAGGAGGTTGCCAAATGGATACTTTTAAAATTTGTCATTTCTTATTAGTTGACATTCTACTCTAAGATAGAGAGAGTTCTCTTCTCTCATTTATTCATTTGTTCATTCATTCATTTACTTAGATCAGCATTCACTCATAAATTCCTATGTTATCCAATACATCATAATCTGTTACTATCATACTTTGTTCAATGCTCAGATTTTCCTAGATTTGACTAGTGGAAACACTGTTAAGCTGGCTTCTGTATTCTCTTGACATTTCTCCCATCATTTTTTGAGCAATTTCTATTTTCTCACACAAAAATATTCAAGGTTCATCTGTAACTTTCCTGCAGTAGTCTTCAAATCAGTCATTTCTCTACGGACTTCTGGTTCGTTTTAGTGGGAAATGATATCTAGAAAACAGGATCTGGATTCTCAGTGTGCTTATTGCTTCTGAGATATTGCTGTCTGGGCCCTCTCAGAGGCTAGAACTGGGAGATTCACACACATACACAAATTCGCTTATATGTACACCTATCTCTTAATCCACTTATCTACATCTATTAAAAATCATGAATTCACATCAACACTTCCTATTCCAACTCAACTTGACAGAGTTTATGCTGTATCCTTCACCTCAATCCTTGTGATATGTTGGTCCCATCACTCTTGCCTCATGTTCTTGAGTGGCCTGAAGACTCTATTTTTTATCATAAAATGATTTGGAAATTATAGTAAGAATTGAATGAAAAATATTCTTTTTTACGTGTGGTCTCATTTTATTCACAGCAAAAATATTTACGGAATACTCACATTCAGGGCTGGAGAGGACAGAAGACTTTAAGGTTTAAACAGTGCTTTGTGTTCCCACAAATTTACAAAGTAGGAAAACAAATGGTTTCTTTGTGCAATTTTTTATAATTTTGTTCTAGAATCATATTGAAGATCTACCTAAAAATGTAGGGTATACATGACGGTTTTCATCAGCATTGAATTGATTTTTTTTCTATGTATGTATATGTACAAATAGGAGAGAGAAAAAATATACACTGGGACTTCTAATTTCAGCCAAGATGGAATAGCCTCATTCCTCCCAGATTACCTGTCTAAAAGCTATAAAAACAAACAAACAAACAAACAAACACTGGACGTAACACAAAAAACAAGTCTGGAAAGACTCCAGAAGGTGGGAAGAAGATAGACTGCCCAGAGACCTCAGGACTTGAGGAACAACACAGTGATGAATCATCTGGGCTTCCTTAATTGCCTCTTCTATGTTTCAAACAGAGCACTTCAGAAGTCTTCAATTCTCAAACATCAACAGGCACAGAAAAAATCTTTTTAAAACTTCAAGGACATCCTATTCCTCCTAGCCAAAGGATGGAGAAAGGGTAGCCTGTCAACAGAAAACTTTTTCCCTACTGCAGCTAAACATTAATGGACGAACCACACCATCTCCCGATGGTCTTAGTGGGGCCAGCCAAGGAAACGTTCTTCCGCCCTCCTCCTGTGTAAGCAAGCATGGTGCTCTGCTTCCTCTCTGGGGAGGGGTCAGTGTTTCCAAGCAGGGAGCCAAGCCTCCACCCCCACCCAATATCAACAAGACTAGAAAGGGGGGTTCAAGGCAGGGCTAGTCCACGTTGCAGGTATCTGTAGGCCCTGGGGGAGCTGGATGCCTATACCCACCCAACAGCGTGAGTCTGACTGAGGAGGTACAAAGGTGGGCTAATCTAGTCAGCACTTCACTTTCCCCCACCCTGGTATCAGCAGGGCACAGTGGGGAGCTGAGCCTCCATCCCCATATGGTGTCAATGAAGGAGAAATAGATGGTGGGAGGCAGGACTAGTTGGCACTCCACTTAACTTCTCCATCCCCTGGTGTCATTAAGGCTCAGGGGGGAGCTGAAATTCTACCTCAACTTTGCTGCAACAAAGTAGTGAAACTGAACATCCACACCCACCTGACTCTCATGCTACAAATCAGCAAGGTGACTGCCTAAAAAAACCCAAAATAGAATTTAGAGAGAGTCATAATATCCAAAATGTTCAGCAGATGATTAAAAAGTCACAGGAAAATCCCAACAAATGAGAAAAGATAATCAGCAAACACCAATACCCCAATGAATCAGATACTGGAATTAAGTGAGAAGGATTTTAAAGCAGTCATAATAAAAATACTTCACTAAGCAATTATGGATTCTTTTGACACAATTGAAAAACAAAAGAAAATCTTAGCAGAAAAATAACAGTAATACAAAAAGAACCAAATGGATGACTGTAGTTAATAACATTATATTGTATAACTGAAATTTGTTAAGAGAGCAGAACTTAAATGCTCTCACTAAAAAAAAAGGTAAACATCTGAGGTGATGGCTGTGTTAACTAACTCAGTGGGAGGAATACTTTCACAATGTACATGTATGTCAAATCATCACGCTGTACACTTTAAATATCTTACAATTTTGTTTGTCAATTATACCTCAAGAAAGTTGGAAAGAAAGAGAACCAAATGGAAATTTTAGAACTGAAAAATATGATAACTGATAATTTAAAAACTTGTTGGATAGACTTAGTAATAAAATGGAGATGCGAGACGATAGAATCAGTGAACATGAAGACAGACCTATAGAATTTTCCCAATTTGAATAACAGAGAGAAAGGAGACTAACATAAAAAAAAATGAACAGTGTCAAGAATCTGTTAGATAATAACAAAAGATCTAACATTCATACCGTTGGAGTCCCAGAAGGAAAGGACAGAATGAGACTAAAAAAGAGTTCAAAGACGTAATGACTAAAAACTCCCCAAATTTCGTGGAAGACATAAAACTCCACATTTAAGAAGCTGAGCAAACGTCAAACAGGGTAAACCTAAAGAAATCCAGTCCAACACATATCATAGTTAAATTTGTGAAAACTAAAAACAAAGAGAAAACCTTGAAAGCAGCCAGAGAGAAAAACACATTTCCTATAGGAGAACAACAATTTGAACATAGCAAATTTCTCATCTAAAACCATGGAGACCAAAAGGAAGTGGCACAACATTTTTCAAGTACTCAAAGAAAAGCACTGTCATCTGAGAATTCAGTATCTGGAGAAAATACCCTTCAGGAATGAGGAAAAAGTCAAGAGATTTTCAGAAGAAGGAAAACTAGGAGAATTTATGGCTAGCCTTAAAAAATGGCTAATGAGGTTCTCTAAACAGATAGGTAAAAATAATGACTGTTGTGAACCACTGCCTTTTATTTTTTCCTGTAGGTAGATTCATTGTAGGAATGAAATATATACATTTTTTGTATTGAACAATGGTGTTACCTGAAAATTCTGCCTAAGATCTTGGTGAAGGAACACTGTTGTCTGATACAAGCTGAAAAGTATGAGCTGTAGATGAGATCCTGGTTTTCCATTGCTGGTTTGTGACAGAAATCTGGTCCTCCTGTGGAGCCTCAGCACAACTGATAGAGAGCCAAAGATGAGTGACAGAGCATTTCAGTATTTGAGTCCAGCCTTAAGCTGATATGGCACCAAGAAGAAAAGTTCTCCAACGTCCCCCAACAAGAGAAAGGACATTGCTTAGAAATATACCTGGGAGTACTCTTGTAGAAAGACTGCCAGTGATCTGAGACCTTCTGAAACTAAGCCCAGGACTATTCTTCTGGCAAGAAAAAAGAGCTGGACTCTTCAATTTTGTTCAAAAGTTCAGAGTTCAGGGTGGAGGAATAGTAGTTGGGAGTACGAAGGTGTGATTTAAGGGAAAAAAATAACTTTTCCATTATTCCTCTGTCTGAATATTCAAAATCTGGAACACATCAAAAGCAGTTAAAAATAAAGAGGATTGTTTTACTTATCTGTCATCCCAGAGCAGTTTCCATATTATTTAAAATAGCAAGCTATCTTTGGGTGACATTAGCTTTAGAGATGTGAATTGCAGTTTCTTTATGATGTCAGAGCTTAGTTATTTAGTAAGTGGGCGGAAAACTATCTAACAGAATGCACCTTAATAGGAAGAAAATCAGTTGAACTGAATAAACTAGAGTTTACATTCCCTCAGTCTCTATTTTTTCATCTAATATTACCCCATGCTACTGGAGCCTCAGCCAAGAATTGAGTTTTATTCTTCCTGGCCCTGCGATCTCCCTTCACTAAGAAATGTTCAGGCTAAGACACATTAATAAATTCAAATAAATTTAGCTAGTATTTGCTTGGCTGATTCTCAAAGGGGATTAAGAAAGGAAATGGAGAACACCAATGATAAACTGTTCAAAGGAGCATTTCGAAATTGGCAAAGTTGCAAGAAGGATATTTCATGGCGGTTCGGATATATAATATGTTTTCTAGAATGTTCAGAAAAAAGAAAATGATCAAACCATAGTCTTTTAGACATAGATGGCATGGCAAAGGGTTTATTTGATATATAGTAAATATGTGAAAAGGACTTTAATTCATTTCAAGTACAGTACAGGATAAGATGTGTTGAAGAAAATATCTTTATAAAACATGAGGTGGTATTTGAAGTTAGATTAGATTTCATTTGTGATGTAAGGAAAAAATACTCAATACTTCTTTTATATGTTGAGGAGTTATTTAATCACCAGTAGGTAGAAAACTGTTCTAGTCTCTCACAATCGCCAAGCTTGTACTGTATTAAGCATGGCAATTACACATGATTTAGTAGATGACTTGTTAATATTACTTTCCCCCCAACAAAAGGATTTGTGGTGAGAAATGAGAGCCACCAGAAGTAGAGTGGATGACACCAGTCTTGAAATTCTGCTCCTCATTAGTGCTCCATGGGATTGCTTTACAATAAGCACAGTAAGAAAAAGGAACCACATTCAAACTCAACATTTTTTAGTGTGGAAAAAGTACAATACGAGCCTGAATATAAAAAACATTTAGTGGAGAGAGGTTTCAGAATGACCAATGTTTTTATTTTTTTGTTTATTAATTTGATCTGGTTTTTCCATCTTATCTTGTTTTGTGTTAATTCCTTAGGTCTTCCATCACAACACGTAAGTGCTAAAGATGTTAACTCATGTGACCTCCTGGTTGCCCAAGTAGGGAAATTAGTGGAATGCTTCCTGAATTTGATTAGTGTAGTTTATTTTCCGTATCAAGTAACGTCGGTCAACTCAGAGAAATTTCACAAACATGAACTACTAGAATTTTAGAGGAAGTGGACGCAGTGAACCAACAAATCTCAAGGGTTTGTTTTAACCTCAGAGGTAATCCTATCTTCATAGTTAATCAGTGACACAGTTAAGAATTCAAGAGAAAATATCTTATTTTGCCAGGATTGTCTGTAGATGTTTAAATTCAAATAAACAAGAAAAGCAAATGACCCAAAGACAGTAGTCTTCAAGAGTTTCATTAGAATTCATAAAAATCTTTCCTTTAAACAGTGCTGGTTTTGGACTAGCTGTATCTCCTTGGAATTTGAGTTAATGAGGAAACGGTCATTGGAAGCGTTCCTCTGGTTTAGCGGAGTCCTTTGGAGTTTATGAACTAGAAGGAAACAGTATGAGATGATGCTGGACCTGAAAGTTTTCTCTTTTCTCTGATTGATGTAACACAACAGGTTTTCAGGAAGAGTGACCTTGGATTTAAGCAGCCTACCTTTGGCTCAGATGTCCCCGTCTACTTGCTTCATGACGTTACAAGTCCTTTAACCTCTCTGAGCTCATCAACGAAAGGAGGCCTATGACCTCTGTTTACTTCACGTGTTCCTTACAAGTCCATAATGAACTAATCGACATGAGACTACTTTATATAACGTATGTCATTAAACAAGGAAAATATATTCTATTTTCTTTTCATAACATAAAAATTAACTAAATTAAAACCATCCTAGTTATCCAAATTGATTAAACATGCCTGGCCAAGCAGTGATAGCTGGTCCTTTTTTGCACTTAAAAATAAAAAAAATCATTTTTAATCTATCAATATCATGACTGAATCAATGACTTTGAGGTCTTAGAAGAAAATTACAGACTACACATTCACTTGCCCTTGGGGTTTAAGTAATGTGCTCTGTGGAATTCATAATTGTATAAGAAATATTACTTGAACAAAGTAATGAATGAACAAGTCTTGTCTACAGAAATAAATCCAACCCTAGAGATGTCAGAGTAGCAGGAAAGCTACTCATCTGAAGGTCATTGCCTTTTTTATACAAAATGCCACTTAGCCTTAAATTTCCATTATTAGAGAACTTTATATAAGTTAAGGTATTATCTCCTTGGGAGCCTATAAAAATAGATATTCGAGATAATGGACTTAGTTTATTCCTGATAAACGCTTACTGTTTTTAATCTTGCAAACAGAAACACTAAATGAAATATTGCAAGGGATCAATCGTTCTGTGCCTGGATTTTAACAGCCTAGACAGATTGTATGTCCAAGTGGAATTCTGAATCATGCAGAAAGAACTATGTTGGACACTTGTTTCTCTTAAAAAAACTTTTTTTTTTCATCGAAAATGAGTAGTTTTAAATTCTTATTCGTATACCAGTCAAGACTTGTGTGTGAAGAATCCAAAATGAATGTAATTATGTTCTGATCTTATCATTCTTGCTAATGGAATACTAAGGAAATCTGTTAAGTAGGAAGATTTAGTAAAAGATTTCACAGTACAATAGTTTCAGTAAAATTGGCTTTTTACATGTGAATAAACTATTCCAGTAGATGACTGAAAATAATCAGAAAAGTCTTAGCTGGCACTGCATTCTGCCAGCTTTGCAAAATAGCACACCATTCTGGCTTGGAGTCTAAAAAATCTGGGTCATTCTTAAAGAATATAAACTAGGGAAAAGTTTCTAAAGGTAGAAATTTGCTAAAATTTAGCTCAAAATACTTAAATACATACTATATTTATCCATATCTAGCCTCAAAGTGTAGTCTTAAAGCTTATTGTCAATGTGACAGTAATCAGTTTAGAAAAGTCTTGAGAACATTTTTGCTGCTGACGTACTTTCTTTCTCTATGTATGTCACAAAATTTCGTTATGTCTCAAACTAAGTTAAGTTCAGAATATAAGATGAGAAATCAATTATTTGATGCTTTTTAATCAGCAATATTTTGTGCAGTCCGTAGATCTTATAATATAGCCTCAGTATCTGAAGCAAGCAGCGCTTGGTGACTGTCGTTATACTCTACAAACAAGAACTCTTGGCTGGAAGGAATCCCTGCTTCCTATTTCTTTGTGACTCAAGTTTTAATTTTTCTATCTGCCCCCCGTTCTATGGGCTTTCTCTTTACCGATTGGACCATCTCTACTACCATGGATGTCCTCTACTGGTGTGTTGATATGACTCACCATCTTGCTTGAGAATTGAACAAACTCTTCTCAGCTTGGTTGGAATTATTGAGAGGTTCTTAACAAACAGATAAAGGAAAATGTGACACCTCTCCTGTATCAGCAATTGTTTCTGTCTACCCAAAATGTGCCCCTTCTTTTCCTATCAATAGATCTTGCCCCTGATTTCAAAGGTGGGTACGTAACCCAGGATGGAAAACCCATTTCTGTGACCTCAGTGATTGGTTCAGGAAGAGGTACAGAATCCAAGCTAGACTGCACAAATGCTTCCTGGGATTTTGTATCTAGAGTCTATGAGAAAGAACACTTTTCATCTCTGAGGATGGAAATCTTGGGGTATGAAGCCAGTCCTGCAATATGGTCATGATCTCCATTCAATGGTGAAGAAGGGAGGAAAATCCATCTGTAGAAAGAAAATATGAAGCCAAGTAGAAAGTGCAGAAACAGAGAGAGAGAGAAAATTCTGATTTTGTTTGAGGCTGAAGGTCAGCTCTTCTACCACCCTTTTGTAAGCCAGTAAATTCCTCCTTTTAACTTAAGTTTGATATGATGTCTGTCGCTTACAACTAAAAGTATTGACCAATAACCACATACTCCCCAAAGTAGTACAGAACCATTGAAATAGGAAAGGCTACAGAGTAGTTTCTTCGAGTGAGAATAACAAAAGTTTGCCTACATATTAACTTGAAAACTTTATTCACTACGTTTGCAAGCTATTGGGCTTTTCTTTTTTTTTAATCTCTATGATTCACTCCGACTTGGATATTAAACCAGACTACTCAGTATTTGGTCCAAAACTAATTTAGGTTGCAACTTTTAGTAAGTGTACAGAGAGATTCCAGGTATTTTGCACATCTTTTCATTCATCCATTCACTTATTCAATAAACATTGATTGACAGTTCTACTGTGTCATGATTAATGTTCTAGGCACTATAGTTGCAAATAAGAAGCAGAAGAACAGCCCACTGTGGGAGCTTACAGTGTAGTAAGGGAATCACATGCATGGAGAGCTTTGGGAACACAGAGGAGCACCCAGTTAGAGCTCTGGAAGGGTGGAGAAGTCCAGAAAGGCTTTACGTAAGAGGTAACATTTGAGCTGTCACAAAAAAAGAGTAGAAATTCTCCTGCAGTGCCTTTCCTCACTTGTCAATTTGTCACCTTTCTCATATCTGCATTTGAAAATGGAGACACTTAGGACATTAAAATGGCCTCTTTGCCAATAACTGGAGTTAAAATTTTGGCTTGAAGCATACATGAACAGGTGAGAAAAACTATAATGTTCAAAAACAGATTTTATGCTATAAGAATTGGAATCACATGAAACAATGTGAAAAGCAAGATGAATAGAAGAAAGATCTGTTTTGTATTTCTGGGTAGAATTTGAATTTTTTGTTCCAGGACCACTTTTTAAACATTATTAATAATTCTGAAGGCCTTGCCTAGGTCCAGGAATATTGCCAGCATTTCAGGGCATGAAACTACGAATCTCTTCACCATGGTTTTTTAATCATTTCAGTTCTGAAATTAACTTTCCACAGACTGTTCATATTAGTGACTATTAATTCATATTAGCTGATCAGGAAAGGCAGGTTTTCAGATGACAGTATCGGTTTCAAGCGTTAGCTCTTCCCAAGGAAATAATCATTCACATGCTATCAAAATGGAACTAGTAATCAAAATAATATTTAACTGTTGGGAGTTTCAAAGCTTACATTTTGACTGTTTCTTTTAAACCCAGAAAAATACATATACATTTTAAGTGAATGATCTTGCCTTCAGTTTCTTTTATTGGATTCCATTTTATCATGAACTGAATTTAAATGATTTCATTTGAGTAAACGTACTATCTCTTAGGGCTGCATCTTTACAAAATGAAGTCTTGTTTTAAAAGTGCCTTGGGTGTCTGCTAATTATTCAGATTGTTTGTACACTTAAGATTTTCTTCATTGTCAAAGATGGGCTAATTACTGTAGCTTGATGTGCAAGTTCCAGGAGAAACTTTTCAAGTATGAATTATTTTTACGACATCATTCACATAAAGAATGGGAAGGAAGTGGTTAGAATGGAATGGATACTATTCAGACACCTCAAAGAGGTGGAGGAAGCATTTCAGAAGAGTGACAAAAAAGAAATAGCAATAGGTAAAACAAATAACAGAAAAATAGGAACACACCGTGGAATTTATCTACAAAAACATGAGAAAAACCTAAGCCCTCGGAGTCCGTAGGTTTTTATGGAGAAAGAAAGAAAAGAATCCCAGAGATTTTGACTAGCTGCTTCTAAAATAGAAACGCTTTCCAATACCACCACCAATCTATCAACTTACTTTGTGCCACAAACCTGTGTTTTGGGAAAGCATTTCAGCAGAGTACTGATTTTGTCTGAATTCATTGAAGTCATCTTTTTTGTATATGTAAATCACATAGATCTATCAAAAGAGCTTGTGTTAGTGGAGTAGATTCTTTTCACAATCATTTCCCATCCGGTCTCATATTATCTCTCTTCTCTATGCTAACCACTTACTTTCCGGAACACCTCGTCCATTGTTAAGTGTTGCATAAGGTCAACAGCTCTGCCAGTAAGTGGTTAAGGCCTGAGTGACCTTGCCCTTTTTCTTCTATCATCAGATTACATGGCATCTTTGGCAGATTGCTAAACTAAATAATGAGACATATGCATATTTTTTTAATCATCTACTGTCAGTAGACAAATTACTAAAAATTTGATTTAATTGGGTAGTCTTCCATCAAGATTAAGCTGAAACACTCTTAATAAAGTATTATAGCCAGCTGTGGTTCTGGCAAACTCACCAGTTTTTGCCTCTGCTTGATGATTAGTAAAATCATGATTTTTTTTAAGATTAACCTTTTTTTTTTTTTAAGTTTAACAGACTTAGGGCCTAATCTCTTCATATTTTTCAGGGTAAAAACAGCATCATGTATTTCAACATAGACTATACCTAGGTATAGTTTCTAAGGTAAATAGAAGTAATGATTTGGTGCATATTTAACCCTCAACTTTCTACCTTTCTTTATTATGAAGGTTTGAATATTTAAGTGTAGCCACATGAAATTCAGGCTTAATTAAAATTTTTCATAGTTGGTAAATGAGTGTTTGGTAGCTTGTTATGAATTAACTTTCAATATATTCTTGTGTGGATTAAAAAAATATCACTACCTCCCAAGAACACTCATTTTTTCCAAAGAACATGAAAACATAATTATGAAAGTAAGTTAGTCAGAGGGAAAAAGGACAAGAGCAAATGAATTTTTGAAAGTTCTGTTTACTTTGGAGATTCTGAAGATAGCCGAGAAATTTAACTTGGGATTTTTTTTAGTTTCCACAAGGATGCCTTAAATTATCACAAGATTATCACTTCCACATGTATAGCTAGTATTTCTGAAATAATATTTTAAGGTGCTTGAAAGAGACTCATTTCAGAAAACAATAGTGATTCTGGGTTACTGAAAGCCTTCAAGGGTCAAAAGTTAGGAAATTGTTACTCTTCTCTCCAACTCTATTATCGACCTGATATGCAAGCTTCAGGAAATTATTTTATCCTTTCCTCTCTTTACTGGTAAAACCGACTACTTTAAAGCTATCGTAAAACTAAATATTGATTTGATATTGCTAAATAAAAGCGAAATCATGTTGGCTGTTCAAAACATCATATTCTTATAAGCAGTTCTTTATAATCACCGTTGGTCACACGAGAATAGTTTCCATATTGTTTCTGGCAACATTCTCTACTAAAATCTTCTTCCCATTTCTTCAAAACCTTGTGGAGAAATGTTGGAATATCAGTTCTTCAGAATGTAGACAAATCTTGCCATCATGCCGACCAAAACTAATGTTATGTCAGAGAAACATGGCCATTTCCATACTTCTTTCTGTAAAGGGTACTTTAGCTTAACTTGGTGTCCGATATGTTTTGCACAATGAAAATGAATGTCTGATCCCTGGGCTAGCACCTCTTCCTTCTCAGGAGCAGAAATGTCGTTGCTCCCGGCTGCCACAAAGTGGCAGTGTGCCCACTAACTTCTCCATTAGTAAACCCAACATTGGCCTTCAGAATGAACCAGAGCAGAAGATTAGGGTTGCCAGACAAAATACGGGAAGTTTGGATAAGTTTAAATTCCAGATAAACAGCAACATACTTATACTAAAAAATTATTCAGTGTTTATCTGAAATCCAGATTTAACTGAGCGTCTTGTATTTTTATTTGCTAAATCTGGTAACTCGACTCGATAGATTTGACTCTTGCAATCATGTAACCTTTTTAAGTTGACATATATTTATCCTTAATGTTTTATTTAGTTATCTACATTTATTGAATTATAGAAACTCTTTAGTTAGGGTGATCTATAAGAGAATCTATTTTTGCCCCTTCTACTTGACTTCCATTTATCTCATAGTACAAGAGTCACATTTTTAGTCTCATAAAAACGAACATGTTTGAAGGCATATTTGTAGTATATTTTGAATTCTGGCTGCATCATTGATATTTAACTAACAAATATTTGTTAGTTTAATAAATAGCATAGTAAATACAGTAACAATATTTATTGATCAGACAATAAATACTTTGGTACAATGTCTCATGTGCCAAAGAAGTTTAAAAAGGCTCTAAAGAAGGGGCTGGAATTGACCTGAATCTTGGGGGGAAAAAGGAGGAAAGAATTAAATGTGCAGAATGGAGATACAAGAACCTTTCATACGAATGGACAAGTATTTTCTACAGCAAAGTAAGTGTTTTATGAAAACCTGAAAGGTTTAGTCTAAAGAACTAGTTAGAACATTGGACCACTAACATGATGTATTCATTCATTGTAACGCTCAAAGAATCTTGGCATATATCATAGGCACTCAATAATGAATTAATTCAAAAACGTAAGAACAGCACTGGGTTGGATTGAGCTATTTTTTCCGTTTTTAATTCACTTGAAACTTTCCCTTCTACTTGTAATGAAATCACTATAAGCTTTAGCAAATTTCAGCAAAATCCAATCCTGACTTTTCTTACATCAATTCTAAGTAATTTTTTTCTACGTAAAAATATGTGTGTTAGTTATTTACTCCCATATACTGGGTTCAAAGTGGAATGTTTTCCTTTGTCTAATGTATTCAAAAGTCAGTTTGAATTTAAAACTTTCTAATTTAATACAAAATATTCCATAACATTTTGCCTTCAATCTCACTCTACCAGAAATTTTGCATCAAAGGTATGGTTTATGAGCTTTCCCTCCATTTTTCAGAGAGGTGAAATTTACACTCTAGACTATTAGCTGGCATTCATCTGTGCTTCAAATTCTCATCAAGTATATTCTGTGTTGATGGGCTCCATGTGGTCTTACAAATCTACAGGGCAAATAAATCACCTATTTCTTATTATAAGGAAGAGATAATGAAGGGAGATATTTTGAATAGTGAATCAGCAATTAAATTTACTTTAAGCTGCAGATATTGTCTAACAATTATAAACACTTTGTATGTTATCCATTTATGTTATAGCTGATAAGTATATACTATAGCTATTTAATGATTTTATTACTCCTTGTAAAATTATGCATTTCACCATTTCAACAATCTTCTATATTTAAGTAAGACTTTCTTACTTTGAGAAAAGTACTATAGAGAGTTTATTCTTTTATCACAATCATCTCATTTTTTGAGTATAAGTGCCAGATATTCTGCTGGGTGCTATACCAAAAAAAATGTATTTTTATATGCCACTCCCTTCTAAAAGATTTTGAAGTCACTTATAAATATAAAATTAAGAGATTATGGTCATTAATATAGTTACAGTTTTATTATTACAAGCTGAAGTTCTGCAACAGTTGCTAAGGGAGATTAGCTCATGTGGTTCAAAGCTGTCTAGTATAAAAAAGCAAAACAGGAAACCGAGTGGTGACAGGAATGGCAGAGAGACAGAGTTATATTGTCTAGCACAGAACCTGATTTATACATATTCCAAGTTGCTAACTGATGGCAAATTTAGATATTTTGATGATACGCAGAATAGAAAATAAGATTAACATTTTCTCATGAAAATCAAATATCCTTACCAGTAACTGAGTAAATGACAAATCCACCTTCTGCCCCACAAGTGAACAAGACGTGGGAACAATGATTCCTGAATCTTATGTATGAACATTGTAATGGAAGGACGGGATATTTCAATAGCAGAGTAAGTGGGGAGAGCTTGATAAGAAGCAAAGAATATTTAAATCCACATGAGACTGGCTGAGTACTGAAGGGAAGAGCTATTGATGGTGGTAAAGATCATCTCAGAAAAAAAGACCTAATTTCCTTAATATATAAAAGTCTCTATAAATCAATGAGAATAAAACCAAAACCTAATTGAAAAATAAAGGGTATGGACAGATCACACATTAAAATAGAAATACAAATGACTCAAATATCTAAACAGATAGTCAACTTCACTCATATTAATAACAGTGGGGGGGTGGGGGGGGCGGCCCTGTGGCCAAGTGGTTAAGTTTGCATGCTCCACTTTGGTGGCCCAGAGTTTCACCGGTTGGGGTCCTGGGTTCGGACATGGCACCACTCATCAGGCCATGATGAGGAGGCGTCCCACATAGCACAATCTGACCACTTACAACTAGAATATACAACTATGTACTAGGGGCGCTTAGGGGAGAAGAAGAAGAAAAAAACAAAAACGAAGATTGGCAACAGATGTTAGCTCAGGTGCCAATCTTTAAAACAAAACAAGAGAGAAGTGCAAATTAAAACTACAGTGAGATACCATTTTTCATCATCAAATTGCTAGGAGTACAAGTTACTAAGACTGTCACTAAGAGTACAACAGTTACTAAGAGATAAGAGAGATGGAGGAAGGCAGGATACAATGACAGTGACAGTGGCAGGAGACAGATATTTTAGCTGGTGTGGATCATTCCAGTGGAGTAGCGGGGCAGAGGGAGAATGACAAGGGGGAAGGAGGTGAATTTACAGGAACCAATAAGGACAGATGACTTCTTTGAGCTCTTTTGCTGTAGAAAAGACCAGAGAAATAGGACAATACCTAAAGAGGAGTTAGGAGTAAAAAGAGTTTCATTTATTTTAAACAAAGGAGAAACATGTAGAATGTGTATAACATGCTACCATTTGTGTGTTTTGATTTTTAACAGCTGAGAGAGACAGAGATGCTCATATATGCAAAAATGCAAAGAAAATTTCTGGAAGGATTCACAAAATACTGATTACAATGTTTGCTTTTATGGAAGGAAATTAGACGGAAAATGAGAGGTGAAAGACAATTTCCTTTTTTTCTTTTCAACTTTGTACCATATTCATGAATCACCCATACAGAAATAAACAATTCATTATTTAAAATATCATATAAATTGTGCTTGACTCTGAATATGATTTAATTGTTTTCCATTCAAGTTGCCACATCCTTACAAGTTAAGTTAGAGAGGTAAAATATCATGTTATATTTTCTTAAAATTAGTTTAATTGTACAAGAAAACTGCAATCAGAAAAGTATTTCATTAATCTTAGAGTAGTGTGTGGACTTTATTAGTTAATAAATACTTATCATAATCTATCAGCATAAATCAAAATATATTTTCACAATTGTCAAGGGTTGAATTTTGTCCCCCAAAAAGATATGTTCAAGTCCTAACTCCCAGTATTGTGCTAATATGATCTTACTTGTAAGTGAAGTCTTTGCAGATGTACTCAAGTTAGACTGAATTAGGATGGGCCTAAATCTAATGACGGGTATCCTTATAAGACAAGAGAAATTTGGAGACACAGATGCACAGACAGAAGGCCATGTGACAATGGAAACCAAGACTGGAATGATGCAGCTGCGAGTCAAGGAATGCCAAGGATTTCCAGCGCCCACCAGAAACTAGGGGCAGCAAGTAAGGGTTCTTCTCCAGAGCCTTTAGTGGGAGCATGGTCCTGCCGATGCCTTGACTTTGGATTTCCAGCCTCAAGAACCATGAGAGAATTAATTTCTATTGTTTTAAACCACCCAGCTCGTAGTATTTTGCTACGGCAACCCCCAAACTAATATAGCAATAAAGTGATATTTTATGAATGATGTAGAAAAATCTCTCTTGGAAAAGTAGTTGAGATTTCAGGAATGTGGGATTATATGCGTTTATGGAAAACAGAGATTAGAGCAGTACAAAATATCTTTTAAAGAAACAAGATAAATTATGCTGAATCCAACGAAACTATTTGAGTAGGAAAGATCAAAAAAGAAATAATTGGCATAGGCCAGGTCTCTACATAAAAGCAAAATAGATATAAATGTGAATAACTCATTTCTCAAGTGGCAAGGATGCTAAATAGGTAAAAAGAAAGAAAAGATTTTTCATAGAAGACTTTGCGGTTAAGACCGACTCTTCTGAGAGTTTGTCGATCAGACAGTCTGGCTTAATGAAAGCACAAATGACTTTGTTCGTGGAGAAAGAGTGTGTCCGTGTTGGAAAGGTGTTGCTAACAAAATACTGAATACTTCAGAACTTTAAAAACCCACGCAACTGCAATCGCAGTGTTTTACACCAGGCAATGAGTAATTGCTATTCTTTTGTTTGCTTTTAGATAAAAGATCTGCAGCTATAGAGCTCTTCTCCATGCTATTTTTTCACAGAACACGCTAAGATTTACATCATTTCATCACCAAGGTAATTTATTTCTTAAGAATACCATAGAATCTATTTAAGTCATTTCCTGTCTCCCAATGAAGTGAAAGGCATCTCTGAAGGGATTTCAGTGTATCCTTTTAAGTGTGTGTGTTTTATATTTTTGCATTTTCCCAGGAAGAAAAGGAGACAGTGACTCAATTAATACCTTATGCTTATCCTCTCATTATTCCATTCTGGGTTTTGGTGATCTTTTGAAATAAACGGAGGTTGTCTTGCTTAACTCTCTCAGGCTGGTGCTTGTTCAAGCACAGCCCTCGCCTGCCCTATGCTGTTTCTGTAGTCCACCCAGGAATAAATAGGACACCAGTTCTCACCAGTCAAAGTAACCCTTGGAAACTAATTTTTCCTTCTTTCCTATTCATTTCTGCTAACATTAACAAAAGGAGAGAAATTTTTGACACTGCCAAAAAAGGTTCATGCAGTCTTAATATCCTGGTGAAGATCCTCAAATGTTTATTTAAAGATAAAGAACTCAGCTCATCAGAGACACTGGTCTGGGACTGATGAGGTGTGTGACTCCCTGATTGAATTGTGATGCATTCTTGACTAAGACACTCAAAAAATCTAGGCAGTAACACTCATATTTTGTTGTTAAGGTAATTGTAGATTCACATTCATTTGTAAAAAATAATACACAGAGATCATTTATACTCTTTACCCAGTTTCCCCTGGTGGTATTATTGCACAATGCTATAGTATATCACAACCAGTACGCTGATATTGATACAATCCATTGATCTTATTCGCATTTCTCCAGTTTTACTAGTACGTGTTCGTGTGTGTGTGTAAATGGTTACGTACAATTTTATCATATGTGTAAGTTCATTTATCTACCATCACAGTCAAGATGCTGAACAAGCCTATCACCAGAAGGATCCCCCATGTTGCTCTTTTAAAACTAAACCCACCTCTCCTGCCCACCCCCAGCTACTCCCTGACCCCTGTCAGTAATCCTTGACAATGACAAATCTGTTTCCCATCTTGACAATTTTGTCATTTCAAAATGTTATATTAATGGAATCACACAGTAGGTAAACTTTAGAGATTGGCTTTTTTCACCCTGGAGAGTCAAGCAAGTTGTTACGTGTATCCATAGTTCGTTCTTTCCTTTGCTATGGTATGGGTATACCATAGTTTCTTTAACCAATCCTCTCTAGAACATCTGCACTGTTTCCAGTTTGGGGCTCTTATGAATAAAGCCGCTATGAACAATCGTGTACATGTTTTTATGTAAACATGCTTTTGTTTCTCTAGGATAAATGCCCAGGTGTGTAACTGCCGGATAATAGATAGTGACGTATTTAATTTTATAAGAAATTTCCAAACTTTTTTTCAACAATCTACCATTTTACATTCCCACCAACAATATATGAGTGATCTAGATTCTCGTGATTGCCAGCATTTGCTGTTATCACTATTTTTTATTTTAGTCATTCTGCTAGGTTTGTAGTGATATCTCTTGGCAATTTTAATTTGCATTCACCTGGTGGCTAATGGGACTGGCATCTTTTCATGCGCTTGTTTGCCACTGTGTATCCTCTTCAATGAAATAACTGTTCAAGTCTCTTGTCAATTGTCGAGTTGGATTGTTTGTTTCCTTACTGTTGATTTTTAAGAATTCTTAGTATTATCTAGATACCAGTCTTTAGTGGGGTAAGAGGTTTTCAAATATTTTCTCCCGGTCTGTCATCTGTCTTGTCATCAGATTTATTAGGCCAAATTTCTCACTTTTTCCTTTTTTATGGATCAAGTCTAGAAACTCTGTACCTGGTTCTAGGTCCCAAACAATTTTGACTGTTTGTTTTCTAGTTTTACAAAATTTTACATTTAAGCTCATGATCCATTTTGAATTACTTTTTGTAGAAAGTATGAGGTTGTTTGATGGAAAGACTATCCTACCTCATCAAATTGCTTTTGAACCTTTGTCAGTTTTCTCTTATTTGCCAAGATTATTTTAGCTTTTCTCAGGTCTGTGCCTTTTTATATAAATTTTAGAATAAGCATATCTACATCAACAAGAAATCCTTGCTGGGATTTTGATAGCAAACGTGTTAAATCTGTAGATCAATTTGGGCCTAATTCACATAATTTGTATATGGTGTCTTCTAGTCCATGAACATGGATGTCTCTCCTTTTATTTAGATCTTTTTCACTGATTTCCTCCACATTTAGTAATTTTCTGCACAGAGATTCTGTATGTGTTTTTCCTTTGGAGAAATTGTAAGTGGTATCATGCTTTTAATTTCAGGTTCTGCATGCTCATTGTTAATATTCAGAAATGCAACTGATTTTGTTGGTTTTGATCTTGTATTACCCAGTGACCTTCCTGAACTTCCTGCTTAGTTCTAGGAGTTTTTCAGTAGATTCCTGGGGATTTTCCATGTAAGCAAGTAAGTCATCTGCAAAGAGAGAAAATTTTACTTCTTCCTCTCCAATCTGTGTGCCTTTTATTTATTTTCTTGCCTTGCTAGAACTTCCAGTAATGAGAATGCCCATCATGCCTTATTCTTGATCATAGGGGAAGGCGGCCAGTCTTTCACCATTAAGTGTAATGAGGGTTGTAGGTTTTTTTGTAGAGGTACTTTCTCAAGTTGAGATCATTTCCCTCTATTTTGTACTTGCTGAGAGTTTTTATCATGAACAGATATTGGATTTTTCAAATGATTTTTCTGTGTCAACTGATGTGATCAAATGATATTTCTTCTTTACCTTGTGGATACAGTGAATACATTGACTTATTTTCAGTGTTGAACCAGCCCTTCAAATCTGCAATAAATCCCACTTGTTCATGATGTAACAATTTCTGATTTGGTTTGTTAGTCTTTTGTTGAGGAAGTTAATATCTAAGTTCATGGGAGGTAGTGTCCATAGTTTTCTTTTTGTTCTGTCTTTGTCTGGTTTGGGCACCAGGGTAACACTGGCCTCATAAAATTAGTTAGGAAACATTTCCTTCTCTTCTAATTTCTGAACGAGATTGTGCAAAATTAGTGTTAATTCTTCTTTAAATGTTTGCCAAAATTCTACCATAAAACCATTCTGGGTCTAGAGATTAGTTTTTTGGGAGTTTTTTACTTCTAAATGAAATTTCTTTCATGGTTGTAGGACTATTTATAATATCAATTTCATCTTGGTTGAGTTTGATAGTTTGTGATTTTCAAATAATTGGTCCATTTTATCTAAGCCGTTGCATATATATGAATATAAAATTGTTCTTAGTATTCTCTTATTATTTTCTTAATGGTTGCAGGATCTGTAATAATATTCTTTATTTCCTTCCTAATATTGGTGATATGAGTCTTCTTTCTTTGTGTGAATCTTTCTAAAGAATTAAAATTTGTCAATTTTATTGATTTTTCAAATAATCAGGTTTTTTTTTAGTTTTTTTTTTTAGTTTTTATTTTTTTTCCTTTTTCTCCCCAAAGCCCCCCGGTACATAGTTGTGTATTCTTCATTGTGGATTCCTCTAGTTGTGGCATGTGGGACGCTGCCTCAGCGTGGTCTGACGAGCAGTGCCATGTCCGCGCCCAGGATTCAAACCGACGAAACACTGGGCCGCCTGCAGCAGAGCGTGCGAACTTAACCACTCGGCCACGGGGCCAGCCCCTCAAATAATCAGTTTTTATTTTATTGATTTTCTCTATTGTTTCCTTGTTTTCAATGTCATTGACATTTCTTTCATCTTTATTATTTCCTTTCTTCTTCTTTTTTATTTTCCTGAGATAGGAACTTCGATTATTGACTAAGAGATTTCCTCATTTCTATTATAAGCATTTAGTGCCATACATTTCCCTCTCAGTACTGCTTTAGCTGCATCCCAGATATTTTGATAGGTTGCATTTTCATTTTCATTAACTTCTATGTACTTTCAAATTTCCTTAGAGACTTTCTTTTAGACCCTTAGATAGTTCAGAAGTATATTGTTTTATTTTCATGCATATAGAGATTCTCTTCTTGTCTTTCTGTTATTGATTTCTAGTTTGATTTAATTGCAGTCAGAGGAGTCACTCTGATTTTAATTCTTATAAGTTGGTTGAGTTTCCTTTTAAGGTCCAGGATATAATCTATTTTGGTGAATGTTCCACAGACATTAGGAAAAGTGTGTATTCTGCAGTTGTTGAGTAATCTGTTCTAAATTCATCAACTAGATTCATTTGATTGATTCTATATCCTCAGTGATTTTCTGATTAGTAATTTTCTCAATTTCTGAGAGTGGAATATTGAAGTCCTCAACTATCTTGTGGGTTTGTCTATTTCTCTGTCAGCTCTATCAGGTTTTGCTTCATGTATTTTAAGGCTCCCTTATTTTGTGCATACATGTTAAGATCATTATATCTTCCAAGTGGATTGATCTTTTTATCATTATTTAGTGTTGCCCTTTGTCTCTGGTAATTTTCTTTACCCTGAAGTCTACTGTATCTGATATTACTATTGTCCCTCCTCTTTTGTTGTCATGTTTGCATGGTATGTCTTCTTCCATCCTTTTACTTTCATTCTACCTATGCTGTTAAATTTGAAGTCAATTCCATATAAACAGCATATTGTAGAGTCACGGATTTTTTTAAAATCCATTCTACCAATCTCTGTCTTTTGATTAGTGTATATTTTGATTGGTACATATAAGTATGTCATTTTATTTGTTTTCCCTGGTTGTTTTCTCTGTTTCTTATTTCTCTGTTTCTTTTTTTCCTTACAATATATATTACTTCAATATTTGAAGAATTCTATATCTTTTATAGTGTTTTTGAGTGTTTTTCTTTGTATAATTTTCATAAGATTACATGTATATGTGTGGCTTCCTCTATGTATCAACGTTTTACCACTTCCATTTAGGTCCCTTCACCTTTTTCTCTTTAAATATGATTGTTTTAAATATCAGATAATGTTATAATTTTTGCTTCACTCATAATATATGATTTATAAAGATGTACTTATATTTTTTCTCTTCTCTTTATTCCTTCTTCCTTCCTGATTCTCCAAGATTCTTTCTTTCATCATTTCCTTTCTGTTTAAAGAACTTTCTTTAGCTGATCTTTAAGGGTGTATCTGCTAGGCACACATCCTTTTGTTTTCCTTCATCTGAGAAAGCCTTTATTCTGCCTTACTTCCTGAAGTATACTTTTGGTGAACATAGAATTAAACAGTTGACAGTTCTTTTCTTTCAGTACTTTTCACATCCGTGGTTTCAGATGAAAAAATCTGCCGTCACTCAAATTGGGGTTCCCTTTTAAGAAATGCATTGTTTCTCCTTGGCTGCTTTCAAGATTTTTTTTCATTATTTTAGTTTTCAGATATTTAATGATGATGTGTCTTGCTATGGATTATTTTGAGTTTATACTGTCTGGGGTCACTCAACTTCTTGAATCTGTAAGTTTGTGTTTTTCACCAAATTTGAGAAGTTTTCAGCCATTCTTTCTTTGACTATCTTGATGCCACATTCTCTCTTCTTCTTATGAGTTTCTGATAATACAAATATAGGATCTTTTGTTTTTATCCTTCAGGTCCTTGAGGCTCTGTTATTTATCTATTTATTCACTTATTTACTCATTTATTTGCTCTCTATATTCTCACTGTTGTTTGGATTGTATAAATTCTTTTTTTTAAAGATTGACACCTGAGCTAACAACTGTTGCCAATCTTCTTTTTTTTTTTTTTTTCTTTTTCTCCCCAAATCCCCCTCAGTACATAACTGTATATTTTAGTTGTAGGTCCTTCTAGTTGCGGCATGTGGGACGCCACCTCAACATGGCCTGATGAGTGGTGCCATGTCCAGGCCCAGGATCTGAATCGGCAAAACCCTGGGTAGCCAAAGCGGAGCATATGAACTTAAACACTCAGCCACGGGGCTGGCCTGGATTGGTAAATTCTATTGATCTGTCCTCAAGTTTGCTGATTCTATCCTTTATCATATTCTCTGTACTATTGAGTCCATTCAGCAAGTTCTATTTTGTCTGTTATTGTATTTTCCAGTTCTATAATTTCTATTTGGTTCTTTTTTGTAATTTTCATTTCTTTGCTGAATTTCTTTTCCATTTGTTTCGAAAGAATTTGTAATTGAACATGAAGCATTTTTATGTTGGCCAACTTAAAATCTTCAGATAATTCCAACATCTGAGTCATCTCAGTATTGACCTTACCTTTTGTTGTTGACTGTCTTTTCTCATTCAGGTTGATTATGTTGGTTCCTGGTGTGACACATGGTTTTGATTGCATTTTGTCTGTTGCATTAGCAGACCCTAGATCTTATTTATATCTTTTATTTTAGCAAGCAGTTACTCTGTTTATGTTTAGCACAAGGTCCTTGTCTTCTTTTCAAGTTTCAAGGGCATTTCAATTTCAGACCCTTTGCTTTGTTAATGTAATCTGCTTGGCTTATTTGGTGCTAATGTGGCTCCCATTAGTTCTGGCACTACTTGAGAGGGTGGAAGTAATTTCAACAGGCCAGACACTGGGTATCTCTTAGTATGGGAGAATAATCTCAGGTTCATGAAGACAAATCAGTTCCATCTTTTATCTTACTGGTCTTTCCAGAAACGCTTAATACAGCTAATTATTCCATCGTTTTAAAACTCTTTATTAACTTGCCTTCTGAAATTGCAATTTCTTTTGGTTTTCCTCACTGCTTGCTCCTTTTCAGGCTTGTTTTTGCTATTTTTTCTTCTCCTCCTGAAACTCCAAATATTAAATATAATTAGAGATCAGGAATCAAAAATTTTACCTTCACTTACAGTTGATCTTACCAAGGTTAGCATCTTTAAATACTATCTATATGCTCAAATTTATATTTTCAACCCTAACTTCTCTCATGAACCCCAGACACACATTTCTAATGGCCTAGTCAACATCTCATTGGGATAGCTAGCAGTATTCCATTGTTTTAGTTGCTTAGGTAAAACTTTAGAGTAATATTGACTCTACTCACTTTCTTCACATCCTACATCCAATTCATTATCAAATTTTTTCCTTCTACTTTCAAAATACATCCAAACTTTGGCAATATCCAAGGTCTCCACTACAGACATCTTGGTCCAAACCACTAGAAGCCGTTGCTTGGATTGTTGCAACACCCTCCATACTGTTCTCCCTATTTTCACCATTGTCCTCCTACAGCCTTATTTTCTATAGCAGACCATGTGTTTCTTCTGCTCAGAATCCTCGAATGGTCAATGGTTTTCCTTCTCACTCGGAGTAAAAGTCAATGTCTTTACTATGCCCTTTAAGGAACTTAATAGGATGACTTCATTTTCTTTACCACTGACCATCCCCCACTCACTCTGCTTCAGCCATATTTCTCAAGCATGAGTAGTTTGCCCCTGCCTGCACACCTTTATATTTCCTGATACTTCTGCTTCGAAACTTCTTCTCCTAGATTTTTGTATGTCTCACTCCCTCACCATCTTCAGGCATCAATTCAAATTTCATCTATTGTGAAGTATTTCCTGATTATCCTATAGAAAATAGTTGCATACTCACACATAGCATTCTCTCTCCCCCTACCCTGCTATGGATATAATTTTATCCATAACATATAACACTGCATGTATTTTATGTATATATGTATATATATATGTATACACATACACACACATACGTAGAGTCATATGTCACTTAACAATGCAGACACATTCTGAGAAATACATCGTTAGGCAATTTTGTCATTGTGCAAACACCATACAGTATGCTTACACAAACCTAGATTGTATAACCTACTATGCACCTAGGCTATATGGTACTAACCTTATGGGGCCACAGTCATACATGCAGTCCATTGTTGACTGAAACGTCGATATGCAATGCATGACTGTATATATGTACTTAGTGACTACAAGAGTGTCTGAAAGATGAAGGCAAACAAAAAGTGTTTGTTAAATAAGCAGTTAATGAATGACTAAAGGAATAAATGACTAAATCCATACATGAATAATGCATTTGGAAGAAAAAAATCATAGAATATACAGCAAATTCTACCATTCCCTCTCACCAAAGAACCGGTGACAAAACTTGACTTTCCTGCTGAGTTTGGTCTCTCGCATCTCCTCTGTCCTGTGCTTTGTTCCAATCATGATTGTTCTCCCCTTAGGTAATGTTGGAAATCTGTTTCTCTTCAGAACCCTTATTACTAATCACAAAGAGTCCTGACAAATAAACTTGCTGGAAGTCATAAACTATTATTTTCTCCCCAAGTTTTCTTTCCTTTCAATATTCATAGTTCTTTCTGGCTGCCTGCTTGATTTCTTAACAGAGAATGCATTTATTCATTTATTAGACAAGTTTTATTGAGAATATATTATGTGTCAGGCAATGTCCTGTGCATTTCTCTCTCTCTGAGTTGAGTGCTCTGTACTGTTCTTCCTGGCAACTGGGTCCTTTCTATGGGATCAGTGTTCCCCGAAAGATCAGTATTTTCCACATGCTCTGCTAATGGAAGGCCTTTCAGGAGGGGAGAAAAACCATTTGCAGCCCAGAGTGTAGGATGAACATAGAGGACCTATTTTCCAGAAACATTAACAGTGTGACACTTTCTGTGTACATCATTAAATAAACTCCTGGAAACATCAAGTGGTGTACCTTATTGTTTTTTCATACCCAAGAAGATATCAGTTACAGTATCGTTAGGTTTGTTTAAGAAAAAAATAAAATTATTAAATAAGGCAAATATTAGAAATGACAGTTTTGGAAACAATGAGAATTAAGTAGTGGAGAAAACATTGTTTCTGTAGAGGTGAATTTGGAAAAGAAACAAAATACAAAAGGAGCCTTTTCACCATGGCTGCCTTGATCCTCTGTCAGACATCTTAGCTCATCTGACTCCCATTTCCCTAGGGAGGTAGCCTTCAGTTCACCAAGCTGCCACTGGTTTCCTGATGCTATTAAATTTAACGGTGCCTACGAAGCAACTTCTGAAGATAAATAGAAATTTTCCCTTAGAGGATAAACAGGGACTATATTAAATTGTAACTGGCATTCAACTCCACCAGCTGGTTGGTTGGTTGTCAACTAAT
Organism: Equus przewalskii; assembly: GCF_037783145.1. Classification (NCBI taxonomy): domain Eukaryota; kingdom Metazoa; phylum Chordata; class Mammalia; order Perissodactyla; family Equidae; genus Equus; species Equus przewalskii. Next base: position 16,493,646 of record NC_091838.1, on the reverse strand, counting down.
ACATTGCAATTAATTTAACTTTATATGATCAAGATGTTGTATTATGCAAGGCTCTCAGCCTCCTGCAGCAGTGGGAGATTTTCCCTCTGTTGTCCATATGCTTGAGTTCAGGTTTAAGTCTGTGGATGAACACATTGCAGGAGGCTGGAGTGGCTCTTTATATCCATAGGACATGGGGCAAGCTACAGTTGTTTGTTGTGCTCTACCTGATTCTGGGCAAATTTACTTCCCATCCCAAGTATAAATGGATTACATGATTTAGGAATAAACAACAACAATGGAACACACCCTAAATTTCATGTAAATAGCATAAGGCTTATAGAGAAAATTAATTTATTCATTCATTCATTTATTTAAAAAATATTATTTGATAGATTGCTCTTTACCAATCTAGAGGCTGGAGATTCAGCAGAGATGAAATAAAGCCCCCAATGTCATGCAACATACATTCTAGACAGTTGACAGGTTACAAACACAGCAATAACTGGATGAGATACTCGTGGACTGTGAAGAGTGCCATGAATAAAATAAGGAGAAGGTGGAGATACAAAGGGGGCAGAGGAAGATGTTTTTGCTTGAATGATCGGAGACCTCCAGTAACATTTGCACAGCATCCCAACAAATAGTCCTCCAACGTCTGCAAGAGCAAGTCCAGACCCTGAGCAGCCTGTCTGTCCCAAAGCAGCCCTTTCCATCTTTAAACAGCTCTGTCATTTAACTCTAATTTATCAGATCTTAATTTAGTATAAAAGTGTGATAAGTATCAAAGACTACCTTTTAAATGCTCATAGCCAGAATTTTCTGTGCCGTTTAAAAATAATGTATCCCTTTCTTACTGGTTGAGGTGCTGCCTTCATCATAATATTATATACTCCAGATTTTTTAAGGCGGCTATAATATTTAACTCTTTAATTATCTGGAATACACTTTGGTGTAAGGTAGAGTGTATAATTTTCCCCCTTCTGTTACGCACCTCTCTCGGACTGCTTGGTAATGCCACCTCTGTCATGTCTCAAACTCTTATGAATAATATTCTAAGTTCTATTTCAAGAATTTTCATTTTTATACTTATACATAAAGTTGTCTACTTTACTGTTCTGGATTATGTTCCTCCAGTTTTGGCATTGGGGTTCTATCAACTTCATAAAACGAATAGTAGAGATCTCTTTATTCTTCTAAATCTTGGGACCATTTACACAGTAGGAAAATCTTTTCCTTGACATTTTAAAAGTGAGTTCATCAACAGTCTAACAAGAGACTTCTCTGGATGAAGTTATTTTATGCACATTCTCTCTATTTCTTCTGTGATTAGTGGTTAGTTCAGGCCTCTAACTATTCTTGAGTCAGCTGTGCTAATTTTTATTTCCCTATAAAATGTTCTACTTCTTCAAGATTTTCAAATATAATACCATAAAATTATATGCACTATAATCAAGTTTTGTCTCTTTTATTAATCTCATTAAAATGTTTCTTAATTTTTCTTGAGTTTTCGTCCTCTTTAAAAACATTGCCAGATGTTTGTCTCATCTGCTTGTTTTTAGCAAATGACAAGTTCCTGAATATATCTGTAGTAGTTTTCCGTTGCTGCTGAAATGAATTACCACAAAGTTGGTGGCTGAAAACAACACAAATTTCGCATTTCCCAGTTCTGTAGGTCAAAACTGACACAGATCTCCCTGGACTGAAAATCAAGGTGTTGGCAGGACAATGCTCCTTTCTGAAGGCTCTAGGGGTAATTTCTTTTCCTGATCTTTTCTAGCTTCAAACGACCCCCTCCAATCCTTGTCTTGTAGGCTCATTTCTCCCTCTCCAAAGCCAGACACAGGGAATCGAGCTCTTCTCACAGTGCATCTCCCTGAGCTTCTGTAGTCACGTCTCCCTCTGCTTCTGTCTCCTCCTCTGTCTCCCTCTTCCACTTTAAGGACTCTTGGACCCTCCCAGATTATCCAGAATAATCTCGCTATTTTAAAATCACCTAATTAGCATACTGAATTCTCTCAGCTACCTTAATTCCCCTTAATTAGGTTATGTGTAACCTAACATACTCGCAGGTTCCGGGAATGAGGGCCTGGCCATCTGGGAGGGATGGGGAAGCACATTATTCTGCCTACCAACATATCAATTAAACTTTTGATATTTTACGTCATTTTTGTGCTTTTATTTTTATAGTTTCTTCCTGTATTCTTGATGTAATTTTATTTCCATTTAAAAAGTTTTACTTGAACATTTAGTTTATTTATTTTCACTTTCTAAGAAAAGATTTTAAATCAATGAATTTTTCTTTAGGTCCAGGTTTGGTTGAATCCCTGAGGTTTTAATAATCAGGTCTAGATAGTTTCTCTGTATTAGAAGTGATAGATTTTGGGCCGGCCCAGTGGCAGAGCCATTAAGCTCACACATTCCACTTCAGTGGCCTGAGGTTTGCCGGTTCGGATCCCGGGTGCGAACATGGCACTGCTCATCAAGCCGTGCTGTGGCAGGCGTCCCACATATAAAGTAGAGGAAGATGGGCACGGATGTTAGCTCAGGGCCAGTCTTCCTCAGCAAAAAGAGGAGGATTGGCAGATGTTAGCTCAGATGTTAGCTGATCTTCCTAAAAAAAAAAAGAAAGAAAAGAAATGATAGATCTAAATTTACGTGTGTTTGCATTATCTTTAAGTAAATTTTTATTATTTATATTGGAAATTATTTGGCTCAATTTTTCTTTGGAAGTTTTCTTTGTCACATATTATGGGAGCCATATTTTGGAACATCTACCCAAATGCAGAATGAATGAGTAGTTCCTATTTGTAGTAGACAAGATTTTTCTTACTAATAATAATTACAATAGCATTTTTAAGAGTTTACCTGGCACTGTGCCATGAAATTATAGCTGTCATCTCATTTAATCTTCATAGTCACACTGAGTAGATGTTGTTATTATCCTTAATTTACAGCAGGAGCAATAAAGTCACATAACCAGTAGATGAGAAAAACAGTACTTGAATTTGAATTGTTGCATCTATTATTCAATTTTAAAGAAATACATTATTATAATGTTTTACTCTCTTATTTTTCTGATCTACTTTAAGAGTTTAAATATGAGGGCTGAATGAAGTAATAAAATTTCTCACAACTGTGGGGCTGGCCCAGCTAAGTTCATGCTCTGCTTTGGCGGCCCGGGGTTCACTGGTTCGGATCCTGGGTGCAGACCTACTCATCGCTCATCAAGCTGTGCTGTGGCAGGCATCCCACATAAAAGTAGAGGAAGATGAGCACAGATGTTAGCTCAGGGCCAATCTTCCTCAGCAAAAAGAGGATTGGCAGTGGATGTTAGCTCAGGACTAATCTTCCTCAAAAAAAAATTTAAAAATTCTCACAATTTTGTTTTTATTGATTTATTGGGATTCACATAATTTTTGTTTTACATAGTTTGATGGTAGCTGATCAATACAGGCTATTTCATGGGAATTATATCTTCCATTGTAAAGATAAGCTTTTCCTAAGCCTTTTTCTTTAATTGCCAAAGACCCTTTTCTCACTTAATACCTTTTCTGCTTTGCTTACAGCTAATATTACACCCATACTTCCCTCACTTTTCTTGTTTCCTTATTTGTTTTTCTCTGGCATATTTGTCCATTTGTTTTTAATATTTTGTATCACATTCTGTTAGGTTTATAATGTATGCATAATTTTTACCTGGATTTTGTTTCATAATTCAATATGAGAGTCTTTCTTTCTAAATAGAGTTTTAAAGTGATTTTTTTATTTCTATAACTTATTAGTTCAGCCTCATTTTTTTCCACTTATTTTATACTTCTGTTTTTTTTCTGCTATGTGAAATATTGCAGAATACAGACATATTCATTTTATTGAGCTTCACTTTATTGCACTTTACAGATATTGCATTTTTAACAAGATCCTTCATCAGCAAAAAGATACAATTCATTGCAGGCTCAGCTGATATTTAGCATTTCTTAGCAATAAAGTGTCTTTTCTTTTTTTTGGTGAGGAAGATTGGCCCTAAACTAATATCTGTGCCAATCTTCCTCTATTTTGTATGTGGGATGCCACCACAGCATGGCTTGATGAGCGGTGTGCAGGTCTGCACCCTGGATCCAAACTGGTGAACCCTGGGCCGCTGAAGTAGAGTGTGTGAACTTAACCACTATGCCACCAGGCTGGTCCCAATAAAGTGTCTTTCATGTCTTTTAATTAAGGTATATACATTGTTTTTTAAAACATAATGCTATTGCACACTTAATAGACTACAGTATAGTATAAACATAACTTTTCTATGTGCTGGGAAACCAAAAAATTTGTGTCTCACTTTATTGTGATGTTTGCTTTATTGCAGTGGTCTGGAACCCCACAATATCTCTGAGGTATGCCTGTATTAGTTTAGCTTTTGTCTTCGGTAATGTTTTAAAAAAGTACTCAATCTATTTTTAATTTTAATAGTAGCTATCATTATTTTTCAAAGGCTTTCTGTAGATATAGCTCTTTAACTATCAAAGTTTTAAGCATTTATAATACCTTCAGACTGTTCCATATGTGAGCTGAGGATTTTGTACACTTTTACTTACTCCCACTTATCTCTATTTTTTTGCCAGCTTTATTTTTTAATTGTAGGTAGATTTCAACTCAGATTATTAATAATAAATTTATATTCTTGCATTTATATATATATTATCATGTAAAAATACTATAAAACTCACATCCACAATAACAACTATTTAGACTTTTCTCTTTTTTCTTTTTTTGAGGAAGATTAGCCCTGAGCTGACATCTGCCTCCAATACTCCTCTTTTTGTAGAGTAAGACTGGCCCTGAGCTAACATCTGTGCCCATCTTCCTCTACTTTATATGTGGGACACCTACCACAACATGGCTTGCCAATCGGTGCCATGTCCACACCCGGGATCCAAACCGGTGAACCCGAGGGCACTGGAACAGAACATGAGAACTTAACCATGGCACCACCAGGCTGACCCCAGACTTTTTTCTTTTTTTATCAGTTTTAATGTACCAGACTCAATACTTGGTCAGTGTTCCTACCAAAGAGATGGGAGAGGAGGGGACTCTATTTCCTCCTTTATTTTTAAAATTCTTTGGTGAGGAAGATTCACCCTGAGCTAACATCTGTGCCAATCTTCCTCTATTTTTGTATGTGGGATGCCTCCACAGCATGGCTGATGAGTGGAGTAAGTCTGTGCCTGGGATCCAAACCCACAAACCCCGGCCACTGAAGTGGAGCGCACAAGAACTTTAACCACTCGGCCATGAGGCCAGCCCCTATTTCATCCCTTATTAATAACAATCTGGGTTAAATGTGAAAACACATGGAAAGTCCTCATATAGGACTTCCCTTTTTAACTAAAGAAGGAAATAATCTTCTGAGACAATTGAAAAGAAGTAAAAAGAAGAAAAAGAAATAACTATCTTCAGAATTCCCACTTTTTGATTTTCAGTGGATTTCAATCACTAGAACCTCTTCCCTGGATTCATTCCCAAAAGAAATGGCAGATGGCTGAGCCCCCAGTGGGCCATGCCCTGGTCTCTCTATGGTTCCGTTATCCTGCTCCACTCTGGGGCCAGCACATCCTCTTCCTCATCCCTGCCCTCGTCACCTAGCTAACTCTTACTCATCCTCATATCTCCAGTCTTAAATAGCTCAAATATAGTGTCCTCAGGGATACTTTCTCCATCTCCTGAAGAAGTCTGATTCATCTAAAGTTCATAATTATACGTTTATTCATCTATTTCTTCTATATGTCTATTGTTAAAAGACACAACTCAACCGAGTAAATTTAAAGATCTAATTGGCTTTATTAAATAATTCCTCAACTAGGCAGCATCCCATCTAGCAACTAGAAGGGGGTTCTGGAAGGTTGTACAAAATGGAAGTTTTTTATAGACAGAAGGAGAGTGGGGCAAGAAAGTATTAACAAAAGAAAAGAAAAGATTGGTTCAGACCAGGCCATCTTCTTTTGGTGGAAGGGAACAGCAGGGGTCTTTGTCATATAGGTTGCCTCTTCTTCCTCTGGGGGATGGAGAGGGCCCAACTGACAGATTGCCTCATTGGTACTGACCAGAAAATTCCAGACTGGTCAATTAAGATTACATTTCTGGGAGGGGTTGAAACTGCCTTTAGGTTGGGTGTTCAATCTAAGTTTGGTATCATCAGCTTTAGCATGAGTGACATCATTTTGAGCCTGTGGTTTTCTCTTTAACAATGTCTTCCACTAAACTATAAGTCCTGAAAAGGAGCAGAATATGCCACCCCAAAATATGCCTCTTTAGCATAAGCATTATTTTGAGCTGGTTATTTTTTAGAAACAGTAGACACAGGAGAAATTTTGAAAACAGAGTGGAAGTTACCCTTTTGTAAAAGACATTTACATTTATAAGGAAAATCTCCATTTGTGAAGATGTCTCCTTGTCTGTACGAGGAAGAGGAGAATGACTAAATCTCTAGAAATTCTTAACAATAGAGAAGGCAGTGAAGTAAATCTGCATAACAACCACATCCTCCTTTAGTGTGCTTTGCCTGAAAACCTGCCATAACTGGCTCCTCAGTCTTTAGCTAAAGATGGTATTTAAGGTGATGCTTGGGCTGTTTGGGGGTGGCAACTCAGTTTTCCTGGGTATCTCCCATGTATACAAGAGGTATACATGTTATTAAACTTCTATTTGTTTTTCTGCTGTTAATATGTCTTTTCATTACAGTGGAAGGTCTCAGCCAAGAACCTAAAAAGGTAGAAGGAAAATGATTTTTCCTCCCCCACAGTTCCATGCATGCTTAGAAGATGTCTATTTTTCTGACCACCATATTCTTAATCCCCAATAGTATCTAGCATATAGTAGAGGCTCAATAAATTCATTCATTTATTCAACATATTTTTTGAACATTAACTACATGTCATACACTATTTTAGATGCTGGACATGCAGAAATGGTCTCTTGGAGCTTACAGTTCAGTAGAGAGAGGCAGAAAATAAAGACAAAAATCAATGTGAATTAGTGATAAGGACAATGAAGACAATAAAATAGAGCAATGCCAGTAGCTGGAGAACAGGGGAGGCTACTGTTGCTGGAATGTTCAGGAAAAGTCTAATGAGAGATGTGACACAAAAAATGAGACCAAACCAAACAGAAGAAAACAGTCACATAAAGATCAGGGAAAGAGCTGCCCAGGCAGCAAGAAAATGCAAAGGAAAATGTCTTAAGACACAAGTAAGTTTTTCTTTTCAAAGACCAGGAAGGAGAGGAAAGTTGCTGTGCAATCATGAAGGACAAGAATGATAATAGATAAAATATCAGGGTGGGAAATGAAAATGAGCCTGGGAGGTCTGAGGAGAGGAAAAAGGAGAATAGAACTTGACTGGAGCATAGTGATGAAGAGGGAGGGGGTGGAAGATCAGAGTCTCCTCCAGGTATTGATTTTTCTTCCAATAAGCGCTAGACACTCTGCTAAGCATTTTCACTGCGTTATCTCATTTAATGTTCACCCCATGGGGATTATCATTCAACTTAATGGATAAGGAACCTGGAATTCCAAGAGCTCAACAATTTGCCAAAGATTCAACAAATCACATGTAGCAAAGTTAACGTTTGACCTTATGTCTGCCTGACCCTGAAATCTGTGCCCTTACCTTAATGACTGTCCCATTGTGAGGGATCAGAATTGGCTGCCCCAAAATGTGTCTCTTTGGCTTGATTATTTTTAAGAACAAAAGACTCAGAAAGAAACTTTGACATTCCCCCTAACCTCCTAGAAGAATTTCAGATAGAATGCCTGTTCCAGAAAGGAGCTAATACCATAAGATAAGTATACTATTATATAAACTATGCATGGTAGACAGGGAGAAACCTAGCAAGGACTGTTCAATCAGAGTCCTCCCCACATCCCAGCATTTTTGCAAGGTATGGCCAACATTTGTTTACCAAACATTTGCTTTTTCATCTCCATGTGTATTGCCTTCCTCTTCTTTTAAGTCTCAAACCCCTACCCCCAAAATCCCCCTATCTCTTTAGCTGAAGATGGTTAAGGCGGTAACTGAGGGTTGCTGTAAATATTCAGTAAGAACATGATTACCCTTTGACCATGTTCCCAACACAGACACAGATGAAAAGAAGTTAGTCTTATTAATTTTCTGTTTTCTTGTTTAACCTGAGGGGTGACTTAAGGGTCACAATGATTTATGAGCTTGTTTTGCAGAAGAAAAGAATGCCTTCAAGGAAGTTACAATCACCAGATAACCAGCCTTCAGCTGCCATTGGTGCAGAGAAGTCTGATTGCCTAAGGGCTTATCTGAAATGAAAGAAACATGTATTTCCCCTTTGTTTCTCTGAAATTCCCCATCCCAAGCTCCTTAGCTCTATAAACTCCTTTGCTTTCTTCTTTTGTGAAGGTGGATTTGAGAGAACGCTTCTCCTGCCTTCTCATTTTGGCCAATTCGAATAAACCTTTCTCCATCTCCAAGCAATGATGTCTCAATGATTAGTTTATTGTACATCATACACACAAACTCGAGATTAAGAGGTTCAGTACCAATGGTATTTAAGGTGGTGACTTTGGTCATTTTGGTGAGTTATTCAGTTTTCCTGAGTTTCTCCCATATATACAAGTTATCAGATTTGTTTGATTTTCTCCTGTTATTCTGTCTTACGTCAACTTAATTCTTAGGCTAGTCAGAAGAACCTAGAGGGTACGAAAATAGTTCTTCCTCCGCTACACCATATAGAGTGTGACTCAGGTAGACAGACCCGTTCGCAATAGCTGGAATAAAACACAGCATATGATTTGAAGGTTTGAACTCTTCTTTGTCCCTTTAGCAAAATGTTTTCTTCCTGGCTTCACTCGATAGCTCTTCACCCTAAAGGTGCATAATATAAAAATGTATTTTTATAGTCCTTTCCCCTTCCATTCAAGCCAGCAGATCAACTTATATTTAGCTGGTGAGTGAATGCCTCCAGGAGAAAGGTATATAAGCACCACTGCGTAAGCCTAAACACACACTCTACTGACCCTCTCTACAGCTGCCGTAGTAAATAACTGTTTGCTGTCTCCGTCCATACCATTTATTCCCAAACTCAAGCTAATTCATGAGAATGCTGCCTGATATCCTTGTTTATCTATGTAGGTTTTAGCAAGAAGTGTTAGTTTATTCACAGGTATTAGCAAAATCTTCTCAATCAACATATACAATCAGAATACATACAAAGAGAATGACCAATGAGCCAAATTTCCCTTTGCTTCTTCCCACTTCTTTGGCTTTACCTTTTTGGCACCTGAATGCCTCTCATTCTATAGCTTAAACACTGACTATTTTCTTTGTGACTAATTTGCCTTGTGGTGATTAAGGGAAGTGAGTGATTATGATGAGGAGTGGTGAGAGAGAATGTTTCCCCTCCTTCAGGCTTCAGTTGTGAAGTAGTGTCACTTGTTTTTGAAAAATATTTGGAGTAAATGAAGTTAACCACTTCTTATTTAAATGAAAATAACCTTAGATATCAGTATAATTACTTATCATATCTTCAGCACTATCTTTTCTTTTTTGTCCATTGGGACATTGTATATTTTGAGTATTGGTATTAAAGAGGAAAGACTAGATTCTCAAGGCCTATCATGTATGTTAAAACAAAAACAGATTATTCATTTTGTGGCACAATACAATAAAATGAATCAGTTAGTTGATCATGAAAAACTCCATCTCCAAAACACAGACATGAATCAGTCCAGTTTGTGCTCTAGCTATGAAATATCAGACAAACTAATTTTGGCTTTAACCCAGCCCCATGTATCAATCTGTATGTTTCATTTGGGGGATATTGTCAATATCAGTGAGTTTTTACTGGTAATGTTGCTTTTGCTGAATCTCAGTGAACCTGGAAATAGCCCAAGAATGATGGAGTGATGGGAGAGAGTGGAGAAGGAGCAAAATAGTTCTCATTAGGGCTCTGAAGACACCCGTTTGGAATGTCCTTCATGCTCATAATCCCTTGTCTTACCCTTTATTTTCTGTGCCTCTACTCCAGTTGATCACGGTTCCCACTTAAAGTGGCACGTTAGCACTTTAGTTTCCAGTTGCCTGCTTGCTTTTCATTTTTAATAGCTTGTATATTTCACCCAGTATATCATTTTTGGAATAATTTGAAAGAAACTACAGGCATGCTGTAATCAGTACCATTAGCTTCAGCACGCTAATTAGGTGTGGGGCCTCTAAGACTCATATTTTTGATGTGGTCCATGTTTTTGATGATACTTTACTTAAACATCTCTTTCGGGCCATGATGATAATGTCAAGGAAGATAGAGCTCTGTTCCTTGCCACATATTCTGATCAACTATTCTACGTGACAAGAAATTGTAAAAGTGAAACATGTATGTGTATTTCCCTGTTATTCTAGCTATGTTGAAAATTCTACTTAAAAATAAAAGTGTTCTGTCTTGTCTATGAAAACCTGAGTGAAGAACTTAGTGTGGTGTTTGTTTTCCCAAAGAAATCATAGGGATAAATCCTGATTAAATCAGGATTTTTATAGTTCGAATGGTAGTGGAGACTCTGGAATCCAACTTCCTCAGCTTCTCTCATTCCTGCACCTCAACTCTAGAACCCAGTGAAATAGAGACAAACGTTGACTTAGCAGTATTTCCGTGAGTAGGTCCATGTGGGAATATCAGGTGGAACTAAAAGGTAAGTTGACTTGAACCACCAGCAGCATCACTCTGGGCCTCCCGGGAGACTCAGAAGTGTCTCCTCTGTTCCTCTCAAGTCATCACCATGAGTCTAGGTAGATGACCCCCACAACTTCCTGGCCCATTTCACTCTGACGCATTCACAGAGATCACATCAAAATGGGAATTTCCACGTCTCTACCTGGGCTGAAGTTGAAGCTAGTACTTGGAAGCAGTAGTTTCAAAGCAGAAAAATCAAGAACAAGAAATAAAACCTCTTGACACTCTGATGTAGGAAAGTCATGTCTGCCCCTCTTCCCTGGGGGCTCTCCTCTCCAGCTCTTCCCCCGTTGCTGTCCACAGGTGCGGCTTGGAATGACCAGTGGAACTGAATCAGTTAAAAACTATTTGCAAGTACTGGAGTCTTTTTATGGAAATATTCAGAATTGAAGGCGAAATGGAAATCTTTGAAGGGACAGAGGACTGAAGTCTGAAGCCTTTTATGTGCAGAATAACCCTCAGAATCTCTTTACCAGGATCCCTAGGACCTAGTCCATGAATGAGGGTCTCTATGAGTTTTGTGGGTTAAGGAGAAAAGGACTTTGCCTTGGGTTGGTATTTTGAAACATGCACAGATAGTAAGTCATCAGGAATGTCCTCTTCAATTACGAGAGGAAGCAAAGCATGTGCAAGCAAGTGAAAACAGACGCTGGCCCAACCCTCCGGGGAGTTTGGATTCCTCTTAGTACATTTATAAGATGGATTCAATGTAATTTTCCCATAAAATGAATATATGGGAAGTGATTTTTCCAAGAACACACAGTGAGACAGTCGACAAGAAGTCTAAGAACCAAACCAGATACCATAAAACATGGAATCTCTTCTCAACCCTTTCACTAACTCACTGATGTGGCTTACATTAATTCACTCAATTTCTAATCCTTTATAAAAACAATACTTCCTGTTTATTTTTAGAATCATCTGCTCAAAACTTTAGCTGTGTTCTTGTTCGTTTTAAGTTATACCACAAGAAAAGTTAGAACTTTATTTCAGACTATCATAACATCCACTTACCACAGAGGGAAGAAAAATAATCAAATTGAGGTTACTATTGTTCCAGATCAAAAACTAGTCCAGAGCATGGGCATTGAACACACAGTCTCCTACCTGGTTTCTAGAGACACTAACTGGGACCCAATGACACTAGTCTTCATCCATTCAAGGGCACCTATCAATAGTAAACACCCACATGTGCCGGGACAAATTTCAGAGCTGAGCTTAGCAGATACATTTGCCAGCGGCTCTGAGTCCACAGCAGTATAGATCTGGATGCAGAGCTCTGAAAACTGCAGTCTATAAAGAAACCAGAACTCTCTGGTTGTAGATACCCATATGAAAGGTATTCATCCTCAACTGAATTTCAATCTATTGACAAGATAAGGCATTGTCAACTGTAGATCAGTTGCTTTTCTAAGAGATGCTGAGTTGACAAAGGGAAGGAATGTTAGCATCCCTGAGACCTCTTCGTCATAATTTCCCTAATCATTTCTCTAAGATTATGAACACTTTTGATATTATTGATACTTAACTTGACTGAATTCATGCTGAGGGGATGATGGGGCCTGGACACCCCAGGCTGAACCCATCAGAGCTATCCTGAGGGCAGAATAATGCCCCGAGATTAAGCCAGAGTTAAACTGACAAGCAGTGAGCTCTAAGACATGGTGGTAAGTAAGGCAGGAAGGCTAGAATACAGGACACCTAATTTTAAGGTCAAAGTCTGGTATCTGTTGAGTAGGTAAAGACAAAGAAAGGCAGGCATTACGTCCAATTGCAGAATCCCTTTTCCGTGACAATTTGCAGCCTCATGCAGGGCCCAGGGAATAGCCCAGAGCAGGGTCATCAAGAATCAATTGCCTAGATTACGTATCTCTACTTTTTCGCTAACATTAATAGGCACATGATCTATCATAATAATCTTTCCCTGTTTCTCATGACCAATGTTTACACATGCAAAATAACATCAACGGTATTATTACCCCACGTGTTTTTAATGCTTGCTTATCAGAGTCAGATTCAAAGATGCATCAGGATCCATTGTGGCCTTTTTTGGGAATTCACTAGTTTGAGGAAAGGGAATTCAGTATCCAAAAGGAGTAAAAGGATGAAATTGCGGTGACTGGAAGCAATATTCAAATTTGCTTACAATGAAGAAATAACAAGTATATACAGGTGTGTGAAGACAAGGGATTCATAACCACAGGTCATTAAAACAAGAGAAGCATCCTATGCTAAAACATATGATAAAACAAACAGCAATCACACAAACCCTCTAAATTTGTCAGAACAAAGTGTGATTTTTAAAATTGAAATATTTGAGAACTCGTAACCAGATGACTATAGTTTAGAAACCATTTAGACTGATTTTCATATTTATTGTTTCTGCTTTTTGGGGCTGCTCCTCCTTTTCCAAAACAAAAAGCAAAAACCTACCTGAATGGATCAAAAGAAATTGTCCAGATGCATTTGTTGGAAATTAAACTCATCGGAAAATAAGAATGATTTGTAATGTCCTTCATTTTCACCTCATTCTCAGACTGCTAGAACTTAGCATTAGTTACTAGCTACCAAATATTTAGTTACATTTTGTATTCATTACTTGGAATATTTTTCTCACTGAATTAGCACATTTTGGTAGCTAAATATAATGAACATGTGTTTCCTGGGTTGAGAGTAAATAATATTGAACATCTGATAACCAGATGGATAAGTTTTTTAATGCTGGAAGATTGACATTTTCTCATGGTTGCCCTAGGAAAGATAAAAAACCAATGTAAGATCTGAATTTCATTTACCATAATAGATATGATACAGAAATATTTAACACTATGAAATATAGAAGTTCTTCAGTTTTAAATTGCCTTTTTCATATACATTTGAAAATAAATTTATGTAGATTTCAAACATGAGATTTGAATGTATGTGATTTTCCACAAAATCTTCATTAATCATTCCTTTTCCTAAAGATAGTGTAAAGGAAAGATTTTAGAGGCTGCTAGTTCTAATAAATACATTTTGGCATAAAAAGCCCAAGAAATTTTTTGTCTAAGTGATTTTTTTACCCCCCGTTTTCTGATCGCTGTTGTTATTTGACTATTCAGAAGCATTCAGGAAATTTTCTAGGTTTTTTTCCTGCATATATAATGAAACACAGGTACTTCCTCTTTCTTATTATTTTATACCTAACACATCTCCCATTTGCAATACATTTTTCATGGTGTAACATGAAGAATTCCACAGTGTTTCAAGAATTTGTGCTTGGATATTTGAGGGTTACACTCCTATATTTGTGATGACAAAGCTTTTGAATTTGGTAATCATGAAATCAGATGACCTCCCATGGTTTCTCCTCAACGTTTGACTTTGAATAGAATTCTAACTTAAAGCAAGATTTAAAATATATCCAAAAATTGTAACCAAATTACTGCATCATGTTGAAATTTTCTTATAGTTCACCCTTTATTGATCAAATTCTTATAAAATCTCTTCCATATCACATCATGTCTCAGTCTGGGTTCCTTGAAAACAGACTCTGAGACAGAGATTTGCAGGCAAAAGGCTTATTGGGAGGGTGATCTCGGGGATACATCTGTTAGTAAGAGAGGAAGGCAGGGCCGGGAAGGGGAAAGCCTGACTCACAATGTGATGGCAGCTAAAGCCTCAGCTAATCAATCACATATGGCGTTCTGGACCTAAGAGGGTCTTTCAGGGTTGTTCCATGTCATTGGCTATAGGCAGGCCCCTGGTGGGGATGTGAGGGTGGGACATAAACTGGGGCAGAGCAGTTCCTTCAGATAAGGGTGATTCTCGGTGAGGGAAGAGCTGAGAGCCTTCAGCAGCGGGTATTTCTGGAAACTGCAGGATGGGTGCATAGGCCCTAAAAAGGAGATCAAGGTTAAGCACCAAACATTTTTTTGGTTAGCAATCTGTTCTGTAGACTTGTTATCAAACCAAAGTGGGTTCGCTTCCTGGCGAGTTACAATCAGACTGTCCCCACCAGAAGTAGTTGTCACACAAAGTAGAGTTTGTTCACAGCAAATAGGAGAACACATGGAATCGTTTCCAAGGTTGTGGTTTTCTCTGAGTATGGGACAGCAGGGACCTTTTGTTTCAGATGGAGAATGAATATTCAAAAGGAAGTGGTGGGTATTCGCTTGCACAGGCTCAGTGAGAAAATACGCTTCCACATACACTGCAGGCTGTGGTAATAAGGCCTAAGCTCCTCCTGGAGAGGAGATCTTAGCATTAAAAATGAGGCAAAGGTCATCTCTTGGGCACTTTTCTCCCCTCCACGCAGGTATCACTCTTGGGGTATGGTTTGGGTTGGTTCAGGGTGGTTGGCAATTGCATCTCTTAACACAACAAAAAAGAAAAAAGCCAATTTGGAGGAACAGTTAAATGCTTTGGAAACGTCCCTTGAGTTCCTCTGGGCAATTGGTGGGTGACAGACTGAATCATGGAGGTAGGACTTGGGAAATGGGGTGGCATAATAATGAGAATACTATCATATATTAATCTGTTTAAGTTAGGACGATGGTTACATTTGTCCATCTACAAAATAACCCATTTCGGGGCTGACCCAGTGGTATAGTGGTTAAGTTCGCATGCGCTTCTTTGGCGGCCTAGGGTTTGCCAGTTTTGATCCTGGGCATGGACCGACACACTACTCATCAAGCCGTGTTGTGGCGATGTCCCACATATAAAATAAAGGAAGTTTGGCACAGATGTTAGTTCAGCGACAATCTTCCTCAAGCAAAAAGAGGAAAATCAGCAACAGATGTTAGCTCAGGGCCTATCTTCCTCACCAAAAAAAAATGATAACCCTTTTGTTTTCTCCTTAAGGGTGTTCATGCATCAGATATAGCTTTCTAAGAAAGGTAGGGTTCATTAGGAACAGAGACATGCTCAAATCTCCTCAGGAAATGGGATAAGCTGTCATCCTCTTTCTACACCAAATCTATTCCCCTCTTCTGCCTAGACACATGACTGCCCAGCTAGAGACAAAACTTCCCAGCCTCCCTTGTGAATAGATGTGATCATCTGACTAAGTTCTCACCATTGGGATATGAGTAGAATTGATTGGGGGAACTTTCAGGTCCTCTAAAAAAAAATGCTTTTAAGGACCTCATTCTTCCCTTTCCTTTCTTCTATCTGGAATGGAAATTACTAGAACAACCCTGGAAGTCTCATGTTAAAGTTCACAAAGATGCCTCCTCTCGGTGAAGGAAAGCTCGCCTGGACCTTTACATATGCAAGATATACGTGTCTATCTGTTGTAAGCTACTCTATTTTTTAATTCATTTGTTGGAAGAGTTTAGCTTTTTACCTACTTAAAATAAAGAGATTATTTTAAGAAGACAGAAAATAAAGGATATAGGAAGACTCATGTTTCATGAAAGATCAAGAATGGGAAGGTCATTCATGAAACAAACAGCTCCAGAAACCAGAGTACCTTGTTTTGCCTCAGTATAAGATTTCCAATGCTCCCTCTTCTACGTTTGTGCTCGCGATTAAAGGAATCCTTGTCTTGGTGGTACTAACTTCTCTCTGCAGATCTATGTCATAACTTCTGCTCAGGCACACTTTCTTCTACCTCGTGGTTTTTGCTAATTGCCTACTTTTTGTGTGCTTTTCAACTTACAGAACCCCAAATAAACTACTGACCCTGTGCGAACCACATTTCAACTTTGTAAGACAAAAGGTCTGATTGCATTCCACAGTGATCATTATCCCTGTTGAGCGGAGCATTTGTTCCAGACCACTTTATGGGCTTCCGGTGAGCCCAGAGTTAGGCAGCCCTTGGGGCAAGTACTGTACTGGATTTTGCTGACTTTGGTTGCCCTGCACCCAAACTCCTTCCTGTTTGTTTAGACTTTCCACTGTGAGTGTTTTTAGTAGCAGCCACAGGAAGCCAGAAATTCCACCTGGTATTCAAATTAGGAAGATATGACATAAATTCCCAGGACCAGTTAGAGACTATCTGAAACAGTCGGCTGTCCCTATCCTCCTGTTTCTTAGAAATAATTTTTTAAACTTACTACAAATTCTGTGAGCTTCCCAATATCTATCTCACCCTCCAAAAAACCTTTTCTGATAAGTTGGCAATTGATCTCGTTTGCACCCAAGATCCCAATTGTGATGGGTATTGGCACTCATCCGTGATGCACCAGATATGGCCAGGTTGAGGGAGTGATGTCATTGGCTTTCCTCAGAAATCGTTGCGTGAGTGAGGCAGGTAAGCTGAGGATGTTAGGTTACATTAATTCAAAACCTTTACAAGATAAAAGAATAAGGGGGAAATACAAGCCTTTTTGCATGCACTAGTTTACTCCCTGTAAACAAAAAGCAAAGGTGCAATAACTCTGAAAAAATAATGAATTTATTCAGCTATCAAAGACTTTCTCTTGGTGGAGACTGAAGTCCAAGACATGAAAGGAAAGGCAGCCTCTCCTCTTCTGCTTGGACTCAGATGCTCTTCCCCCAGGCACTGCTGACTGCCCGGAGTCGAGCGTAGAGAACACAAAACTCTCACCATGGCTTAACTCTCAAACAGTGTACAGAAACTGATTGGAAAAGCCACACTGATGTATCTCAGTATCTATCTTTGCAATTTTCACAACCTACATCCAGTCTTCTTATATATTGTCTCAGTTAGAAGCACTGAATCCATTCTCTGGAAGATAAACACAGTTAGGTATGAAAGTCAAATATTCTGCTTTTAAAAATAAGCCTAATGGGGGCCTGGCCCCGTGGACAAGTGGTTAAGTTCGTGCGCTCCGCTGCAGGCGGCCCAATGTTTCGTTGGTTTGAATCCTGGGCGCGGACATGGCACTGCTCATCAAACCACGCTGAGGCAGCGTCCCGCATGCCACAACTAGAAGGACCCACAACGAAGAATATACAACTATGTACTGGGGGGTTTTGGGGAGAAAAAGGAAAAAAAATGAAAATCTTTCTAAAAAAAAATAAATAAGCCTAATAGCCATTTCAAAACACCCTTCTTCCTGAGATTCCTGAGAATCATGATTGTAAAACTGAGGTGCTCTAGCGTAGGCAAGTGATGGATATGGCTCTTTTTAAAAGCTTTAGATGAATGACATGGAGTCAGTAAAGAATTTTAATGACTGCCCTTTCTGAGTCTCAATATTATACAAGGTACTTGAACTAATATCACACTGCTCAATCAAGATTTTCCTTTTCTTTCCCTTCTATAAATCCTTTTATTTTTCTCTCTTAAGGTTTACACCAATATTCGCTAAGCCGTGAAAAATATATACATGTTCATGGTAATGTAAGCACTATCGATTTTCAGTTTTCAGAATCAACCTACGCGTAACACACAGAGGAGATTTGCTTATGGTTACAGAACTGAATATAATAGTCCTGACAATTATGCAAGAAAAGCACAACTGGCAGAATTTGAGGAAAGGAAGTGGGAGTGAGAGAAGAGATGGAAGTAAAGGTGATGTAATAATAGACAAGATTTACTAAATGGCAGTGAAAGGATACTGAAGGAAATTGATGGAAGAAAAGGCAGAGGTCCAAGCTGCTCAAAGTTAGAAAGGTTGCCAAAGAAAGAACAAAGCAACAGTGAAGGAGGAGAGAGTAAAGCATTGCGAGTAAAACGAAATTCTCTTATTTTATCAATAGATAAGTAACAAGTGTTATTCAGAGTAGATAAATCTAAATTTGCTTTCACTTTTCATTTCAACATGGCTGGGTAAGAGATATGGAAGTGTAGCCATTCGGCTAACTGTCCATATGCTTCCAAAATACAATGGGGCCCATAGTGTGTTACTGTGCTCTGCTGCACCACGCCCACATTGAAATAGTACAAACTGGCATTCTACTATTTACAGTCCTTCCTTTCACACTCTTTATAATCCCCCTTTGTTGTGTTTTTCTCCTGTTTTACTGCTTGCTGTGCCTCCATGAAGCACATTGGTAGTAACAGATTATATTTCCCCTGGAGTCTGGGATGGCTGAGAGCAGACCATCAGGAGCTACTGAGGCCCTAGTGGGCTGTTTTTGTTTGTCTGTTTGTTTGTCTTCTTGTCCATCTCATTGCTGCTTCCTTCCCATTCCTAGGATGGTGCCTTCAAGGACAACTGAAGTGCAGACAGTTTTTCATAGCCGTTTTCATTTCCAAATGCAGAGAGTATTTCTATCGTTCCTCTTTGTCACAGGCTGTCTTCTCTGTGAATGCTATGACTTCTCATTTTCCCATTGTCATTTCTAAAAGCTGTCACTGATGCACCTTAAACCTTTCTATATTTTTTTGGGGGGGGAGCATGGTGAAGAAGATTGGCGCTGAGCCAACATCTGTGACCAATCTTCCTCTTTTTTTTTTTTTTGAGGAAGATTAGCCCTGAGCTAACGTCTGCTGCCAATCCTTCTCTTTTTTGCTGAGGAAGACTGGCCCTGAGGTAACATCCATACCCATCTTCCTCCATGTTATCTGCAGGATGCCTACCACAGCATGGCTTGCCAAGCAGTGCCATGTCCACACCCGGGATCTGAACTGGCGAACTCTGGGCCACCAAAGTGGAATGTGTGAACTTAACTCCTGTGCCCCCGGGCCAACGCCCCAATCTTCCTCTTTTTGCTTGAGGAAGATTGTGGCTGAGCTAACAACTGTGCCCGTCTTCCTCTATTTTGTTTGTGGGATGCCACCATGGCATGGCATGATGAGTGGTATGTAGGTCCACACCCAGGATCCAAACTGGCCAACCCCGGGCCGCTGAAGCAGAGCACGCGAACTTAACCACTGCACCACGGGGCCAGCCCCAACCCTTCTAGTTTTTATTCTTCTCCTTTTTTTCTACTCTCTCTCCTGACTCTCTTCTTGCTTTTCCCAGTTTTCTTCTAAGAAGGCTGATGATACATATGTATGTATGTATATCTATATATATGTAGACACATACATATACATATATGCATACACACGCATGCCTATATATACATATTGCCCATATTCCCTTGTATATAGTAAATACAATATGCATCTCTAAATACCATTCCCAATGTTTTCATTTTCAGCTTTGTAATAGTATTGCTGAATAATCAGAGTGGGTTTCCTTACAGTCAGAGATGTTGGACTACAGTCTCAGAAACTATTACCAGTCTTTGAACTGCCATGAATGTTCGAGAGTGCTGGATGCTGGTTCAAAAAAGTGGTCAAGTAGATCCTTAAATTGAGGGTCACCTTTTTTCTACCAAAGTGAAAACTGAGTATGTTTACCATGTGAGGCACACGTTCTTGGGTAACCTACCAAGGGGGCCTTTTTATACTTATTAATTAAAGATTGTTATTTTTCAACAAGGATAGAGACATTATAAAATATATATGCATAAGAAAGATAGGATTGTAGATCTATGATAAAGTGATATCAGGACAGAAAAATGTAAGCTGATACATCTGGCCAAGAAAAGTTGTGGATATAGATACTTCATGAAAGGGAGAAACTTGGCAAAATATGCAAAATGGGCTTTATATATAATCATTTGATGGAACGTGTTGAGTGGTTCTGATGTCAGCTTTCAATGAAGTATGTTGAAACCAGGATGCCATGTATAGCTCTGGACACCACATTGCAAAATATTGCTTTTTCTGATAACGTGTAATAGTTGAAATTATACAGTAATATCATAGCGATGAGCTAATGGTCACTGAATAATTTCAGTCATGATTTGGAGTTGTACACTCCTGGCAGGCAGAATTTGTTTAACTCCACTTTGGGATGCTTTGCATCGCAAACTGTATGGCTTAGGTTCCTTACTGATGCTTCTAAATAACAACCATATCTAATATTAGAAATGCCACCTCCATTGTGAGAGCAGGAAGATCCACCAGAATGTTCCCTTAAGGAAGAATAAAACTCACAATCATTTCCCATTGTGACTTGAATGGTCTTCAAAGCCAGACAGTGCTGCGGTAACAACTTGGAAGAAAGCAAACAAGCACAGGCGCAGAAACAACTGGACAAAATATTCTGAGATAAAAAGAGCAAATATGTCAATTATTTACCTGTAAACACATACTGAATGCTCAATCAGCATGAGAAGAGAGCAAAATCAAATTTTAAAGTCTCCTTTTTAGAATGTGCCCTGTGAGAAGAGAGTCCTTGGCCCACCACGGTGGGGGACAGTTGCCAAGCAGTGGTCAAGGG
Source organism: Equus przewalskii (assembly GCF_037783145.1). Lineage (NCBI taxonomy): Eukaryota > Metazoa > Chordata > Mammalia > Perissodactyla > Equidae > Equus > Equus przewalskii. The sequence continues at coordinate 16,472,758 of NC_091838.1, read as the reverse complement.
CCCCATCAGGCCATCTTGGCAAATGTATTTGAAGTTTTCACCCCATCACCTCCTCCTTTAAACACAGAAAGACACTTGTTTATCTCCCTCTGCTAAGTTTTGGCTGTAGTTAATTTCCATAGAATGACTGTTGTCTATGTCCTCTGCCTCCTCTCTAACCCCTTCCTGAATAGCAGTCTCTCCATGCCATCTCCTCGCAGGCTACAAAAACGAGCAAATCCATGAATGTCCTTCCATATTTCACCTAGTATCCACATTCTCCACTTCTTTCAAACAACAGAACCCCATTTATTTATTTCCTGAAGGTTTTCCTACCAAGCTCCCTCACAAAATGTCTTGAATGCCATCCAAGTGTGAGAATTATTAATTTTCTCAGATCATCGCATTTGCTTATACAGTCCGCCCTCCGTACTCTCGGGCTCCCCATCGGTGGATTCAACCAACCTCAGATGGAAAGGCCGGTGGTTGCCTTGGTACCAAAAATGTACAGACATTTTTTTCTTATCATTATCCCCTAAACTATACAGTATAACAAATATTTACGTAGCATTTACATTGCATTAGCTACCATAAGTGATCTAGAGATGATTTAAAGAATACGAGAGGATGTGTGTAGGTTATATGCAAATGCTATGCCATTTTAAATAAGGGACTTGAGCAGCTACAGATTTTTGAGTCCAGAGGTCCTGGAACCAACCCCCAGCAGATACCAAGGGACAACTGTACATTGTCCTGAATTAGTCTATCATTTTTCATATAAGTGCATCCTACTTCCACAGCTAGACAATAGGTCTCTTGAGTGGAAGCATGTTACATTTTATGTATTCTTCAGCTACACAAGTAAAAGAAGTTCTGGGCATTCAATAGGCTCTATGTATAAGATGCCTAAATTAATATGATCTCATAGATTTCTTTGATCCATTATATTGTCTCGTATGTGTCTCTCAGCATATCCAAAAACTAGAACTGGGCCCAACACCTTGAGCAGTTCCTGGCATGTTATAAGTCCTCAGTAAATATTTGTTGAAACAAAGAATGGTACATATGTTTGCAAATACTTTTATTATTTTAAGAAAGGTGCATTTTTAACATGGAAAATCTCCGTTTCCTTTACCTGGTCACCTTAGCCTTTTTAGACAATATAAAGGAGAGTGCATTCCTCATTTGCCTCTTAGAGCCAGATTTTTTGTTCTTTTGGCTTTCAATTCAGATTTAATTTTATGGTGGGATTTAGACATGATTCTTTAGGCACTTGCTCTAAATACGTTAGCACTATGGACTCAAGCAGGTAATGATAATAGGTGGGGTTTCACTTTATATATTCCTTTTTTTCTATTGAAAGTATCTAAAACCATTTCTTTGTAGGATGTAGCTCACAAGCCTCTGCTACGAAACGCATAGCATTCCATCTCTACCAACAAGATTTTTCAGGACCCCTCATGAGAGCCCGAGAAGGCTGCAATACCAAATCAGAGTTGACACAACCTTGGGCTCATTTCCCTACACTAGATTCTAAAGCCTTAACCAGCTTAAAAAATATCTGATTTCTCAAACCTCCCTCTGACTTGAAGACAAGATCAGCGAGAAAAAAATAAATTCATTCTGAAAACACTAATAAGTTCACTGCCCCTTTACCTTTTATTGTAACATCTGACTGGCCTTCATAATTTATAAAGTTGTGGTCTGGGTGACTCCTTTCCACCCTACTGGTAATTAGACTCTGGGATATCCATTTACCCCTCTGGATCCTAAGTAAATATTTTGGTTGCATACCAGAGACTGTTTACAATGCTTTTAGCCTGCTACCTATTGTGAGGACATAAAGTTAAGCCCACTTTGCAGCAATTATGAAATTTCAGAGATTAATTTCTGCTGTTGGACTGGAAAGATTTGTTCAAATGAGATGTAAATTGTCCAGAACTAACAGTCTTCAGACAGACACAGTTTATGTGGCAATCCGATAGTCCAAGGGGGAAAGTGATGAAATAAATTAGACATTGTAGGATTCTCTAAGTCTTTGATTCACACATCCAACCGATGCAGGCAAAATGCATCAGAGGATTTTAAGGAGATGGAAACTAGTTAATCCCAACAGCACCCAAGGCCCAGGAAACCAAGTGCTTTGCCCTAGGTCACTCTAGAGAATGGCCAAGCCAGACCAACAGTCCTGGTCTCCAGGGCAGCGTTCTGTCGCCTCCACACCATGTTGCTTCCTACTGAGGAAAAGCAAATGTGTTAAATTCCATGCTACTGCAAGCCTACGATCCCAAATCAGCACTCATCCTGTCGTCACCCCCTCCCCTATCAAGAGTAGGATTTGCCTTGTCCCCTGCTGCATAATACTCTCTAGCTATACTCTTGCAAAAGTCCACTGAAGCCCAGAACCAGGAGAATTCAGCCACTAGCTGTCAGCCTCTTACTCCTGGGTGACCATTAGCAGCATCTCCACACCAAGGTTTAAGGTTGATTACGTTTAGGAAGCCACTGCTAAAACATTCCCAAATGGGATGAAGGAGAAGTGGGATAACCTTGACATGAGAATTTGCCTGTTTTTCTCTGACAAAAACAATGTTACCGTTGTTGGGCGAGCCCCAGTTGCCTAGCGGTTAAGTTCAGTGTGCTCCACTTTGGCAGCCCAGGTTTGGTTCCTGGGTACAGACCTACACCACTTGTCTGTCAGTGGCCATGCTGTGGCAGCAGCTTACACACAAAAAAAGAGGAAGATTGGCAGCGGATGTTAGCTCAAGGCCAATCTTCCTCAGCAAAAAACAAAAACAAAACAAAAAAAACAATGTTATTGTTAAAAAACTAAATTCAGCTGAGTATGTTTTAAAGATCTTGTTGACTTTATTCAATGATTCATGAATCAGGCAATGTCCCATCCCATCCAGAAGATAGAAAGGAATTCTGAAGAGCTGTACAAAATGAAAGACTTTTATAGGTAGAAGGGGTGGGACAAGGATGTTACTAGCAAAGAGCAGATTGTTTGTGACGAGGTCACCTTCCTTTAAGGGATGGCAGGGGTCTTTCAGGCAGATTACCTCATTAGAGCTCACCAGGTAATTCCAGATGTGTTTAAGATTCCACTCCGGGGAAGGGTTGAAACTGTAATTAAGTTAGATATGAAGTCTCAATTTGATGACAGGGTCTTAGCATAAGTGACTCCATTTTGGGCCTGTTTATTTTTTAACACCATCAGTATTTTTAATTCAATAATCACCCATGGAATATTTAATGTGTGCCAGACTCTATCCTAGTGAAACCCAAGTATTCTGGGGCCCCCCCAGCCTGTGCCCACAGCTGAGGACATGCTGCTACGGTAGGTCCAACAGTGCCTGCTGGGTGACTTGAGGATGTCAGCCCCGATTCCTGGTTCCCAGCCCTTTACTTGGCCAGGGAATCTCCCAGAGAACAAGCTGCTCCCTCTTCCCTGTCCAGTCTGCCCTCGCACTGCTGCTCCCTTCTCAATAAATCACATCATGACACTACCCCATTCAGAGACCCTCCAGTGACCTCCCATCACATTTAAGAGGATTCTCAACTCTTTGCTCTGCTCTGCCAGGCCCTACTCATCTGGCCCCTGCCTTCCCATCGCACATCTCCTGCCGCAGCCCCCTCTGCCTGCTCAGCTCCAATGCCGGCCTGCTTGCTCTCTCCCAGGTGGTACACTGATTACTGCCTTAGGCTCCCTGCATTACTGCTGCCCTCCACATAGCACATTCTTCCTTCATCTGAGTAAATTCCTCTAATGTCAACCCAATACCACATTCTCAGTTAGCAACCTGGTGGTCTAGTGGTTGAGATTCAGTGTTCTCACCACTGTGACCTGGGTTCAATTCCTGGTCAGGGAACGCCTTTCTTTGCTAATCAGTGAGTCTGAAGTTTTAGTTGTGCGAGATGCCTAAGTCCTAGAGACCTGCTGCACAACAGAGAGGACGATACTATATGGTGCACTTGAAAAACCTGTTAAGAGGGCAGATCTCATATTAAATGTTCTTAACACAATAAAATAAAATTAAAATTAAAAAATAAATTAGCAACCAACACCTTCCATTATGTCACCCATCGCTCTATTCTCTTTGTCACAGCTACCACTCTCTAATAGGGCACTCTCTAAAAAAAGCAGAATGCACACCACATAGGTAATTTTAAAGTTACTAGTAGTCATCTCTAAAAAAAGAAGTAAAATTAATTTTAATAACTTATTTTACTTAACCCAATATATCTAAAGTATTATCATTTCAACATATAATATAAAAATTATTAATGAGATATTCTGCATTCTTTGTTTCCTACTACATCTTTGAAATCTGGGGTATATTTTATATTGACAACACATCTCAGTGTAAACACTAACTTTTCATCGGAAATGGTTAATCTGTATTCAGATTTCATCAAATTTACAGTTGAAAAACTAAATTCATATGCCCAAGTCATTCCAAAGAGACTTAAAAGTTCCCCAGTAACTGAATTGAATAACGATTTTAAAATTTAAATATAAATTAAATTTAAAAATGAGTTCTCTCATCACACTGGCCACATGCTGCTGTGGCTCCCGTATTACATGGCACAGCTCTAATACTTTATTGCTTATTTGTTATTGTTTTCTACCAATTTTTGTCCTCACTTGCGTTTAAGTAGAGATCTCAGTCTCAATCACTACTTTATTCCCAGCACCCACGATAGTGGTTAGCACAGAGTTTAATAGATATTTATCAAGTGACTACTGAGCCTTCAGGCCACAGATTCATATTGCTCAGACGACACGGCACCAGGACTAAGAGCACAGATTTTGGAGCCAGACACCTGGCTTTGAATTCGACCTCGCTGCCTGCTAGCTATGGGACCTTGTGCCATGCATTTGGCTTTTCTGTGCCTCGGTCTCCTCATCTGTTGATGAAGACAATAACAGCATCGAGTGCATGGGTTGTTGGGAGGATTAAATGAATTAACATTTCTCAAAAGCTTAGAACAGGGCCTGGCCTTGGAAGGGCAGTCCAGGCCCTCTGGTTGTTAAGATTTGCCCTGGATCATGCCCCTGGATCATTTCTAGGCTCCCACCTTGCCTGGCCCTTGCCTCTCTGCATTTGTCTTGTAGCCCTGAGTGTTCAGCCCCAGCTGCTGTCACCACTGTCCTTACCCCTCATCCATGGTTTAGTGATTTGGCCACTGCCCATCACTCACCTGGGTTGCTGCCCAGACTTGAAGCCCAGACATAACCCTAATCCCAGGGACCACTCATCCTCTACTGGGAGACAGAAAGGGGAATAATGACACCCTTCTGTCTAGGCTGCTTCAGAGCATCCCAGCACATTAGTGTTTGCCCCAAGCTGCTCTTTAAGATTCACAAATACACAGATGTGCACATCCCTATGGAGCAGTTAGGTCAAGATAGGTTTACGTGACTGCCTCAGACTGTATCAGGAGCCATTTCTCCCAGCTACTGCTCCAGGCCTTTGCAAAGACAGCTCACCAGGCCGTACTCTCTCTCTCTGCATGGATTGTCTCCTCGAAGCCCCACAAAGTCTCCTTATTTTTTTATTTTTGCTTATTTTTTTGCAGAGGAAGATTAGCCCTGACCCAACATCTGTGCCAATCTGCCTTCATTTTTTTTTTGTAATTTTAAAAGTCTATTTTAATTACTTATACAAAGAGACCAACTAGAATATTACACACTTGGGAATTTTAATATTATTAGCTGACATACAACTTAATGTGTACTATAACTGTCCCAATAGAATCACATAATTATGCCAAATAAAACACAATATAATCAAGTTTACTCCTTTAAAACAATGAAGTAGAGTGATTTATATAAAGTAGCTTCATTAAACAGTTACATAGGAATCAGAGCACAACAATTATTTTAGAAGTAGAAGAAACCTTAAAGACTAAATCCCTTCTTTGCAAAGCTAAAATACGCATTGTTATCTCTGGGTCATGTGCCAAATGTCTCACCAGGATATTACAGACCACTGTAGAATGTAAGCACTACTTAAGGATAGAGAGTATGTCCCTTCTTTGGGGATACCATAGCATCCCCAGTGCCCTGTGTAGTGCATGGCATCTAGTAGGCACTCAAATATTTGTTGAATAAATGAGTTCTGCTAAAAAGCAAGCTTTACGAATTAAATTTTAAAGGATTTTTCATTGTAAGATTTTAGGTATTAAAACAATTGAATATATCATTCTAGGGCTAGTCCCACTTGTAGATTACCTAAGGAATTCTTGCAGCACTATCTTTACTGAATTCTCCTTCCACTGTATAGGGTTCTGTCTACTCATAGCAGGTATGAAATTCCCACTTAGTCACTAATGGACCAGGCAGCAAAGAGATGATGTTCAAAGGATCAAGATTAAATTGGTACAGTTACCACCTGAAAATCAGCTATTAGGTCAAATCCAATTATAGTATCTGTCAGATTATGTTGAGTCTGAGGAAATAAGATGTAGGCATTTTGATTTGACTTGTTGGGAAGCCTTCATGGAGATATCCAAAGCAGCAATAAATCTTGAGGATAGGAGAATTAGAAGTATTAAAAGAAAAAGCTTCAAGTCACAGGGCATGTAGAAGGGTAGGCAGGCAAGATGACACTAATGTGAGAGAGGAGTCCTGAAACTAGAGAATGGATATTCAAAAACAAACTTCACCTCTTGCACAGTTTTGTCTAAGACTGGCAGTGAAGATGATGGTAAAAAGTTACAGATTGTGCTGAGATTGACAATCAGGTTTATCCTTATGTAAACTGCATGTAAATCACATAGTTGTAATGCTAGATACAGCTTTTGAGATGACTTCTTTTAACATGAAGAAATGGACAGTAAGTGAAATCGGAGTTGTGAAAGACAACTAGAATCTAAGTCACTTTCCTACTAATCCAGTGATATTTTCACTTCAACATAACATCTCACTTCAAATATTTTTAAATAAGTAACATTTTAAATGCATTGAAAGAATCATTTTGTCAATATTAATTTATCTATTTTTAAGCATTAGAAATTCTTAAATATGGACCAGACTTATGAAATGTTTATGAAATGTTACTTTAGCCAGTGTAAAGAGAACTAGGCAATACTAGAGATTTTGAAACTTTTTCATTTCACTGTTTAAAAAAAGAATTAAAGTCTTGCCATTCCCCACCCCAAAATCTCATTTAAAATAATTTTTTTTAAAAGTTCTGTTGTGTTTTTTTTAAACAAAAGTGATGTTCCCGATCTGTCAGCAGGACCACCACATAGTGAGAATGTATCTTGCTGAGCCATCTACACTCTCTCCTAGTCCCCACTTCTGACCATCGAATGCATGACAACAGTGGAAGCCCACAGGGGTGCAGTCCATACTGTGAAACTCTCAGTGAAGCTCAAAGGTTCACACACGGCCTGGCCTTGCAACCTTGGTCTCTTCAACACCTACTAAGCTAACTGGCCCAAATAATCTTTAACATCACTACTAGAATTAAAACTGTTTTCAAAGACGGAAGTTCAAGAAAAGATTTAAAGTTATGCTAAGAAAGAGCAATCTGACACAGGGAGACTATAATTAATTCCTATGAGAATTTTTTACGCATGTTAAAATTTTTTCAATTATTACAAAAATTTAGTAGCATGTAAATATAGCCCCCAAAATGGTTGCTATAATCCTCATTACATACTGGGTCTGCCTTAACAGGAAAAGCTATTCAGAGTACTATAGGAATTTATCTAATATGGAAAGTAAATGGCCTTTTAATATTTTCCATTGCCTTGTATTTTTTCCCTTTTTATAGAAAAAATATAGTATTTTTGGGAGCATGACAAGTAGCAGTGGAAAGAGGAAGAAAAACCTTTGTGAAAAGTGTAACTTTACATTCATTAAGGGCGACTGAAACTATAGGACATGATGCCTACAAGATGATCTACAGGAAGCCCATAAATTCATGTTCCCTCAATGTTTCAGGAAAACCAATCAGGAAATCTCAACTGAAGTTATAATTAGTAATTAATCCATGTATGCGACTAGATAAAACACAGAATAGGGATGATTTGAAAGCTTCATTAATTTGTTTCACACCAAAGTTCACAATTGGTAAGAAAAAAGGAAGTAATCAACTGCAAGCACCAAAAACCCCAAGACAGAAATCTCAGGTATTCAGTTTCTTTTTCACAGGCATTGCTAGTTCAAAAACCAAAACTCAGGGAATACTGGCACTTAGAGGAAAAAAAGTTTCCACTGTCATTTTAAAATAAGCATTCAAGATAAAAGCTAACAGTTTGGATGGAGCAGAAAGAAAATTAGGTAATGCTAAAACAAATGCTAATAATTTAGTGTAATGTACAAAAATTACCACTTTTACTTAAGTATGCCTTAAGAAAAAAGTACGAATTGTATTTACATAATTATACACTTTGTCTTTGACTTCTTTTTCTTCTTTTTACCATCTTTGCTCATTTTTTCTTTATGTTTTCGAATTTCTCGAACTAATGTATAGAAGGCATCATCAACACCCAGATTACATTACAATGCATTTTTTAATTTTCACACAGCCAGGAGTCTTGTCTTCTTTGCTGATTTTTTTCAATCTGTATTGTCGGATCTCTCTCACCAATGTATAAAACACCTAGGCAGTGCCTCCACTCTCTGCCACGGGGCTCTTGCCTCTTTGCTGATGTTTTAATAACAGGAATTCCATAACTTCTTGCTAAGTCCTGAGCCTGTTTTGTGTCTACTGTTCTAGAAGGCAAATCACATTTATTTCCTACTAGGACCATAGGTACATCTTCAGAGTCTTTAACTCTTTTTATTTGTTCTCTATAATAGTGAATATCTTCAAATGATTTAGTATTATTTATGGCAAATACACAAAGAAAGCCCTGCCCAGTCCTCATGTACTGGTTCCTCATTGCACTGTACTCCTCTTGACCTGCAGTGTCGAGAATATCCAAGAGACAGGTTTCTCCGTCAATTACTACTTGTTTCCTGTAGGAATCCTCTATCATAGGATCATATGCATCCACAAAGTGGTTCTGAATTAGCTGTATCGTCAAGGCACTCTTGCCTACGCCACCAGCTCCAACTACCACAAGTTTATATTCAGTCATTTTCAGCAGGCCTTGCTCCCGCACCTGGGAGCCGCCGAGCCTCTGGCCCCCACCGCCGCCCTCAGTGCCTGCGCCATGCTCGCTCCCAGTCGAAAATGGCAGGGGCCGGGAGTCCTGGCCGAGCAGCCGCCGCCGCGCCGCCACCACCGCCACTGCCTCTGCCTCCGCCACTCTGCCTCCGCTGCCGCAGCTGCTGCCTAGAATCTCCCTCCATTTTGTATGTGGGTTGCCACCACAGCATGGCTGACAAGTGGTGTGGGTCTATGCCCAGGATCCAAACCCATGAACCCAGACCACTGACGTGGAGCATGCTGAACATACCTACTACACCACAGGGCCGGCCCCTTCTCTTATTTTTTTACTACTACCTGCCTGTATTACTTAGGGTTCTACAAAGGAGAAACAACACCAATAGTAGATATGGACATATATATGTCTTAAGAGATTCATTTTGAGAAATTGGCTCACACAATTATGGAGGCTATGAAATCCCATGATCTGCTATGTGGAAGCTGGAAACCCAGTTCAAGTCCAAAGGCCTGAGAACCAGGAGTGCCAATGGTGTAAATTCCAGTCCGAGGGCAGGAGAAGACTGATATTCTAGCAGTCAGACAGAGAAAGAGAATTCTTCCTTCCTACTCCTTTTTATTCTATCCAGGCCTTCTACAGATTGGATGATGCTCATCCACAGTAAGGAGAGCCATCTGCTTTACTCAGTCCATTGATTCAAATGCTAATCTCTTCCAGAAACACCCTCACAGACAAACCTAGGAAATAATGTTTAACCTGATATCTGGGCATCCCGCGGCCCAGTCAAGTTGACACATGAAACTAACCATCAAACCCCCCATGTTTGTATATACCTGAATTTCACTTGTTGACAGGGGCTAAATTCTTTTTATGGAAGGAGAGGTCTTGGGAGTTGTGGCAAGGTTAAGAGATCATCATGAAGCATTGAGCACATGTCCCTCAGGCCACGTGCAAACCAATTGGGAAAGGGGAAGGGAAGTGACCATATTGTGTCACCTCTTAAGCTCAGCCTCACCCTGACACACGGTATCATGAGCACATCAAAAATAAGCACCGTAAAGGCCTGGCCCTCATTTGGCTTCCAGCTGGTAGAGGTGACAGACATGTACATAGACTAGTATGATGCATAAATGCCCAGAGAGAGGGACAGTGTGGCCCAGGTAAGCACTGGCAGTGTGGTGAATCTGGAAAGACACAGAAGTTAGGATCATATAGAATTGGGTTCAAATCCTGCCTCCATGGCTGAGTAACTTGATAACCACGGGCAAGATGTTCTCAACCTCTCCTCATCTGTAAAGATGAAGTTTGCCGTTGGGCTTAGTTCTCTTCTCTGTCCCCGCTCTCTGGTCATTCTCAGCTCTCCTAAGTTACGAATGAGCAGGACAGTTCTCAAGAACAAGGCACTGAACTCTTTTCTCCCTTTGTCCTCAAAAACAGCTCAGAGAAGGATGTTTTTACAGAGGTGGCCTTTAAATATCTCACCCTAAAGGAAAGCTATTTTAGTGGGGTTTCTATGGCAATTTCTTTGTTTATAAACTGGAATCGTTTTAAAAAAGAAACCATCTATCTGGTTTGAAGATGATTTACTCTGTAGCTGATTTAATATCAGAAAATGTATATTTGCATTACACAATAATAATTTCTCTTCATGTTTGTAAGAATATAAAAGTTTAAAATAAACAGCTTCTCCGTGTTTTATTCTGTTAGACTATTAGCAAAAAGCCGTTTCAGTAGAAAACAGCATATGCTGTTTGGCTAGGCCATGCTTCTACTTGGAGGAGTAATATTTTTGTCCTCTGGCAGGAAAGTAAAGTTATTACAATTAGTTTAAAACAAAAACTAAATCAACAAAAAGCAAAACCAACACAAAAGGAAAAAAAGAAACACAGCTGTGTCTGTCGTATGATGGTCTGAGGTGACCAAGCTGATAGAGATCTATTAAACTTTGTGAATGCAAACTTCAAATGGATCCTCGGAGCTGCCAGACAATCTTACCTCATGACTCACTCTCTCTTCAAGCCAACCACTTCATATTTTCCTGTTATGGGTTGAATTGTGTCCCCCTATAAAAGATATGTTGAAGTCCTGACACCTAGTGTCTCAGAACGTGACCTTATTTGGAAATAGGGTCATTGCAGATATAAGATGAGATCATATAGGAGCAGGGTGGTCCCCTAATCTACATGACATGAATGGTGCCTTTACATTAAGGGGAGAGACACACAGAAGGAAGATGCCGTGTTACGACAGAGGATCGGAGTGAAGAATCTATAAACCAAGGAATGCCAAGGATTGTCAGCAAGGAAAAGGCAGGGAAGGACGCCTCTACAAGTTACAGAGGGAGCACAGCCCCGCTGACACCTTGATTTTGGACTTCTAGACTCCAGAACTGGAAGAGAATCCATCTCTGTTGATTTAAGCCGCCCACTTTGTGGTACTCGGTTATGGCAGCCACAGGAACTAATACACTTCCTCCCGCTCTTCAAACATCCATCACTCCTTCAACTTCTCACCATCTGTTACAATCAGCCAGTGTGCTTCAGGAGGGGATAAAAGTCATCGTAAAAGTTATCCACATGACCCTTCCCCCCACAACCAACCAAGCTACCTTTCGTCCATTCTAAGGAAGTCACTGTTCCTGCTCCACGTTAAGGCTAGCCTTCCTTCATCCCCAACTGTGCGCTGGGCTTCACTCTCTCACCTACTGCAGGACTCTGCTGTTGCGATTATATCCATCTGCTCTTACATCATCAAAATTTCCTCCCAACTGAATAATTCTATCAGCAAACAGACATACTTTAAAATTAGCCAAGTGCTGAAAGAAAGAAGGAAAGGAAGAAAGGAAGGAGGCAAGGAAGGAAGAAAGGACAGAAGATCCTTTTCTTGATCCAATATTCTCTTCCAACAATGGCCCCATTTCTTGTCCTCTTTCCAGAAAAACACCCCAGAATGGTTTTGTATCCTCACAAACTGCACTTCCTCAACACCCTCTATGCACTAAAATAATTATTTACACGGTTAAAAAAGACCTCCACCTTGGGTCCCCAGTGCTCATCCTGCCGACTTCTCATTTATTTTTGCCATAGTTGATCACTCTCTTTTTTCAATCATTCTTGTCACTTAGCTTGTAGGGACAGCACACTCTCTTGATGTCTCTCCTCTCTCACAGGTCATTTCTTCTCAGTGTCCACTGTTGGCTCCTCCTCCTGCAGATCTCAAAGTTTTTGAGTCCTCAGGCCTTATATCTTATGAGATTTCATCCAAACTCATAGCTTTAAACATCAGCAACGAGCTAATAATTAAAATCTGTGCTTTTCAGCCATAAGAAATGATGAAATTCGGCCATTTGTGACAACGAGGATGGACCTTGAGGGTATTATGCTGAGTGAAATAAGTCAGAGGGAGAAAATCAAATATCGTATGATCTTACTCCTAGGTAGAAGATAACAACGACAAACAAACACATAGCAACAGAAATTGGATTGGTGGTTTCCAGAGGCAAAGGGAGGACGGAGGAGGACAAAAGAGGTGAGTAGGCACATGTGTGTGGTAAGGGATTGTAATTAGTCTTTGAGTGGTGAACAGGACGCAATCTACACAGAATTCGAAATACATTACCATGTATCTCTGAAATTTATATAATGTTATAAACCAATGTTACTGCAATTAATTAATTAAATAACTAAATAAAAAAAGTATCTCCAGCCAAACCTCTCCTCTCAGCTACAGATTCCTATAGACAGCTGCCTACTTCACCTTTCCACTTGGATAACTAATAGGCATCTCAAATACGGCATGCCCAAACCTGAACTTCATTAACCCCCAAAATGCTCCTCCACCAGCATTTCCCATCTTGTAAGTGGCATACTATTAATCCAGTTGTTCAGATTAAATACTTCAATTTATCCTTCTTTCTTTCTCTCACATCTCAATCCAGTCTGAGAAGAAAAGTCCAGTTGGCTCTACCATCCAAATGTAGACTAAATCTGCCACTTCTCCTCCCCTCCGCTACTTACCCCGTAGACCAAGCCATCATCTTCTGCCTGGATTGCTGCGATAGCCTTCTAAATGGCTCCCTACTTCGCCTCTGCAGTATCTTTTCTCTGAAGAAGTATTCTTTCTACATCTCATCTCTCTCCTGCTTTTCAGTGGCTTCCTGTCATACTACAAAGAAAATCCGAAGTCCTTTCCATGACTGACAAGGCCCAACACGATTAACCACAGCTCACTTCTTTGATAAAGTCACCCACCATTCTCCACTTTACTTATTCGGCTCTGGCTGCGCTTGAAGATACCAAATTCACTCTTGCCTTAGGACTTTTGAACTCGTCAATCCCTGAGCCTGGAAAATGCTTCATCCCGATATTTACTTATATCATTACCTCACTTAAATCAGGTTTCTCATCTTGCGCCACCTCTTCCAAATAAAACTTGCAAATAAAACTGGTCATCTGATGCAAAAGCTCCTACTGCCTTGTCACTCCCCATCCCTGATGCTGCTTTATTTCCCTTTCTGGCACCTGTGACCCACTGGCATGGTACATTTGTTGACTCGTTTGTTTGTTATTCATCTCTCCTTTAGAACATAAGCTCCCTCAGGGCAAGGACTTTGCCTCCCCACTGTCTTATCCCTGGTAAGTAAAGCAGTGCTTGGCACAGAGTAGACAGTCAACACATGTGTGCTGATAAATGAATGTCTGAGTGACTTTTCCTGTTTTTGATATTTATGAAGACTCAATGGCATGTCCCTTTAGAGAGAAAAATATAACACACCTCACTAGTTGTGATTAAAATAACTAATGGAGCCTCATGAAACTGCATACTAAGCAGAAGCCTTCTTTTCCTGTGTATAACTATTAGAGAGATGGGTTTCAACGTTATTTAATATTAGAGCAGAGTGAAGGATGAATGTATAACTTTGCTTTGTGCCAAATCAGCAAGGGCCATATGTGGCAAAGTCATTAATTAGAATAAACTATCAATATCTCAGATTAAAAATATAAGAGAAATGAGAAGTGATAGGAAAAAGTAGGTGTTCTTTGCTTTGCATTTTCCATAGATTAAGTGAGATAGCATTTGCTGGACAAGGCTTCAGTGAGCAGTTCGTTTATTGTAATGCTAACACTGAAGTTATAATTATCTCATAAAGGACTTTTAGGAAAGATCGTGTAAACACCATCTCTACGCACTTGAGATTTTGTCATCTGTTGGGGGAAAAGTATGCATAAATAATCCTAAAATATTGCAGCCTTAATATATTGAAAAAATTAAAGAAATTTTAATTTACTTTGAAACTTGTAACCATAAGTTTAATGCTTAATAGGGTCAAATAGTTCAAGCATCCTTATCGGTTTAAACCCAGGCACATAGGTACATTCAGCTTAAATTGAAACTTTTATTCTTAATCAATATCTCCTGGTGTAGTAGGACACAACAAACTCAAGTGCCTTACAGGGACTTTGAAGATACCAACATCTTTTTGGTCCTAGATTCCACAATCAGTATTGAATAAGAATTGGAGTTGGTGAAAGTTTTTACTTTTATGAAATGCATAATATTCAGCATTCACATTATCAGTGGCTTCTCTTACACTTCCTAGATATCTCACTGTTGGCAGTGGGATTTTGAAGTCATTGTTATCCTTTTATTAGGCCTATGTGAATGCATCATAGGAAGACATCCATAGGACTTGCCTGTTCTCAAGCTCAATTCATTGTGATTGAATCTAGCCCATCAGTTGAAGTTTGGTCCTTAGTCAGATTTGAAAAACAGTATCATTTAGTAGAAAGTATTTTGACTTTAGAGTCAGAAGTTTCTGCTCAGCGATTTACAGATAAAGGTCATTTACTTCATCTGGAAAACAGATAATAATCCTACCCTAAAGATATATTGGAGGTATTTTAAAGACCATACATAAAGTCTCAAGAATGATTTGCACTTAACAAAGGAAAGTAGTTACTTATTTTTTTCATCATTTTCCAAACTCACAAGTGGAAGCAAGTGCATTTCTGCTCTATCTGTAATGGTTCAGGGCTGGTTTTTGAGGAAATTGGAGAAGACAGAAGAACTAGCACTTGAGGCATGAGGATATGTGCATAGAGCACCTGAACGATCACTTTCAAAGAATCCACCACCATTTCATTGCTGACGATGATACAAAATGTAATAGACTGCCTGGTTAAATGTCAGACCACTTCATCCGGTTGCAGTGGCATTTCCTAAGCCAGATTTCTCCACGATATTTTTCCAGAAGCACAATGAGGAGGAAGGATGTCTACTACGCTCTCATGGACACATTAGGATAATGCTTAATTCTGCAAGGACGCCTACGTAACCTCGAATCCTCCTGTCCTATCCAAGAAGGCAAATTACACCACCATTGAAATAGTAGATGATACTGTAAGGATAATGTCAACTTTTTTAAAAAGTACGACATTAGCAAACCTCACTCCCATGTTATTCATAAAAAAATCACCTTTTTCATATCACTGCTGATCATGACACATTAGACTGTGGCCACATATCCATGGAGAACCCCTGCTGTAAACCACAAGAGAACCTAGTGGTAGAAAAACCAGAACCCTGAAGGTGGATGATGTACAAATAATGTATGAACTATATCAAGATAAAAGAGAGAGACTAAGAGTGTTTAGGCATCATCAGTCTTGATCTGGAGGCCACAGGAAGGTGTGCCTCATAATGCAATGTAATGGCTCCATGTACCAGCATCCAAGGACAGTACTTATCAAAATAATCTATGCCAAGAGAAAAAGTCACCATTTACTCATAAATTCATCATAACTGTCATCCTGATGAATAGCAATAACCATTACAGCACACACACACACACACACACACACACACACACACACTGTTTAGAAGTTGCTGAACCCAAGTAACTGGACTTGGATGTTTTGCGTTATTTCCTTCAGACACTCTACACTCCATTGGCTGACTTCAGCAGTGCAAGAAATGATTAGCATCTTGATATACAACCTTAATATTGGTTAGCAAAAGAAAAAAATTGGGGCTGGCCCCATGACCTAGTAGTTAAGTTCAGCATGCTCCCCATCAGTGGCCTGGCTTCAGTTCCCCAAACATGGACCTATACCACTGGTTGGCAGCCATGCTGTGGTGGCGACCCACATACAAAATAGAGGAAGTTTGGCCCAGGTGTTAGCTCAGGGTGAATCTTCCTCAGCAGAAGAAAAAGAAACCACATGTTTAAAATAACTGATTGTAATTAATTGTACTTATGTGATTTTCAAAGATTATACTTTGTTGTTACAGAAAGAGAAGAATTCAAAACCATTTTCTTTGTCTCTATGATCATTTTCTACATTAAGCTGTCACATATAATTGAAAATCTGAGATCTGAATACACTGAAAATCCTAGCCTTAAGCTATTTGTTTGTCGGTTTGTATCTTTGCTTGCTTTCAATTTTAACCTAGTTGAAATCCTAAGGGATCAGTTCTCAATGCATAAAGATGACTGTTTAGCATATTGTTCACCACCACCCTCTGCACACATAAACTCCTTATTTTATTTAAAGATACCAGGTGCAATACTACCATGGATCCAAACTGGAAATCAGACTCCCAAATGGGATATGTTTTCCATAATGCTTGTGCACCATTCCTAATATGCTAATGGTACTTCACGGGGCACATTATGAAAGAATATAGCCCTTCCACTTATGAGAGCTTTCTTTTCTGAAAATGAGAGGCTTTTTTAATGATATGCATTTTTAGTACATAGAAAGCATTAAACATTATCATCATCAGTAATTTTCCCATAATTTTCACAAAATAGTTAAATCACAGTTGCTTCTGGAAGTCTGGATTAAATAAAGTTGTCATAATTCCGATAGTACTATACTGTTGGCGACACATTGTTTCTATGCTCATTTCTTAGGTATTTGTGAAGAATTTCTGACATATTTGAACTTTTGAAACACTGGGATGCATAGGGTTTTTTTATTTGTTTTAACTTCACGTCTTGACCTTTTTCTTGTCCCAACTCATGTCTTTCAAAAATCAGAAATCTTTTTACTTGATGAAATGAGCCATAAGCATGTTTTAATAATTTTTGATAACTCCATAAGGGTAACATCTGGCTGTTTATATCAAAAGACAGAATCTGGCATTCATAACAGTTTATAAATAATATGTATTTTAGATCAGATGTATCTCTTCTGTGAAGATTCACTCTGCCACCTACAGTGAATATATACACTTGAAATGTTAATTGAATATTCTCTAACCATGAGTAAGTAAATTCTTTTTACTTAATTCCATAATATAACTGTGCCATATTAATTTCAATTTTACGTTGAAATTCTGTGGCATTCCATCTCTATTATACTAATGTGCATACTTTTGTATTGAATGGGGTCTCTTCCTGACCAAAACTACTTTTCCAGGGTAAAGTACAAATGTAACACACTAGAAATGATTGGTTAGTGGTCTAAAGCAATTACTTCATTTTCTAAACATCACCACCCTATTTCTGGGAGGGTTTCACCACTCTGGGAGAAGTCCAACAAGTCCTGATTAAAGTCATTTGGATCGATGTTTTTTATCCTTTTCCCTCTTATTCTATTTATGTTGAAGACCTATTATGGACACGCCATTGTGCAGGTGTATTAATTAAAACCAGCTGGTAAATCAGTACATATTTGTATCTTTTCAGTAATTGCAAGAGAGAAAAATCTGACTCTCACATTTCTAACTGAAATGACTCAATGCCTCCTCCAATTATTGATTCCATCTGAGTTACGTGAAACTCCTACCACGACGCTCTGCGCAGGGCTGCTGCCATCATCCTCCTCTTCCCTCTCACTCATGGGACTTGCTTTACTTCAGATTGGCTGCTCTCACTCAGGTGGACAGAAGAAAATCCGTTAAACCAATTTATACAATGTGAGCACAGAGTATCCTCTCCTGGCCTCTGTCCCCAGATATAGAATGTGATGAACAAATGTTTGTTGAATGTACAAACTCCCCGTGGAGTTTTCTTCTTTTTAAGCAAAGTGAATAATTCAGCAGACTAAGGAGACACACACACAGTTTACTAACATTTGTCAGGGGGCCATTGTAGGGACTCCTCCACAAGCACAGGTGCCCAGAAGAAACGATGCTCTCCCAAACAGGAAGAGAGAGAAGACCACAGAGATTCAGGGTAAGATGGCAGCAATTTAACAACATGTTCCCACTTTTGCTTGGACCTCCGTGCATCTACCTATTTCTCAATAGTTTTTGATGCTTTCTTCTCCTTTTCCAGAACTGGAAGTGCTGCAGAGTCTCAGGAATCAGTCTCATGCCGTCTTCCACTCATCCCCCAGATATCAACAGTAACTGTAAATTTAAATGTCATTGTAACACTTGTGATTCCCGAATTTATGTTTCCAGCATTTATATCTATTATCTGAATTCTGAACAGGCATATCCAGTTACCTATTTTATATCTGCTTTTGACCATCTCACAAAAATTTCAAAATGAATGTGTCCAAATGGAGTTTTTAATTTTTCCCCAAGTTTGTCTTGCCCATATGTCTTTCATACTATGGAAAATGAAGCTATCATCCACCGGAGTCCTCAAGCCGGAAACCTGGAAGCAATCGTTGATGCTTCTGTAATTATTACCCCCATCTAATCTTTCAGCAAATCCTGTCAATTCTATCACCAAAACATGTGTTGAATGATCTTTCTTCTTTCTGTCCCCACTGTAATCACCTGAGTCCCAGTAACTGTCATCTCTCATCTGGGTTACTACAGTAGCCTCCTGAACCATTTTCTCTTTAGCTCCCTCCAATCCATTTTCCAAACAGCAGTAAAATTCACCTTCTTCCTAGTAAATTTCAAAAGTTTTTGTCCCATAACACTGTGGTTTATTGAGTTCAATTAGCAACCAGGGAATAAAATTACTCTATAGCTCATGGTGTATTGTTTTTGATAACTGGGACCCATCTTTCTGCAAATGATCAAGTCCAGCAGTGTGTGGAGTCTAGAGTCAAAGACCTCCGAAAAGGCTTTAGCAACACTTGAATATCTCAAATTGTGACCTGCATAGAAATGTGCCCATTACACTATGCAAAGTGTGATGACATAATGTCTAGACTATTTACTGAAAGAGGCAGAATTTAATCCCATCCCAGTCCAGGATGTTCGCTGGGGTCAGATGTGTTCAACAAGCGGGAATGTTCTCATATTGAATGATTGTGTGGTTTAAGTAACCCCAGCCCGGGCAGCAATGCTGCAGGTGTCTCTGTGCACAATCCAGGTAGACGGGATGAAATGTAAATGTCACAGTACAGCCATGAAAAACAAATGGAAAGTGTTAGATCCTCCTTGAATCTCCTTCACACACATGGCAACACCTTGTCCTGAGAAATCAGGTGGCGCCCCAGTGCCCGGTAACAGTTTGACACTCTTCTGTAACCACACATTTGCTTTCATTCACAAACACGTTTGCCTGCAGAATTCACCTTGGGCCTTTTTATCCCCTGAAGTAATGTAAAAGAACTTGAATTGTAATTTTGACTTAAACCTTCAGGATCTGTCCTAAATGAAATGATGTATACATAAAAGTCATTTTCATGGGCTTCTAAAAACAGGATGAGAAGTGACACCAACATGTTTATTTACATTTCAACTTTCACCCTGCAAACTTAGTGTTAACTAAACTATTGTAGGAGAAGTTTCTGACCCTATTTCTGAATGGTCATCAAGCCAATGTATGGAGGAGAACAGAAGTTGAGCCCTTGGCTATCTGCCCATCTGGTGACAGAAGACAGGGCAGCTCTGAGTGGAATTTGAGCCTGTATCTAGAGCAGTAGACTATGCGTGTCTTTCCTGCAAAGACTCTCAGTTTTGGATGCTCCACTTCATGGAAAAAACCCTTCCCTATCGCCTTACTCCTCCCCTACAATGCTTTGTAAGGTCTACCTTTACTCCCCTCCAAAGAAACTCAAGGGAGCTCTCATCCATTCCCTAAATCATTAAGACTGAGGTCTCAGCTCTTCGCCCTGGGATGGAACAGAGGATACTTGAGCACCTAAAGAAGAATTGGGAAAAGAGAGGGATGGCAGGACAGTGCAGTCCATCTATTTTACATATTTAATTCCTGCTTTTATTTATTCAGCATAACACAAACATTTTTTCCTGTTATCGTTATGGACTGAACGTTTGTATCCCTCCCAAATGCCTATGTTGGAGCCCTAACCTCCAGTGTGATGGCATCTGGAAGTGGGGCCTTTGGGAGGTAGGTTTAGGTGAGGTCATGAGGATGGGGCCCCCATGATAGGATTAGTGTCCTTATAAGAGGAGGAAGAGACACGAGAGCCCTCTCTCTTTGTCTCCACCATGTGAGGACACAGCAAGAAGGATTCCATCCACAAACCAAGAAGAGAGCTCACACCAGGAGTCGAATCTGCCAGCACCTTCATCTTAGGCACTTCCAGCCTCCAGAACTGTGAGAAATAAATATCTGTGTTTTAAACCATCCAGTCTATGATATTTTGTTATAGTAGCCCAAATTAAGATAATTATGACAATATTTATCAAAGTAATTATTAACAGAATCCTAAAATTCTGCTGAGAATGTAACTATATTGTACTGTTTACTTAATCATTTTCTTTTGGGGGACTTTTATGTTGTTTGTAATTTCTCACAAGTAGAAATAACTCTATGATGGACGCTTGTAAATAAAACTCCACATTTAGCAATATTTTCTTTGAGTTCATTCCTAGAATCAGAATTTCTGGACCTAAACATGAGACCTTTACACCACATTGACAAATTGCTTTCCTAAAAGTTGCAACAATGTGTCCTTCCACCAGTGATGTAACAGAAGGCGTTTTCCATCAACCTTTCCACTGTCCTCAAAAATTTTTTTTAAAGATATTATTTTTTTTCCTTTTTCTTCCCAAAGCCCCTGGTACATAGTTGTATATTCTCCGTTGTGGGTCCTTCTAGTTGTGGCATGTGGGACGCCGCCTCAGCGTGGTTTGACGAGCAGTGCCATGTCTGCGCGCAGGATTCGAACCAACGAAACACTGGGCCGCCTGCAGCGGAGTGCGCGAACTTAACCACTCCGCCACGGGGCCAGCCCCTGTCCTCAAAAATTTTTAAATAATATGATAGGTAAAAAGTGTTGCTTAATTTTACTGAATATTTCCTTAATTATAGATAAATGAAGATTCTTTATAGTCTTAACTTACAATAACCTAAAAGCAAATCCCACAGTTGTGTTTTTATGAGCATTTATTTGAAAAAGATTCAATCAATATCTAATCATTGAACGCCAGTTTCATCTATACATTAATCCAGGCACCTATGACATGGAGATAAATAAAACAGATAAATAAATAGAGGGTTACACACTATCAAATATGATGAAAAGTGTAATCGCTCAGAATTATAGAAGCACTACCTCAGGCTACAGGGAAGCCCTTCTGGAACAGAAAATACTTGAAAGATTGCTAAGATAACTAGGAATTAGGCAAATGAAGAGAGTAAGGGGGTAGCAGGAGGCCCTTGGCCATTCAGGGCACAGGGAAAGAAACTGGCTACGGTACAGGAGTTATAAATAGTGTGGTTCAGGATAAGAATCTGCAAGTGGTCAATATTGCTGGAGCAAAAGAGAGAGAGAGAAGGCTAGAGAGACTGGCAAAGGCCAGATCAGGGAAAGCCAAGTTAAAACTGTTTCATCTTCCATGCTTTTTCTCCCAGTGATCACTTTACTTTTCCCTCTGTCTGGACTGCGTTTCTGAGCTTTATTCTCCTGGCAAATTCCTCTTTATTCCCTCACACCCAACTCACATCTCCTCCTTGGTGAAGTGCTTCAGGACGTTATCACTCAGCACCCACCTCATCCTGTCAGGCAGAGCCAGTCATTTCCTTCTCTGGGCTCTGGGTACACACAGGGCATTATAATATGCTTTGAAATGATCTGTTTAAATTTCCAAAATATACTCTTCATAAAAATCAATAAATTAAGCCCACTGGTTTAGAAGAAATCTGAAATACAGTGCATTGAAGACATTTTCTATTCTAAAGGCATCATCTTCAATGGAAACTAAACCAAGACATTAAATTTAAAGAATGTAGTAGTCTTTGGCTTTCTCTAAGAAATCATCAATAACTAGTAATGCCATCATTTAGTTTGAGCATTCGCTGATATATTATTGTAATACTATGGTTTAAGTTTATTCCATTGGCTTGCTACAATATCCTTTTTTTTTTTAGAAGACAAAAACTTTATTTGGATTTAGAATACAGCTAAGGGAAAAAATGCCTTTATATTCATTACAACTAAAAATTTTTCTTTTTGAAAATTAATAGTAACTAGTAGCTAGAGACGCAAGCAGCTGTGTCCAATAGGACTTTCTGCAGTGGTGGCAAGGGCCTATACCTTGTGTCCAACACAGTCTTTAGTAGCTACATATACCTCTTGAGGGCTTGAATGTGGAACTGAATTTTTAATTGTGCACTCGAACTCTTGAAATATCCTTTAATTTGCCAACTTTTCATCCCTAAATGAATATTTGTTGAGTACCTGCTGCGTATAAAGCTGTGTGCTAGGTTACAAAGATAAATAGGATATTGTTAATAAGAGCTTAGCAGTTTAATTAGAGATTTGAGACATCTAAATAACTGTGTGTTTAGTTAGCCCATGTAGCATTAGCTGAAAGGAGAAAACATACAGCTCCCCGTGGGATGATATGCTAAGGCTGCGTGGAGGAGGTGGCATCAGAGCTGGGCCCCAGAAAGAGGAGGAGGGTTTCAGCCAGGACTGATAAGTTCATCACATTCAGAGTCATGAGCATGAATAGGCGAAAGGTGGCTTTTTCAGAGAGCACATGTGTTGTGGCTAAGTAATGGGATATAAGTGTTAACAGAAGTATGTTGGGGACAAATTGTGACTATCGAAGGGCAATTTCATGTTAGGTCCTCATTTTGGCAGAAAAATGAGGAACCTAATAGCATTTGATGGGAGTCATGCCATTACCAAATTTTGTCTTCGGGGATACTCGTTTTGGCAATGTTGAGAGATTGGACTTAAAAAGAGGGAGGAAAAAGCAAAATTGACGTGACCACTATAAAAAAAAATTAATGCAGTAGTCATTTATTGCATACAGTAATTTAGTGCATACAATAAAGGGGATAAAATGACAATGGGATTGAAAAAATAATTCATAGATAAAAGAAACACTTCTAGAAAAGTCATAAAGGAACATTTACTATATTACTGGCAAATTATTATTACTATCATTCTTTTGTGTGATACTTTCCTCCTTAATGCTCTAATCATATGATCTTACAGTACCAGATTATGTCAGAAGCACTAAACTGATGCCAGGAAATGACCCATTCCTCATTAGAGTTCTATGCGGAAAACGATGAGGTGAATGTATTTCTTTCACATGGGCTTCTTCTCATCCCTAAAGTTGTCCTGTGATACCAGTTAAAGAGTAGGCTCAGAAAAGGACGGAACATGAAAACCCATTTGATTATTTTATTATGTTTGCAAGCCACTGTATTTTAAAAATGTAGTTTAGATTATATCATGAAGAATGTCACATCTGCAAAAACAAAGTCATCAGCCCACTGCCTGATGAGAATGGATCTTTCCAGGAACCTGTGCTTTTCTCTGGAGCTCATGAATGAACTTCAGGCAGACAGTCAAACCACATTTTAAAATAAATTTATTCCCCACAGTATACAACAGTAAGTTTTTTTTTAATTGAAGTATAATAAATGAACATAGAAATGTACATTTCATAACCATGCAGCTAGCTGAAGTCTTCTAAACCAAACACACCTGTATTACAGCTCCAAGGTCAAGAAATAGAGCGTTGCCATACCGCCACGCCCTCCTCTGGCTTTCACGCAGTCCTCACCTCTCCCTTGGAGGGAAACTACCCTCCTGACTTCAAACACTGTAAGTTCATTTTACCTATCTTGGTACCATGTATAAATGGAATCAAACAGTATGCGCTCCTTAATATGGCTTCTTTCACGCTACACTGTGAGATTTACCCATTTTGCTACCTGTAGTTGTAGGTCCTTTATTCTCATTGCTGTATAGTATCTCGTTGTGCAACTATATCATAATTTTATTCATACATTGATGTATAGTGGAGGTCAGAAAACTATGGCCTGCTGGCCAGCTCCTATTTTTGTAAATAAAGCTTTATTGGAACACAGCCATGTCCATTCATGCTCACACCGTCGATGGCTGCTTTCATGCTACAATGGCAGAGTTCAAGCAATTGCAACAGAGACAGTATGGCTGGTGAACCTAAAATATTTACCATCTGGCTCTTGACAGAATAAGCCTACTAGCCCCCTCGTATAGTATTCTATTGTGTGAACATGCCACACTCTTTCAGTATTTCTCATTCTGAAGTATTACAAATATTGCACCCACGAACATTCAAGCATAGGACTTTATGGAGCGGAATTACTGTGTCAGAGGGTACACATGTGTTTACTTTAGCAGATATTGCCAAAGTGGTTTCCCAAAGCGGTCTTAACAATTTACCCACTCACTAGCAATATGTAAGTTCCAGTATCCTTGCCTATACTTGGCATCTTCCATCTTTTAAATTGGATCCATCCTGGTGGGTGTGTACTGATATCTCATTGTGGGTTTAATTTGCATGTCACTGGTTACTAATGAAGTTCAGCTTCTTTCCATAAGTTTATTGGTCATTTGGATATCCTCTCTGGTGAAATTTCTATTCAAGTTGTGATCATTTTCTGGCTCGACTGCCTTTTTTCTCACTTATTTGGAGGTGCTCTTTTCATTTCCTAGATATGAGTCCTTTGTTGGACACATGCATTGTGAAGACCTCTCCCACTCTATGGTTTGCTTTTTGATCTCTTAGTGGTGTCTCACATTTAAGAAGTCTTTTCCCATTCCTGAGACATAAAGGTGTTTTCCTCTGAAAAGCTGGATTGTTTACTTTCCACATTTGTGTCTTTAATCCATCTGAAATCGATTTTGTATATATGATGTGAGGTAGAAGTCCAGATACATTTTTCTACATATGAACATCCAACTGACTCAGCACAAAATAAAATCTTCTTGTCCATTTGCACATACACACACACTTATCTAGATTTTGATTGAGAATGCATTGAATTTATAGATAAATTTGGGGAAAGCAGATATCTTTACAATTATAGAGAGCATTTTAGGCTACTTTGACTGAAACCAAGGAAATTTGTTTTTATTCCACCTTTATTCATTCATTCAAAGACTATTTATGGAATATCTACTAGTTAAATGGCAAGTTGGTAGTTTCAGAGGTTTGAGAAAAATTAGGAAAATTGAGAATAGCCACTTTAGAATATCTAAGAGAAATTAGTAGGAAATTCTAGAATTTTCTCAGGGCAGTATTGAGGTACTGATATAAGTAGGAGACCATAAAATTACAATGGTAAAAACCTAAATAATCATGGTATCTTTGCTGACAAATTATGAAGAAAGTTGATAGATAGGTTCATCCTGCCAGCAAAAAGCTACAGTAAACAATGGAGTAAGGGATTGGAGGATACTGGCTAAAAAGTGGTTAAAATTATAGACCATAAAATCTAACCTGAATAAGAAATGAAAGCACGAGTGGTAAACATGGACAGCAAGATGCAGAAGATCTTGATGCTCAAGAATAGGTAGAGTGAGTGGGTATAGCTACATGAAATAGCTGGAGTAATCTGACAGTGGGATGTTTGAATTTGATGCCCATGGTGTGCAGTGCCAGGAAACGGCACATTTTCAAGTATGGAAATAGGTAGAAGTAAGGGTTACTAAGGATGAGCTATGAGAAGCTAGGGCGTGGAAGGTTGCAGCGACCCAACACGATGGAAAGACGTAGGGCAGGGAGGAGGATGGCGAGCCAGGTGCCTGAACATTCAATAAACAGAGGAAGTGACTAAGGATAGACATATGGCGGTGTCGAGGAACAAGGAAACTTGTTCTTTGCATGAAGGGCAAGCCCCTGAAATAGCAGTGGTTTAAAGAAGTGTTGAGGAGTAATAATCTGCTGGAGGATAGGGTGGTGAGGAGCACCTGAAAACACCGCCGTGACCCAGCTACATGTAGGAGGAGCCGTCTTCACCACACAGAGATGAAGTGCTGCCTTCAGGAGCAAGCCAAGGCTCTGTATGAGAAAAAGACAAAAAAAGAGCGTGAGGGCAAGAGTCTGAGGGTGTGAGAGATTGCATTAACCACTGGAGAAAAGTTGCAAGGGAGGCAGGGGTAACATTGTTGAGGGAGATCACTTGGGTAGGGGAGAGGCCATCACTGCCTGATCAGAGGCATCCGGGGCTCTGAACAAATGGACATAGGTGTTCCTCAGTTTGCCTTAAGGTCACAGTTAGAACTGGTTCTGAAGCTGTTCTGCTGCCATCTACACAGTGTGTTCATTATGGTCTACAAACGGAACTCATTTACTTAATTTCTTTTTTTTTTTTTGGAAAATTAGCCCTGAGCTAACATCTGCCGCAAGTCCTCCTCTTTTTGCTGAGGAAGACTGGCCCGGAGCTAAGATCCATGTCCATCTTCCTTTACTTTGTATGTGGGACGCCTACAACAGCATGGCTTGCCAAGCCATGCCATGTCTGCATCTGGGATCTGAACCAGTGAACCCCGGGCTGGTGAGAAGCAGAACGTGCGCACTTAACCGCTGCGCCACTGGGCCAGCCCACCCTTAATTTTATTTGAACATCGAAATAAGAGATAAGCATAAAACCCAGATGGAACATTTTGTGAAATACCAGAAATTGCGTTTTTCAATATCTGCACCTTGTGAAAACGAACCAGTTTACATGTTTATAATATGCACATAAACAGAAGTTGTTATCAGCTTCTGAATCTGTTAATTCTCACGTACCTGTTTAATTCCACAATGTATAGCCATTCGTGCATTCTGTTTTCACAAGTACATCTTAAAGAAAACACGTAAGTTGCCGACCCAGCGTCGTAGTTTGAGCGTCCTGCTTCAGTGGCCTGGGGTTTGCCCGTTAGGATCCTTCGGATGGACCTATGCACAACTCATCAAGCCATGCTGTGGAGACCTCCCGATACAAAATAGAGGAAGATTGGTATAGACAATCTTCCTCACCAAAAAAAAAAAAAAAAACCCCATAATTTGATGTGTTTACTTAAAAGTAGTTTTGCCGATAATAATCCTAATTGTTGGGGTTCATTTGACATCCTTAAGGAGTGCTGAGTCTTTAAGATGTCATTCTGAGACTCCAGGTTACTTTGAACCCTATATTTAAGATAACTGAGGAAGTAGGAGTGAGGACTTTTCAAAGTCCTTGATATTTTAAAGATTAGATTTTCCTTGAGAAAATTCCAAGAATCTAAAATAATCTTCCATAGAAGAATAAATTCGACAGTGGCTCAGAAAGGCAGTGGAATTACACAAATCAGATTTCATCCACAATGACAGAGACCTGTGAAAAACTTACATGTATCTTTGTGTTTGCTTTTTACTTGTTACGTTACTTGTTACTACGTTATGTTATGTTTTTTCTTGTTACTAGCCCTTCTCCTTTTCTTAATATACCAAAAGAATAATAACAGTGTTTGGAAAGTTTTCTTTCCTCCCAAAAATGAAGAGAGAAAACTCAGAGCTCACAACGAAAGCCAGTCAGGTTTATCACTCTTCTCTTTGTTAAAAATCAATGAATCAATATATTTTTAACAAACATTATTTGGTATGGTCCTGGGCTTTCTGTAGGATTATGAGACAGAATGAGTGCAGAAAACATGTTTTCTTTTGGTTTTTTAACACTGGCTAAAAAGTGAGAAGAAACACAAGCGTCTATTATGTGAGACACAATTATCTTTGTCACATATTAGCTTTGTGGTTTTTTTCCCCTCACTGAAAAAAATAACAAACTATGCATGCTGGTGGGCGCGCTCACCCTGCCTGAGTGGGGGCAGAGGATGGGCAGGGAGAATGAGCTTTTGTTAGTTATCCTTTTTTTGTTTTCTTACAGGCGGGTCTTGACTGTTACTTTCTTCTTCGTGCTTGTCTGTGGGTGAAATAATCCTCTGGAAAAATGAAGGGTAGCTTGACCTCTCATTTATCTCTGTCCAGAGTCCACTGTCACCAGACTGATGAAAAGTAGGGAAAAGGGGCCGTCAGCAGAGGCTGTTAATGCTAAGTTCGCTGTCTGACTCGTTTTGTTTTGGGAGTATAGACTTTCTTTCTGTTAAGTGAACAAATTATTTTCTTTCTGTCCAGCTCGGGCTATAGAATGATTAGGGCCCCTGAAGAGTAAATTAGACTCTCAAGACTGTGGAAACGGAGAAGTTGGAAAGTCAACAGGGTTGTTAAAATAAGACTTTTTTTCCCAAGTGTCATTTTGTGTGCCAGAGCCAACTGTTCATGACAGCACTGAGAAACAGAACTGGATTGATAAGTCTCCAATTAGCTTTATCCAAATCAAGGGGAAAAGCTAGCTGAGATATGGACAAGCTAGACGGGAGAGGTCTATGGAGACAAAGTTGGCCTTGATTGCAATGCATAAAGCATACTTTTGCCAGCAATTTGAATTTCTTTCTGAAGTCCCCTTTGCTTTTCTCCAAAGGTATTTTGTGTTTTGATAACCTAAATCATTTTCCAATATTCTCCTTCCCCTTGGACTGTAAAGCATGAATATCTGTGAGCTCACACAGATAATAGAGGAAATTAAACGTGTGAAAGTATTTGCTATCTTGGATTATGTTCATGGGAACCTTCTCGTTTAGGTCACATTTGATAACAGTGGAGACCGTGCTGAAAGAGTTGAGGGAAGAATCTAGCAGTTGGTGTTAATCTTACCTTGATAGTTTAGGGGGTCTAGGGGGTAAGAGAAGGACGAAAAATGTGAGCCAGTCCAAAATGACAATAAGGAGCCCTAATAATTGAAATGAGAAAAGAAATGCGTACCATATGCTATTCCAAAGAAAGTCCAAAAAGAGATACGACCCCAATTTGGGATATACACGTGTATTTCCACATGAAATGACAACAGTGGCTATTTCTGAGTGTCAGGATTATGGAAGATTTTTAATTTTTACATATTTAATTTATTTTAAAACAGTTAACAACATAACTGGCACCAATTACTTTGTAGAGTATGATATTGAAAGGCAAGTCTCCACACACTTTCCCGTCTGCCAATAGGGAAAGAAATATTTCATTGAATTGTTCTGAAGACTGAATGAGGTAAACAGTGTTAACAAGATAAATAATTATTCACCGTTATTCTAGGGAGTCTGGAAAAGCAGACGGAAGTGGAAAAGGAACTAGCAGAGAGAGAAGAAAAAAGTGTCAGAGAGGAGAAGGATATAGCTTGAAATCTGATAATAGTTATGTGGGGTGTGGGCAGATTAGGGGGGAGAAAAGCCTGAGATTGCCCTCCAGGTGATTCTGCTGTATCTCCTGCTACCACACTCTCTGAGTGCCACAGAACTCTTCAAATTCCTTCTTTCAGGGGCTGGTGAGTTCAGTGACTGCCCACAGTCACATCTTTCAGCACCCCCGCTAGTCACTGAAGTCCACCCACCCATTACCCACCCCATGACAAGTTCCTGAAGGTCAGAGAGCAGCACCCGGCCCTCCCTCTGCCCCTCCGCTGTGTCTCTCGTTCACTCATCATCTCCAAATTTTTACACTGGTGCCTTGAACCTCAATCTGCATGTCCATGAACTTGGGTGTGCCTCCCCTCACCTGCCTTCTTGAGTAAGGATGCTCCAGTCCCATCTCATGGACTCACGGCATGTTGCCCTGGCCAGTGCCGTCATTCACATCCTGTTCACCAACCCAGAGCATGATTTGGGCAATACTGGATTAAACAACACTCGAGCACTTGAAACAGATTAAAATTCCAATTTGTCTGTTACTTTAAAATATGAAGCTTTTTCTCTACATTGCATCTCCTTGTTTTGGTAGAGGACTTAGAAACAGAGTTGTTATTAAAAGTCTTACAGAAGTAGTTTGATAATTACTATTTTTGTTAGCGTGTGAAAGAAAAGTAAAATGAGACATGAAAGATAAAAGCCATACAAATAGTTTTACTTTATAATTTATTTTCCCCGAGTTATTAATAGCTTAAGATGCCTCTTACCTAAGTACTTTCACAAGCATATTTATAAATACTAAGAACAGAAACCTTTACTGTAATATTCTTAATCCACATTTATTCCTGCCTTCATCTTCTTGAAGGTATATTTTTTAACTTTGGTTTTTAGTATGCATTTATGACAATGACACTGTTGCCAAGCTCAGGATTTGCAATATTCCAAATTTAAAAATATTTTTAAAGTATATTGATGATTTTCAAATGTAGAAAGACATTCTCCTATTTACTTGGAGAAAACAAATTTAGTTTATTTAAACTTTGAAATGAGAATAAAAACAAATCAGTAGCAGTCTGTCTTTTAAACATAGCTCTATGTGTCCATGCTTCCAAGAAACAATTTTCTCTTTAGTGACGACTGCAAAAGAATAAAAAGTTCTGTCATAAAAAATGTTGTACTTTGTGATTCCCTTGGGCAATTAGTTGAGTCACTGCCCTAAGAAAGAGAAGACCAGAATTCTCTTAAAAGTCCAGGGTTGGCTCACTAAATGTTTATGGCTGGCCCATTCTCATGTGTACTTTCCTTAAGAAAAAGGGAAACTCTTGTACCCATCTCATCCATTTCTAATTGATAGAAACTAGGCCATTTTAGTATCTTCAAGTCTGAAAAAATTCCTTTTTAAACCCATGGTGATATAATATCCATTTTGAAATATAAAGTTTTATTATAACTCTTTGGTTTTGTCTGTGTTTTCCAAGGTGTAGTTCTAGATATTTCGTCCAATCTTCATATCCAACACAATCAATAAGGTCATTTTCCACAGAAATGTTTGTAAGAATCACCTAGGGAATTTTTGTGTTTCCTTTTTTTTATTTTAATGGTACATCTATTTTTTTACCATCAAACTAACAAAATTAAACTTCAAGGAAACTATGTCCTTTAATTGAATTAGATATAGGACAGCACATATTTGGTTGCAAATAAAGGTAAACATTTTCTTTCAGAAATTTCTTATTAAGGCTAACTCAGTATCAGTTTTAGTTTTAAAGTTCAACACTTATTTCTAATAGGAGAATATACTTTCCATCTATCTGCTCAACTCCTGCTTTATCACATCTGAAAAGATCTATCGATCAGCAATCACCTGAA
The DNA here is from genome assembly GCF_037783145.1 of Equus przewalskii. Taxonomy (NCBI): domain Eukaryota; kingdom Metazoa; phylum Chordata; class Mammalia; order Perissodactyla; family Equidae; genus Equus; species Equus przewalskii. The sequence goes on along the minus strand of NC_091838.1, from coordinate 16,441,415 downwards.
CGCCTGTTGTGTGTCTTGCACTGTGTTTAGCACCAGAGTGATACGGAAGAATGTTTGATGTGGTCTCTGAACTCAAGGAAGTTCAAAGCTAACTGGTGAGGGAGAAGTAATACCCACTAAATTAATTAAAGAACGTTACCGTAAACTATATTTAACCTCTGATAAACTCGCTAGGCATTCGGTAGGGAGTACAGTCTATATAACTCAGAGCTGTATTTCTCAAAGTGTGTTCTAGCATGGTCAAGTAAGTTCAGCAAATTTCTTTACTTCGATTATTTAATATGTTAATATGTCTTACGAGGCTAAGAACACGTGATATTATAGTAATCCATTTATTCAAAAAATGCCTATTGGGCACCCAGTATGTGTCAGGCACTGGGAATTCAATAGTAAGAAAAACTAGGCTGCCCTCCATATGGAGCTTTTATGTAGGATTGGCAGGTAAGCCCCCACCGATAATGGCACACCTGAGCAGAAGCCTGAGCAAAGTAAGAGGGCAAGCCGAGGGGTCATCTGACGGGAGGGCTTATGCAGAGGAAACAGAGAGAAGCAGGGGCCAGAGCATGCAAGGCATGTTTAGGGAACAGCAAGGAGGTCCTGGGCGAAGGTAAAGAAAGGAACCACAACCTACCAGAAAGATGTCAATTTTCCATGTGTATTTGACCCCTGAACCCTCACCTCCTTTCTTGCGAGAATCTCACAGGGCTAAGGCAAAGCAGAACAGCATGTTCAATATGGCCAAGAATAAACAGGGGAGCAGAGGTTGCTTGTGCTGTGGGCGTTGGAATGTGATTTGGAGTCTGGGGTTGACCAAGTCGAGAAAGAGCATTCCAGGAAGCAGTGACAGTATGAACAAAGGCCATGAGCAAGGAGGCAAAGAAGAAGAGGAGGTGAGACGAGAATGCTCACGTAAGACCTGAGACCACGTTGTTATTTGGTCTAGTTTATTTATTCAGACGAAACGTCTGGAACATTGAGAGAGTAACTTGTATATTTCAAGCTGAAAATATATTTTGCTAAAGTTGATGTGTGGCTTGAATTGGCCAGAACCTTGTTTCATTTTTCCTTCTGACTTTGAATGAATATGTGTCATTTTCGTTGAATAGGACGATTTTAAGTCATGATGTGTGTCTCTTGGGAAAGAAGTGCCAGGCATTGTTCACAATGATTTATGTGGAACTATTTATTTAATTCATTCAACAAATCTCTCATTTATTCATTTAATCATTTAGTCACTGAGTCAGTCGGTTAAGACTTATTAAACACCTACTGTTGAGAAAACGCTTTGTCAAAGGCTGTGTGGGTTACAAAACAGCTGGAGACCAGTCACTGCCCTCAAAGAACATGCGACTTTCCATGGAGTATAATAAGACTGACATCTGCTTTTTGGGAAAAATTGATGTATCGCTACAGAAACTAATACCAGGCTGGCCGTCATTCTAGAATGCTCAAGGAAATGTATCCAAACGAAAAATCCGGGATTGTCAAACAACTCCTAACGCATATTAAACTACTGGCCTGAGATGAATGTAAGCAGAGCCTGAAGCAACTAAAGACTGGATGGTGAGCTGGGGTTTGACTACAAGGTCTTGTAATAACATTTGATTTGATGAAAAGAAAAGAGTAGAAATTAGGAGCGTTTGATGTCGACAAAAACTGGAAAATAAACTAGTTTACGCACTTGGCAATGCGTGCTCTGCAGTTCTGCTGTCGGGTCTGGCTCCTTCAAGGAGGCTTGTTTTCAGGAATACAAATTGCTAAAATCAAAGCCACTGATAGGGCAGCTTCAATTCATGCCTTCCACATTTTCCACAATTAAAAACATAGAAACACATGAAGCGCGCTCATTTCACTGTGTGGGCTGTTCAGCTTTCCGTTTTAACTTCTTTGCTCCACTTCCAGACAATATCTGTTACTTGCATTGTACTTTTAGAACATTGTCTGTGATGTGAACAATATCCTTTGATGTCCCTTAACATCACATTCTCTGGAAAAACAAAAGAGGGAAATGGGTGAATGGATCTTGTCCAAAGGAAGGACTTCAAGCCCCCCCCCCGCCACCACCACCGTAATCTTCTATACTAAGTGCGCCGAGAGAGGAGCACCTGGTGGGAGCAAACCAATCCAATCTTTTCTCTGCCTTCCTCACGTGGCAGAGTTCTGCCTTCTTCCAGAGTGGATCCAGGTAGCAACACCACAGGGTTAAGTTTTTAGGAAAAGAATTTAGCAATATAATAATTTCTATATAAACTACATCCTTCTACGATTATCATCAGTTGCTCACTTAACATCAAATATGTACTGCCTAATGGTTTTAAAAACATAGTTATCAGTTCATGTGTCTCCTCAATTATATTGTGATAATTTTGAAGGGAGATAGCTGCAAGCATATACACGGACGTTGACGAAGAGAGAGCCACATCTTTCCAGAATCGAGCACAGTGCTGTGAACATGGGAGATGCTTCTTTCTGATCTAGGGATTGGCTGTTGATTACAGAGAAGTAACGTGCTGGTTAGGTTGTGCCTGTGACGTGGGCACAGAACTAGGCTCTCTTCCCAGCTCTGCGTTTAATTAAATGTCAGCTCTTGGGGAAGTGACTTCACAGCTCTTGCCTTGGTTTCTTCATGTATAAATGAAAAAAAAAAAAATACTAAGTTGGCGCTAATATCTCTTCCATAATAGTTGAAATTTTATAACTCCATAATAATTCTATAATTCCGCAATAGTTCAAAATATACACTGTTAGCATAATGATCTGGCTTGATGCTGGCAAACAAAGTACTCAGCACAGGGAGTAATTTTTCTACTGGAATAACTGGGTCTTTTTTTTTTTTTTTAATAATTTTAGGCTTGCAAAAGAGTTACAAAGACAATATAGAAAGTTCCATATACACCTCACCCAGCTTACCCTAATGTTAACATCATGCGTGATCAAAGTAGAATTATTAAACTCAAGAAATTAACATTCATCCAATATTATTCACTAAACTACAGAATTTATTCATCTTTCATGAATTTTTCTACTAGTGTCCTTTTTCAGTTCCAGGATCCAATCTAGGATGCCACATTACATTCGGTTGTCATTTTTCCTTAGTCCTCTCCCTAATTAGGTCTTTTGGCTGTTTGTGGATTATGCCAGTTCTGAAACAATTCCATTGCTGCACAGGGAGAAGGCCCTCGTAATGGTTCTTTTCCCATTAACAGTGCTATTATTTCTACCTTTTAGCTCTCTGTCTTCTCACAAAGGGTGAGTCTTGAATCTCATCCAGCTGTCTCAAAATTTCAGAAGGTGAACCTGAACCTGCAAAATGGAATTTTTCATTTTCTTCTTTTCCCCTTAAAATCATTCCTACCTGGGAAACCATCCACGTGGTAACTGAAGTAGGTCTTTGTAGAGAATAGCTCTGTGTATTCTGAACGAGTGCCAGGAAAGATTTTTAGTAGGTTTACCAAGTGTAATGAACTGAATCGGGGCCTGAGAAAGCAATCCTTATCTGCAGGAAACGTGGCTCTATGGCATTGTATGATTTTCATTCTTCTGTTATCAGCAGAAATGTGTTCAGATCTTTGGCTCATTACTGAACACAGACTCACTTCACAGTAGAGTTTTTCACCTTGAACTTTAGCAAGATTATCCTCTCAGAAGTTTATGTGCACACAAGTTAGTTCTGGGGACACATAGTGGCACACCACCAAAGGTTGCCAAACCGCACACCTGAAGCTTAGTGATTGCCTCCTCTTCTAACAATTGGGCACTGGAAGGCCAAAGATAATTGTGAGGCACACCTCTGGTCTCCTGTGTGCCAGGTTTTCGTGGCTAGCTGCTGAGCAGAGGTCTCAAGTGAGACATTCAGCCTGGGTAGTAATTGGGAACTGCTGAAAGCCGCTTCCTTTGGGGGAAATTTGGAGGACATGTCTTTCCCTCCCACTGTGTAAGCATTGCAGATCGTCAAATTATACATGGCAGATGGACTACAGTTTGTCCTTTTAGTGACAGGAAAAGCTGTTTCTATACCCTGGCAATAGCATCCACTTACAACAAGACATAATTCTACTGGTCCTCTGCTATATTTGGGAAAAAGTTTTTGGTCTCTTTTAACAAGTAACTACAAAGGCATTTCATTATATTATGCTGTAATTAAATAACTGGCTTTCATTAATATATTGTACTAGAAATGCTATAGGCATCCCATAATTACATGTAAGACTTGGCTAGTACTAAGCCGACTGTGTTGTCTTTGTAGTCTATAGGAAAATTACAAGATGCATAAAATGTGCGTTGTGAATCATCTTGGCCTTATTGGGAAAATGTTCTATTTATTTAAAAGCAGAAGGCAAATGTAGCATTTTTTTCCCCACTTGGAGCCATTAGAGAAACTCAATATCTATTCTTTCAGTTTCCCATGCCTCATTTTTTCTTAAATTCTTATGCCCTCATGTCACCTTGCTGTTTTTTCCTTGCTTTTCATATTTTCTATAACTTTGTTCTTTCTGTAGATGCCACTGATTTCTACCCTAGCAATCATGCTTCGGGAAGTCTTTTGACCTTCTCCAGCTTGGATAGATAACCTTCAAAGAACAATTGTCACTGAACTTTGCCATCTGTTGAATGAATAAGTGAAAGAGAATAGCATCAAATAGAAAATCATGTTTTATAATTTTGAATGAAACACTTAAATGTTCTTATCTCCTGTTGAATTTCTTCTGTATTATCTATTTTGTCCTAGAAAAAAATTATTTCCGGAGTGAGAAGGAAAGTCTTAAAAATCCACTTACTCTTCCCTTCATGTCCCACTGTTTCATCTCCTACTATCCTTCAGGAATTTTCTATTGTATTTCTGCTGTTTTCCTCAAGTGCAAAACATCCAAACCCAAACTGATCTTTCTCCCCCAGACTCTGATCTATTCCTCTTATTCACCCTCAGATATCAGTAATGTTGCCACAGCCTCAGTACTCCAAGCAGCAAACTTCTGAATAATCCCTTACTCCTCCACCACCTTTGTAATGTGGCAAAGAGAACTCCTGAGTCCTGCCAATCTTCCCTTGAATCGTCCCTGGTCTCCACCCCTTCTTTTGTTTCATTCCTATCATTGCCCAATCCATGCTCATCCCTAGACAGCTAGACCCTTGCAACAACTGCTTCACGCTTCCACCTGCTCCTCATCTTTTCCTTAGGCTGCACCCCTCCATCTGAATCGTCATCTTAAATGCCTGCTTTTATCTTGATACTTGCCTGCTCAAAAGCTTTCATTACTCTCTGGAAACTTTAGTTCAACCTTGATTTACAGGGACAGTTGTTAGAGAATACAGGGAATCCCCTGCCAATTAAACAGGGGGCCCATTTCTCTGAGCTAGACTAACTCCCAGTGTCTCTTGCAAATTCAGCCTGCTTTCCACTTCAGGTCATAGCTTCTCCTGTTTATGCACATTCCTGTGTCCCATCCCATTATCCATTAGATATTACTGAGACATAAGTTGTCATTTCCTCAGAGCTCTTTAAATTCCTTGTCCCCCCAGATTGAATAGAGACCGTTTATTTTCAAAGTTGAACTTCGTGCCTTCATGGAAAAATAATGAGTAGTAAAATTAGAATTAGGTACAAGGATATCTAGCTTTATTTTAGAGAGTTCTTGATGTTTCTTGTCATATCTCAAATTCCCAGCATGCAGACACTGTAGATTTTCCACTATGATGTAGCAGCGGTCATGACAAAGGAGACTTCAAGAGCTCCCATACTTCAGAGTGTCGCATCTCAGAACTTCCAGATAAGAGTCTCCAGTTTTAACGGCCATCTCTTTCCTCCGGGCTATTTTGCATCAGAAAGTCACCTTTGGTCATTTACTAACAATGCTCTGACTTCCAATTACCTTTTCAATCGTGCCTACCAGTAACCCAAATGCAATCCCTAACAACACACTTTCATTCTAGCTCTGCTAGTCTCCTCAAAATTCCCACTAGTACAGTGCCCATTACCAACCACATTTTTGCTTCCTACTGGGAATGTCCTCATACCTCCTTTCTGCCTAGCTAACCCTTATTCGTATTTCAAGTCTCAGCCCTTTTCAATCTCTTCTGTAAAATCTTCTCCTCCATGCTACCTCATGATGGTCTGCTTAGAAATCCTACTGTCTTTATTGTTTATACCACTTATTTGCTGCCTTTTCATGATACCATAATTTATGTATGCCAATAGCTTTCTCTTATTTATATCTTATTACCCGAATGTACTGTAAAATCCTAAAGAGCTGAGCATCCTAGCCAGTGTTTATGAACCTCTTGGTCTTAGTCACGGGCATCTTTGAGGAGAGATGGGATTGGGGAACTCCAAGCTTGTGCAGAGTTCAAGAATCCATAAAAACATCAAGAATTTCCTAAAGACTAAGTAGATTGTATATAGCTTACAAACAAGTATATTGATATTTTATGCACATAAGGATGATGTACTTATTACACATATATGGATGGCATCATTAATAAAGAAAACAATTTATTGGAAGTGTGGCTGAATTTATTCTAGTTAGTCATTTTTTTTCAACCTATATATACTAAATATAAAACTGCCATGAATGAGTCTTCAAGGCTTTTTCACATTAAACTATGACTATCATACATGAAAAAGTTTATTATCATCAGTCAACCATAAACACATACAGGCCAATATAATACTTTTTTTCTGATTACTTCAACTTTAGCCTGGCTTTTCAACTTAGTGGGAAACTCTTTTTGCAGCTAAAATGTTTTACCACTTTTGGGTATTTTCACAGTGTCGATCACTTCGTAGGTGGGACCAACCAGTTGTTGAGTAAATTACCTACCACTAACTGCTCACCCCTTAAGAGGCTGCAGGTTAGAAAGTGATGTGCATATGGGGAAAATATCATCACTCCACTTCTATAGGAGCCAGGAAGAAATGGCGCTGGTGTCCTTCTCTTTACAACCCTCCCTTTGGTCATCACCTTCCTTTCTAACCTGTTCTCAGAGAATTGATGTCTTTAAAAAGTGGAAACTTAGTCACATTTGGAAAATATCCTCGACAATGGAGTATTAGTACCAGTTTATTTGGTTTGTCAAAGGCCCATGAGCACTCAAGAAATAACATAGTAATGCTTGGAAGATTATAAAGTGAGCAAATTAAGAATGAACTGTGTTAAAAACGCAAGACAGAAAGGTGTCAAGTATTTAAATTTAGAAATGCTCCTTGATCTGTCTGTTAATGAGATCCTTCTTTTGCTCCTCTGCTTGCATTGGGTGACTCATGCTAAACATCAGAGTGCCCAGCTTCCTCTTAGAATGATTTTGTACATGTCATAAAGCAGAGATACTAGCCATTAGAGATCAGTGTTTCTCCATTAAGAATTAAAATGTGTTAGGTCCATGACTGCATTAACTATCATTGAATTAACAAAACATTTCTATTGCTAACATCTTAATTAGCTCATTAATTATATTTTAATTGTCCATTGTCCATAGTCTACAACTGTCAGCAACTGAATTTTCAGTCATTGACGTTAATTACATATTCTGTAATGACTCTACAATCACAGTCTGGAGCACTTGATAGAAATTAGCCAGTGTAACAAGCCAGTGCGTTACAACCAATTCACCCTCATGAGGATGACTATCGTGACTGCAACTTACGTGCTTATGGTAAGTACTCCAGTGAGTAATTTAGAAGGCGGACTTCAGTTAACTTAGCATTGATTCTTTTTTCACTCATTCTTTAATTATGAGGATCCTACACTGAAATAGTTCCATCAGAAACTTTGACTGTAAATATCTCATCACTGAAAAACAAACAAACAAATTATTAAAAAGTAATGTAGCTCTCCCTTTAAGTGGAACCTTTGACAGCCAAAAAAATAGTTGGAGACGACACTGCCAAATGTCCACAGAGCTAAACCTGTCCTGGCCCCCAGGTATGTGATTTGAGAAGATCCAGGAACCCTTCTTCCAAAAATATCTGTAAAATTAGTTGTCTTTTCCACTTACCTGGACCTTACCTCTATGCCAATACATAAGAACAGTCTGACAAAGGATTTTTTGATTTGCTTATTTATATATGACAAGACTTGTAAAAGCAATAAAATTAAATTACATTTGGAAGAACTTTTAATGAGTCCCTTTTATTGAAAAGAATAAAGCCCTCATAATATTTAGACTGAGCTAGAAAATGTAGGACATGTGGTTTTCATATATATAAAATATAATATTTTCAATTTCTACGTTAAGAGTTCTGTTTCTCAGAGCTTCGTAGGTATTGAAATCTTTGAGGCCCCAATTAAGATGCAAATCCCCCCAGAAGTAGTAATACTTTTAGCATTTATCAATGAACACCGTAGTGAAAAATAGCCCAGAGCAAGTGAGAATTGGTGAGAACGCTACAGAATATCAGCGTGGGAAGCTGCCAAAGCCACTTCACCTATTTCACTCTTTTCTCTGGAGCTAAGAGCAAGGTGAAGTAAAGAAATCAGAAAGAAAAATAACACCTAATTCTTAAATGTTGCTTCATAAAACACATACATACATATAAATAAATGCATATATGCATATCTGTATGCCTTGATTGAATAAAGACCTGCTGGCTTTCCATGGTCCGTAACCAGCCTTTACCTTGCCTATCAACCCAAAGACAAGACGGCCACACGGTAACAATTCAGATTCCTTACAATCCTCAATTATTTTAAGCCCCATCTTCTTTTGATGGCATGGTTCCATATCTGGAAACGTTCGGATCAAATCAGGAAATATATTCATCAACGAAAGAGTAGAAGAGAAATTTTTAACAAGTAGGGCACATGAACATGATTAAGAGAATGTAACTCATGAAATGCAAGTTTGCAAGTTGCTGACAATGACTTCTCAGAAAATGGACTGAATAGAAAATATATGTAAAACAATATACTAAATATTTTGGGACATAAATTTCCTTTCTCCTCCAATTCTTTTATTAAATGGATGCTTTCTATTTCCCTTGGAAAGAGAATTCTAAAGGCTAAATATGTATTCCAACATTGATAGTTTCTTCTTTTCTCAAATTTTGTTCTTCTTATAAATTACTAACCTCTAAGGTTCTATATTCCCTAATTGTCCGTAGTTTGTAGGTAGTTTGTGTGGTGAGGGGGCTAGATGGCATGATGCCAGAATTGTGTGATGCACCATTTACTGGAGAATATTCCATGTGCTTGTAGGGCCCTGGTCCGAAAGAGCAATATAGAGTTTAGAGCCGAACTCATCAAAACCCCCTCAAGTATAGTCCCTTCCCTTGTCAGATGATGCCCCTGAGCCCTCCCAGGCTGAACCATTTTCCCCATGTTCCAAACATGATAAATGTTGAAACTGGAGCTTTGACAGAAGTCTCTGGCTTCCTATGGAAACACTCCTGCACCCTGGCTGCCCCTTTCGATTGTAAAGAATTGCCACTTTTTCAAGTTTTAGAAATTTGTTATTGTTTTTCTTGCTGTCTTTGCAGATGACTTGTTTTATCCACTGGGCTCCCTATGTTAGTACGCCGTAACTGATTCACCTTGCAGCGAGTCTTGTATGGGTGCGGATTTAGCCATCAGTGAATCAGAGCATTAAGGTTTGGGGATCAAGGCCCCTTCTAAATGCTTACCTTTTTTTTGGGTTATAACAAAAATTATGCTCATGACTTCTTGAGTGAATACATAATTATGAGTCATTTTATTTCATTATATTAATTTATAATTGAAGTTATAGATTACTGAATTGAATTGAAGTCATCAGATACAGGGGGAGTGTCTTAAGGCACAAAGTGCTTTCACTGAATGAGTACCAAAGCATTATATAATCTAGCCAGCATAGTGTGCTATTCACGGGGAGTATGGAGCAAGGAGAGAGCAAAGCTGTCTTGAAAATTGTCTGCTGGAAGCAAGAAATTTAGGAAGGAAAAAAGACCTCAGAAAGCATCCTGTGTAATGATCTTATAATTTTCGCGGGGAGAAAAGTGATTATATTATAACATAGTTGTCCAAAAGCTGTGGGGGAGACATTAGCATCTGCAGTCTACCTTTTCCAAAAGCCCATGAGAAAGCAAGCAGTTAAATAGACATACTCAGTAATCAGTTCTTGCGAACAAATTGCTAGCAGATTTGGGCTTCTCATTTCATGCTACCAAATCTGCTCCATCATTCAGCTATGCATATTCTGCCCTCTTCCTCTTCCTCTCACTTTATCAAATTAGCACCAACAGAATAAGGAGGCCATGCTTGTTAGACTCCAGGACTATTTAAATACATACATTCAGTCATTCAACCTTGGTTCATAACATTTTCCTGGACTGTACCTAGTAAAACATAACCAGAAATGCCAGAAGCCTTGCTCTCTCCTTGCTCTATACTCCCCCTGAATAGCACACTATGCTGGCTAGATTGCATAATGCTTTGATACTCATTCAGTGAAAGTGCTTTGTGCCTTAAGACATTCCTCCTGTATCTGATAAATTTAAGTTTTCCAGCTTGGCTAGATATGCCCCATTTATAGGCCATTTATAAAAGCAGGTAAACTGATCCCAGAATCCTGATAAAATATGTTTCCATTATTATAATCTGCCTACATCCGCTTCATCCTGGGATCTTCTTGAATTTAGTAGTTTCACTCTGCTTTCTTTATAGGAGAGTGTGATAAACCATGTAAACTGCAACTGCAAATTAATTAATTTTTAAAACAGAGATCATTTTGGGACATTTACTGATATCCCAAAGTGATACTCAGGAATCTGATGTGTGAAAGAGAAATAAAGCATTATAGTGTCGTTTCAAAATCTGTTAAGAATTAATTATCTCCAAACATCAGAAGCCTAATATTAAATTTACTTAGAAGGACTTAGTTTGAGAAATTTTGTAGCACATATAAATTTTCAATTACATCCTAGCTTCACATGTGGAAATCCTAACCCTTGCTCTGCTCTTGAATCTTGAATTAGAACTAAACACTTCATTCTCCTAAATCTTTCCGTTAAAGGAACAATTTTTTTAATTGGTTAAAAACTCTTGGAATATTAGAAGAACTCTGAAACAGTGACGAGTTGGCCAGGGTGTTACGGCTGGGCTGATGAATGGAAATCGCTTATTCACCACCTGTTGGAAAATGTTAGTGTTCATGTTCAATCATGTACCTAATTTAGTGTGCAATTGGAAATGTAGCGCTTGCAAAGCAGGCAAATCTTTTTGAAGATTTAGCTATTTATATTGAGCGTATTAATTACACTGAAATAGAGGAGAATGCAAAGCTATCGGGAGAACAGAGACTATTTTCAAAGTAACTGCTCAATAGGACACACACTGGTTACTTAGATAGCAGCACTGCGTTGTCTGAGTAAGTGTGAAATACTTCAGGGCTGCCATATTATCACCATCACAAATTGTCAACAGATGTTTCTTCTATTTCACTCAAATGGGCACTGGTTCTTACCACTGTAAAAAACATAGTCCAGTGGCTTTTAAAGTCCTTGGGTCTTTTTTTCTGGCCTATGTTACCATTAAAATTTTTCTGCTGAGTTTATTTATAAACATAATTCGAAATACTGCAATACGCAATGGGCACATTGCAACTTTCCCAGTATTCTTCAATTTTCCACTGAGTCCAAACATTCGACAGGATGACCCTAACAACTTTCCTGAGTGAAACTTGCAGTTAATGTGGTCTTCTTGCCCAGCATCACCATGAGGAGGATTAAGGCCCCTCATGTATCTGCTTTAACAGTTTTGTGTCGAGGAGAGATTGGTACTTAATGGCAGTCACATTTAAGGTCTTAAAATGCAGCCAGTCAAGCTCTGATACGGTGATGAGAGGAAGGCAGCCTTGAGAGGAAGTTGGGAACTAAGAGGACTCCCTAGCAGCTATTACATGCCCAAGGAATAGGGGTGTGGGACAGAATGAGATGAGGGAAGGCAGCAAAAATGCCCAAGGCTATCCTGAATAATGTGTGCAAGAAAGGATAGATGGCCAGTTATTCCAAAATGCTTCATACTGTAGCAGAGGTGTAGAAACCCATGGTAAACCTGTGTGTCCTCAAGGAGAACAAGTCTGCAGGCTGTCACATTGGCCCATTACACAGACACACTCAACCAACCACAAATTTGACTTCAAAAGCTTTGAAGACTAACATAATGTCAACCTTTTATGAAAAAAAGATGCCCTTAATGGGGAAGAGAGGGGTGAGGAGGAAACATTTTTTTAAAATCCTCTTTCCCAATTCTCTTCACTGTCCCAAATTTCTCTTCTCTGATTTTTTTTTAACTCCAGCCTATAATGAGCTTCCCTTGTCTCATCTGTCTCACCCTTTAGAATACTCTCTTTTAAGCTCTAAGTCCTATCCTATACTAATTTAGATTCCTCAGCATCCTCCCTTCATCTTCTCTGTCCAGCCTCCACAATCAGCCCCCAAGACATAAAATCAAAGAAGCAAGAGAGTGAGAAAGACCATGAAGATTTACCCCAAACCATTGTTTTCCTATTGCACTAGTATTTGATATAATTATCTCATTTATAGTCAGATATTGCTTAACAATGGGGATACGTTCTGAGAAATGCATCATTAGGCTATGTCATCGTTGTGTGAACACCACAGGTGGTATAACCTACTACCCACCTAGACTATATGGTACTAATCGTAAGGCACCGTCATATATGCGGTGCATCGTTGACTGAAATACCGTTATGCGGCACATGATCATATTAACATTTGTGCTTTAGCTATCTTGATATTCTCACATTTTCTTGGAACAAAAATAGTAGGGTAAAATGTTCTCAAAAAAATGAGCCAGAGAAAATATATGTAAAGAAGGATGGCTGGGCACTCCACAGAATATATCGGGTGAGGTCACCTCACTTTACTGCTGCCTGTTGGGGACGGTGATGGCACTGGGCCCTCTGCAGTGCTGACTAATTTGATTCACACCAGCTCAGTGAAGAGACCAGGACTTGGAAAGCGATAATGTCATAAACCTAGAGAATTGAGAAAGTTAATACACAATGGGTTCCCTCTCCCCAAAAGAGTTGTGTTTTAAAATTGCTCAAAAGAATCTATGCTGTATTAATTTCGATTATATATATGTTATTAGATTATATATATATATTAGCTAATACTATATACAGTTTATAAAACCATATATATGGTTTAATTTTTTCTAACTAGCTAGTGCAGGATAGTTAGATGATGATGATGATGATAGATAGTTAGATGTTAATTAACAGCCTCCTTCTTAAGGGGTCTTACTTCTGGACATTCTCTCCTCTGCATATTACTTCTAAAAAGGTCTTTCAAAGCACGGTTACAGATTATGCCACACCACATCTCAAAACATTCAATGATTCCTCATTTCTTTGAGAATAAAATCCAAACTCCTCAGCTTAGCCTTCAAGGTCTTCTGTGATCTGATACCTGTATGCATTCCCAGTCTATCTCCCATGGATTCTGCTCACGGACCCTGGGCTCCAAGCAAACCAGACCTACTCACTATTCCTTCAAATAATGCCTATACTTAAAGACTCACGTGACTTTACTGAGAGTCACCTTTACCTGGAATGTGACCCTCAGCTGCAATCTGCACGTGCTGAAATCCTACTCCAGGCTCAGGCCCAGCTCCATACTGCGTCCTCTGAGTGTTTCCTGAGACTCTGGAACTGGTCTCTACGCCCGTCGCTCTCCTTGTTTCTCTCTTACTAGCATGTTTTGTCTTATGATAATTTGAGTACTGGCCTTATCTCTGTTTCTAGTTCCAGCAAGAATAGAGCTTGCTATTCCTGGCATTTTCCACAACTGACGCAGTAACCTACACATAGAAGATATTCAACAAATATGTATTCAAATAATTAGCCTAGACAACCTGGTTTCTCAAATGAAACTATAATTTCACTGGGTTCTGTCATCTGTCCATAAATTTTCTATAGCAACAGTAATGAATCATAGTTTCTTTGTTAATAAATTACAGGAAATTTGACACCTGAAAACTAATGTAATTGATGAATTCAACTGAAATAAAATATAAAAATATATCGCTAGAGACTTAAGCTGAAGGGCATACAGCATAATTTGACCAAATGCATTGACATACAGTTGTGCAATTGCTAATATTTAGAATGAGTTTTTGCTATTATCTCCTTTTATAGGGAGATATAAAAATCATAAAATTTTTACGAAATGCTACAGTGGGGCTACGTTAATAATTTCCAAGCAAATAAGTATTACAGGGTCCTTCAAATACATATATATTCTGTACTTCTGTGTCCATTCAGGAAAACATTAAGTTAATGGGGTTCTCTACAGCTTACAGCTAGCCCAAAAAATCAAAATTAAGGGTAACAACCAAATTAAACAGTGAATAGAACAGACAAAATTATCTCTACTCTCATGGAATTTACATTCTAGTAGTTTCTAGAAGTAAGTGAGATAACACACATAAAGCATTTAGAATCTTTGGTACAAAGTGAGAGTTCAATACATATCATCTATTATTCTTTCATTAGTGTTCTCTCTTCTTAAACTGTTGCTTTGCAGTTCATACTAATGTAATGTAAGGCAAAAAGCAATATAGAAAAAGATGTCAGAACTTTTTCAGCATGCTAGATCATATCTCCTAGTCTTTCTTTTTTTTATTATAAAATTTACTTCAGTTTTAATGTTTCTGAATTGCCCTTCAGTTCGTGGAAACCTAACAAACAAATCTAGAGAAAGTGCAGGTTTTATTGTTAAATAGTATTACTCTTCTTTGCTTGATTAAAATTTATCAGTGAATAACACTAAGCCCAGAATTACACAATTATATACTAATAAAGTATGTTAAAGAGTTTTAGATCACTTTTTGATTGACTGCTAAAAATGCACATTTTTGAAAGTTATCAAATTTTTCCATTGTTATTTTTTTTAAAAAATATATCTATGAAGCCCTTTCACTTTGTTCCTAATTGATGTGGTCGGTGATATACCGCCAAAAAGAGAGGATCAGAAGAAGGACAAAAATGCTTTCCAGTTACAGAAGAGTCATATCTATAAACTACTGGGCCGATGTATTTCACACACTCCACAGAGGTTTGTGGGAATTATACTTTATCTTAAGTTATGTATATTTTACTGAAAGTCACTACCTTCAAAAGATGTCTTGTTCTTTCATAAACTTCTTTATTTTTTCTTTTAGTTAAACGTCTTTGCCCTAAATTGTTGTGTCTGAGAGATGTTGTTAATTGTTGGACCCGCCGCTGTAGAATCAGAAAAGAGTAAATGTCTTTCCTTTGGCGTATAATAGTTGGGCACCCCAGTGTCAAAAGGACGTAGGTGATTTGGGAGCATTTCAGAACATTCCAGAGACTTCCCATTTCCCTCTCACCTCCACTTATGGAATCCCAGGAGTTCAAGATGCTTAGGTAATTAACTCTCCCTCAATAGGGGGTTTCTAGAGCACCAAGTGTGTTCTTAAAAATTAGCTTTGGAAAATTGACGTGGTGAGTCTTTTCTCATTACCTCTGGAGACATTTTCTTTATTGTTCACATCAAGGAAGAATATGCAATCATGTACACAGAGGCAAATAGATAGACGTTAAAGACATTTAAAAGGCAATATTAGATATACTACATATTTCTATGGGTTCTAAAGAGGGAGAATTCTAAGGATCTCAAGTCGATTTTCTCTTTTTACAAATATGAAATTAAAAATGGGCTGGAATAAGAAGAAAAATAATTCTGATTTGTCATCCACAACTGCAACCTCAAAGACACATTAATACGAAAGTTTAATTTAATTTTATTTTTCTTCCTTAATACTTCTGGAAACATCAACTTCTTTCCATCCTTGATTTTGGTCACGGTCAACACTCCCCACGTTATTTCAGTAGCCTGCCCACTGTTCTTCATGCCTCGCACATGGTCTGGGCCGCCTTAACTCTGCTGTCTGCTATTAAAGAACAAATCAAATGCATCCAGTTAATTATCACTGTAGCACAGATCTGACCACAGCACTCTCCTGCCATGGCTTTCCATTACTTTATAAAGTCCAAGCCACAGCCCTTCGTGATCTGGTTCTTACTCCCCTCTCCTCTCTCTCATCTGTTGCTTCCTCTCCTTCCCACTCCAAGCTACGTGCGATTGTGTGAAACCCCTGTACTCTCTTAACTCCAGACTCTTCTATATGCTGTCATTTTTCCCAGGAATATCCTTCCCCAGCTTTGCGAAGCTAACTCCTATCCTTCTGTCGGGAATCAACTAAAGAAAGAATCTCCTATAAGAAACCTTCTCTTACCCTTTGTCCACCTCCCCCACCCTAAGACTTGGGCTAAAAGTCTCTTCAGTGTGCTCAAACTGCCACACCTAATTACCCCTATCAGTGTTCATAGTCAATACTATTTTCGTAAATTTTCCTTTCTAATCTATTGGACTTATAAGCTCCCAGGTCAGGGTCTGAGTCTAGCTCTCCTCCATCTCACCAGTGACTGGCAGGCCCTGATTTCTCAATACACATTTATTGAATGAAGGGTTTGTAATTACGCACAAGACATGGTCCTGGGTCCTGAAATGGCTTGTGAGCTTTGCCACCTGTGGTGAAACAGCTAGTGTAGTAGTGACCTAAGAGAACTATTTTGAACTGAATTTAGATTAAAGAAATTGGAGAATTTCTCCCGTGATGGCTAATTTTATGAGCCAGTTTGACTGGGACATGGACTGCCCAGATATTTGGTTAAATATTATTCTGAATTTGTCTGTGAAGATGTTTCTGAAAGAGATTAGCATATGAGTTGGGGGATTGAGTATAGCAGATTGCGCTCCTCAGTGTGAGTGGGCCTCCTCCAAGCTGTTGGAGGCCCAACTAGAACAAAAGGTGAGGTAAGGGAGAATTCACCCTGTCTGCCTGACTCTTTTCAGGCTGGGACACGGTCTCATCCCGTCCCTGGGCTGGAGCTACATCATCGGCTCTGCTGGGTCTCCAGCTTGCAGACAGCAGACCGTAGGACTTCTCAGCCTCCATACTCGTGTAAACCAATTCCTCCTAATAAATATCTTCTATTGGTTCTGTTTTTCTGGAGAACTCTGGCTAATACACATCCTCCGCAAAAGCTGTAAGTTTGTTTCAAACTAGAATCAGGCAGAGGAGGACTTTTCACCCGCAAAATGATGTAATGACTAAAAGGAGAAAAGAAGGCTCAGTATCCTTTCCTAAGCTCCCCGATATGTGGAATTCTCAGTAAGATATTTTCCCTTCAGATCCAAACCCAGTGAAATAATGTAAATTGTTTTAATGCAGATGAAGATTATACTATGAGGATAAATTCTAATTCACTTACCAGAAAGCAACTGTATGGCAAGTGCAGTGTAGGAATCAGTGAAATTTTCTCTGCCAAGAGCCAGCTGGTAAATATATTAGGCTTTGTGGGCCACGCCACCTCTGTCACTACTACTCAACTATGCTTTGTGGTGTGAAAGCCGCCACCAACAAGATATAAATAAATAGGCACGGCTTGTTCTAATAAAACTTTATTTGCAAAAATAGGTCACGGGCCAGTTTGTGCCTACAGGCCATCTCTTGCTGACCACTGGTGTAGCAGTTTCGATAGAGCATAGACTGTAAAGTCAGGCAGCCTGTGTTCGAGTTCTGAATTCACCAATTATATGCTCTGTAACCATGTGCGGGCCACTTCAACTCTATTAACAAAGCATCCATCTTCTGGGTTTGTTGTGAGAATTGAATGAACTGCTTGCCTCAGTTGCTTAGGAAAGGATCTGAAATATAGCAAGTGGTATAGAAGCTTAGTTATCATTATTCTTTTCAGCTCATTTTCTTTGGGACTTGAAGAGTTGGGTTTTTTTAATACACCACCTATTTTCAAGAAAGAATTTAAAGTAGGCTAAAAAGAAGTTATAGTAAGTTTGATAGAAGTTTTATAGAAGAAAGTTTTCAGTATCATTGTTGATGCAATCTGGAACTTTGGAATGTTACTGCAAATATTATTTAGTAATCTCACTCTTAGTCATGTATCTTCTTTAGCAACAAAGAACATCTTATTGCGGTGAAGGCTGAGAAACTGTCTTGAGAAAAATGCAGTTTAGATAAGACTTGGGAAAAAGAAATTTTTAGCTACTTCAGTGGCTAAGCTTTCTTGCCTAATTTCTCAAGGTTTTGGCATTTCGTTTTCCCCAATTACTCAATTTCGTCTTTTCTGATTCAGAATCTTGCAGTTGTTTAAACTAATAGGAAATAACCTAGTATAAACATAGCCATATTTATTTCTCCTTAAGCTCAGTCATAAATATTTCACCCGGAATTATCTTTTCTTTCTGTCGCTTTGATCATTTTACACTCACCCTGAAAAACCTGTAAGTAGCTTTTCATTCTCCTGTATACATGATGACCAAGTGCTTCATCTTGGAGTTCACAGCTCCTCCGTTCAGATTTCTCAGGCCCCTCCCTACCACCCCTTACTCCCCCACCAGCCCAGCCTCTCCACCCAGATAGGGAAGCACGTCAGCCTTTCATCTGCGCATTCCCAGGACCTGAGCTATGTCTGGAATGCTTTCTCCCTCCCCTTGATGGGTTCCCTCCCTTCTATCATTTATGGAGCTTATCAGATCACACTTT
This sequence comes from Equus przewalskii, assembly GCF_037783145.1. Taxonomy (NCBI): domain Eukaryota; kingdom Metazoa; phylum Chordata; class Mammalia; order Perissodactyla; family Equidae; genus Equus; species Equus przewalskii. The sequence continues at coordinate 16,422,828 of NC_091838.1, read as the reverse complement.
CTTCTCAACCTTCCCCACACAACCGAATATGCAGAATTCGTTCCCTGCCCCTCAAGATGCCTTTGGAAGAGAGGAAATTTTACTTACAAATGCAGGGGTGCGTGCACCACACAGTACTTTACACTTTTTTATTGTGATTCTCTAGTCTTTGCATTATATATGATCTGAATGTCATTTTTGAAGATAGGGCCCTCCATTATTGATTGCTAATTCTAATAAGATGGATTGGGAATCTTACTGTGTCCCCTGGTAGACGTGTCGGCCCTCTGGAGCCAGGTCCTCTAGACTCACAGAGATACAAGAACAGGAGGCACAGATTCCCCAAAAAGTTCACTGGCAGTGAAAGTAAGTGACAATATGTGGTAAGTAGGATGGCCCCGAAAGATGTCCATGACCTAATTTCTGGAACCTTTGAATATGATGTTACCTGGCGAAAGAGACTTTGAAGATTTAATTAAAGTTATGACCTTTCAGATAGGAAGACTACCCCGGATTATCTGTGTGGGCCCGATGTGTGATTACATATAATTATTTGCTTATATGAGCCTTTGAAAACAGAAAACTTCCTCTGGTTTGAGTAAGAGAGATGCCGCAGAGGGGAAGTCATAAAGATTCAAAGTAGGTAGGGACTCGACCTGCTGCTGCTGGAGGAGAGCCACATGGAAAGCATGAGAAGGAATGCAGGAAGCCTCTAGCAGCAAAGGCCAGCCCCCAGCTAACAGCAGCAAAGAAATTTGGACTTCAGTCCCACATCTGCAGAAATGCATACTCCAGGAACCGAATTCAGCCAACAGCCTGCATGAGCTTGGAAGTGGATTCATCCCCGGAGCCTCCAAAATATGTATAGGCCTGCCGATACCTTGATTTTGGGTTTGGGAGACTAAGCAGAGACCAAGCCTAGAGAACTGTGAGATAATAAGTAGGTTTGTTTTAAGCCACTAAGTTTTTGATAATTTGACAACGGCAGCAATGGAAAATTTATACACGGGGGCACTCCTCCTTTGAACATTCGGTTTCCCAACTTGTGTGTTCTACCTATTGTAAACAGAGCACCATAAAATGGTTGACCATTTAAGATGTATACTGTGTCCTGGAGGATGGCTCCCCATTCTCACAGAGTCTCATTACCGAATTATTTCTCCACATTGCTTCAGCGGGCCATTCCAATACCCCATCAGCTTGGCAACTTCTGGGGGTGTAGCATGTGGTACAACCAATGGATCTCACAGTTATGTGGTCATTGTCTCACCATAAGCCTTCAGATAGTAGTGCTGGCTAAGATCCGATGAGAAGGAAAGGGAAACGCTTACCCAGAGTATTTATCAATTATAATTAATTAAGATAAATTACAGCCCCTTCCAGAGCAGAAGAGGTTCAGGGTAATCAACTTGCCACCATACGGCTAGTTGATTTTCTCAAAGGATGGGGCTGCACTAGGGGCTCAGTGTTTTTTCTGTGTTGCTAGCAGATAGGACATCAACAGCCTCAGAAGCTAGACCAGTCTTGGTGAGCGGAAGTCCGTGCTGGTGGGCTCATGCATAGCACTCATCCCTGCTACCATGGCTACTGCATGGATTAACTCATTGTGTCAGCCCTAAGGTGGTTAATGATAAAAGTTACCTATGTCAACTGGCTGTTTCTTCTGCCAACCTAGTTGCTTAGTGCCTTTCCTTGGTAGACATCTTTTGTGGGTGTTAATATGTAATTCAAAGATGTTCTCACTTTGCAGAAGGCATGGACCTCTCCAAAAGCTAGAGGTCCAAATCCTAATTATCCTACTGGAGTTTGCCATAAAGTTCACCTGGCATCTTTTCCACCGCAGATACCTTTAACAGCTTAGAGTCTGCTGGTCATTTAGCCCAAGTGACAGGGCTACTTGTATCACTGCCTGGACTTGCTACAGAGCCTTATTCTACTATGGTTCCCACTCTAGAGTGATAGCTTTTCTTGTCCCTTGGTGAATGTACTAAACTAGTGTTCTCAAGTGTGGAATATGCTGCTTCCAGAACCCAAAAAATCCTACAAGCATAAGACCTAATGGATGTACAAGACCCCTTGTACTTCCTTCTTATTTGTGGAAAGTATGAGATACAATAATTTGTCCTTTATTTGGGAAGTGATGTCTTGGCATGCCCCAGACTATTGAACTCCTAAAAACTTTACTGTTGTAGTTGACCCTGAATATTTATAGAGTTTATGTCACATCTTCTGGAGCATGTATCTCACCAACGGCTCCAAAATACATTCTATTCTTGCTCATCTATCACTGTTAACATGATGTCATCAGTATAGTGGACCAGTGTACTGTTCTGCAAAACGTCCAGATGCTGCCTGTCCTTTGGACTGTCTAGTGACAAAGAGGAGAATTATCAAAGCCCTGGGGCAAGACTTCAAATGCATTCTGTGGTTGGCCACCACTAAGAGATCTACTAAACAGGGATTGTAATTTTTTTGAAGACTCCAAGCCATTGGAAATTTCTAGTATCTTTCCTTTCATCTATTACTACCTTTTGTGTGCCCTACATGAAAACACCAGCCCTCAATGGAGAATGTAGCGAAAGATAGTCTCTGAGGCTGTTGTAATTAGTGGTTGAAGCTAAGAGATGATAAGGCCTGGTGGTTTCCCATACCTCAGTGGGACACCACTGTCTTGTGTCTGGTCTTGTGCTTTGTAGATCCAGATTGGTCTCTAGGAAACCAAGCTGTGTTAGAAGAAACTCCCAACATGCTGATTTATGCCATTGCACCTAATTCCCAGGACACATCCTAATAGTAGAGTATCAGAGAATGCTACTAGAAATGACAAAGATGCTTGGCACGATGAAAAAAAGAAAGAAAAGATTGAATTCTGTCTAAAGGGATAGGTTATCTGGATATAGTAAAGCTGAAAGAATTGTCCAGTTCTACTATGCAATATATATGTCCAGCACTTATGTTTCTTATAGACTTATGCCAACCAGTTAGTCCATTTAATGCTTAAGTAGTACTGGCTAAACAACACTGACAATTGTTTACTAATCAACTGCCCTTTTGAATGGTCCTTATCAAACACCAAAACCTTCTGCCGTTACATTACTTCGTTACGATTTCCAGAATTATAGTTTATCATTAGACACATTTCTAATTAGCTTTTTTTTTTTTTTTTTTTGCTGAGGGAGATTTGCTCTGAGCTAACATCTGTTGCCAATCTTCCTCTTTCTGCTTGAGGAAAGTTTGCCCTAAGTTAACATCTGTGCCAGTCTTCTTCTATTTTGTATGTGGGTCACTGCCACAGCATGGTCACCAACAAGTGGTATAGGTCCACGCCCAGGCCACCAAAGTGGAGCGTGCTGAACTTAAGCACTAGGCCATGGGGCTGGCCCCTAATTAGCTTCTTAATGAGATTTTTCAGGAGAGACGATGCCAATGATCAGAAAAACAGCTAAACGTGATATTGTACCTTAAGCTGGCTTGCTACTCAGGAGATCTCTGGAAATGGTGAATTCTTTCCACCTTCTATTGTGAAATAGACACTTTTGGACATTATGTCTAAATTTTTATGAGTCTAGTCATTGGGTTCAGAGGTAGAAGTATATCCTTCTGTCTTGAACTTTATTCTTTGACTGTCTTCTTATTTAATGTACTGCGAGCGTAAGGCATAGGGCCCTCCTGCTGCCCTGGACCCTAAGACCTTCCCTGGGACGCGCTCTGCATAAGAAGGATGAGAAGCAAGGCGACGGTTTCTCCTTCAACTACATGTGGAGGACTGCACCTCAGGCCTGGAAGGGAGCAGCAAAAGAACCTAAATGATAATGCAGGCCTCGAGGAAGGGTCGGAATTCCATTTTCAGTGTGGGTATGTGATTTATTGCACAGGCTTTTATAGTTGCTGAAACTTAATGTGAAAAAAATGAGTTTGTAGATGGGCAAAAGCAAAGCAGCATATTTTAGGAGGAAAACATTAAAAAACAATAATAGCAGTTAACACTTACTGAGTGCTTACTATTTGCCAAGAACTTGAAAAATGTTTTCCTTGTGTTATCTCACTGAATCCTCACAACCCTACATGTTCTATAATTATTTCCATTTTTAAGTTTACCCCCTTTCTGCCCCAATATTTATTTAATTAAATATAAACTCAATCTAGACTTTAAGTCCCTGTGCAACGTGTCTCCACCCTGCCCTCATTAACCATGTCTTTCATTTTCTGCATTCGGATGCTTTGACATCTGGGACCTTGCTGAGCCTGGAGAGACCGCCCCTCTCCTAAATTGCTGAAAATAGTAAACAACTCAACCTCCAGCACGATTTTCAAATGCAAACCAACAAATCCAGAGCCCACGCACCCAACCACCTCCTTTATCAGTCTCTCACACTCCAGGCCACTATTGCCCTGCCCTAGTCACACAAGGGTCAGGTACCAGACAATTAGGGACAATCTCTATGCCCCACAGCCCAGAGAAATTATTCAAACTATCCAGTCCTAAGCCTGCTTACCTGCCTTGCCCATTCCTTTCTACAGAAATCACAATAAAGCCTCTTGTCCACATTTCTCTCCTGTTCCTTCTGCCTCCTGATTGACCCTGGTGCTTTCCTTGTGGTCCCTCCTGCATGGCATGCCATGCCTCCTGTTCCTAAGTACTCTTTCTGATGTAACTTCTCCCATCGTTTGTGGAAACTTCCTTCTTGGCTTCCTTCATTTGTACCACTGTTCATGCTATTCCCCTGTGCCAATTGCATATGCTCTTCCCTTACAATGACCCCATCATCTTCTCCAGTATACACTCTCCTCTCCCTCTTTTACAAGATTCCTAAAGGATTTCAGAGGAACCACATGAATAGAGTTCTTAAGGAAGAGTGGAAGTTCCCAGGGAGAGAAGCGAGATAGAACTTGTGAGGTTAAGCAATGCCAACAGCATGAACGAAATATGCAGAAGCACGACAGCTCATGAGAGTGTTTGGGGACTGCAGTCTGATATGCTGGCATCAGTAGTTCATAGTCAGGGATGCTTCTTAGAGTCATCTACGAAATTTTTTCAAAATATACATGGCCAGGCTTCAGCACCAAGAATGCTTGTTTAGTAAGCATATCAATCAGGAGACCAACAGAAAAGAAATGGCAAAATAAAAGTGGATAATTTACGGATAAATTAATATAAGTACTCTTTACCAAAGAATGGGAAAAGAAAGAGTCATTACCAGAACCCAGATTGGTCAGCTTTATAGAAGCGGCTGCCTAATAACCTTCAACAGAGGACTTTAGCCAATGGAGAGTGACATCACTCTGCAGGCAGAGAGGCTGAGAAACAATGACCTAATCTCATTTTCCTCCTGGTCTTTTCCAGCCATCCATTGAGAAAATCTAGCCAGAAGCTAGAGAGCCAGGAAGTCTGTTGTTGCAGCTGGTGAAAATCAGCTTCCTTGGGCACAGAGCATGGTGGAGAAGGGTGGACAGTGGATCTGGATGGCTAACAGGAAGACCCCTCACACAAGTATGGGAAGGAGCCTGAGCATGAGTGTTTTGAAATAGCTCCCAGGTGACTGTCCACTTTAATGGCTCCATAGCCAATTGACCCTGTGTCATTCATTTACTCATTCATTCAAGAAATATCATTTAGCACCTACTATTTGTATGACCCAATGCTGGTTGCTGGGGAAACAGTTGAATAAAACAGGTAAAATTCCTTCTTTCAGCCATTTCATGATTCCCTGGGGCCATAGCCATTGCATGACACACATTACATAGATATGTTCTTATTATTCCATCTACATAGCTGATATTTGCTTCTAGGCTGCCACAACCCACCCTGCCATCATGCTTCCAGGCCATATTCTTCTATCTGGGTCACTGTCACCAATGACTACTACCTTCGCACAGTCATTCTGCTCAAGACAACCCCAGCTCAGAATGGACAAAGAAACTCTCCTCTGTTGCTAAGCTCTTTTAGAAAAGCCTTATTGCAAGATTACTTAGAACTCAAGTTGTTAAAGTGCTTTTAACTTTTTAAAGTAGATTTCCTTCCCTCAGAACATACCTTTGTCATTAGGATGGCAAGATGATATGGGATTCAAGCAATGGCCCTAACACTGTACCTGACACCACCACTGACTCTGTGGTTGAATCTAACCTTTCTTCCTTCAGGTTGGGTTTTCTCCCAGGTACCAAATACTTTTTTTTTCTTTTCCCTGGAAAGAATCTAAATGTAATTCAGTTGATGCAAATAGATGCAAAGAGTGATAGAGAGAGGCCATCCAGTTTTCCTTGGACTCAGCTAGGACCCAGATGACTTACCATACTCAGTAATTTAGACTTTATCCTATAGGGAGTGAAGAGCCATAAGTTAGAGTCAGAGAGAGACCTTTCAGAGGAATTCGCAAGCATTCATGCTCCACCATTTAGCAATATGAGTAAATTGTCTTCTGGGAAATGTTGACGCAGAATATATTGTGACATAAAAACAACAGTCTCAAGTTGGTAATACTATTTTTCTCCCAGAAGAAATTAAAAAATCATCAGTTTTGGTGATGCCTAGGGGACTTATGAAAGGGAATTTGTCCAAGGGACTCCCAGGATTAAGGTTTAAGTTATGGAAACAACCATAACTGTTGATTTGCTTTTAGTAAGTACTAAACTGGAGTCCCAGGCCTTGATGGGGTCAATGGGATGTTTACCCAGGATTTACTCTAGAAGCACATAAGATTCAAGAGTCTGGTGAGAGTAACCTTTGGGAGGAAATCCTTGAAACAAGCATTATTAAACAAGAAGTTTGAGAAGCAAGTATTAGGTTTAGACAATAAGGCAAACAATGGCAGATTAAAATGATGAAGTCTTCTGAATATTGTGAGATTATTTTGCTTCCAGTTTGTGTTTATGAGTTCTGTGCCATACAACCTACCAAAGCTTGTTATTTCATGCCATTGAGGGCTTTCAATTTTGACCTAGCATTCAATCCTAAGGCACCACTACGGCAATTTCTTCCAGTTGTGATCACACAGCACATTTTCTTCACATATGTTTGATGTTCACACCATATTATCCACTCAAGTCTTGGTTTATCTTTTCAAAATTCTATTATCTGTATATCTTCTTGTGTACTTTTATCTCCAAGACTCTCTCAGCAAGCAGAGTCTCTATGTGCTATATCTAGTTTACTGACAATTGCAATTAGAAATTTAATAAGTGGATGGTGATGGAAGATGAACACAGTACCCCAAAGCCATCCAGTTGCCCATTTTGGAGATTGCAGCATGTCTAAGACCTATTTTTTTCTCTTAGTTTTCAGATTAGTTTAACACATATTCTGATACCCAAAATATTGGTATATAAAATTCTGATAAGCATTTTATGATCCTAAGCTTTTGAGACCTTTCATTTCTCTCAATAATATTGATCTACATTAACGTCTAAAGTCACTAGTTTTTATCTTTTGCAATTTGGTAATTCTCAGAGTCCATTAACTAAGCCTATAAGATTAGAATGTTTTGCTAATAAGACAGCGAGACAATAAATCAAGAATCTTTTTTCTGCTAAAGAGACAGCAAGAACCACTTCCAAAGAGATTAATCCATAAATGTCACATGCCCTTTGGTTGAAATGAGAAGTTAAATGAAAAATAATTGATCATCATATTTTACTTTGCAAGGATTATAAACTTTTTGCAAACACTGTTATTTATCAGATCTTTCATTAGCAGCGTTAAAAAAAAAGTGCAATTGAAATTTTATCAAACAAGTTTAACAAAAAATGCAAAAAAAGTTTAACAACTAAGGTTTAGTTAAAAGCCAAGCATAAAGTTGCTCCTAAATTCTGTTTTCCATTCTTCCTCACCGCCCCCTGCCCCTTTCTAAAAATTTCATTTTCTTCCTCACCAATGGCTCATAATAACAGCTTTGTCTGGCCTCTGAATTCTTCCTTGTCATTTAATGCCAGCTAGAGGCTTGGGGAGCCCTGGCTTCACTTCTCGCTTTTAACTTCTCCAGACTGTAGGTCATTAATTGTTCAGTAAAGAGCTGAAGATCAGATAAAGTTGCTTAACCCCTCCCAGGCCAATGGCCCTTGCAGCCTGCCATCTCTTCTTTGCAAGTCATTCTGCTTCCCTCAGAGCTGTTGTGTGGTCAGCTCTGCAGGGTTTCAAACAGTATCCTTTTGTTGAACTCAATCTTCCTTCTCTGGGGCGCTAAAAGGGTTAAGTAACATTAAAATAAAAATTTATTTGCCCTTTACCCTTTTTATCAGTTGTGCTCTGGTTTGGATGTATACGGCCTTTCTCCTTCCTTGCTTTCCCTCAGAGACCTTCACATTTATGGCTAATGGATCTGTTAAAGAGGAGGGTGTTACGTCCTTGGGCTGTAATTTAATATAGCTCTTTTGTTTACTTTATTAATTAACTCATTAACTGCCTCTTTCACCCAAATTATTTGTGGTGCCTTATAAGAACACACTCTACAGGAAATAGGGGTGGAGAGTATTGTGTGTGTGTGTGTGTATATATATATATAAAATTCTCACTACAGAAAAAAGTACAAATATAAAATGTGCACTACAGAGAGTCAGAGGCAGAAATATATATGTGGAACTATGTGTAATTAACATGTTAATAATATTAATATATAAAATATTAATTATATAACATATAATTGATTATATAAAATACTCTTATATAGAGAGAGGCATGTTAAATAGAAATAGAGTATAATAAAACCTATACAAACCAGTTCTCATATGAGAAACTGAAAATTAAGGTATGTGTTCTGAGTAGATTTTGATACTTGCATTAAAGTTACTTTTTGAACAAAAAACTTAGGAAAACTTATCCTGGCAAAGCCAAATGATAAACATGCAAAGCTGACATCTCCTTTGCCCCAGCTTCCCCTCAGCTACTCACATTTAATTTCCTTAATGGTTCTACCTTTTTTTGAAAAGTGAAAGGACTTTGTAAAGATAAGGGTACATTAGAGCCCATTAACACCATTAGGGCAAGCGTCTTAAAGAAAATCTATTGAATATAACAAAAATGCTGAATTTCTACTCTCTTATGCATTTTTTTTTCATTGAGCTCCTAGGACCACAGCCAGGTGGAGTACATTTCAAAGCACCTTAACACCATTTATGTTTTACTTGTGGGATGTCAGGACCACAGATAAACTTTGGGAAGACAGAACCATTTCGTTAAATCTGGTATCACGTCACGTGACATCAGCTGCACACAGACAGTTTCCAGCTGGAAAAATCCTTGGGTTCCATTTACACTTCTAAACTGTGGTCTTTTCTCTGAAAGCTCTCACTAGACCCTCAGCACAAGGCTTGCTGGGTTGCCTGTATGAAGACTACAGGAGACCACACCTTTACTTTTCTTTCTAGAAAATTGCATGGAGCCTTAACAAGTTTGTTGTAGGGTCACAGGATTATTGTCACACAGTTTTAAATTTAATAAGGTTAAAGAAGGAAAATGCAGTCACGTTAAGGGAACTATTGTAGTTACACTCTTACTTCTATTTATTGCCACTTCCCTACTCCTTTTTTTCACCTCTAAGGAGAGACCAAACAATGACTATCTTATATCTATGAGGATTTGATGCTCAAGAGCGAGAAAGGAAATTTTAAGAAAGAGAAAGGAGAATTTCTTTCCCCCCTACTAGGAAAAAAATAGCTCATGTGAGTTTGTACCTCCTTGAATAAATAAGAACTCACTCAGGTTTATTTTAACCCCAACCCTTAGCATTGTATCTTTTGCTGTTTGGTTAGGTCACTCTTGTATTCTCACTTTTATACCTGTTATTCTTGCACCTATAAATTTCTTATTAATCATTCTTAACACTTACAGTTTACAGTAGTTGTTCACAACCATTTTCCAGAAGTCACTCAAGAAAGATGAGGTTATATGTGAGAAAAAATTCCTATGTAACCTTCACTGACTCCTAGATATAACGTCACTCATGTATGCCCCTACCAAAAAATTAAAATACCATAATACAAATTAATGAACGTAAGAGAGGGATAACCTTGAATACAATCTGCTGTCTTTATTATAAATAATTTATAAATTTCATTTCTTTCACTTGTAAGACATGCCTAAGGCAGTAAGGCAAACCCATATATCATGACAGTAGTGATTAAGAGTGTAGAGTAGAGGGGCCAGCCAGGTGGCGCAGTGATTAAGTTCACACCTTCTGCTTCGGTGGCCCAGGGTTCACCAGTTTGGATCCTGGCTGCGGACCTATGCACCACTTGTCAAGCCATGCTGTGGCAGGTGTCCCACATATAAAGTAGAGGAAGATGGGCACGGATGTTAGCTCAGGGACAACTTTCCTCAGCAAAAAGAGGATTGGTGGCAGATGTTAGCTCAAAGACGATCTTCCTCAAAAAAAGAGAGTGTAGAGTGGCGTCAGGCAGTTTCGGTCTGACAGCCACCTGTGCGATTCACTAGCTGTGAGACGTTGGACAAATTACTGAACTTCTCTCATTTTTGCAGCCCATAAAATGAGAACAAGAATAGTATACACTTGATAAGATTCTTAAAAAGATCGAAGGACATAACATAGGTAACAAGCTAAGCACACTGCCGGCACATACTAAATAAACACTCTATTAAGATCCTCTGGTTTAGAGACGTTCTAGCACTAAAAACTTTAGTTCAAAAATATTAGTTCAGGTATTGAAAACTTCCAGTTATAAAGGAGAAACAAGGTCTAGACTTGGTCTTCTACTGTAACCAATTTATAAACTAAACAAAATATATGAAACACGTATTTTCAGACCTCGAACAATAAGCAGAACAGGACTGTGATCTTAGAGGGGAAACAAATGAAGTGAATTCTATGATTGTTCCAGCTTTTTACCTGGAGATATTTTCCAAGACTGTAGCATAAGTTGGGAAGCTAAGCAAAGAAGGCTGAGTTAAGACATAGCTTGGAGTTAAGTGCCAAAGTGGCTGGAATTTCTCGGTCATATTACTTGAGAGGAAGGAGTTACTCAAAGAAAGAGCTCCAGAATTCTGTATGATGTTCACTTGACTCTTTGGATGATTGCCAATCTGTGCATGCTTAGAGTAAAATTCTATCACGCTAGACAAAGAACAACATCTGGTGAAACAATATTACCAAAAATCTGTAAACCAAACAATTCTCAGTGCTCACACAAGCCCAGGAATCATTCAAGTTTTCATCATCTGGAGTGGGGAGACCACAGAGGACATACAGGACATTCTGTAAGGACCCTCCACAAAGTCAAACCATAGTGGTGGGACAGAACGAGACTTAAAGTGGCATTAACTCTACACCTGCCCACCCTCAAAATGACAAAACTAATCAACAAATAACTTCACTTCCTGCCCAAATACATTACAAGGTTTTTAAAGACATTCAACAAAATCTAGTACTCAAAAATGGACAATTATGCTGTGCAGCATCCAATCAAAAATTAGTTGGCATCTGAAGAAGCAAGAAAATATGACTCATACCCAAGAGAAAAATAAGAAAATGGAAATAAATGTTAGAGATTATGGAATTAGCAGACACAGATGTTATATAAACTATTATAAATATGCTTAAGGATTTAAGGAAAAGTGTGAACTTAATGAGGACTGAAATTAGTGGAACAAATGGAACGTTTAAAAAAGAAAAAGAAAATATCTATAGTAAAATTTTATTGGATGGAATTCATAGCAAATCAGATACTTCAAAAGAAAAGATCACTGAACTTGTAAATGTAGCAATAAAACCATCTAAAATGAAGCACAGTGAGAAAAAAAGACTGAACAACAACAAGAAAAACCCCAGAATCATAGTGACTTTGGGGACAATATCAAGCAATCTAACATTTGTGCAGTTGGAATCCCAATAGAAAAGGAGAGAGGACAGACAGAAAAAAAATTAATGAAATGATGAGTGAAAACATTCATAATTTGACTAAAGTTATAATCCTATAGTTGAAATAAACTCCATAAGCCTCAAGTTGGATAAACCAAATAGCAAACAAACAAAAATACATCAAGGTATATCACAATCAAATTACTTAAAATCAATCATAACGAGAAACTGAAAGGAAACCATAGGGGAGAAAAAGGCACATGACCTACAGATATAAGCAGAACAGCAGATTTCCCATTGGAAACCATAAAATGCAGAAGATAATGAGACAACACCTTTAAATTGTGGGAAAAAAAAATTGTTGACCTAGAAATATTTCAAATATGAAGCCAAATGAAAGTTTGTTTTTCAGATAAACAAAAGAGAGAATTTATCACTAGCAGAGCCACATTACAAGAAATGTGAAAGGAAGTTCTTTAGACAGAAAGGAAATGATACCAGCAGAAAGTTGGATCCACACAAAGGAACACAGAGGGACAGAATGATGAATATATGGGTGAATATAAGAGAATTTTTCCTAATTTTTCACTTATTGAAGAGATAATTGCTTAAGAAATAAAATCAATGTATAGTGGGGTTTATAACATATGTAGAGGCAAAACATATGAAACTAAAGCAAAGAGTGGTAGAGGTGAAATGGAAATAGATTGCTGTAAGATTCTTGCGCTATATGTGAAATGGTACAATGTTATTTGCAAAAGTATCACAATAAGATATAGTCGCGTATTGTAAACCCTGGCAAAAACCAGGGGTCAAGAAAGTAAAACAAAGAGCGATAGCTAATAAGCCAACAGTAAGAATACAAAGGAAGAAATAAAAAGGAAAAGAGAAAAAGGAACAAATAGTGTAAATAGAAAACAACAATAAATAGTAATTTAAATCAAACTATATTGATAATAATTTTAACTATAAATGGTGTAAAGCACAATTAAAGAAGAAAATTGTCGAATTGGACAATGGAGCAAAATTTAACATAAACTATCTGTAAGAAGCTCATTTTAAATGTAAAGACACAATTAGGACAATAAGACAAGATTCTGTACGCTGACAACTGTAAAACTTTCCTGACAAAAAATAAAGAAGCCCTATAAAAATGGAGAGATATACTATGTTCATGGATCTGAACACTGAATATTGCTAACCCATCAATTCTTCCCAAATTGATCCATAGATTAAGCACAATCCCAATCAAAATCCAAGCCAGCTCTTTTTGGTAAAATTGACAAGATTATTCTAGAATTTCTATTTAAATAAAAAGGATCTTCAAGAATAGCTAATATATCTTGGAAAAAGAAAAACAAAGTTGGAGAACTTAGAATCCCTGATTCAAAGACTTACTATGGAGTTACAGTAACCAAGACAGTGGTGTATTGTCATTAGGCTATGTAGATCAATGGAGCAGAATAAAGAGATCCATGCATATATGGTCAATTGATTTTTGCCAAGGGAGCCAAGATAATTAAATGAGAAAAGAATAGTCTTATCAAAAAATATGTTGAAACTACTAGATAGTTATTTGGAAAAAAATAAAACCCACACTTACTTTACATTTCACATATAAATTAATTTGAAATTGGCCATATACCAAATATAAAAGGTAAAACTATAAATCCCTTAGATGAAAACTTAGGAGAAATTTTTGTGAGCTTAGGGTAAGTAAAGATTACCTCAATAGAATGCAAAAAGCAAATAAAAAAAGAAAAAATGTATTTCAAAATTAAAACCTCCTGCTCTTCAGAAACAACAGACTGGGAGAAAATATTCACAGTATATCCTTCTGACACGGCTTTTATCAAGAACATGTAAATGCAAACAACCCAATAAAAAGAAGCCTTAACAATTTGAACAGACACTCAGAAGAGAAATATCTGAATGGCCAATAAACACATTAGAAAATGGTCAACATCATTATTTATTAAGGAAACGTCAAGTAAAACCAAAATGAGGTACCACTACATACTTGCTGAATGGCTAACAATACCTGACATTACCATATGTTAGTAAGAATGCAGAACAACCAGAAATCTTATACGTTTTGGTAGGAATTTAAAATGGTACAACCACTCTCAAAAATAGCTTGGCAGCTTATTAAAAAGTTAGATATACTCTTACCACATATCCCAGAATTTCTACTCCTGGGTGTTTATCCAAAAGAAACAAAAATATATGTCCACCAAAGTCTTATACACAAGCATTCATAGCAAGTTTATTCACAATCGTCACGTGGAGGATGACTTTAAGGCGGTCCTTGTGATGCCCATCCTTGTAATTACTTCCTCTTGAGTGTAGGTGGGACCTGTAACTTGCTTCTAACCAATAGAACGTGGTGAAGTGATGCCCTATCACTCCTGTGGTTATATTACGTTATATAAGACTCCTTTTTGACAGCAGACTCTCTCTACAGAAAATGTTGTTCTCCATTTCTGGCCTCTAAGAAGCAAGCCACCATGTCTTCTACAGGCTCTAGGAGATGAACTTTGCCAAAAACCTGACTGAGTTTGGAAGAAAAGCCTTCCCCAGTCAAGCCTCCAGATGAGAACCCAGTCTTGGCCAATACCTTGACTGCAGCCTTGCAGAGGACCCAGCTGAGCTGTACCCAGACTCCTGACCCAGGATTCTGTGAGACTACAAATATATGTAGTTTTAAGCTGCTAACTTTGGGGCAATATGCCACATAGCGATGGAAAACTAATGAAAGCCAAAACCTAGGAACAATCTAAATATTTAACAAATACATGGATATGTGATATATCCACCTTATACAAAGGAAAAATTTGGCAATATACGTAACAAAGATGAATCTCAAAAATAGTATGCTGAGCAAACGAAGCAAGAAACTAAACAGTGCATAGTGCATGATTCCATTAAAACGACATTATTCAAAGAAGACAAATTTTATCTATAGTAACAGAAAGCAGATCAAACTATCCTATAAATTATACCTGAATAAATGTGATTTTTAAAAACGTCAGGAACTTAGTATGTGTATATCTATTTTTCAACATTTAATAAAAAATAAGTAACTTATGTTCCTGTATGATATAGTATATCTGGTTGCAGATAACATTTTTAAGACTGGATATCTTGCTCCCGATATAGTGTGAGTACTTAATAAGTAATCACCATAAAGGAATTTTAGGAGTCCAGATAAAATTCTGTATTGGCTTTAGCTACATACTAGCAAATACCTAGAAATCTCAGGCTAAATAAGGCCTTTCACTTAACTTCATTGACTAATAGTGTTTAGATATGATTTTTTTCCCTGATTGTCTATTAAATGCAAAGCACACCACACCTTTTGGACCATGAAAAGATGCAAACGCTGTACTCCAGAAGCAAAGAGTATTAGGAGATGAAAGACAGTCCTCTAAGTCACTCTAAGGCCAAATAGAAAATGTGGGTACAGGGAAAGTCCCAGGTACATTCACAGGAAGTAGTGCCTGCCTTGGGATGGGAGCTCAAGGCAAACTAATGTAGAATGGGATTTTTAATCTTGATGTAGATCTTGAAGGATATGTAGAATTTGGGTGATTACAGAAGGAAAGGAAGCAAATGGAAGAATACTTTCATTTAAATGCAAGAATACTGAAAATAAGAAAAAGTTTCCTTTTAAGGATGAGTATAAATAGCGTGAAATAACAATGCTGATTATAGAGGGATTTGAGTGATTCAACTCTAAATAGATCTCTTTGGGTGATTTTATCCAAATTTGTGACATTAAGTAACACATTTATGCCAATGATTTCAAATCATATCTTTGTTTGGCCTCTCCATTGACTTCTAAATTTGATATCTAACTGCCTCCTTGATGCCGACTTGAATGGCCAATGGTAATCACAACCTCAACACAATGAAAAAGAGACTGATTCCACCTCCTCCCAAAGCCTGTACTCCCAATCTTCTCCTTCTTAGTAATTGGTACCATTGTCACCTACTTGTCAAGTCAAAAAGTCCAGGAATTCTCTTTGAGTCCTTTCTTTCCCTCACCTCCATTTCAAACACATTGAAAATTCCTACCTACTTTTCCTTGAAAATGTATCCTGAATATCCATCTCCAGTGCTAGTCCTAGTCCAGACCTAGTCCAAGCAGCCCTAATCTCTTGCCTGCATCTCCACCTTCGCATACTCACTGACCTGCCTGATCCGGTTCTTCCTGTCTGCAATCTCCTCCCACATAGAAGCCAGAATAAGCTTCCTTAAAGTTAAATTATATTGTGTAACACCCATTAAAACTTTTCATCAACTTCACGTTGCAGTTGGAATAAAATCCAACTTCCTTTTAATGTCCGCAAGGCCTTAGATGCTGGGCCATTGGCTACCTCCCTATGTCATTTCCCTCCATTGCTCACCTTGCTGACTCAGCTTCAGACACACTGGGTCAAGCTCAGTTCTGCTCAGGGCCTTTGCCTTGGTATTTCCTCTTCCTGGAAGATTCTGGCCCCATTTCTTCAAATGGCTAGTCGATCTTGTCTTTATGTTCTCCCTCAGTAAGGCTCTTAATGATCAACCCACTTAATTGGTCCCCTAACTAGGGTTGATTCCAAAACATAAATCATTTGGGGGGGGCCTCTTTAGAATCAGAGTGAAATGAGACAGCAGTGTCAACCAACTAGGGTAAAATATCTTCGGTGAATATGACCCTATGAACACACTTGTAGGGCTCCCCAAGGCTTGGGAAAGGGGCTTTGCAACTGAGGGCAACTTTAGCTTTAACTTCATCTTCACAGTCAGTCTTCCTCTAATCCCACTGTTTCATTTTCTTCACGGCACTTATTGCTTTTCAAAATTAGCTTTCCATTTATTTGTCTACGTTTTTAAGAGCTGGTCTCCCTTTCCCTATCAGAATGTAAACTCCACGGGAGCAAGGACTTTGCTGAGAATTTATAACTATAAGCCAAGAAGGTGGAAAAGTGCCTGTCACATAGTGGACCTCAAAGAATATTTGTTGAATGAGTGAATATTAAAGAGTCTAAACATGAATCTGTAGAAAACGGTATTTAAAATAAATTTTAAAAAGTGAAAATTAAAAGCAGTATCATTAAGGGGAGCCTATTACTGTGGTTTTAACCAGAGAAAATGAAGACATCAATTCAGGTTATGCAAATGGAGATAACGAGGAAAAGAAAAATGTGAAAGATGCAATGCTTGTAGAATGTATAGGATTTGTTAGTTTACATGTGAGTAGCAAGCAGAAAGAAGGAGTCAAATGTATCTGTAATATTTTAAGCCTAGACAAGGAGAGGATGATGCTATCATTAAAAGAAACAAAAAAAGGCAGTTTTTCTGAAAAACGTCCTAAAGTTAGTGCCCAACACTGAATCAGAGATGGATTGAAATATTGCCTATAAGTATGTGAATCTCTTTTGAGAAATTCTATTTTCCTGTTGATTTTTTTTTTTTTACCATGTTGGTATTGCTCACGCTTAGAAAATGTTTTGGTGTCCAAGCTTAATAAAATTAAATTTATTATCACCATAATCCCAAATCATATCAGTGTAGGTAAAGATCAATTTTCTGAAATCATCAGTGTATTATGAGTAAGCTGAAGTATAATTGTAGAGAAATCTAGTTCATTTTCATATTTGACCTAATTTGACTTCCAAAGAAAGCTTGTCAGTGTCAAACAGACTGAGAAAAATGCTAGAAGGGAATCAATCAACTTCTATTTAATCATCTCATAAAGCAGAACAACATGCTGCTCTCTCTGACTGTCCAAATACTTGTTCCTGATACTGCTGTGTGACCCATAGGCTTTCAGAAGCTGGAGGAAGGGCCAGGGGTCAAAATGGAGCTGTGGAGGGGTCTCAACAGGAAACATGTTTAATGAAACACTTAGCTGGATGGACCTAAAATTTTTTTTTTTTTTTTTTTTTTTAAAGATTAGCACCTGGGCTAACAACTGTTGCCAATCTTTTTTTTTTTTTCTGCTTTATCTCCCCAACCCTGACCCCCCCCCCCGACCCCCCGCCCCGTACATAGTTGTATATCTTAGTTGCAGGTCCTTCTAGTTGTGGGATGTATGGACCTAAAATTTTTTAAGGTAAAAATTCAAATAAGGTCCCTTCAGTCTGTTCCCTGCTTTAAAATTTATCATTATGTGGTGTGCCGAGAATTTCTGTTTTTTTCTCCTTTTCTTGATTAGAACCTCATCCAACCTACAACCAGAAAGAGGAGGCAGCACTGGCATAAACATAAAATGTGTGATTCCGGTTCAATAGAGCAAAATTACATATTGATAAGATATAAGAGATAAAGAACCTGAGATGGAGTTTCAACAGGTTTTCATATAATTCATTGTTTCCCAGTAAAATTGAAGGACCCTTGTTCCATCTTACTCTTCTCAGTCCCCAATCTCACCTGTACAATTATGAGTATATAAAGACTCTAGAAAAGTCACTTAAACCTGTCCCTGTCTTATAGACACCACTTCCACAGCACTATTCAAGTGCAAGTGATTTCTTTTTCCATCATATCTCAATGCCATGGATCTACAAAGCCAGCTACTTGTTCCTCCTCCTAGGCCTCCATTTTCCTTTCCAGGCCATGATGCTTCCACCTTGATGCAAGCCCCTCCTCCTTTGAGATGCATTTCATCTGAGTATAAAGAACCCAACAAATGCTCTCTCCCCTCCCCCTACCTCCAGCCCCAATGACTCTAAGACTTTCGCATTCATCTCACAATCTTCTGCTCCAGTAAGGTCCAAGTTTCATCATGAATGACCTCTGAATTCATATGTACAATTCACCCAATTCCCTGGTCACAAAGCTTCTTGCTCTTTCAGAAGTCAATGAATTTCATCTTCATTTCACTTCAGCAACCCATTCAGCAATCCACGCAGCAACCAATCCAACCGTGAGCTGGGATTTCAGCCAGAATTCTGACCATAACTCTCATCCCTTCCACCTCCTCACTCCTTAATTCACAGTACAAGAATATTCACAAGACATATAACAAAGGATTAATACCCCACAAATCAATAAGAAAGGGTCAAACCACCAGCAGAAAATGGGCCAATTATTTGAGCAGGCAATTTAGAGAAGAGGACCTCAAAAGACCTCCAATTACTTGATTCTTTTTCTTCCAATCCATCATCCTCACCCTGTAATTTAAATCCTTCCCATTCTCTCATTTACATCCTCCAAACCTTCACCTCCATCTGCTCTACTAATCACCACATCTTCTGTTAACCCATTTATCATTTTTCCCAGTTCACCACTTCTAACTGATGGCTTCTGGGTACTATTAGAAAACTTTTCAGTTTGGTGCCCTACAAACTTAAGGCTTTTAACCCCAGTTGAGGCTTTGGGTCCCACAGAAGCCATTCTAAGCTTTTATCACCATACTAATGATATTTATTTGTAGTCAACAGATTATATTTCATGTTGTTTCACAGAAAAATATTGCAACTATCAGGTGGGAATGTCCTTATTTCCTTATTATAAATCAATATTTTATATCCGTTCAACAAGACAAAGCAAAGTTTTTCTTAAAGAACCCCACACATTCATATGCTTTGTTTCAGAGAAAACCACTTTTTTTTGCTTTTGTCTTGAGACCCTTTTCTGTGCATTTTCAAACATATATGTTTAAAATATATTTTATGTGTTTATGTTTTTATATAATTAATATTAGCCTTAGTTCACTCAGGCTACAATAACAAAATACCACAGATTGGTGGTTTATAAGCAACAGAAATTTATTTCTCTTAGTTCTAGAGCCTGGAAGTCCATGACAGCATGCCTGGGTTCTAGCGAGGGGGCTTTTCCAGGTTGCAAACATTTAGCTGTATCCTAACATGGCAGAAGGGGGTGAGGTTGGCTCTGGAGCCCTCATGACCGAACCCCTCCCAAAGGTTCCACTTCCCAGTACCATCACCTTTAGAGGGTAGGTGTCAACATATGAATTTTGATTGGACACAAACATTCAGACCATAGCAGTGTTCTACAGCTGTCTCTCTGATATTTCTTTTTTCTTTTGTCTCACCAATGTGATATGAAAATTCTGCCATTGCGTGTTGTGTAGCTTCTGCCTTATATTTCACTGTATAAATATATCACCACTAATTTAGCCATCATTCTATCTATGGATATGTAGGTTGCAAACAATGCTATGATAAATATCTTTTTATATACTTCTCTCTGCAGTTATGAAATTGTTTCTCTCTTGTAAATATCCAGAAGGGAAAATGCTAGGTATGGGCTTAAAAAAATGTATTTGCTATTGTCAATTGCCCTCTAAAGTGTTGTATAATTTTCACTCCTATAAACAATGAATGAGAGTAACAGTTTCCCACAACTTCAATAACACTCGATATTTTGTACTTTTTGCTAGACTGATAGGTGAAAAATGGTATTTCGTTATTTAATTTGCATTTTCCTGATTACTAGTGTGCTAACGTCGTGTTAATTAGACATTTATATATCATTTGTAGTTCAGTTTATTTATAAGTTGAAAAGTCAGTTTATATCCTTTGTCCATTTTTCTTTTGGAATGTTCTTTTTCTTAGCGATTTGTTATAAACATGTAATGGATACATATCCTTTGAATATTTTAAATATTATAAAATATTTCTCCCAATTTGTCAATTTTCTTTCACTCTGTTCAGTGACAGATCTTTATCTTTGTTTATTATGTTCATGGCTGTATGAAATTTAAAATTTTTAATTTTGATGTAGACCACTATGCCAATCTTTTCCTTTAGGACTTTGTTCCCTGTTGAGAAGAAGCTTTTTCTAGCTTAAGGTAAGAAGCATAAACCTCTATATTTTCCTCTAATTCTTTATGCATGCACGCACACACATATACACACACATGCACAGACATATTGGTTAGGTCTTTACCCGAGTCGGCACTCATTTAATTAATGGCATGCGGCAGATATTTGACCTTGTTAATTTTACCAAATTGTCGCGATACTATTTATTGAAGAATCCCTCCATCCCACAGCGAGTGTATCATATTCCAAATTCTATTTATACAAGGATCTCCTGCTACACCCTCTATGCTGTTCTATTGATTTATGATTTTATTTTTACACCACTGCCATCAAGTTTTTATTACTCTATCTTCATTGTAATTTTTATAATCTCATGTTTCAAAATGTTCTTAGATAATTTTGCTTGTTTTTTTATTCTGATAAATTTTAAAGTTTCCTTATTATGTTCCTTTAAGAAATCCCGTAGGGTTTTTATTTGGACTTCATTGAATTTATAGATTATTGTGGGGAATACTGAAATATTTAAATATTGTGTCTTCTCATTCAGGAGCAAAGTATCTTTCTCTATCCAGATTTTCTTTTGATTTCTCAGTTTAGTACGTTTCTTGTGCATCTCTTTTTTTTCCCAAGATATTTTGCAGTTGTGCTGGTTTGTGAATGAATTTGCCGGTTACTGGAGGTTTGTAAGAATATGTCTCCAGGCATCCCTAAGAGGAGTTTCATGATCCCACAGTGCCCAGGCTCTTCTTTGGGCATTTGCTCGCCGACAGTAGTTTCTCTTCCTCTGGGGGTGGCGGACACCCCGCGTTGGCCCGCGGCTGTGTAGCTGGGCCCAGGGTGTCCACACTCCCCTCTGAGCAACCTCAGAAACACAGTCTGATCCTGGAACGCCCCTGCTGGGAATCCTCCAGTGACATCTCATGCCTACAAGATTATGTCGGAAATGTTTGTAGGGCATACGCACGACACCTTCCACATTCTGGCTGCTGTTTTCTCTCTCTCTTTATCTCCAGCTCTGTCCCTATGCGAGGCACTGGGCCCAGCAAGCTCTTTGCATACCCCTGATGACATCACGCTCATTGACCTCTCTTATCTCGGCACTCATTGCTCCTTCTCTTTGAAATGCTTTTCTTAACTTAGACACCTACCTTGCTCCTGCTCTCCTGGAACCTATCTCCTCCAAGAAGCTTTCCCTGCTGTCCCAGGGACTTCCCTGACTTCCTTCCATACCTCCTGCCCCACACTGTATGGGTTCCATTCTGCTATTTCATACCTGTCTCGATACTTGCCAACATGCGTATACATATCCCTGCCATTCTAGACTACCCCTCTGTGTCTCACATAGTGCCTGACAAATAGGGAACAATTCTCTGTTGAAATAATGTATTATGAGTTTACCCTTTTTATAGTACATTATTGTTTGCAAAATGCTCTCCTATATAAAACCAATAAGGCCCAAACTCTTTCTACTACTTAATCAAAACAGGCCATAGTTACAATATTACCCCTAAATTTTAGCGTTTCAAAATTGCTCACCCACAAGTTACATTTTCCTTGAAATCTTTCTTTTTAGTCTATCTGAGAAAATTCCAGGGATGTGAATGTCCCTGAGCCAGAACAGGTTACAGGTTCTGAGGGAGGAATCTTTCTCTAGCAGAGTTCCTCAGCATGATGGAGCAAAAAGGTACATTGTCTCATATGTTAACCGAGTCCCTGCCTGTGGGTTCCAGATCCTTCTGCTTGGTAGACCAGCTTGCTCTGCACCACAAGTGCATCAGCGCCTGTTGCACTGCAGGAGACTCTGCTTTCCAAGCTCTGCTGCTTTTCTCCTCACTGACCCAAGAAGAGATTTCCACCTTGTGAGCAGCCGTTTCATAGAGAGTTCCCTCAGTAGAACTATTTGGACCACAAGCGATATTGTCCTTTTCTTCATAAGCATAACTACTTTTTTCCCAGGTCACATATGCATTCTGGAGGCAGGGTAGGGTGAAAGAGAGAGAAGAAAATATTGGTGTCATGATTGAATGCAGACGTCTTCCTATACCTCACTCCTCACACGTAGTCACTCACCAGTGGCTCAACTATGTTACTTCTTCCTTCTTGGTGGTTTGCTCTTAGGGTCCTATCTTTTCTTCCAGGGCAGTTTTCCAGTCTATCCAACAGATCTGCATATGTTTGAATCCCAGTTATGGACAAAGCTCGAAGTCTTTGTCACAGAGCTCCTGGGCCCCATGGCAGTGTTTTTTTAAATGCACTGGACTTCTGTGAACAGTTTAAGTTCCCTAAACATAACATAATAAGGAAATAACCTGCACAGAATATAGGAGACACCCAAGGGAGCATGTTTCCCACCACCACAAACAGCCAAGTGACCCAGCTAAAATATTCTGCTACAGATGCACTTTTAAATTTTGACTCCCACTACAATCATGATAGGTATAACTGATATTCATAGAGTTTAAATGATTTGTTCCAAGACAGACAGTCAATGAGAGACAAAGTAGGATTGAGAACCAGACTGTAAGGTCTTGTATGCATTATAAGCTAAAAACATGGGTTTTGTAATCAGATCGGCAGACTTCAAGTCCCAGATATGCCAGTTACTACACAGGTGGCCCCAAGCAATCTTTACTTTCCTTGTCCACCAAATGGGTGGACTTTACCTCATAAGGTGGTCGTTTTCATAAAGTAGGTATGCAGAGAACTGAACTCAAAGCCTGTCACAAAATATGTATCCAATAAATGTCAGTTGTTCATATTATTCATATTTTATAACTCGTCCTTTGATTTTACAACATCGTGATCTCCATTCTCTTAAATTTAAGGAGCCAATGAGTACTTTTTGATCAATATAGTTTTAAATGTAATTTTACTAAAAACCTTCAGCAGAGTTTTGCGTTCTAAAGATAGGGTGGCAGAAATGCATTCCCTATAGTCAGGTTGTTGACCAGCTGGGGAGTGCATTGGTCAGATTGGGTTACTCAACAACGGTTAGTAGGGGATGGCCCCATGGCTGAGTGGTTAAGTTTGTGCACTCCACTTCAGTAGCCCAGGGTTCACAGGTTCAGATCTTGGGCACAGACCTACATAGCACTCATCAAGACATGCTGTGGTGGCATGCCTCATAGAAGAACTAGAATGACCTACAACTAGGATATACAACTACATACTGGGGCTTCGGAGAGAGAGAGAGAAAAAAAAAAGAGATAGACTGACAACAGATGTTAGCTCAGAGCCAATCTTCCCTACCAAAAAGCGTATTAAAAAAACACAAAAAAACCCCACACATTTGAAAAAAATAAATAGTTATCAAGTATCTACTGTAGGAAGACACTCAGCTGTGTGCTATTGTCCTCAAAAAGCTTCCTGCATGATTTATACTTGAATTTACAAATTCTTTCCCCCAAAGCAAAGAAACCTTTTGGAAAAGATGCTTCAATTCTGAATTGAGCTTTAAAAGCCCTTAATAATGTAATCTGATATCTGAAAATATGAAATTGCTTTGTGTGTAAATGCCTGAAAGCATAAACAATAATAACCCGTTCATTTGCCCAAACTAGAATTTACTAGGTTCCTACATGGCACAAAGCACAGGTCAGTTCTAATATGTCAAGAAATTAACCCATAGGAAAAAATATCATCATCCTCTATCTCATGATTTGAAACAGTGAGCTTTATTACTCAGAGAATAATGACTACACTTCAAATTCAATATTTTGGATTTTTTTCCATTTACATATCTAAGATTGAGGCATTGGGCTTTGAAATTGCTGTTCAAATTCTGTTTCTGCTGATAACTTGCTTTGTGGTCTCAGGACAAGTATTGATCTTTCTCAGACCTCATTGCTTCTTTCAATCTACAACATGGAAAAACCTCATCAGGTTTAGTGAGTCTCAAATGAGTGATTACTTACATCATGGCTGGTTGATGGGAGATACTTAATAAGTGTTAGTTCCCTTGTCTGTTGCTACAGCATTGCAATCCTAAGTGAGACAAGACATTTGGGACAGGCAAGAAAATCGTCCTGAAGTCCATCTTTAAAAATTTTTGTAATGATATTTTTAAAAGATCTAAAATTCTAAATTCGCTTGAGTTCTGGACACATTTTCAAATCAGACATGTGGTAATATCCGGGAAGCAACTATGGGACATATTTTATGCAACATCTATCCTTTTTGGAAGATATACATCTTATAATCTCTCTGCACACACTATCCCACAAATGGCCTCCACTACTTTATGAAATACAACACTGAATCAGTCAAACTAATATTAAAAAATACAAAACAATTTAGTGATGAATATATAAGCAATTCAGGGGTTTGAAATAAATTTCAAAATGAAATTTTATTGAAACATGAGAACACTATCACCAAAAAGTTGTATTAATTAAAAAGAAAGTGACAAGCATTTATTTAGTCCCTTACTTGTGGCATGGACTTCTCATATGATACATCTTTGGATTGTCATAACTCTCCTATGGGTTATATAGAAGCGGTATATTGCACAACTCAAAGGCTGCCATTTACATATTTTTTTTTTAAGGAAGATTAGCCCTAAGCTAACTACTGCCAATTCTCCTCTTTTTGCTGAGGAAGACTGGCCCTGAGCTAACATCCATGCCCATTTTCCTCTACTTTATACATGGGACGCCTACCACAACACGGCTTTTGCCAAGTGGTGCCATGTCTGCACCTGGGATCCGAACTGGCGAACCCTGGGCCGGCAAGAAGCAGAACGTGTGAACTTAACCACTGCACCACCCAGCCAGCTCTGCCATTTACATCTTAAGCCATGTGTGGAAAATCAGACATCTATAGAATATTATCTGTCTACAAATAGCTGTAAGTGGAGTCTCAGAAGAAAAGTGAGAAAGGATGTGGTAATATTTGAAGAGATAAAGGCCAAGATTTTCCAAAACTGAGAAAGGTTAGCAGGCCGCAGATTCCAGAACCTCAGCAAACCTCAAACATGTCTAATACAAAGAAAACCACATGGAGTCATCTCATATTCAAACTGCTGAGAATCAAAGGTGAAAGGAAAGGCATAAAAGCACACAGAGGAAAACTACACTTACACTCAAGGAAACAGCATTAAAAATGATGGCTGGGGGCTGGCCCTGTGGCCAAGTGGTTAAGTTCTTGTGCTCCACTTTGGTGGTCTAGGGTTTTGCTGGTTCAGATCCTGGACGTGGACATGACACTGCTCATCAAGCCATGCTGAGGCAGCATCCCACATAGCACAACCAGAAGGACCTACGACTACAATATACGACCATGTACTGGGGGACTTTGGGGAGAAGAAGAAGAAAATAAAAAGATTGGCAACAGATGTTAGCTCAGGTGCCAATCTTTAAAAAATGATGGCTGGATTCTTATGAAAAATAGTAAAAGCCAAAAGATGATGGAAAACATCTTCAACATGCTGAATTTTGTCAACCTAAAATTCTATACCCAGTAGAAATATCCTTCACAAATGGAAGTAAAATAAAGACACCTTAGACAAATAAAAGCTGAGATAATTTGCCACCAACAGACCTAAAGAACAGATGAAGAAAATAGAAAACAAGTAGCAAGATGATAGATTTAGATCTAACCATAACAATAATTGCATGAAATGTAAATGGATTAATCTCTTTTTGAAAGATTAGATTAATAAACAAGACCCAATTAAATGATATTATTAGAAACACATTTTAAATACAGGGACTGAGAAATGTTGAAATTAAAAGGATGGAAAAGAATATAATCTGCCAAAACCTATCATTAAAAAGCTAGTGTTTATTTTATTATACATGTTATTAATATGAGACAAAGTCAATTTTAAGAAAGGTATATTATCAGAGATAAATTGAGATATTTCTTAATAACAAAAAAGTCAATTTATCCGGAAGACTAAATAGTAATATGTATGTATGCACCTAGCAAAATAACTTCAAAATACATAAGGCAAAAATTGATGACTAAATGAAGAAATGGGAAAATCTACAATCACGAAAATTTTAACGTACCTCCCTCAGTAATTGATGGAAAAAATAGACTAATTAGTAAGAACTTAGAATACTGATTAACACTATGAGCAATTAAACTAATCAACATTTGTACTACACATCACCCAACACCTGAAGAAAATCTATATTTTCAAAGTGGACATGAAACGTTCACTAAAATATGCCATATACTAGGCTATAAAGCTAGTCTTCATAAATTTTTGAAAACTGAAGTTACAGAGAATATTTATGAGCACAGTGAAGTTAAGGTAGAAATCAATAACAAAAAGAAAATTTAAAAATTTCCAATATTGGAAATAAGCAATGACCCATATGTCAATGAGGAAATTGCAGTGGAAATATTTTAAGCTAAATAATAGTGAAAACAACACTTTAAAATTTGTGGGATACAGCCAAAACAGTATATAGAGGGAAATATATAAATGTTTGTTTTACATAAAAATAAAGTTTTAGAATCAATAATCAATGTTTCCTGCTCAAGAAGCTAGAAAAAGAAGAGAAAATAAAAATACAAAGAAAGTAGAAGCAACAACACAATAAAGAGCAGAAATCAATGATCTAAAAATTATGAGAAATAAAGAAATAGCAACAAAGCCAAAACGTGGATCTTTTAAAATAATCATACAATTTATCAATCTAAAGAGAGAGAGAGAGGAGCTATGAATCATCAACATCAGGAGTAAAAAGCGAGATGTTACCACAGGCACTAAATACATTAAAATGAGAACAAAAGAATATTATGGGTGCTGGCCCCGTGGTGGAGTGTTTAAGTTCTAATGCCTCCTTTCAGTGGCACAGGGTTCTGCCAGCTCAAATCCTGGGCGTGGACATGGCACCGCTCATCAGGTCATGTTGAGGCGGTGTCCCACATAGCACAACCAGAGGCACTCACAACGAGAATGCACAACTACTTACTGGGGGGCTTTGGGGAGAAAAAAAAACGAGAGAGAAAAGATTGTCAACAGTTGTTAGCTCAGGTGCCAATCTTTAAAAGAAAAAGGAATGTTACAAATAAGTTTATTATAATACATTTGACAACTAAAAAATAAGGATGAATTTCTTATAAACCACAACTTTTCAAAGCTGACATTAGAAGAAACAGAAAATATGAATAGTTCTACACCTATTAAAGAAATTGAATTCATTACTTAAAATTCCCTACAAAGAAAACTCCAGGTCCAGATGGTACAAATGACACCAAACCCTTCAAAGCATAAAAAATCAGAACAATTTCAAAAATATTGCTCTTAGGAATACCTAATCAAAGTTTCTGTTTCTCCTCACTACATTCTTCTTCCTTTTTTTTTTTTTACTTTTTTCCTCCCTTTTATGATCAAGCTTATACTTTTATTTTCTATCTACTAGACTCATTCTCTACACTTAACATTTTCTATCAAATAATTCTATTTTTTTCTAAGTTATGATGTCAACAATTTATTTACTGCTTACTTGTATACCAACACTGTTAAGTGTTGAGCATATATTCATCACATTATCCTCACAAGTGGGTTTGGGTACTCTGTTTTCCTAGGTTTACAATTAGGAAGCTAAGACTCAGGATTCACCAGCTCTCCCTAGTCCCTGAGGACTCAAATTCCTGTCTGTTTGATTTCAAAGCCCACACTCCTTCCAACACACCACCCTCTCAATAACAGTCAATGATTAATGGACCATTCTTAACCAGTCTGTCAAGAAGTAGTGTCACCTAAGTTCTGTATTTGCTAGTGTTTTAATTATTAATTAAACCAGAAAAAATAAGAACTTCAGAGGGAATATTTACTGAGAGGCTTTTATTCTTATGAACCAATCTGCCATTCTTCAAACTACAGGACTTATCAGAGGGTAAAGAAACTCTACTTATTTTAACATTTGTAAACTTTCCGGGATTTCTGAGTGAGGACACTCTAGCCCCGTCTGTTTTTATTGGGTTAATATTGGGTTAATTTAAAACAGACAGGAGTGAGAAAACCAGCCTCCTAAAATGGTGTGTCTTCTGTCAGAGCACCTTGGCTGACTGCCTACTCCAAACCATCCCCGCCACTGCTCTGGGCTTCACGATATTATCATTACCTCCTCCGTCACCTTGTAATTACCCCTTTAGAAGCACTTATAACACTGTGGTCAACAGAAAACTCCTTGAAGACAGGAACTGGCTCTTGTTTACTATTGTATATACTCAATATGCCTAATGCCTGGCATGTAGCAGGTATTCAATAAATACTAGCTGTATGAATAAATAAAGCTATTTTAGTCTCTAATGACATTATTAACAAAATTCTTTACATCCTGCCTTTAAAATTTCCATTTTGTCAAATTTGTTTTTTAATGTCTATTATTATGATTAAGAAAAATGTGATCTTCTAGGCCAGTTTGGTTTGACCAACAAATATCTTTTGAGTACCTACAGTTTTATGGGTTTTTAAGGAAAAACAATTTCTAACAAAACCTATGTTAGAATAGCCCCGTCACATAGAAAAGTCATGTAAGACACAAATGCAGGTCACAAATACAATTTTAAATATTCTAGTAACCACATTACAACAATAAAAAATTTTTAAATGAATTTGTTTTAATAATATATTTTATTTAACTCAATATATCCGAGATATTATTGTTTCAGCATGTAATTATCATAAAAAAAGTTGTTGAGATGTTTTACATTCTATTGCTCATACCAAGTCTTCAAAAGTATATTTTCCATTCACAGAACATCTCAGTTTAGATTAGCCACATTTCAATCGCTCAATGGCCCCATGTAGCTAGTGGCTGCTATGTTGAACAACACAGAGTAAGAACTTATTGATAAGACAAATAATTTTATGTAGGCAGGACTGGGATTTCCTCAAAAAATAAGGTGGCAATCAGATGGTAAGAAGTAGAAATTACTTCTGATTGCAAAAAGACATCCATGGTGATTCATACTGAAAAGAAAACAGAGAACATGGCTTTTTCTCTCTTCCACCTTTCTCCGAGAAGCATGAGTAAGGATAGACTTCTAAAGAGACTGGCACAGAAACGTCTCTGAAGAATTAATTCCAAAGTTAGTGAGAACCTGACTCTGCAGTTTGAGACTTAGTGGATATTCTAATCATCTTGGTGAATTGATTCGTAATTACCAGGAAAAGCGAGAGGCAGAGACTTTCAAGCCTTTATCAGAGAACTGAGGAGACACCAGTGCTGTACCCGTTCCACCTACACGAAATGGAAAATCAGCAAGACCCCGAAGTTCACTGGATCCAGTTATGTTACTGAGACTGTGAACCGTTCACAGTAACTGGTGTTCTTCTGAACTTTGAAAAGTAGATTGCAGATTGTTGGGAATTTGTCGCATACATGCCGTGAATAAAATTGACAGAGTCAAAGGCCCACTTTGGTAGGTATTGTTTTCAAAAAGTTTGGCATATCCTAGCACCTCAGAGTTTCTCTTATTTTCTACCCCAGCTCTTATCTAATCCTGGGTTTAAGAATTCACACCATGAGATCTAAATTACTGTAAATGATTCTCGTTTGAGCAAATTACCCACAAAGACAGGAGGCTTCACGTGCCCGCAGTCAAAGAAGTGAGTTATTCAAGACACACTGAGTTTCACAGGCCACCCTAGAACCAGCCAACACAAATGACCAATTCTGATACTCCTCAAAATGAGACAGCTGTCAGGACCATCATAGCTGAACTGGGTCTCCTAGAGTCAGAGCAGCCCCGATCCAGTGTCACCTCACCAGATTAAGTCCAGATTCCAGTCTACTGGACCTGAAGTAGAGTCCATGTGCCCAACCAACTCAGTGAAGACAGATGTCCAATAATCTTACTGTTTGGTCTCTGAATTCTTCTAAATGTCATTAAGTTAAAAGTACTCTCCTAAGTCAATGTGATGCTTTAAGGATCATTTTAGAGCCACAATCCCCTCCTACTGAATTAAAATACAAATTGCTTGTAGAGATTAATATTTAGACAAGCAACCCTCTTTACTCAGACAAATGATAATCAAGTCTGATCAATTTCCAATAGGAAGTATCATTTGAAACAACTCCTCTGGAATAGTTACTTGTCTGTTAAAATAAGGCATAAATAACAACATTGTAAGATACCAAACTCCTTGCTAGGCAGGGAAGATGTCAGAGAAAGACATTGCCATCTCTGAAATAGGTATTGCCGTGTGAAAATATGTGCAAGTTAACTTTTCCCAGAAAGTTTTTTCAGGCGTTTCAAAACCACCCAATGATTATAAAATGAATCTCTAATTTAAGAGCCAGCACCAAGGCAAATTTATTAATTTTCTCAAAACAAGTTAATTTGTACTGCGCTCTCTTGAATGTCTTGGATGGGTTTAAAAATTAGGAGAGACTCTTCTTAGCTTCAGCACATGGGCTTCTAGCAATGTGATTTTTTTGTTTAAATATGGCTTCTCTCACACTGGTTTCCATTGCCATAAAGGTCAGTTTGCTAACTGTGGTGACAGCCTGCCCTTCGTGGCACACGTTCAATAAATGTCAGTAAGTGAGCAAAGAGAAGAGATACTGGAACATTCTTAGCCTTAATAGACTGGGAAGGTAGTGGTGAACTGAAAGTTAAATCCAGTCAGAATAAAGAGGCCTTTAGAGTCAGTTTTCTGGTTGAGAGATCAGAGCAAATGAATCTAAAACCTAAAATAGAAGTTGTTTTATTCTCACGGGTTCTGACATTTTAGTGGTGAGCTGTAAGTTATAAAAACCACTACTAAAATCCAAATTGCTAGCACCATATGGAAAAAGATCCTGCAATATGTCTTTTATCATTACAATATATATATGCAAAAAGTCATTGCACTTGAATTATTTTGGAAGTTTTTGGAAATAAGCACAATGGCAGGAGGGTTGAAATATCGGGAGGCCAAACAGACTGTTACAAATAAAGGGATAGTCAGACCTCGTGCTCACACTGAATGTTTAAGGAGGCTGCCTTCACCTCTTAACTTAGTGAAGGTGGTGAGTTTTAGGAGACTTGTTACATCCCTCAGTCAAATATCTCATCGTTGACTTGTGTCAGGTTACTTAGAGAGAATTAAAGGAATTCGAGCCTTTTTTTTGAACCATCATCAGCTAGAACGGGAATTAAATGAATGGCTTATACCCAAATGAACTCAGTATTTTCTCACCAAATGTAAAATGTTTTCAAAACTGGATATATTTTTTCCTTGCCTTCTCTCAGTAATGCAATAAATAAGGGATCAAATTTTGAGATCCTGAAATGCAACTGCACTTGGAGATAATCAGGAAAATGATGCGCAGAGTAGAATTCCAGAAGGCAGGTGGAGGTCGCAAGAGAGAGTGTGTACATTCTGAAATCCCATTCGATGCTTGTTTTCTCTCAAGAGTAATAGTATCTCATTCTTGCATGCGTGTAGAGTACAGGGTCTTAAACTCTTTGGGGATACCGCCTCCTACCTCAGGGCATACTTTGGGCTAGATTCTAAGCCATCATTACTATTTTAATGTTAGTAATAACCAGAAGTTATTGAGAAGTTGTTAGATGTCATAGTAATTGATGAGGGAATCCCTACCTTGGCTGCCCATTGGAAGCAACTGGGGAGCTTTTAAAATTCCAATATGTGAGTCTCAACTCAGAACTAAATCAGAAATTCTGGGTGGAATCTAGGCAACAGTATGTTTTAAAAGCTCTCGAGGTGACTCCAATTTGCAGCTTAGGTTGAGATATACTGAGTTAAACTAATTCATCAAGCTAGTAAGTAAGCTGGGAATAAAATGTAGGTTTATGTCACTGCAAAGCCCTAATTTTACCCCAAGGATTTGCCACAAAACCTCCTTGGGTACCATAGGTTGGGGCCAACATCCCTAGCACACGTACAGGACCATTAGACATCAGTCAGCTACTGGCCCCGGGGAAAATTAGAACGACTTGTTATACCCCCATCAATTTCATCATCCATATCACAGTAAGGCGATTTCTGGGCCAATATAAGGCAACATACACCATATTTCCCAGAGCTGTTTCCATAATATATAAAGCCATTGGAAAATGCTTTATACTAAGATTCCACCATCTCATGCACTTCATTCTTTCCTACCAAAACATTTGTTTATCATTGTGTAGATATTGCCAGAGGGATTCTGTGAGGTGGCTAAGTAATTCTAACTTAAAAGTTTACTAGTTGAGAGTGTCATATAGCTACCATGGGACAAGGTTGAGAATGGAAAACTGTGGCGCTTTTAAGTAACTAACATAAAACTTTCCACATGATGGAAATTCAAAATCAGGCACTCAAATCACTAACGGCTGAAAACAATAAATCTAATCAACTTTATTTTCTTTAAAAAGAGACAAGTTATACCATTTCTGGCAATAGTTTGGTTTTGAAATATTTCCTCTAAAGATATATTATGGCTGCATTTAACAAAAAAATCTCAACATCAATAATTTTACTGAATAATAGCATAAAAATCAGGAGACATAGAATGGATATTCCATTCAGAATATTAAAGAATGCAAAAGAATTAGAAAAACAAACTATTTTTAATGTATAGGATCTGAACAAAGGAGATTACAAAGCTTTGCTAAAAGACAAAAATGTAAGTGATGAGCCATAAACTAGTGGAAAGAATAAATACTGAGAAGGTATGAATGCTTCCCAAGTAATTTTTAAGTTTCACCTAATTCTAATCAAAATCTCATTTTGAGGGGCTGTCCCAGTGGTGCAGCCATTAAGTTCGCACGTTCTCCTTCAGCAGCTGGGGTTTCACCGGTTCGGATCCCAGGCACGGACCTATTCGTTGCTTATAGAGCTGTGCTGTGGCAGACGTGCCACGTATAAAGTAGAGGAAGGTGGGCCCGGATGTTAGCTCAGGGCCAGTCTTCCTCAGCAAAAAGAGGAAGATTGGCAGCAGATGTTAGCTCAGGGCTAATCTTTTCTTCCAAAAACAAAAGATCCATTTTGATATTTTCAGAACAAGAGAAAATTTTTATGAAGGAAGAATGGGTGAGCATTTTTTAAGAAAACCTTCAAAAAGAAGACTAATGAAAGAGGATTACTTCTGAGAAATTGAACATGTTATAAATCTTTGTTCATATAGACAGTATTGTACTGATGTAAGAAAAGACATACAAATTAGTAAACAAAACAAAAACCCCAGAAAGATTTAGTTGGAATTTAATAGTATTTATAATTTAAAGCACAATAAGTCTAGGGAGAAAGAATAGAATTATTTAATGACTAATTAGAAAAGTTAATTAATTTTTAAATCATTGTAGACCCCTACTTTATGCCAAATATGGAAAAAATAAATATTAAAAACTAGAAATGCCTAAAAGAAACATAAGTTAATATCTGTCTTATTTCTAGATGGGAAGATTCTCAAGACCTAAAAACATTAAGAGTTTTCAGAAAGAAAATGAATGATTGGTTGCCTTTTTTTATACATTTTACATTTTTTACATTTTTAAAATTTTTGCATATCAAAAATAACTCAATAAACAAAATCCAAAGAAAAATTTGGGGGAAATATTTGCAAAAAACCAACAAAGAATAAATGTATAAAGAACTCAGTTCTACCCATAAGGAAAACATGGCTATCATAGCAGCAAAGTAGGGAGAAGATAAGGACAAATAATTCATAGGAGAGGAGGAAATACTAAGCAGAGACAAGAGGCACAACTTCATAGCAATCCAAAAAGTACAAATTCAGGGAACAAGATAGTACTTCAGGTCCACCAACAAATCAGAGTTTTTATAAATCATAATATTCAGTGGTGATCAGAGAACTTTGAGACTACTACTTCCCTCAACTGTGGATTTCAGTGCAATTGACCTGACAAACAATTTCACAATCGGAAGACAATCAGAAAGGGAAACGAATGTTTGTGTACCATGATGTTAATCACATTATTATTTGTAATAAGAATGAATTAGAAGCCTAAGAAATATTCCGTAATTGAAGAATGAATTATAAATCTACAACCAAAGAACAAAATAATGCAGTTGTTATGGACTGAATGTTTGTGCCCCTGAAAAATTCCTATGCTGAAATCCAGTCCCCACTGTGATAGTATTAGGAGGTGGGACCTTTGGAAGGTGACTAGGTCAAGAGGGAGGAGCCCTCATGAATGGGATTTGTGCCCTTCTAAGAAGAGGACAGAGAGTTAACACACCCTCTTTCCACCACGTGAGGATACAACAAGAATTCAGCAGTCTGCAACCTGGAAAGGGCTTCACCGGAACCCAGCCCTGCCAGCACCGTGATCTCAGACTTCCAACTTCCGGAACTGTAAGTAATAAATTTCTGTTGTTGGTAAGTCTTCTGGTTTATGATATTTTGTTATAGCAGCCCTAGCTAAGACAGCAGTTAATAAAAATCATACTTTTGAAAAATGATTTACAAAAATATCAGAATACAAAGTGAAATGAAAGAAACAGGGTACAATAAAAGCTGTATACATAAATCAGAGCCAAATATTTTTAAAGTGTGTCAGGTCCTACAGAATGCAGATGCTCATGACACATCCTAGAAAGGAAATATGCTAAGAGGTGGAGTTCCCTGAGAGTTAGAATTAGAGATTATAATTTACTTTCTTATACTTTTCTAGAATTTGCAAGTTTTTGCTGTGAGTGTAATGGGGTTGTGATAAAATATAACGAAAATAAAAAGCATTCTTAAACCATGGATATCTTGATAGATTTTTCTCTTGGCATCACCCTAATTAAGGAGTCAGAATGAAAGTGACCAGTTACACCACCGTTGGTTAAATCATGCTTTGAGAGTAACCCTTTTTGGCTTCCTTTGCCTCATAATTCATACATGATATGAAATTGACAGAAAGCATTTTTTCCCTACAGAGTCAAAGAAGCTCCACCACTGTACACACCTCTGAGCACACTCGCAAAACTCAACCTTTGGGAATCTCCCAAAGAGACCAACATAACTGGATTGTTAAACATTTACATGTGGTGGATTCTCCAATAGCATATCTCATTTAATGACTAATCCCGAAAGACCCCAAGAGTCCCCAGTGTCATCAGAGGGGTCATGTCATCATCCCTGAGGCCAGCACCAGATGCCAACTACAGAGACACAATCTGGCCAGTTCTCCCATTGAACAAGAGCTCTCTGCATTTGTGGAGAGTGGAGAATTATCTATAGCCAATTTGACTTGCTGGTTATTTTCTGAAACACACAAAGTAAGAGGTAAAAAACAGACTTTTTCCACCTTCCTTATTGGTTAGTTCACTGACTGATGGGTTGATTGATTTCATTCTTACCTTGCAAAAAATTACAACTCTATGCACATGTAGATTTTAATAAACGATGTCTGGAAAGGAAACACTTTGGGATTTACTTAATAACAGCTCAGAAATATGTGTTGTTTCAATCTCTTTCCAAGTAAGTACAAGATAGGTCATCTCTTAAAGATCTATTTTCTTAGTGCTGTGTAAGCGTGCATCCTGGTTGCCCTCAAATTTAAACTTGTCACTTATTATCCAAGTGTTCCAGTGTATCTATACTAACTTCCTAAATAGATTCCAAACTTCTCAGAGTCAGACAGGAATTCTTTGGCATCCACTATCCTCCCAGTTTATGCAGTGTGATTGGAACCAAAGCGCAGTGTTACTTGCCTTTAAATATTTTCCTCAAATGGATGCCACCTGTCAGGAAATTTCCACCAGTATTTATTTATTCATTGAGTCAGTCATTCATGAAACATTTATTGAACACCAAGTATGCGTCAGGTACTATTGAACAAACTGGCAATACCAAGATGAAAAAGACATGATTAAGCCTTGGTCTGGATCCCCAGAGGGTTCACATCTAACTCACTCCTATCTGTTTGGCTGGACCAAAAGACGCTATCAGAATACACATGCTCATTCGTTCAGCATCTGTTATTGGACACCTACCATGAGCAAAGTTTGATATAATCCCCTTTTACACTTGCCCTGTCCCAGTCCATTTCAGTTGTGGACACATACACATCCATGTTCACAGACTTTGCTCTCCCTTCCTGTAGCCAATTACAGAAATTCTAGACCTCCCAGGCTTCTATTGAGATTTTTAACTAAGTCTCATTTGCCTGGGCTTGATTAAGGGGTTAAGAACATGATGCTGATAATGGTGTAAAATTGGGTAGAAACTGACGGGTAAACTGAGTAAGCCACATTGCGCTTGTGAGGCTTTCAAACCTAGACAGCAGTGGACCAGGGAAAAGTCCACCCACCCACGTACACATCACTACCTAGTCTGGTGTGTTGAGGCAATCCCGTCTCTTTACCTGTGACCACATAGAAAGTGAGAACCACAGACGGATGCTCAATAAGTCTCCAGTTATTTTTATGGAACCCAAAGACTTCTGTAAGCACAATCTTAAAACCACTATGCTAATTTACCAGCTATTGTTTTGGAAAGCAAAAAGCAAGATTTTTGAGCAGTTGGATTGCTGAACCTCTTTTGAAGTGGGCGCACTTAGTGGAAAGATAAGTTGACAACATTGATAAAAAATGTTATCTACCTCTAAAGTGTCTCTGTAGCCTGGGTTACAAAAGATTTTAAAGAATTTGGAAAGCATTTTTTCCTAAACGTGTGCAATTGAATTATTCTAGTTAAATAAAAATATATGGCTTTTATTTAAAACTACTGAAATACACAGATAACACACACATATACTCATACACCTTAGGATTTAATTGCATGGAAATCTATTAGCTAAAGTCTTAAACTGGCTAATGTTTACCTATGTTTTAAAAATCAATACATTATACCTATATTGGCAGTTCTACTGTAAACCTGATTTGCTGTTTATTTCACTGAAAACTGTTATTTTCACATATGCAGTAGACGTTATCCCTCAATACCTGCTCTTTCATCTTCCACGGTCTTAACAACAATAACATAGCTAGCAATTATGCAGTGCTTACTATGTGCCAGGCTCTGTTCTAAGAACTTTATATATGTTAACTCATTTCATTAACAGCAATGAAGGCTTACCTAAACATACGGCTACCAAGCTAAAACTACATTTCCCAGCCTCCCTTGCAGCAAAGAGTGGCAGGTGACTAAACTTTGGCCAACAGGATGCATGCAGAAGTGATGTGTGCCACTTTTGGAATATTCTCTTGAAATGAGTGAGCACAACTCACTCATTTTTCCCCCTTACACAATAGAGTACGGACATGATAGTGAGAGACAAGCAACCATTTTAGGCCCCATAATGGATGCTGCATGTTGAGGATATCAGAGCAACAAGACCACGGCCGATTTATCCTTTAGTAGGCACTGTACACAGTAGACCCACAAGACTTCTAGGGTACCATTAAATGTTTTCATTTTAATTTATTTTGAAACCAAAATTAAAAAAATATATAATAACTGGGAAAATATAGTAAATCCAGCCTGGATTGTATACATCTTTAAGCCAATACTATTATAAAATGTAATTTCTAATATTTTTATAGAAGAAGGGATCCACAAAAGCAAAAGTGCCTAGGAGCCCCCAAATCCTCAAGCAGCCCTGAAAAAAGGAAGCTGTATACCTGGTGACCTCTGGAACAAAGCCGTCCTACCACTCCTGGACCATCTACATAGTGACAATTATTCAAGGGAGAAATAAACTTCTGGTCTCTTTGCCTACTTTTCTCCCTTAGTTATATAAAATATTCTTGTCATTATAAATGTAATAAAATTAACTAAAGGTGAAAATTGATATATTACTTAATATTTAAAAAAACACTTTTATATGTGTTATCTCACCATATCCTCACAATAATCTTGTAGGATTGGCAGGGCAGCCATCGTCATACCCCAATTGTATTAGTCTGCTCAGGCTGCCATAACAAAATATCCCAGACTGGGGGGCTTAAACAACAGAAATTTATTTTCTCACAATTCCGGAGGCTGGAAGTTCAAGATCGAGGTGCTGGCAGGGTTGTTTTTTCTGAGGCCTCCCACCTTGGCCCATAGATGGCCACCTTCTTGCTGCCTCTTCACATGGCCTTGGCTCTGTGCACAGTGTCCCTGCCATCTCTCTGTAGGCCCTAATCTTCTCTTCTTATAAAGATACTGGTCAGAGTGGATTAGGGCCCACCCTAAGGGCTTCATTTCAACTCAATCACCACTTTAAAGTTTCTATCTCCAAATACTGTCACACTCTGAGTTACTGGGAGTCAGAGTTTAACATATGAATTTGGGAAGGATCACAATTCAGTCCATTACACCCATTTTCCAGATAAGACCATCAAGGTTCAGAAAAGGCAAAGTCCTTACACAAGGTCAAACAGAAAATGAGAGGCAGAAGCTTGACAAATGAAATATGGACCAAATCTAAAGCAAACTTTAGTCTGAAAGTATCTGTGTTTCAATCTAAAACATTTACTCAGGATTTCTTGACTTTGATACTATTGACGTTTGGACCAGATAACTCTTTGTTTGTGGGGCTTTCTAGTGCATTGTGGGATGTTCAGCATATCCTTGGATTCTTCCCACAAGATGCCAGTAGCACCCCAGTACCAATTTGACAACCAAAAATGTCTCTCGACATTGCCATATGTCCCCTGAGGGGGAGGGCAAAAATTGTCCCTGGTTGAAAAGTACAACCATAACTACAGACTAATAGGATATACACGAAAAGATTTTAGGTTTTAAGCTATCAGCAACCTTAACAATATAATGCAATGTGCAAGAAAGCTGGTATGTTAGGCCACGTTAAAAGTACAATGTGTATTATAGTAGGTGAGACTGCGGCTTCCCACTGGTGAAATACTGGGCAGATTATTAGGTAAAGTAGTGGATACTACCTTAAAGAGGCGAAAAGATCATTTAGCGTGCATCCAAAGAACCAGTGAAATAGTGAAGGATGTCTCAAAACCCTCAGGAAGATGGCTGAAGAAGTGAGAAACACTTACAAGGAAAGACTCAGAGAGACATGCAAAATCTCTTCAGAGATAAGAACTGGATTTTTCTGCAACATCGGGAGGTAGAAAGAGAATCAATAAATGGAAATTTACAGTCAGATGTGTTTATAAGAGACGGGCAAGGAGAGAAAGGGATTCCTCCAAGATACAGTTCCTCATTACCTGGTTGAAATTATCATACAGGAAGGATGGTGAAGAAGGGAACGCATTTATTGAAGGCATCTGAGAATTCTCTTTTCTATGAACCAGAATGCAACTCTAAGTCCTGTAAATGATGCTACTCATGGCTCCTTCCACTACCACAATACAAGCAGAAGACAAGGCTTCCGAAGGGCTACCAAGTCTGCAGGATACGGCTGAAGAGCTAATCTCATCCAACCACAGGTTTCAGAAACAGACCATTTTGTTACCCCCAGAAGTGACAGCATGAGCAAAGGATGCCAGTCTGTTTGTTGATGACCATCCTCTGGCAAAAAGAACTTAACTGTAATCTGCACAGGTAACAGAGGCCCACCAGTGTTTTGAAGTAGAAAGCAATTTTCTCCTACAAAAGGAATTCAGAAAATGACCCAACTCAGGAAACAGATTCTTGTCTTGATTTCTCTTAGAGGGAGCCACATTGTAAAATTGCATCCTACCAGTCACTGACTCATCCTACCATCTATATTTTTGGCTTGGTGTGAGCCACTTCTGTGACATTTAAGTAAACCTTGCCCACAGAGCACACTGATCGACCTACTGGTTATTCTAGAATGAAACAATGCTTACAAATCAACATCTCCTGTTTCTACATTCACTACAATAGTAAGATTCAAATAAAACCACACACCTTCGGGACTCTCAAAATTGTGATTAATCATTTTTTAAGATAATTGCTTTTTCTTAACTTTTTTCTATAAGAAATTTCAAATTATTACTCCATTGGGATGGCAAAACACAAATAACTTCTGTCAATCCTCTCCATTTCCTAATCCAGGATTCTGCCTAAATGCTGACTTTTATCTTTAAGGTATCTATAAAAAATCTTTGCTAAGGAAATGAACAGAAGACTAAAAGATGGAGTTTATCTTACTTATGACTTCATATCCTAATTTAAATTCATTTCTGTTTATCCATGAAGATGATTTCTGTAACACCATAGCCTTTCTTTGTTAATTCTTCGGTAATTCTAATTCTTTGCAATTCTAACAACCTATGTTTCTTCAGAAAAAATAAAACACCAGAAATATTTACTATGTTTACTATATTAATGTTGTGATCAAGCATTTTGGTAATTTTCAACTACTATATTTGGAACAAGTGGGTTTTATGGTAATAGCCACCATCATGCTTGTGCCATGGCGCAATGAGGTAAATGAGCCCCTGAGAAGTGCACTCCTAGATTATGAGTGTTATGTTGTTGTTGTTTTTGTTGTTTCAATAGAGACGCCAAAGTTCTCACACAGTCGATCAAGTTTCCAGGTTCTTCAGGTAGATGTAGAGAGCACTTACAAATCAATAAGGAAAAGAAGAACATTCCTTCTACTTTTAAAAAAAGGGCCAAATGACATAGAAAATAAATGTCCAGCTTCACAAGTAATGAAAGGAAGGTAAATTAAATTAAAAATGTAGGGGCGGGCCGAGTAGCCGAATGGTTAAGTTTGCGCCCTCTGCTTCGGTGGCCCAGGGTTTTGCCGGTTTAGATCCTGGGTGCGGACATGGCACCACTCATCAGGCCATGCTGAGGTGGCTTCCCACACACCACAACTAGAAGGACCTACAACTAAAATATACAGCTATGTACTGGGGGGGGGGCGGGGGGCGCTTTGGGGAGAAGAAGAAGAAGAAGAAAAAACATTGGCAACAGATGTTAGCTCAGGTGCCAATCTTTAAAAAAAAAAAATTAAAAATATACTATTTATTTTTTTGCATAATAAAAATGCATTCTTTTGAAATGATTCCATGCAATGCTTACAAGAATGCAGGGGAAGGGAAATCTCTGACATTTCGGGGGGTTATAAATAGATACAGAACTACTTAGGAGAATTTAGTAAAAGATTTCTAAAAGTTTAACATCTTTCAGTCTATAAATTCCACTCTGGAATTCATCCCTTAAGAATGGATCTTAAATGTGGAGAAACAGACTTAAGGGCAAAATTATGGTAGCATTAATTATAATAATGTAAACTTGGAAATGAGTTAAGTGACCAAAAGAGGAAACTGATGAATTTCATCCAATCAATCAGTAAATTGTACCAGGCAGTGTTTTTTAGTCGCTTTCTCTGCCACCCCTTCCTGCGTTATTTCTCATAACGCGGGGATGGGTTCCCAATGATAGTGATGGTTGGTATAATCTGCGTGAAGTTAATCTTAATTCCCACTGTACATTTTATAAACCACAGTTTCTGTGCTGTCTCCATATGAGAGAAAGAGGAGTGGGTTGAATGGTGTAGTTTCAGAATCATTTCTTAATTATAAAAATTGTCCTCTTGGTGGAGAGTGTAACGATAACCAAGATGTTAAGACGACTCCATCTCCATGGCTGCAGCTAATTAGATGGTTTGGCTTTCTTTCTGAAAATGTCCCTTACTTCTCCTTTCTACTCCTGGGACTATCTTGTACATCTTGTGCTTAAAATAGTTTATTGAAGCATTTGAGGCATGTGGCTGGATTGATGGGAAATAAGGAAGCTTTCCCAGGCCTGATCTGTGAGCCTTTCTTGCTCTCGGTTCTCCCTTATTTAGCAGTCCTTGCTGTTTGATTTGTACCAGGCTTCTGGCTATTCCTCTGTTTTTCCATGTGCACTGACAAATTTTACAGGGCACTCGCTACATAATTGCCCGCCGCTTTTATGAGCTCAGTCATAGCATTGTTGGGGCCAGGTGCTTTTCCCAGCTAATTTTTTTTTTTTTTTTTTAAAGATTTTATTTTTTCCTTTTTCTCCCCAAAGCCCCCCGGTACATAGTTGTATATTCTTCGTTGTGGGTCCTTCTAGTTGTGGCATGTGGGACGCTGCCTCAGCGTGGTTTGATGAGCAGTGCCATGTCCGCGCCCAGGATTCGAACCAACGAAACACTGGGCCGCCTGCAGTGGAGCGCGCGAACTTAACCACTCGGCCACGGGGCCAGCCCCAGCTAACTTTTTTTTGCTGTGGGTTTTAGATGTGGTTTCAATTTCTTCCCTAAGGCTTCAGAGGCAGAGTTTCTTTCAGTGTATTTAACTGCCTCATTATCGATCATTTTCCCTGGAATATTTAATATCCTTTTCTGATGTCTGTGGGTTTGAACCACTCTTTCAGGTGTTTTCTTTTTTAAATATAAATACTCCTTTGCTTTCAGACACAGAATTAAAATTTATACAGTCTGAAACTCTGCATGTCTCAGAAATGACAGCCATCCGCTTCTAGATGCTCTTTCCCCAAGTCTCATCTGTAATTGGAGAAGCAAATCTAATGAGGACATTTGGACGAAGCTAGAAATGTCTTTTTATTGCGCCTCAGTGGTTAGGTTTTTGTAACTGGTTTATATAAATATGCAGACCTTCCATATGGGATGTAACTTGAAAAAAGGGAAAGAACTTTTGCTTGAATAATTACTCCTTTTGAGGATGAAATATTAAAGAACACCTTAAGCTCTTTCGAGCCAACTGTTTTTGAAATCTCCCTTGTTGGGCCTTAAAGACAGACAGAAACTGTACTAAGTACTGGAAATTTGCTAAGAGTAGATTTCAGGAGCGGTCATTACAAGCAAAAAAATGGTGCCTATGTGAGAAGGTGTGTTAATTAGCTTGACGGTAGTAATCATTTCACAGTGCATATGTATATCAAATCATCATGCTGTACACCTTAAATATATACAATTTTTATTTTTAAAATGAAATTAAATAAATAAATAAGAAGGACAGGAAAACATTTCTATGTATTTCAGAATTGAGAACCCATCGATGGGCTCCACACCCAGTTGTAGGAACACAGACACACGCAGCAGCTGCTCAAAAATGTTGATTTTATTTTATAAAATTAAAACACTGAATTTTTAAAGTTTAGCCCTATAGAAACAAAATTTATTTTATAACTTTCTGAGAAATAGAGAATTTAAAACAAAAACTTCTGCCTTTATAGATTCTCACACCTTACCAAATAGTCCTCTAGATTTTTTTTTGAAGTGTGTATTAGGCTTAAAACTTCATATTTTGCAATGTGTATAATGTTCCTTTACCTTATTCACTTTCTATTTTCTAATTTATCTATTGAATTATTTCTCTGGATCATTGATTCTTTCGAGAGGATATGTTTATGCATAAGGAGGAGATGTTGGAAATATTTTATTTAAAATTTCATAAAACTATTTACATGTTTCCACCGGAAAGCTTGTTTTAAACTAATTACTTTGGAACCATGAGAAAAAAATTGGTCACGAATAGAGATCTGGTTTAAAGACAATAATCCATAGATAGGCAAAAAAGAGCAATTTTCTGGGTGAAAGTGTTAACAATCAGATCTCCTAAAGACGGATTTGGGGGCTTTTCCCATTTATCATTTTTATAAAAGATTTTGAGGAAGAAATTTGCTGTAAGACCTACAAGTTTAGAGAA
This sequence comes from Equus przewalskii, assembly GCF_037783145.1. Taxonomy (NCBI): domain Eukaryota; kingdom Metazoa; phylum Chordata; class Mammalia; order Perissodactyla; family Equidae; genus Equus; species Equus przewalskii. The sequence goes on along the minus strand of NC_091838.1, from coordinate 16,378,789 downwards.
AAACACTAAGATTTTCTAGACCTAAGCTATCTTATTAATAGGCAGGTTTGATTCAGTGGGTCTGGAGTGTGGTCCACGATTCTGCATTTCTAACAAGCTCCCAGGTGATGCAGATTCTGACTATTCCCGATCATTCAACGAAGAGCAAGACTTCTAGAGCAATTGTTCTCAACCTTGTCTGCACATTAGGATCACTTGAGATTTTTTTAAATCCCAATGCCCAAGTCACACCCCAGAACAATTATCAGATTTCTGGGGCTGGGCCCCAGGCATAAGCATTTTTTAAATCTTCCTAGGTGATTTCAATGTATAATCAAGGTTGAGAATCACAATTCTAGATAGTAAAGAGGGAAAAACAACTCGAAATACCTAGAAAGAGGTACAAGCGCTCCAAGTAAGTTTCAGTGTGGAAAAGCGTAAAGTCATGCATTTAGGGAAATATATTCCCAATCACATTTACAAGACGACAGGCTGTAGGCTATCAATTTTGACTTCGGAAAAGGCTATGTACACCCTGTGCTTGTGTCTACTATAGCACTAGATGGTAATTACATATTCATTTGTCTCTCCCGCTAAGCTCTACCATCTGAGAGGGTAAGAACTACATCTTGTTTACTATTGAATCCTAGCTCTCAGCAGAGTACTTGGAACACTGTAGGCACTCATTGACGAGTGGAACTCATAGATGGATAGTTACTGAGTGCCCATACTACGTCAGGCACTGTGGTGGGAGGTTTGGCCACAGTAAGAAGTCAGACAAGATCCACTTCTGGTGGGATGAGGCGGAAAGAGGCAGTACACAACTAAGTAAATAAACAAGAGCTTAGCAGGTCTTAAGAAGTGCTGGGCAGAGAATCCAAACCTGGTGATGTGATAAAGAGTAACTATGTGGCTACACTGAATTGAGTGAGATTATACTCGGAGAACTGAATGACAAAACGAGTCACCCATATGAAGATCCAGGAGACCTATATGCATGCTCATAGGCAGAAAGCAGCATAGTGTTCAATGAGTGAAAATAGACGGCCTAGAGAATGATGGACAGAAAAAATATGGTGAGAAATGAGGGCAAAGATGTAAGTGGAGAGAAGCCAGATTCAGCAGGATTTTACAGGCAAAGGTCAGAGGTCTGAATTTCATTGTAAGTGCAATAGACAACTTCATTGGACGATTTTGCTGAGGGGAAGAACATCATTGATTTATGTTTTTAAGAGATCCCACTAACTGCTGGGTGAGAAATGGATTGAAGAGGGACCATTATTGGACACACTGACCAGTTAGGACGCTTTGTTAATGTCCAGATGATTTTCTGGGTGTCATTTTCTGAGATGGGAAAATTGGAAGAATAAACCATGTGGGAGATGGTAAAAATCAAGAATCCTTCTTTGATTATGTTAAGTTTGAAATGTCTGTTAAACAAGCAGAAATGCCAAGAAGAGAGTTTCATAGACCAGTCTGGTGACCAGGAGAGAGCTCAAGAATGAAGGAAAATATTTGGGAGAAATCGGTGCATGTAGAATATTTAAACCATGGGGCGGAGTGACAGTTCATAAAGTACACAAATAGAGAAGAAAGGGGATCTCATGACCAAGCCTGCTGTGATGATCTATTGGGCAGAAACAGGAAAGCCAAAGGATGAAGGATAACCAGGAGAGTGAGTTTCTCTAAAAGCAAAAATTAGCTAAAATACAGAATACTGGAGAAGGAATACAGAATACCAGACAACTTGGAGCATCTTGCTAGATTCAAAGTATCTTTTATGTGTTCATCACGTAATATTATTTCATCTGCTATTCAAGGTGGCTTTTCCTTTATACATAGTTGATACTTAAAATTTTGTGAAAGAAAATAAATTCGTTTTGATACCCATTACCTAAAATCTTTGTAGGTTTAAAAATAATTCGTGTAATTAAATATAAGAAAAGAGGAAGCAGTTCTAAGAAGAAAAGTGGGTATTTTCCTCCATTTTTTTCATGTGAAGTGAGAATTGATCTGCATACTACTGCACTAAGCTTAAGGCAATAGTAATCCTCAGGGTTAGGGGATGGGTGGGACAGGCAGGGGCTCCCCTTGGGAGGCATCTCAAGATCACTCACAGAGTAAACCGCTTCTCCTTGATATGCTTCCCCAACAGAGACTCAGACCCTTCCATCTCCCTGATACACAGGTGAATTGTTGTTACATTGAACTGCTATTACTCATCAGGGTGCGCCATATGCATCACGCGAGTTAAGGTGGAAAACCACTGACAACCACTGCCTTTAGGCGTCAAAAAGAACAAAGCCTACTTTGGTACCTGTTTCTAAATGTACAGAGAAGCACTAGGAAAAATGGATTGAAATTTTTTATAAGAATAACAAAGTAATAATAGAGTCACAATGTTCCTAATTTGTATTTCATTTAAGGATGAAATAGATTTTTAAAACTCTTACCCACCTACACTGTTTTCATAGTGCAAAATACACAGCAAAGCTAGTATAGAATAAATGAAATGGAAAACTTTACATCATGGAAAAAAACATAGCATAGTCAGTGTTTTAAAAAAAAACCCAAATAAACGGAGGTGTGGGTGATGTTATGGGTTGAATTGTATCCCCAAAAAGATGTGTGAAAGTCCTAACCCCCATTACCTCAGAATGTGACTTTGTTTGGAAACAGGGTCATGGTAGATGTAATTAGTTAAGATGAGGTCTTACTGGAGCTGGGTGAACCCTTAGTTCAATGTGACTAATGTCCTTATAACAAAAGGAGAGAGACACACAAGGAGAGGACAGCCAGGTGACAATGGAGGCAAAGATTACAGTGTTGCATCTACAAGCCGAGGAACAAGAAAGACAGCAGGCAAGAACCGGAAGCCAGAAGAAACAAGAACGGATTCTCCCCTGCAGTTTTCAGAGAGAGCGCGGCCCTACTGACACCTCGGTTTTGGACTCCCAGTCTCCAGAACCGTGGGTGATGTTTCTGTTGTTTTCAGCCTTCCAGTTTGTGTTACTGTCTTACGACAACCCCAGGAAACTAATACAACCTCAACTCCGTCATTTACTGGCTGTGACCCTGGAAGCTTCTCTACTTCTCTATGCTTCAATCTCTTGTAATGTGAAATAGGAATGATAGTAATGATGCTTAATAGGATTGTGGTAAAGATTAAAGGAGTGAATATACGTAAAGCAGTTAGAAAAATGTTAAGTGTTTAGTAAAGTTTATATAAACTTTGATTACACTCGTTATGAATATGTAAAGGATCTACCATAGTATTTGATCTGCAAATGGCATTTAATTTTAAGAGATGGTAGCCTTTATAAAATAATAGTCAGATTTTTACTATCCCAAATAAATCTTTAGTCTTTTGTCTCAAATATTTGGGTTTTTTGGCGAAACTTGAATCCTGAGCTTATCTATGAAGACTGACTTCAAGCCCACACTTTACTACTGTGGGGGCCTGCAATTGGCCACCCCAAGATATGTCTCTTTGGCATGATGATTATTTGAGGCTGGTTACTTTGCAGACAGGAAAGCAACTGAAAAGTAGAATTTACTTACCCTTTGTAAGAGACATTTACATTGTAAAGGAAATCTCCATCTGTAAAGGTCCCTCCCTCTCTATACCAGGAAGAAGAGGGGGATGACTTTATCTCTAGAAACTCTTAATCAATACCAAAGGCAAGGACTTAAATCTGCATTTGTTTACTGTACTTGTGTGGTAATCTCCCATGATTGACTCCCCCTCCACCCCCAACATCCTCCTTTGTCATTAGCTGAGGATGATGTTTAAGGTGGGGGCTTCAGCCATTTTGGAGAGTTGCTCAGCTTGCCTGACCTCTCCCATGTATACATGTTATAAAGCTTTGTTTAATTTTCTCCTGCTATTCTGTCTCATGTGAATTTAATTCATCCTCCAGCCAGACGAACCCACATTGGGTAGAGGAAATGTCTTCCTCCCCTACACTACCCAGTTCTTTGGTGCAGGAACATGGAATTAAACTTACTTGGGTACTAGATGAAGAAAGCTTTAATTACATAGATCACTTTTCAGCCCATCACCACCTCCAAATAATATTCATTTCAAAATTTAAAACCATTGACTCTTGAGAATTTGTGTTTTGAACATTGAGCTTTCTATCCTTCAATGCAGACATTTGAAAGTTGATGGAATTCTTAATTTGTATGAATGCTGACCTGCTTTTGACCACACATTAATACTTACCAAGAGCTCTATAATCTCTTAAAAAATTAAGTACCTTTTGATAAGTTTCAGAAAGTAATTTCATGTTACATATAATATCAACTACTAGTACATTAACTTTATATGCACCCACTATTTCTTGCCCCTAAAATTCATTCAACATATATTCATTCAGAAGGCATTTATTGAATTGTTTTGTACAGATCACTGTGGAGGAAAAAGAAAACAGAGAAAGGTAAGAAACTAATAATACAAGAAAGAACAAGACACATAATCGGAGTAAATATATGAGCCATCAACTCCTCTTGGGGTAGTCCATAAAGGCTTTATTGTGGATGTAGTGTTTGATGGAACCCTTGCAGGATATGGATTTTAAAAACCTAAATTTCTCTCTTAACAAAAGTTATGTTTTCCTTATAATTCCACTGACTTGCAAGAACTACAAAAAAAACCTAAAACTTTGATAATCCAAAGTAGATGGAAATTTGTCCGTGGTAAATCTAAAACATTTGTCAGAATCCTATCAGGAGCATTTGACTTCAGAGCCAGAAAGCAAAATCTGTTCCTTAAAAGACGGAGCTCCTCAGAGTAGAGATGGTGGGTTGGGGGGATGAAAGAGAAGGAGAAGTGCCTGCATGTGCCTGTGAAACGGAGGTGGCCAAGCAAGAGTCTTCTGACATGTCTTCACACATCACCTGAAAGAGTTATGAGATCCAAAGAAATGGGAACATTTATCATTGCTTTAATTCTAGTGGTGTTTGAAAACTTAATGTAAAAGCCGCCATTTTAATGCGGTCTTCCTTTCGGAGTTTGGCAAAACAAACCCATAGAGAGATTTGGATTTGTTTTCTTTGGCAGAGAGGCGCCGTCTGAACTTTTTCACCTGAAACTCTTTACCATCTTTGGAGGGAGAGCAGCTGAGATCATGGCCGACTTGCACCTTCTCCAAGGGACTCCAGAGGAAGCTGGAACCATCCCTGGATGTATCGATGTTCAGGAGGAAGCTCCAAGAGCCATTACAAAAAGAGAGAGAGAAATGAAAAAGTCTATAAAGACGTTCATTCAGATGTATCGGTATATCGTTTAACAGCCTTTAGATTGCAACATTAGTCATCTAAAAATGCCCAATATAAAGTATAATGGAGCCACAGAGAGCTACTAACCAATATCTATTAGTTGCATAAATTATGAATTCACAGCTAACCACAATACCTTTAAGGAAAGCAGACAATGCTTTCACAGTGCTTAAATTTTACACAGGCAGAATAATGTAATGAACTAAGGCAATCATATAGATAATTAAACAAACAAAAACCTGGCTAAAGAGTCTGATAATCCAAAAACCCCATTTTGTCGGCCTGGATTTATTTAGATATATTGGGGAGTTTTGGTTCAATTTTCAGTTTCATTTTGAGTTACGGTCAGATAGCAGACCTTAGAGAAACAAGGCCCTGGATGCCTATTTCAGAGGTCTCAGCAGATGCGACAGACCATGCACATGTCCTGGCCATGAGAACAGAGAACACAGCCTCCGGCATCAGATGCAGGCTCTGCTGTGTACATACCATGGAACCCGAGTGAGTTGACTTGACCTCCCTGAGCCTCAATTTTCACGTCTATAAAATGGACTAAATAACGCCTAATTCTTAGAGTGTTCGTGAGGGCTAAAACACACTGCAGTGCTTAATAAATGAACTTTGAAAACCTTAATAAACTTTAAAAACCTCAAGTATCTTTTTCAACTTCTTGATTTAAGCACTGATCACTTCGAGTTGGAATTAACGTCTTTTTTTTTTTTCCTACCTGAACTCAAATGGGAAACAAAAGAACATGTATCAGCGACTTTTCTAACAACCACCTAAAAACCTTGGAAAGGCCTCTCAATTTTAGGCTTGAGAACTGGCATGAAGAAGGACATTTTTTTTAAATAATAGAAATTACATGAAAGGCAATCCCCTTCACGCAGCCTCACAGGCTTTTGCAGTCACTAATGATGCGGGGAATGAACACAAGCTAGCACCTGGACTTTTTGCATTTTGATCCAGGCACCACCACCACTAGCCACAAGGGTTGGGAAGAAATGTGTAAGGTCACAGTAAGATATACATGAGTGACTTTCAGACACAGTATTTCCTTTGGATGGGACATTAAAAGTTGGAGGTTAGCATTCAACTCATTGGAGAGATTGAAATGCTACCACAGGTGAAGATTTTAAATAACCTTCTATACAGATTTTTGACAAGAAAGCTAGGTGGAACTCTTTTTGGACTGTTTTGAATAAAGTCTCCCAAAACAGTATCGTAAGGACTGGGTTAACCCTTGTCGTTCCTTCCAACACATTTCTCCATAAATGTTACTCGTTGTATCTTTCTTGGGTTTATGGTGTTGCCTTAGATCCCATCCAAAATGTCCTCTTCCCAGGCCTTTACTGTGGACGGCCGGGTGTATATGATTGTCCTCTTTCATGATGCCCTTTGTCTTAAAAGAATAGTGGGGCAGAGACTCACAGAGTAGGCCAGAATAATGCCACCCACCTGGGGAACCACTATAAATATTGATTCATGCCATGTTCTCATCAACCTTGCAGAAGTATCAGTCACCTTTAAAATTCCACATAATCAAGATATTGTAGTAAGTTATAGGGTTATAATGGTGAGCAAAGCACTGACCAGCAGACCCAGCTCATGCACGGGAAGAGCAGTGAACCATGCCAATCTCCACAAGACTAGAGCATGCCCTTCAGCGTAATTGGTACGATGCTTAGCTTTAATGCTGCAACTCTTCATGACTGTGATGAATCAGGAGAAACGCGAAAATGGCAGCCTTAGCTTCGCCACCGCTACGAAAGTTAGACTAAATGATTCAGAGTATTCATATTTCAGTGGAAAAATATTTTTAAAGTAGGACAATTTCTAATCACCATGGACTCCAATCTACATAATTAGATAACTCTAGATTTGGTTAAAATTAGTACAATTTTCCATTCTACTAGGAAAATAGGAACTTTTGCTAGAGAAACATTTATCAAAAGTCCTCTTTAATAATTTTTTACATTCTTACCTCTAAAACCTCTCAGTAAACAAAATGAACAGGAAACAGAATTAGTGATTTCTCTGGCTTTCTTCCCAGTCTAAGTACTCACAGCAAATGAGATTTTTATACATCTAAACATCTGCGTTTCATTCACATCTTCTCCCAAGTAGAGAATGTGGGACAGGATGAAAGGGCAACTCTTCTTTGACAGAACGAGGGTGTCCTGGCTTGAATGGGCCAAATGTCTTAGAACGTCCATCCACAGAGAGAAAAAGCGTAAACCACACCTCACACTTGTGTATGGTCCCGTGTTTCCTCCTGCTCAGCAGATTGTCCTGGGGAACTGCTTAAATTCCCTAGATTTGGTAATAAACAGTTGCCATTTTGACCATTTCCTTTTGTAGACCCACAAACTACAGAATAAATGAATGGCTCCTTTCCTTTGATGGCCTTGCCCAAGGGCTGTTTTAGCACCCCATAAATCCTGTAATTGTATAGGATCATTTGGCAGCGTGTGGATTTTTCTGCTAAATCACAGTGAGAAGAAGATCAGGAGGAAACCTGAAAAATAAAGCATTATAGTGGCATTAGAAGATTTATAGTGGGAGCGAATAGCGCTGGCGAAACACCAGCAAGGCCTTTATTACCGGCGAGGAGAAGGCATGGCTGAGCATTAAGTATCTTCTGTATTAGCCAGGAGGAAAACTTAGAGTTAGACTCAGTTCTTTTTTTTCTCCTACACATCACCAGTGTCAGTGAGGGTGTGATGAAATTTCAAAGTCGGCTTAGTTGTCAAGGATATTAACTAAGTTTATATTCTTTTATATAGAAGTCCTGTAAATGGACATATTACATGGCAGTGGGAAAAAACAGGCATGGGAAACAAAGAACACTTAACCATTTGTACATGTGTGTTTTTTTTTTGTTTTGTGTCTGTGTGTGTTTTCCCTGGAGGGTCTCTGTCAAATAAATGTGTGTAAAAGCAGACTAGTATTCTGCCAATTTTTTACAAACTGCATTTGCATGTCGCAACAAGAAGTCAGTGTGGAGTTGAGAAGGTTGTTACTAAGCTGCACCATGCCAGCTCTTGAGGGGATGTTGATAGTGGGTTGGAAATCCAAGTTGTACCCTCTTTAATAAAATCTGTGCTATTCCCTGGATAAGAAACTTCAGTTGCTGTGTTTATAAATGCTTTGAGAACAGGGAAGTTAAAAAGACATAGAAAGTATTTCCCCTAATGGTATCAAATTTAAATGTTTTCTAGCAAGTTGAAACCAGCATAAAGCTTCAGTAATTAACAGATTAAGATCTATTGACAGGCTCTTCACATCAGAAATTAAAAGGAAAATTACAGGTCTCTTAAGAAGCTAAGGCTTCTCATAAAGCAACGGCAAGGAATAACTAACTGCATATCTTAACGGAAATTTTTTTTTTGGCAAAATAAGCAGGGCTAAATTATATGGAATGTGTAGTTCTTTTGAACTCTCTGAGACTGGGAATCCTATAAAATAGAAGTTTCAGGTTTTTGAAAGTGATTGCTAGTACTAAAAGAAACGTATTGGAAATAACTGATAATAAATGTCGCCTGTGCTGGAACTTATCCAGGGTTAGTTCAGGGACCCCCTCCTCCCTCTCTCCACTCCCTCTTTCCCCGGGGGATCACAAACACTCTCAGGCCTTCGAAGATCACGTATGTGCTAATGAATCCCAAACTCAAAATCCAACCTCTGAGCTCCACACTGATGTGTTCAGTTGCCAACCTGACATCTCTAAGGTCTAATTTGTCACGCAGCTCAAAGTTAACTGGTCCAAAACAGAACTTTTGATCTTCAACTTCACTACACACATGTGCACACACACACACACAAATTAAAATAAAAGCAACACTGCTTCTGTGTTGGTCTTCCCCGTCTCGTTACATAGTATCACCTTCCTCCCAGTTGCCCACACCAAAACCTGGGAATTTCCCATAATTATTCTCTTTCTCTCACCTCCCACATATAAGCCTTCAGCAAGATCTGTTGGCTCTCCCATTACGATATACACCAAACAGTTCCACGTCTCTTCCTTTCCACTGCTCCTACCCCTTTCAAAGCATCATTCTCTCTCTTTGGCTCCTTAGAGATCCTCCTGCTTCTATTCTTGTACTCAGTACAAGGAAAAGGATGTGGACAGTATTCCAGAAGAATAAGGAACCCATTGAAGGTGCTCGAATAGGGATATAGAAATTTAAAAGTCAGTAAAGTGAATTAGCATAACGAGAGGATCCCACCATGATATAGGACAATTGAAGAGGCGCAAGGAGAAGATGGGCGGTTGGTAATTCAATCATTGCTAACAAAGCAGAACAATTTCACTAAAACAAGAGGAGTCAACCAAACGAAGACAGTCACAGATATTAAGACATATCCCTAACTTCAATCCAATCTGTCATGGGTCTGTTGATCAATTGGCAGGCATTGCAAACCCCATTTGAACACTGTGCATCTAGCCATACACTGATGTAGTCAGTTAAATTGTTAGTCAACACTTATTGAGCAACTCTACACCCCGGCACCATGATCTGCCCTGGTAGTACGGAGATAAACATGGCAGAGGACCCTGTAGAAATCCACAGCCTAGAAGACAGAAATACATGTAAGTAATTACAATCCATGTGATGAGCACCATGATATTGGTGGAGACAAGAATCACTAGTAGGAGCATCCAGGAAGACTTCACCGAGGAAATGACACTTGACTTGGGACATGAAGGTTGAATGGGGGTTTTCCAAGTAGCCAAGGAGGAGAGGGGTATTATTGTAAGTAGAGGGAACAACACGAGAAAAGGTAAAATCAGTGTCTGATGGGATTGGTGATGACTTCGTGGTCAGAAGAGAAGAGATTTCTTTAAACTTTTCTTTTTTTAGTGATAAAGATACTTTCTGCTTTGGGTTTCAGGGAAAACATCAGTCTCTTTTTGAATGCTCTGAAACATTTTAAACCTCCCAGGTCAGAAGCACTACAACATAATAGCTCCATAGCCAATCACATATTTGAGATTGATTGTACCTACCGTGTGCAAGGCACAGAGCAAGGGGATACAAAGATGCATGGTACAGTACAGCTCTCAATCAAGTCACAGTTTAAATAAAACATCCAGAGCAGCAAGACAAATTAGCAAGAAATCACCCCTTTTCTATCAGAAGTAAAAATATCATCAAGTTTTAGAGGGAACTCATTAATTTGTCAATTAAAAATGTATAGCATGGTGAGTTAGTAAGAAAAAACTAGTAGATATTAACATTTTTCCCCAGGAAAGAAAGATAAGCATTATGCTTTTACAGCAGATAAGGGAACATGATGTCAATTTTGTAGCTCCAACCTGCTGTCTGCTCTCTCGTATTGCCAGACAAGATCCCACCTACTCAGACGAGGAGGCTGCAGGGAATACCAAGCGAAGGTGGGTGCAGGGTGACGGGGCCCTGGAATCCACAACCCACCTTTTCCTCAAGATTTGCACAGGAGAAGCAGAGAAGCAGGTCCTCAAAAGTCCATATAGCCTTGGAAAACGAGCTTACCCGTAGTAATCAGCGTGGACCAACACAAGACCAAATGTTTACTGGGCTCACACTGTGCTGCAGTATTGTTCTAAGCAGTTGACTGACATTTATCCTCGTAACAACCCAATGGGGTAAGCACTAATATTATATCCTCATAATAAACATGAGGAAACTGACACAGAGAAGGTAATTGACTTGCCAATAGTTACCCCACTGTGTTGGTTTTCTGTGGCTGCTGTAACAAATTACCACAAATGTGGAAGCTTAAAACATTATAAATTTATTCTTTCACAGTCCTGGGGCCAGAAGTATGAAATTAGTGTTGGGAGGCCATGCTCCCTTCAAAGGCTCTATGGAAGAATCCTGCCTTGCCTCTTCCAGCTTCTGGTGGCTCCAGGGGTTCCATGGCTTGTGGCTGCATCATTCTAATCTGCCTCCACCTTCACATGGCCTTCTCCTCTGTCTATATCTTTCTTCTTCTAAGGACACTTGTCATTGAATTTAGGGAAAGGATGATTTCATCTCAACATCCTTAATGATATCTGCAGAGACCTTTTTTCCAAACAAGGTCACACTTACAGGATTGGGATATTAGGACATGGACATATCTTTTTTGAGGACACCATTCAACCCACTAAAACTGCTGTCAAGAAGTGGGGCTGAATTCAGTGCCTAGCATCCTGACTCTAAGGTATTTGCTTTCCAAACCATCCCAACATACTGCTTCTCAAAGACCAAGAAATGCGATTGGCTGGAATCAAGGGAACTTCTGCGAATTACTTTAGATCCTTCAAACTTTTACTCGACTCTGACCTGTGGGAAAGGGTATCCCAGTAACGGGATATTTATTTCTTTAAATAAAATAAATTTCACTTTATTTAAAGGTAAGATGACATAGCTTTTACCAATATTGTGGAGTAAAATTTATACCCACAACTGCAGAGGATTAACTCGTAAGGCTAGGTCATTTTTTCCTCTTTCCCAGGGAAACTCGATAAATGTTTAAAGACCAAAATTTACACTGTGGTTCTCAGGCAGTCCAAGTAGCTAAATAATTTTTCCAATCTCTGTAAAAAAGCTTCTCTAAGATGATGGAAAAACACAGCTTTTCAAGTTGGGGAGAATTCTCAACCTCCTGAGGAACACAGAGGCTTAAATTAATTAACTGCAAGACCTCTAGTTTGGGAGTTGATGCCCCTAGTTTTCCAGGCACTTCGCTACGTGACTCTGGATAAATTTTGTAGCTTTGGGGCTTCAGTTTCCTCATCTGTGAAGGTAAGATGATTAGAATAAATAACTCTAAGAGTTTATGACTTGATAAAAAATTTCTACTCAGAAAGGTCTTTATGGCTTGCCAATTTCACTAAACAATAAGATCTTGAAGAAAAATCACTATACTTGAATACTCATTTTTCCATTGAGTTATATCATATTCAACTTCATTTTTAGGAATAAATTTCAAAAAGAAATTTTCTTAGCAATTCTCTGCAAACTTGAAACTGATATTGGTTACACCAGATTTGCTCTGCGTTGAAAGTTCACCAAAGAATTCCCTTGTAAATTAACAAGTTTAGTATCTTCTGAGAAACTTCAACCCTAATTTATCTCCTAAAATGACAGAATAATTGGTAATGGTACAATTTATACCAATAAGTCGTTTTATGGGATAGGAACTCCCAATTCTGGGAAGTCATTGGTGATTCAGTTGTAAGTTCCTAAAGTATTTGCATAAGAAATTGTAGAAGATTTCAGGAACTATTTTAATGGATTAAAATCTCTTCATTTTTGCCCAAGTCACTTATAAATATCTTTTGAAGGGAGGAAATACCTTGAATGGATCAATATGTCAACTTCTCATATTTGAGACTATAAATAGTGATTTCACTGAAGCGAGGTCACTAGCTTTAGGAAAATGTTCCTAGTCTTTCCCAGCACTACTGGAAAGAAATGTTGAATGGAATAGTCATGTTTCATTCTACAACCGCCACCATATTGTAGGCGCTCATAATACAGGGATTCAGTAAAAATGGCCACTAGGCAGAAAATACAAAACACCTTTAACCTACAGATAATATATTGAGACTGTAACGCCCCCTTCGTCATTTCCTCTGGATTCATTCAGAACTTCAAAACTCAGCCTGAGAGAAATGAGAAAGAATAGGTCAGCAAAAACAGGGAATATTTTCAGTTCTAGGAGCCAGTTCTGAGCAAGTGCCTTCCTTACTAATGGGAGAGCCTTCACCACCTCAGCCCAGCTATAAACAATTAACCAAGGAAAATACCTTCTCATTTCCCAGGACCCAATTTCCCTACTTATCTTGCAGACAACATTTATGACTTCACCACTCTGTTTTTATTTTAATTTACTATTTTGTTCAATGTCCCACCTTGATCATCCTGTGAACTTTCCTCATGTTAACCTCCTATAAACCCTTCACTACCTCCTCCAGAGGAGAGAGGTAGAGTTTCAATTGTCTGTTCACTTCCTAATCAGTTTTGCTGTCTAGCTATATCATTTCTACTTAGGTCTGGAAGGAGAAAGAAAAACCAAACATGTTAGCATAATCTATCGATCCATGGTTAAACCTGTGCAGACTGATTATTTTTTTCCTTTACAGAATATACATCCCCTGGGGTTAGATTCACCTTTTTATGTCTAAAGCAACATTGCAAGAACAGGGAGTTTGAAATGATCCCATAATTCATAGCTTGGAATAGCTATACTTTGAAATGTGATTCTCTGCTTTTGAGAATTTAAAAATCTCACTGTGAGAGATAGCATACCTCTATACAAAGTAGATGTGCAGTGGTGTGTGTGCCTCAGAAAGTGGAGATGAGACAGAAAGCAGAGTGGGCTGCATGGTTGGAGAAGTCTTCCTGCGGAAAGTAGGCCCAGAGTGACATCTGGAAGAATAAGTGAGACTCAGAAGTGGTCTACAGAGATCGCTATCTATTCATGAGGCTGGGCAGTGGTGGAATTTAGTAGAAAAATCATGAACTGTCACTCAATACTAAATTTTTTAATCTACCCTCCGCCACTCTCCATGTGACCTGCCAAATTACCGTAAAACTTTGAGCTTCTGATTCTTCGTCTGTCAAGCGTGGATGGCAATATCAATGCCATCATTTTAAAATCCAGGTAATGCTCTTCACTCCTGGTATTACTTGGTCTTCCTGTGACTTTCAATATTGATAGACAATAGCTCCAGTTTGGAATATCATTTCCCCTTGGCTTTTGAGATACCTCTGATTTCTTGATTGTTGCCTAGTTCTAAGATGGTGTCTCCTCTTTCCCTTAAAGATCGAGGTCCCCCAAATTTTCTCTTTAACTTTCCTCTTATTCCCAGAGTAATCCCATCCTTACTCATGGATTTAAATAACGTCTCTATAGTTATGGTTCCCAGATTCCTAGCTCTGACTTAGCCCTCTCTCCTCCATTCCATGCTTATATTTATTTCTTACTGGACATCTCCACTTGGATGTTCCCCAAGCACCTCAACTCAACATGTTCAAAATTGAACTTACATTATCTTCCAAATTTGTTTCTCCTTATGTATTCTCTAGCTCCACAAATGGTATCACTATTTATCCAATCGATCACTTGTGTTCAGAGGTCCCCAAGACCACCCTCAAGTTTAATGCTTCTCTAAAAGGGCTCAAAGCACTCAGAAAAGCCATTCTACTCACTGTTACAGTTTGCTGTAGTGAAAGGATACAGATTAAAATCAGCAGTGGTAAAAGACACACAAAGCAGAGACCAGGCACAGGCTTCCAGTTGTCCTCTCCCAGTGAAGTATTCAGACAGCACTAAATTCTCTTAGTGATGTTGTGTGGCAACATACACAAAGTATTACCCACCAGAGAGGCTCCCAGAGCATTCCATCCCAGGGATTTTATTGGAGGTTGATCACATAGGCGTGGCTGACCTTAGTTACTTAGTCTCCATTCTCTCCAGAGGTCAAGCTGATACTGCATGTTCCAAGGCCCCCACCATGAATCAAGTTGTTAGCACAAGCTATCTAGCATAACCCAAGATCCCAGGTAAACAAAGACTCTCTTAACAGGCAAGATATTCCAAGGGCTTAGACGTTATCTCCCAGGAGATGGACAAGGGCCAAACTTTTCTTTGGAACATGCAGGGTTTGGACAATTCAGATCTGCTGAGTTAATCCTTTACTGCACTCTGACCGAAAACTTATTGGTTATAATAAACTCCTCCTTGTCCCTCAGCACACATATCCAATTGGTATCAAAGTCCTGTTTATTCTACCCCTATATATCCATAAATCCATACAACCATCCTCATCCTCAGCACTTCCTTCCCTAGCCCCAAACTAATCTGTTACCAAAAGTTAGTCATTTTTTTTCATAAAGGTCACCCAAGTCAATCCTTTTTTTCCTTTCCCTCTTCTCCTGCCTTAGTTTTGAACTTCATCTTGTCTTACATTGCCCCTGTTCTGCATCCTGCCAACCGTCTTCCGTGTTGCTTTTAGAAAGACTGCTCTAAAATAGAAATTTAGCTGTGTCATTCTGCCTCTTAAAGCCTGTGAAGTAAGTATTAGTATCTCCCTTTTGTTCACAATCCTTAGCATAGCCCTGGATAATATGGCTGCTAGTTACGTCTCCAGCCTCATCACTCACTGTGTTCCAGACTAACCCAAAGGCTCCTTTGTCTCCATGCCTTTGCATATTCTGTTCCCTCCATCTGAATTTGCTTTTTCTCCTACAGTCCACTCAGCATCCAGTCAACAATTTCCCAGGGTAAATTTCACTTATGTGCATGAATCGATTCAGGTGACAGTTGCTTTAGGATGTCTGACCTGCCTTTAAAGTTAAGCCAGGTATCCCTTCTCCACACTTTGGAAACATTCTGTGCATGCCTCAGTCACTTCACATCTCATCTTATTCTACGCCTCTATATACTTCTTCGCCGCCCTTACTGGACTGAGGGACCCTCAGTGGCAATAATTGTGTTTCAAGTCTGCATTCCCAAAACCCAGTGGATGGCAATTATAGTGCATGCAAGGAACATATTTCTGAATACTTGGCATAACTCAAAACTGTCACAGTAACAAACATAATCTTAACAAAGGATGGCAGGTATTTTTGCTTCCAGACAACCTGTCAATAGCATAAACACATTTTACCAACCCCTACATCTTTGTAAATATGCAATATTTTGAAGAATTTTTAATTTGGGAGGATTTACATCATTTCAATTTTGCATAAAGTAAAAATTTAATGTGTATACCATGTCATTTCAAATTTACATAATTTAAATTCACAACAAATGGGATTCTTATATCAGTACCTTATTTATAACAGGTACTTAATATTTACTTCCTTCTCAACCAGTCCTCCTCTCCTCTATCATTATATCTTGTTTACTTTCTTAATCATTTCTTATTCATCACTAGTCATCACCAGTATCATTTCCTAAGATCTCAAGAAAATGAAAGATATATCTTTCCTCTCCTCTCTTCCAAGTTGTTACAATTTTCCCCAAAAACATGAGTGTAGAGTTACAAGTAAAAACATTCTATATTTCACGTTTTTAAAATACAGGCTATTTGTCTCTCGTTCATTCGGTATGGTTTGGTTTGGAATAATCATCAGAGATTATGCTTTAAAATTCCACAATGAGCCTGACGTATCTGATACCAGATAGAATATGAAATATAGTCTCAGTTAGTGAGATCACAAGATTAAGTAATCTAATTCAGATAAAGCCGTATCTAAAAAGCGAGTTTAAAGAGTTTTTGGATTCCTGACACTATTTGTATTGTTTTACTGGTTGTGGGGTCTAAAATTGTTGCCATATATTATAACAATGTTAGTAATTTAAAAAATAATAATAAACTTTTATCATCAAGAACCTAGGAACATATAGATCTCTTCAGCCTACGCATAAAATTTTTCATTTGTGTTATAGCCTCTTAAAAAATGAAGGATTCTGTTTTAGCTTTATTGGCTGTCTGCCAGAGCAGCAGTATAAAAATTGGAACAAAGCAAAAAGGTTGCTTTTTAATTTTTTAGCATATAGATTAGTATTAATTATCATGTAATGAGCTGAAAATTCCTGCCAAAAAGCTGAGGTTTGTGGTTCCTTTAATGCGAATTTTCTTCCCACTGGGTGAAGTAAAAATTTTAAAGTGTTAGGGATTTGCACTTGGAAAACATCTCTGAGCTATTTATACAAGCAAGTCAATAGGAAAAGCACATTTTCCATTTATAGCCTTTGTAGTGCCTTCACGGACCTGACGTTTCTGGCAGTGTGCTGCTTTTAGTGGTGGTTCTGAGTTGTGGCCCTGGGCAGAATTTGATGCTGTGGAGAGAGACCAGCATTCACCATCCAGCCTTGGGCCTTATTTATGTTAAGAGTTCTCAGTTCCCATTTACTTTCCAAACTGGGAGAAACCACGGGAGTGTGCATTCTCACTCTCACCTCCAAGATGGATTCAGTCTGTAACAGGTACCCCAACCATTGAGGGACACTAGGGACAAGATGCCACCAATGGCACAGTTTTTGGTTGGATCGCAATTGAAAGGTCTTGGGACAGTTTGCCACCACCGCCATCTCTAAGAATATTTTTGAGGAGGAGGAGTCTACACATAAACAGACATAAACAAAATTGAAACACTCTGGAGGCCATGAAAATGCACTTGCGCCCATTCTGCTGCGGGCTGTGTGACTGACACACACCAGCGACTGCGCGCTGACCCACCAGGGCACTCACTGCTCCAAACCAAAGCCTGGGGCCCGCTGCACGGCCATGCCCGGGAGACGCAGGGTTCTGCAGACGGGCAGCTTTGACCACAACCTTCAGAGAACTGCGCAGCAGACTGAAACTCTGCCTGTGCCCCTCCTCCTTCCTTCTCTCTCTCTTTCCAGGGCTCTCCTCACCACCCCTGGCTCCCTCCCGTTTTCTCCTTCACAGACCTTGACCTTCCCTCCGCTAAATCTCTTACATGTCCAATCCTGTCTTGGTGAGTGCTTCTGTGGGGACTCAGATTCTTGCAGCTATTATTATCAGTCTGGATTATATTACCTTGAATATAGTAGAAAACTCAAAATAGCACTGTCTCAGTGATTATCAAATTCTGCTTCTTTCAAGTACTTTCTCCAGAGGTAGCAAGTCTAGTATTCATGTAACCGAGGAATCATCTATCTTTTTGCTCCACCATCCTAATGCTGGATCAGATTTGGCCACTTCAAAATGTGTCTCTTTGGCTTGATTATTTTTAAGAACTAAAGCTCTGAAAGAATCTTTGACCTTGCCCCAACTGCCTGAAAGAATTTAACTTAGAACGCCTGTCCCCAGGACAGGTGGTCACCATAGATAACTCTGGGTACCGGTAGACTGTGAGCGTCCTTGTTAAGCCTCTTCTTATCGACGTTCTGTCTACCAAATATTTGCTTTTCCATTTCCAGGTGAATTGCCTTCCTTCCCTTTGAAGCCTCAAACCACTGCCCCCGACAGCTTTCGTTGTCTTTAGCTGAAAATGGTATTTAAGGTTGAAGGTTCGGCCATTCTGGCGAGTTACTCAGTTTTTCTGGGTTTCTCCCATGTATACATATTATAAAGCTTTAGTTTGATTTTCTCCTGTTATTCTGTCTCGTGTGAATTTAAATCTTAGGCCAGCCAGAAAGACCTAGAGGGTAGAGGAATTGTCTTCCTCCCCTACACTTTCATCCTCAAGGTCACCTCATAGTACAAAACAGCTTCTAGACTTCCAATCATCTCATCTGCTCCAGGCAGCAGGAAAAAGGAATGGCAGAAGGACCAAAATGCTATTTCTCCTATTGATCCAGCTCTGTTTAAGAACCTCCTTAGGAATTCCATACAACTTCCCCTTTTGTTTCACTGTCTAGAAGATAATCACATAATCACATGGGCATATTTACCTGAAATGGGGGGGCTACAAAAGCTAAAATGCTGGGAACATTGACATTCAGAATAGCAATGGGTGTTCTACTACTAAAGAAAAGTGAAAGTATGGGTACTTGTGGCAACTCTCAGTCTCTTCCACCTGCTTTCCTTCTTGATTTCATGTAGACATTGAGAAACAGGATGATGTCTGCATTTCTGGCCATGAGCCCTCTCCATCTTTGCCCAGGAAGTAGGAGCATAGCCTTGTGCTCTTTTTCTTCTTCGATTCTTCAAAGATCTAGACTCAGGATTTTAGGGCATAAGTAAAAGTCTTGAATCATCCTGAATAGAGACAAATATACATTCTAAATATCTTCAAAATTACAGTGTTGTGATTCAAAACAAGTGGACTTGGATTTCAGGAAGAATTAGACCCAAATCCCAGTGCTTCCATTCATTAGTGGTGTGGACTAATGACCAAACAATTAATCCTTTCTGCCACATAGTAAGTGCTCAATGAATGTTAGCTATTTGTTTGATATTTTTACATGAGGGAAGGACTGAACACTTAAAAAATGGGGTGAAGTGTAAAAAACAACCCTAAAAGCTCTTTGGCTTTTAACTTAACTCATCCTAAACTTCATACCCTACACACAAACCTGTCTTTTTTTTTTAAGTTATGGATAACTTTCCTGACACTTCTGTTCTAAATATTTGCAGTCTTCTTTTTATCTTTTTAAGGTCTGTTCTATCAGTCTCTCCCCATGTTTTTATTTCTATGAGACTTTCTTCTGCCTTTTACTTTTTTTCTTATTCTGGGTACCCTGACCTTCTAGGATGTCCACCAGGTCCCCTTTCTAACCTCCACTAACACTGACATACATCTTGACTTCCTGCCAGTACCTCACCCCCAGCGTCATAATGTGGTAGCACAGACTACTTTGGCCTCCAGGCCTTCCTGCAATCTGCAGATTTACAAACCACCAGCAAGCAGTATTTGGTAAACATCTATTCCCTGCATATTGTTAATCTTTTCAACACTCTGAGACCAGAATACATATTTTTAGCCAATTAATTCAGATGATATAAACACATAGCGGTGCTTAGCTAATCTGAACTTAATTCTAGATCAGTTAATGAAGAGATTAGAAAATCTCCTTATCTAAGCAGCTAAAGCTTCTTGCAAAATCACAGAAGATGATCTTAATAATCTCCAGGTTTGTAGATGGAATGTGTACTACATTGCATGCTCTAGTGGAAAATGAGCCCTCAAAATACTATGTTCGTTTGGATATGTATGACTAAAATATTTTTTAAATTTCTTGTTCATAAATACGTATTTCATCTTTCTATACTGCTAAACCCTAGACTTTTTAGATCTTTCATGAAGAAATCATATTGGAAAAACTCAAAACACTATTATAACTTTTTCCTACCTACAAAGGTGGAAGAATTTTTCATCCAGAGATAGCTCTCCAGGACCCTATACTTCTTACCTGTGTGTCCTGTGACCAGTTGCCTGACTTACTAAGACTCAATCACCACATTTGTCAGAGGAGTTAATAATATCTACCTGGTAGGATTGTTGTCAGGATCAGAGACAATGGATATGAAGCACTAACCCCAGGGCCTCCCGCTTAATAGGCACTCAATAAAAGGGGGCTACAGTGGTGATGATCATGATGGTGATGATGGTGATGATTATAAGAAGATTGTGGAAATGGAAGAGATGAACGGAATGGAGAAGAAGGATGCATTAGTTTTCTCTTGTTATGGTAACAAATTGCCACAAACTTAGTGGTCAGAAGTGTGTGGGCTCAGTTGATTCCTCAGTTTCAAGTCTCACAATGCCCATCAAGACGTCAGCAGGGTGGTGTTCTTTCTGGAGGCCTTAGGGGAGATCTGTTTCCTTGCCTTTTCTAGCTTCTAGATGCCACCCACATACCTTGACTCATGGCTTCCTTCCGCAACCTTCAGAGCCAGCAATGGTATCCTTCTGGGGCTCCAAATATCTCCTTCCTCTTCTTCCATCTCATCTCTCACACTCACTGCTCTGCCCTCCTCTTCCACTTCTAAAGGCCTATTTGATTACATTGGGCCCACCAGTAATCTCCGTATCTTAAGGTCCACAACTTTCATTCAACCTGCAAAGTTCCTTTTGCCATGGAAGGTAACATATTCCCAGATTCTAAGGATGCGAGTGTGGACATCTTTCAATGGTCATTGTTCTGCCAACACAGAGAGAAAGGAAAATATCGATCATAATAGAAATAATTCATAAATCTAGACCCTAGATTCTGAAAGATTTGGCCTTTCTCAGTGTTTAAAGGGAAATGAGAGCTAACTTGACAAAGACAACTTGGTGAAATGGAAAAAGCGCTGACCTCAGTTCCATTTCTACAACCCTGTGTCAGTTATTAAATGATTTTAGATTTCCGGTTGCTCATCTGTCAAATAAGAAAGTGAATTTAATGATATAAAAGTTAATTTATTCAATTAGAATAAATTTAACAGCCAAGCAAGAATCTCCTGAATCTTTCCATGAATTAGAATGACACTGTCTCACCAAAACTAAAGATGGATGTGGGATTGTATCCTGTGGTCCCTGGCCCAGGTGGAAAATTACAATAAGGATGAAGCCCTGGTTTATTTTTTAATGGATTAGAATTCCACCGGAAGACAAGCACGTGTTGTCAGTTTCTCAGGACTGAATTCTCCTGCAGTGAGCAATCTTAGCTTTGAAAGAACAGGAAAGCCAAGCAAAGCACGGTACAGACGTGACAAGAGCCATGTATACACAAATCAATTACTTCTAGATACAGGAACGCATTAATATCTGTAAAAATATGAAAAAAAAATATGAATGCAGTTCCTCTTAGGTAATTGCTGAGTTTAAAAGTGTCCCAAATTGGGGATGGGTTTTTAGATTTTGTCCACTCATCTATAATCTTCCATTTGTCCTTTAGTAGCTTTTCCAAAATTGATGCTTGCTGTAGCTGGATTTTAGAGATGGGTTTCCAATAGAAAATGCAGTACAAAAATGCTGGTTTATTTATAACAGTGCAACTACTGTTTTTCAATCAGCTAGGCTCCTGAATGATGTTTTTAAAATAAGAATATTTATTATCAACTAATTTTGAGTGATTTCTGCTCATTTATGTGCACTTTATAATCAAGAGAATTTAACCCATCTTGAAAATTGCCATGTAATAGAAAACAGTCTCATTCACCATCTTAATTAGACACAGCCTTACTTAAGATATCACGAGCATTCATTGATCTTCTTATCTCTGCTCTGCACTAGGCTAAACAGTGGAAATACAAAGATGACTAGTATGCAGATCTTAACTCCAAGAATCCCAGAGTCCATTAGGAAAGAAAAGTAAAAATAAATAATTAAAATAATAATAATTATTATTTTAATAATTATTTAATAATTTGATATTTTAATAGTAGTAATATTTAATATTTTAATAATAATATTATTTTTATGCAAGAGGTAGCTGCCATTATAATAACATCTACACAATGCAGAGATAACTCATGAGTAGAGTCAGGGAAATGGAGGGAGGATGTCAGGGAAGCTTCAAAGAAATTCATATATAAGTGGGTTTTTATTTTGCTTTGTGGACAAAACAGGAAAGAGTATTTTACACAAAATTAACAGTATATGCACAAAAGAGAGAAAGAGCACACGTGTTTAAGAATTCCTTCTTTGTGAAATGCCAGTGTACATTAATTTACTTCTTTACATTGTTGTTTTTTTTTTTGACATTTGCAAGAAGTTATGTTTCAGTCTATGCAAATTTCTGGAATTGCAATCTACTTCTACTGGTGATAAGTCCAAAAATAGAGAACTGAAGTTGAGAAAATGATAAATTATATGATGGAGAAGTAGAGATTTTACATTAAAACCCTAGGATATATAAAAGAAAATAAGAAAAAAGTCTTGTACTTAAGTCCAATGGCTTATATGGGGTAAAGAGGTAGCTATGTAAAGCAAGCTGGCAGATGCAAAGCCTGGGGCGATTAGAAGTGGTGTAAAGAATGAAGGATGCATGGTGGGGAGAGAGATATGAACACTCTGGAGTCAAAACCTGAGAACTATCAAACATTTAGTGGACTAGACTCAGGAAAAAATGATAGTCTTAATACGTATATTATTTGCAAAGGGAAAATTTATAAGCATCTCATTAAAGCTGTTAAGAAAGGATTTTTTTTTAAGTTTCTAATGAATAAAGAATGATAAGAGGAGTACCAATCATCAATAATTCAACTTATGTTATTGATACTACTTTTATTTAGCCTTTTGTCTTTATAGTAGTAAATGTTATTGGAAAGGAAAGTTTATATCTGTTTTTTATTTACCTTATTTTGTTTTTTGTGGAGGAAGTTGCAAGTTTCTTCTTTGCTTAAGTGGCGACAAAGACCCACCTTGGAGCAGATTTTCTTTGTCTTTTCCCAAGCACTTGAGTGTTCTCTCTTGACTATGCTGATTTGAATAGAGTGTATCAGGATTATTTGTGGCCTCATGAGACCACCTCATCCAATACCTTTGGATTTACAGCCTTGAAAATGAGAGAAGGGAATAGGCAAATCATAATAACACCCCAGGAACATTCAAGAAGCAAAAGATTAAGACCTGGACACCTGTTTTTTGTGATTCCATATTACTAGGCCCTCCCTCACAATGGATTTTTATGGTCCTAACTAAGGTTTGCTGGTAAGAAAGGAAACTAAGAGGCCCAAAGTGAAATTCACCATAAAGATTGGGTAAACACAGTTCAACACACATGCCCAAAGTTTAGAGGAGAAGAGCTGATTTCGCCGCAACATGTGATGGAACCTCTCCAACATAACAGTCACACTTTGGGAACGGAACAGTGACTGTAGATGAGAGTATATTTTTTTAAAATCTGTAATGTTAGGAGCTCAAAGATAGAGCCCCACTGCAGCCGTGCAGGTGACTAGACCTGTAAGGGCAGCCCCAGGGAGTAAGAATGCACCAAACCCTGGAAGACCAAATTTTTATCAGGAAGATCTCAGAGGAATCACACTCTGGGACAGATATTTGGGTACAAGTGGTTGTTGGGATCACCGTCTGTTGGGGAGTGATGGAAGAAGGCTAGGGCAGAGAGGGGAGGTGAAATACGTACAATCTCAACAAAGGCCCCAACCAATCCACAGGGAACTGTGGAGCTGAGATGGCCCTTCAGAATTGCCCCACGGCGGCAGGGAGGCCAGCCTGTACCTTTGTTGGATTTGGGTTCCTCAGGGATGCGTTGGGTATAGCATGGGGAGGAGGGCAGATGTTGGCATGAGGCCTTGGGTGAAGCAGCTTTCATTGCCCTCAGGCAATTCCCACCAGTGACTTAGATGAAGGCCATCAGCCTCTCATGCTCCCACCAGCTGGGAAATGAGGGTCTCAGTCCTCAAAAGCTGATCTAGGCAGTGCCTCCACAACAGCCACTCCAAACACCTACCAGAGACCTGGGCCTGATGAGCAGCCCTCTGTTCTGGAACATGTCAGGAGATAAAAATCAATACATGGAATATCCAGAATAGACACATTTTCTTATTTTATTTCTGACAAATAGGTGGGAATTAGGATATATAAATAGTATTCTATGAGATTACCCACAGATCTGTTTTGTGTAGTTCTAATAAGGCCTAAATGGTTAAAGAATTTTCTGTAATTTTAAATGATGCTTCTCCAGTCATGAAATATTGACTATAAACGACGAGTTTTTTTAAATTCTATTCCTGTGGTGTTTTTCCTATCCACTGGTGCTGTGCTTCCACTCCACTACATCCTTCCTATTTTATTCCAATTAAGGCAGCTGCAACTGGCCCTTTCTCAATCTCAGCACCATAATAAAATTAGGGTTAGGAAAGGCTTGCAATGAAGTTTTGCAAATTGTCATTCATTTTACACATTTCTCTTTATCCTAGTCCCTTCTGGTACTCTGTCCTTCCTTTCGGAAAAGCTAATGGGATAAGCCCTGCACAATGGTCATTTCAAGTCTCAGGGGGAGATTTACGCTAAGCCACACGGCACTGTTGTACGACGGACAACTGCGTGGGGAGCTCTGATTGGAGCTCAAGGCGATGCAGCCCATGGCAAAGTCCTTCTCCAACTCCCTGGTCACTCGCCCAAGTAATTTACAGCAAAAATGGCT
The DNA here is from genome assembly GCF_037783145.1 of Equus przewalskii. Classification (NCBI taxonomy): domain Eukaryota; kingdom Metazoa; phylum Chordata; class Mammalia; order Perissodactyla; family Equidae; genus Equus; species Equus przewalskii. Next base: position 16,353,982 of record NC_091838.1, on the reverse strand, counting down.
GAAATCATAGACAGAAGCTTGAGTAAAGAAGCATCAGAAAGTAAACTTGAGTAGATAGGCTCTATCAAATTTATAGCTGAATAGCTCCTTGCTTTCTCTTACACTGGAAACTACGGACAAACGCATTTTCTGTTATATTTCTTAGCCTCTGCACTCTTCACAAGTTGCCCTGCTTCTCATAGAATAGCAATGACTTCCTGCTCAACTAGGAAAACAAATTCCCAATTCAAAACTGAGTAAACACTTCATATCCAATTTTTAAACATAAAGCACAATTTTAGCCAAGCTTATTTTTATGAACAAAAGTATGCACAGAAAAAGATTTTGAACTAATTTTTAAATATAAACCATACAATATATTAAACATATTTAATCAACTGAGTTGAATTCATTCTAAGAGGAGAAGATACAGTACCTGGCTTTGATAGTCAACATATGTCAGGATATTTTTACAATACTATTTCCATAAAGCCCTAGTATGAATTACTAATCTGTTTGCTTTGGAGGGAAATGGATGAGTAGTTGAGTATGTTATAAGAGTTGACAGGGCTCTGGTCTAAGCATACTTATCATATAAAGAACAAGATGGAAATAATTGTACATTGGAAGATCTGTTTTGTGTTGGGCAGTTACATGAATTCCTTCTCTGCTTTATATATCAGTTTCTTAATTACCATGATGAATTCCTGGCAACCCGAGCTATTTTGTCTTTTTTATATTATCTAGAACAAGAGTTATATGGTGAACTTTTTAATTTTTTTATGTACTACATTTGTGTAATTTCACAAAATTAATCTGATCCAGTCTTATTTTTCCTACAATGTTCCATCTTCTTGCGGATATCCTTCTTTTTACTAACCGAGAATCTTTCCAAGTTTAAAACTCATCTTTCTAAAAGTTAAACAATGAATGTCATTTTACTAACACACACACACAAAACTTCCTTAGCTAGTCTATCCAGAAACATTTCATTTTGTTAATTTGATCATTGCTCATAACATAAAATCTGCTCTAGCAACCATGAAAAAGAAGAAACTGATTAAGAACATTATCTCAATTTGGACTAAGAAAAGAGATATTGATTTCACAATGTACCCAACACATAACTTTATAACTTTATTTAGTTATAGGATGAGTATCAAATGGTAAAATGAGAGAAAAGAGAGAAAAAAATCATGAAGTTTCTAAAATTATTTTTTGGTTGAGAGAATTACAGAAATGATAGCGCCAAAGAGAACAATCTAATGAAATCAGTGCTGCCCTTAGAGCCAGGGAAGAGAAGCAAGAGTGTTTTAGAGGGCTCTGTATATCACACAGCCGTGCACAAAATCAGTTCATTAAAGGACACAGGCACACCTCTGTCACTCACGCACCAACACTCAGAGCGACCCAAAACCAGCGCTGTGCTGATGTTCAACGACCAATTCAAGGGGCTAGGGAGAACTCGACCTGTGGCATGTGCTGATTTCCAAGGTGTAAATATTCCCATCCATGGCAGTGTGATGTCACTGGTCTCAGAATTGGGAAAGATGCCACCAGTGGCTTCTCTCAAGTCCATGTGAGCTGGCTCCAGCACACCGCTAACTGTGACTCTGGCCATCCCCTCTTATGACTAATACAGCCAGGCTACCTCCATATCTCTTGCCCTCCGTCTACTAAACAAAAGATGACTGCGTCCAAATGAAGTTTTCTGTGTGGGTTTCTGATGGCATCAGAGATAGACCTTGATATGGATAGTGTGTAACATTTGAGAGGCGGAAGATTTTAGGTAAGAGAAAGGACAGATTAATTAGCTTTTCAAATCCTTCCTCTCTGATAGCTTGAATGCAATAGATTCTTGCATAAGGAAATTCCATAATTTGAGCAAAAAACTGTAAGTTAGTGATCTTGCTCAAAGAAAAGAAAAATAAATCGTAGGGATTAAGTTTATAATAATTTATGAATTGTATCTGTTTTTATTTGATCATTCATCCAAATACCATTAGCCCATCATGAGACTATTTAGGCAAGCACAAGAATAAATTGGTCATCTTCGCAATTTTGTCAAATTTCGGTCATATTAATAATGTAACTTGACACATATATTTTATTTTGTTATAGTAAGTCCTATTTGTCAAGGTAGAAGGCTAGAATGCATTTTATTTAACAGGTTAATAGTTTGATTTATAACTTTAAATATGTAGACATTACTAATTAATCGGCTATGTTATTTATGAAATTACTTTTCAATTTTACCACATTCAATGTTATATTTGCTATGCAAAGGGGTTACAAGTTAATCTTTCTGGAAATTTTTTTAAAAATTTGTGAAGTATTGTGGAAATATGAATTAGAAATTCAAATTTGAATTTTTAAAGCAATTTTCAGTTTTTTCCCCTCAATAATTAAGCATGATTATTGACTATAAATGCAGTCCTTTAAGCATTGACATGGAGAACATTTTGATGCCTGGAACCAGTTTAAGACTTTGAGGATAGGAAGCAGTATTTTTATTTTCTTCAAAGATTTTCTGAAAGCCCAACTCTTCTCTCTTGAAAATTTTTTTGTCCAAGGTCTATGGATTTTCTTAATTGAACCTAAGTCATTCATGACTGTGCTATAAAACTCAAATCGAATAATTGAAGCTCTCTGAGTCTTACATGTCTTATCTGAAAATGGGCAATAAGGATAGTATATATATCATACCTACAAGTTCTTGGTGTTTTGCGAGATGACATATTACAGCGTCCAGGACAAACTGTTTGTTGCCTTCCCCTCTCTAGGATATAGTTTCTATAGCAATCATTTAGCACATCTTTGTAGTCCCATGTTACAATTCAATTAGATTTTGATTCATGGACGACAGAAACTATGCCTCATTCATTTTTCCCCCCTAAGGAAGATTAGCCTTGAGCTAACATCTGTGCCAATCTCCCTCCACTTTATATGCAGGTTGCCACCACAGCATGGCTCACTAGTGGAGTAGGACCATGCCCAGGATCCCAACCCATGAACCCGGGCCTCCGAAGTGGAGTGCACCAAACTTAACCACTATGCCATGGGGCCAGCCCCTGCCTCATTCATTTTTAAATCTCTAATCCTAAACTTGAAGCCAGCTACATTTCCCAGTGTTGGACATTGTTAACCTTAAACGTAAACCTGTTATGCTACGTGTTTTGTTGTGAAACCTGAAACATCAACCTACATGTCGGCAGATTCAGTGTTTACCTGTGTGATGGGATGTGATTTGAAGCAGTCCAGTTTTTTAAAAGTCCCAATTCCACAATGTCTCACATTCTATCATTAGAATTTAATTACTTTGAGATTTCTTTGCTCTGGTCTTCTTTTAACACACAAATAATCCTAAGAACTTAAAAAAAATTAATTCTTTGTGGGGATACAGAGACAATAAGACCAGAGGCTGAGAGGGAACTAAAACTGAGGCAAAAAGGAGATTTTGCTAACATTTTTTGAGAACTAGCTCTAGATATCCACCCATGATGTTTGCAAACAACCTTTCATACAGAACTTTCACAGTTGGTAACACTGAAATTTAAAAAAAACAGATGTTACACTTTGGAAGTCATAGTATTTACCAGCATCTCAAACAAAAACAACTCTTGCGTATTCTTTATGTTTGTTCCCACACTGGAGCCACTATGGCCTGCTCCTTCCTTCCAGAGTCGTAAAAAGAAGTTAAAGGAAATAACTCTTCATCTTCACTCACCATCCTCGCTCTCTTCCTGTAGAGAAACTCATATCAAACAGGAAGATGAAAACTACAAGCTATAGAATATCTGCCAGGATCTGGAAAATCGCAAGTTAAGTGGAAAATGATAGAATAAGTGGAAATAATGCAAAGCTTCTTTGTCTCGGTGAGGAAGAGCTGGGTGGAGTGAGAACAGGGAAGTGATGGAGTGGGAGAGGGGCTGTCCATTAGACACACATGTTACAGAAAAGGCCAGACATGTTCAAAATCAGTTAATTTAAACCGATATTAAATTGTGCTTGCTTCTTTGTTTTTTAGGTTGTTATTGATGTTGTTTATCAAACTATTTAAGGCAAAGTCGTCAAAGACAATCTTTGGTTTACTCCGCACAATGAGCAACAAAGTTTTGGCAAGGAGTGAGCCCATCAGTGTCACGGGGCATGGACATGACTTACAACAGGACCAAGCTGAGTCCTCTGAATGGAGCTATCCCGGAGTCACGGCGTCAGCCATCTAGATCATGGATGTTCTGTACTCTCAGCCTATCTGTTAATTTAGTGTCTGTCCAGGGAACTATCTCTTTGTTTTGCTTCCCTGTTATAGCCTACTTTTTTTTTTAAAGATTTTATTTTTTCCTTTTTCTCCCCAAAGCACCCCGGTACATAGTTGTATCTTCTTCGTTGTGGGTCCTTCTAGTTGTGGCATGTGGGACGCCGCCTCAGCGTGGTCTGATGAGCAGTGCCATGTCCGCGCCCAGGATTCGAACTAACGAAACACTGGGCCGCCTGCAGCGGAGCGCGCGAACTTAACCACTCGGCCACGGGGCCAGCCCCTGTTATAGCCTACTTTTGAGAAATTGTTTCAAGCCCCTAGGCACAGAAAACTTTTAAAAATTCCCTTTCTAGGGGTAAACAGGAGCAGAAATGTAGAACTTGATAGGATACTTACTTTCAATTTCCTTGCTTACCTTATAGAAGCAGATAATGTAGAGGGCTGCAAGGGAATCCTCAGAGGTGGTAATGTAATTACTTAGTGTAAAATATTAGATAAAATTGCAAGTATTGATGTAGCGCCTTTATGATTCTCAATGCATTTCCACATACATTGCCTCATTCCATCCTCACAACAGTGTGTGAGGTATCACAAAATGTTTTATTATGCAGAGAAGAAAACAGATTTGAAGGAGTGGTTTGGCTAAAGCCACACAACTTATAGGATCCAAGCCTCGCGTCTGCATTTCTCCTCTGTACTCGTCCGACCATGTCATGATACCACATGTAGAAAACCCAAGTCATCCTTGAACTTGGGAGCTCTTGGGAACTTTGTTTCCTGGCTTTCTTTTCAGTTCCAAATTAGCTTAAAAACCTCTTTATTATTCCATCAGTCGTTCATCTTTTCACTTGCTTGTTTTCATACCTCCTTCATATTCTTCATCTAAAATAGCGCTCCCTATAGCAAAGAATTTTCTGTGGAAACTGTAAATTAGTGAACTGAGGAGAGGCATGTAGTTGTAAATGCTCTTTTCATCATTTATTCTTTGATTTTTCTTTCATTAACAAATTTGTGGAACGAAAGAACAAGTGCACTTTTGATCCTCTTAGTCGCCTAAGGAGGCCAGCAAAGCGGTGGTCCTCTTCCCAGCCCACGTGGTCAGAGAGGGCCTGTGACCATGCCTGCATCGGGCGGTCCTGGGTCCCTGTAGGTGGTCATAGCGCCCGTCTCACTCTCCAAACAGCTCTCATTTAAATTGTCCCCTCAGAACCCAGCAAAACAAACCACCTTCTGCACAGGCACAGGATAAGGGAAGACATGCCTATTCCTTTACAAAATCCCTCAAAAAACTTGCCTTTACAGGGTTCTCCCAGCTTCCTGGTAGCAAAGATACCTGCTTGTTGGTCAGAAGCTGCGGTCCTGATAGACTGGACTATACTCGTTTCCGTTTGATTAATTGCAACCACGAAGGGAAGGGGTGCCCATATTACAGAATGACATGTTTTCCAGGGTCATTTATATTTGACTTCAGAGTGCAGCACAGCTATTTTTGCCCTGTTTTTCTTTGGCAAGACCATCCAGATTCTATTCCACGGAAGTCCAGAGTCCAATAACGTGTTAATAGCCGTTCTTTGAAAGCTGTTTCTTTATTAAGCTTGGGAAAACCCAGGTTAAACAAGTTTTTTAAGTAAATATTTATGAAAGAATTTAATATTCTAATGTGCATTGTGCTTCGTTGGAGGTAGAAAGATAGGTTATAAGGAATGTTTACCAATTGACCACAGAAGGCAGTTTGGAAAACACTGGTGTAAGCTTATTTCGAACAATAATAAAATGATTTTAACAACGCTTGGTATATTACAGTAACTAACAAACATTTTAATTTCCCAACCACACACTTGCTTAGTGATGAGGAATAACAACAAATTAGGTTGAGTAATGGTGTTTTTAACTAAAGTAGAAAATCTGCCGTATGGAATCCACCTAGAAAATCTTAGAAAATCTTACCAGGAAGGGAAGTCATCTGTAGTCATCACATGAAGAATTAATTGCTTAGATCTGTATTTAAAAAGATGTTCCTCACAAATTATTCTGCTAATATTAACTGCTATAGGTAGGACAGTAATTGGCTGGAAGTATTGAGAGGTGAAATCCTGCTGGCTTACCTTCAAATTTGCAAACAAAGTCAGATTCAGAACCAATTGAATTTATTTGTACATATGTGCACCTGTATGTGTGTGTGTGTGTGTCTGTACCTACTTCAATTTTGTAGTACTTACCACACTCTTGAAATTGCTTGCTGCTATTTTTTTGCTGCTGTTTCCAACTAGTCTGGAATAGGTCATATCTTTTTTTCATCTTGGCGATCCCCCAAATCTACGACAGCATCTTCCGCAAAAGCTCATGCACTTTGTGGATATGGCAAGAATCTCACAGGCGTTTTTAGGGCAAATAAGATCACTAGTTCTGGTTGTTTGTTTGTTTTTTAAAAATAGTATCCTGTGGTCATAGTTGAAGGTGACGTGAATCTTTAATAAGTGTACAACTATGTTCTCCTTCTTGTTAGATCTGTTTTTACTCATTTGATAAAGAAAATTTGCCCTTCACAATATTTGTCGTATTGTTATCTCACTTATCTGAGGGTTTTTGCTGTTGTGCAATTTCTACTGAGGTATTTGGGTACAATGCTGAATTTCCTTGGTGCCCAGGAAAACTGTATCTTATTCCAAATTAAAAATTTAACACCTGCAAAGCTAGGACAACTTTGTTAAGATAGATACTCCTTCAGTTTTTGTTGTTTTATTTTATTTTAAGATAATTCAATATATCTTATCCTAAGTGAATTAGAACCTTTCATCTTGATATTTCTAATATATTTCCCCATCCCATCCTTTTTTTGTGTATCTTATTTCTATTTCCATCAGTTATTAAGTTTAACTAGCCAAATTTTAATCTTCTAATTACTACCTCACATTATTTTTAGAATGAGGCTAGACATAAATAGGTATATAAATAAACAGAAGAACAGGTAAATATTCTTAAATATTTTTCTTTTCAAAACATTTTTCAACCAATTATGCAACTACCCTTCCTCTGTCTATCCCAGATATATGATAGCATCTTTTGAAATTTTCTCTAGAAATTCACAACGGTGTAATGACAAGTGTAATAACAAATCTAAATCTGAAACATTTACTTATTTGTGACCATTGCATACATTTTATCAGAAAAAAGTTATTGTGTCCAGCATATGTTCACTTTAGCTTGAAGAGGTTATTTTGACTTTGACTCTCTGGGTTTTACAATTTTCCTAATTAATTTTAATAATAACAGTAATAGTCATGAGAGCAGCATTAGAGCTGCAGCACTTTTCATGGGCACACGGTGTACGTCTTCTCTCTCTTCATTCTCCAAACAAGCTGATGAGATAGACACTATTGTTATCTTTTTTTTTTTATCTATAAGGAAAATGAGGCCATAAGAATTTAAGTAACTTCTCCAATGTCACCCAACTTGAATGTCATGGGGCCAAGATTTGAATCTCTGACCCCAAGTGTAAATTATAACCCTAAGAAGTGATATTTTCGTATGGATTCAGGGACCAATGGTTATACTTTTAAAATAATCTTTTAAAGAAATATTTGTTCAGTTTAACTTTTACTATCTCAAAAATGGGATTCTTGTCTCCTAAAGAAATAAATAAAACCATTTAATATCTGTAAATTTTAGGAAAATATTTGTTTTAATTAGCAAGATCCTTTTACTAAACAGAAAAATCTAAGTCAAATTTCTCTTCCCCAATAAAAAAGTAATTAAATTGAAAAATTACCTTTCCATAAAAGATTAAGAATAAAAAGACTTGTAAGAACTTTGTTAATACATTGTTAAATGGGTTGCTACTAACATTTTTGTGTGTTCAGGGGAGAACAATTTCATTTTCCGCCAAACACTAATGTCAGCTGGGTTTGAATTTCTTTCTGCCTATGAGGCAATGGGATTGATGTGTCAGGGCCCTAGGGTTTGACAATATATAGATTCAACATCACGTTTACACACTAGGCCCTTGAATTTCATTTTGAAAGGGGGAAAAACCCCAAGGCATTATGATCTAGAAAACTCTTACAAATAGAGATAGCCCAGCAAAACCAAATCCATTCATATGAAAACAAAATCCTCTATAATCAAGAGGTATTATTTTAAATCCTCAAGCGTACTATCATATCAAAGTCCCTCACGCCTATGACTTTCGCTAGTTCTCCAAGTAGACAGTACCCCATATGCAGAAAACATGATTTCCTTATTTATTTTTGCATTTGGGATATTTCGTCTGCCAATCTGTGACTCATGCATTCTTAGACTTGGAAAGGAAATGACAGAAGTAAAATTTGTCAGACTATAAAATTTAACAATTCTTTCATTAAATTCTGGTGGAGTGTCCAATATTATTTATTATGCAGTTACTTTTGCTGACATGCTCATCAATGTTTCTTTTGCAGGACTGAAATTTTGAAGTGGAGCGGCAAAGGTTAGGGTTGGGGAGAGAATGCATGAACTGTTACTGTACTGACAATTTTAACCGACATTTCATTCTTGAAACTCTTCCACACTTTCTAACTGGGAACATCACATCTTCATGCTCTAAAATAACTTAGAGTTCATGCTGTCCAACCCCGGTGAACTTATGAGAAAACTTCCCACTGATAGCCTAAGAGAACTGCCCAAAGTCAGAGTGAGGAAATGGCAGAATCAGGATTAACTTCAAAACCAATCTTCTTTCCGCTACGCTGTCTCTCCCTGATTCCTCTGCCTCTTTTTCCATTACTTGCTTCTCTTCGTCTTTATATCATCTAACTGAGACTGGCCTGAAAATTTGGTTTCCAAGTCCTTTCTTGAAAGATGATTAGATAGTCTGGGTGTTCGCATTCAATCCAAATCTATACCTTTCACGCCTTTTTGCACCTGCATCGGTCACACTACATATATACCAATATGTGGAGCCAACTTGTGGAAAACTCGAAACCTCATTTTAATCTTCAAATCAGCATTCCTTCCCACCACTTTTTACTGTTAATTTTATCAATATTTCCCTACTCTCTTAAATTTACAACTTGGAGATCTTAAAAAGTGCTGCTATTTGGGGAATCATAGCATGAGTTAAGTTTTCAAGGAGTAGCCAGAGTTTAGTCTTCGAAATGTTATATTCCAGATAATGGTATCGTAATAAAATTGAAAACAGTTTCCCACATATCGCAAAATAATTCTGTAATGAAGTCTTTCCAAAAATTTTTCCATAATGTCTCTTAGATTCACTTCTTTTTTTCCAATCTCACAGTCATTTCCTTTTCTTTTTCAAATTTTCATTCCTAGTTTATGACAAAAAGTTAGTTGGTCTCCATTCCTTTAGACCAATATTTAACTAGTGAGAAGATTATCCTTAAAATCTCTTTCTTTGCATCTCTCCTTCATTCAAGAACTTCCCCTGCCTACATTTTTCCCATCGGATCAAACCTAAATTTTCAAGTCCCCAATCTAACAACTGCTTCTTGCTTGCTTATCCAGCTTTTTGCACTTATCTCTAACATGACCCCTCTCAGATGGAAATAATTAGAAAGAAGGATTTGTAGGTGGCAATGAACAGAGAAAGATGAAATCAATGGCAGAGTGAGGACAATATGTCCTACTAGGAAGAGCATAAGGTTTAGAGCCAGATAGACCTGGGTGTGAATATACATACATCTATGTTTCTAAATAAGTGTGTGAGTAGCCTCTATAAAATCAGGATAATAATATTAAATGCACAAGATTGCTCTGAGCAATAATATAAAATTGTGCCAGGCACATAGTAGGCACTCAATGATAGTAATAACTATTAGATTAACACAAACATTGAAAACATTCACTTCATACCAGACACTGTTTTAAGTACATTAGCTCAATTCGTCCTTAAAACAACCTTCCAAGTTAACTTGGGAGATACTGCTCATTGTTCCCCAGTAGCCATTCTCCCCTCTTTCATTTAGTAAGAACCTCCCCACCCCAAATTTTATCTAGGCACATGGATGCTCAGCATATTTCTCAGCTTCCCTTGCAGCTAGGTATGGCCATGTAACTAAATTCCAGGGAATAGGATATAAGTGGAAGTGATATGAGCAACTTCCTGGTCACATTCATTTTTTTTTTTTTTTTGCTGGGAAAGATTCACCCTGAGCTAACATCTATGCCAATCTTCCTCTCCTTTTTTTTTTTCCTCCCCAAAACCCCAGTACATAGTTGTATATTCTAGTTGTAAGTCCTGCTAGTCTTCTATGTGAGCTGCCACCACAGCATGGCTACTGACAGGTGCGTGATGTGGTTCCATGGCCAGGAACTGAACCTGGACTACTGAAGTGGAGCACACTGGACTTTAACAACGAGGTCATCAGGGCTGGCTCCCTGGTCACATTCTTCATAAAGAAATTCTTTGCTCTCCATTTCCTCTCCCACCACTTCCAGTGGGCTGGAACACGACATGGTCAAAATCGGTCAAATGAGGACAATATTCACTATGATGGTAAAGCAACAAGAGAGAAGAAACCTGGTTCTTTGGCAAGTCCTTGTGAAGCAGAGCTTCCACCTATCCTGGACTGCCTCCTACCTCTAGTCTGCTGAACAAGAAAGAAGTAAACATTATCATTTTGGAGCTGCTGAATTTTAGAAGGTCTCTTTCTTACAGCAGTTTAGCCTATGACCCCACTAATAAATGTAGGTACTGTTATTATCTTTATTTTCCAAATAGGAAATCTGAAAACAAAACAAGAAACTCTGGGAAATGAAAAGACAAAGTCAAGTAAATCTAGGTCTCAGAAGAGCCTTGCTGAATCTGTGAGCAGGTAGAATACTGAGGCTTACCCAGACAGGGCAGATAGAGTCCAGCCAGTCTCTTCAGATACTTGAGAATCTGTGGCATGCAGTCAGCATGTGGACAGCTTGGTAGGGAAAGAGAATTGAGAACCATCTCTGGGTGCAAGTTTCACTCAGTGAATTGCCCACTGAGTAGAGCAATGAGATTTTAGACACTGTTCATGTTTAGCTTCCAGGTTAGTTTGAGTATCTGCAGCTGCAATGATGAGATTCAGCAGGAGAATTTCACATTACTCTCTCTCTGGGAGCCAAATTCGGTCCTCATCTATACTTTGCTTTTGCCATTTGCTCTTTGGTTCCCTATCTTTCCTCTGCCAACCTGGGTCCATCAGTTCTCTGGACTCACCTTTCTCAGCAAGCCTGATTTGCTGACATTCAATCCGCCAGCAGGAGATTTAGTTCTTTAGTAGAGCCATCAACAAGGATTATAACAGAATTCTGTAAGATTGCAATGTCTTGCCATTGTCAAAGCCCCAGCCTGATAAAAAATGGACTTCATTACACTGAGGAGGCCTGCCTCCTTGCACACCAGTCATTGTCTGCTCAGCAAACCTTCACTGTCAATACCAAAGTGATTAAGAGCAGGGAATCTGCAGTAGCTCTGCACCCTTAGTTGTGTTATCTGGGACAGTTATTTGCCCTTTTTTGACTCAGTTTCCCTATTTGTCAAATTGAGGCGTGTATAGACTCACGTAGGGCGTTTGTGAAGAATAAAAGAATAAGGAACTTAAAACACTGAATGGCACATATGAAGCCCTCGATAAATATTAACTACTGCTGTAAGTTATTTATTGAGCACCTGCTGTGTGCCAAATTCTAAAGAAATATGGACATATCCTTCATGGAGAGCATAGTCTAGTCAGAAGAGACAGATAGATCCACAAATGTATGGACTGATTTGTTGTGGTTGTGGGGATTCCTTACCGAGCCTGGGACATTCTGGATGGCAGGGCCAGCTCTCTCGTGTAAAGGTCATGAAGGGCCTCAAGGAGAACAAGCAGTCTTTTCTTCCAAGTAGACCACTGTACATTTAGGATTTTTTCACCTGACTTATTTATGCACGTCCATTTATGAGGGCAGTGGTGTAGTAGATAGAACACTCAAGTTGGTGTTTATAAAACCGGTTTCTACTCCCAATTGTGAAGCGTACTAATGACTGACTTGGAAGGGTCACTCTTTGAGGCTGTCTTTCCACCAGCAAGATAAAGATAGTAGTAAATATTACACCTATTTCACAGTTTTTGTGAAGTTCAAATAAAATAAATATGAAAACACTTGCTAAGCTATAAAGCACTATACAAATAAAATGTGTTAATTATTGTTTTTAAAAGTCCATAACACTTTCTATGGAAGAGTACCATTTCCACTTGTCTGGCAATGACTGCCTACGATGCTGGGTACAGATACGAAACACCTTGGTCCCCTGATGGGGAGAGCACCCTGATCAATAGCGATGGCCCCATTGGTACAGGCTAGACAAGAGGAGCATATGTTGTCTCAAATTAACAGACTTTGCTTCATACAATATCAAGGTCAAGGCAGATAAATGCTTCTGCATGAATGTAAACAAGAAAGGGAGCATGGTTTCAATATAGCATTAAGCAATGAAATTGTATGTGAATGTAAAATAACTAGTTTTTAATGGTTTCAAATTATCGTAGTTCGGGGGAGAAGCCTACGCTGTAGATATAGAACTTGGGAATCGTCAGCCTTTAGATGGCACTTAAAGCCCTCATAATATCTGAAATCGTCTAGAGAGAGGAAATTAAAGGATAAGAAAGGAGAGAGGAGAGAGGGAGAAACAAGGGAACACAAAAGGGCTCAGGACCAGGCCTCAGACTTTAAAGGTTGGTAGAGGTGGAAGAGCCGTCAAAGGAAACTGATAAGGATGTTGGGTCAAGAGAGGACTTGATTGGTTTGTGTTGGTTTTTTTATCTGCTTTTTAGAGCGAGGCACTAGAATGTACATGTGTGCTGATGGAAATAATGCAGTCAAGAGAGCACAGTTGACGATTTAGGAGAGCGAGACATAAAGTAACATACTTAGAAAGGCAAGATAGTATGGATCCAGAGCCAAAGAGGTAAAATTCTCTCTTTATCTGATTCAAGTTTAAAAAAGTGTCTTTGGTAGTCCCAAACAAGAGAAGTCTTAGACCCTTTCCTTAACCTACCCCTTCCATTAACTGCCAAATCTTTATTGATACATGACTTTAAACCTAATATTGCACCACTCAACATTATACATATTTGCTTTTAAAGGAGACTTTTTCTGTTTTCATTGATTTTTGTGATTAGACCCAACCCGAAACTCAAATACTTTCAGTTATCATCAATTTTGTGTAGACACTAAAGGAAGCGGTTTACATTTATCTCATCATGGAATGCTTAATCCTAACAAAGCTATTCATGCTCATGTATTTTGTTCTTCCCAGAACAACGGAAATGATGCACAAAATTAACTCAGCAGTTTTTATTTCACTCTTTGATTCACACACGTTCAACCAGTAGTCTCTACCTTCAGCTTACTGAGTGAAAAAGACCTTAAGGGAAAAGAAACTATAGGATGCCGTGTCTTTCCCTTTCCTCTATGTCATCATTTTCTGCGTAAGCAACTGACTAATACAGGAAGAAACATGGTCAGTGTATTAGTTTGCTGGGGCTGCCATACCAAAGTACCACAGGCTGGACGGCTTAAAGAACAGATATGTATCTTCTCACAGTTCTGGAGGCAGAAGTCTGGGATCAAAATGTTCTCAGAGTTAGTTTCTTCCCACCCTATCTCCCTGGCTTGGAGAGGGCTAGCTTATCCCTGTGTCTTCAGAAGATCTTCTTTCTGTGTGTGTCTCTGTCCAAAGTTTTCTCTTCTTATAAGGTTATCGAATTAGGGTTCACACTAATGACCTCTTTTAACTTCACCTCTTTAAAGACCTTATCTCCAAATACAGTCACATTCGCTGTACTGGGGGTTAGGACGTCAACATACCAATCTGGGTGGACACAATTCAACCCATAGCAGTAAGAAAGCATATGATAGTGTTCCCTGGTTATTCATGCTTCTTAGAACGGCATTGCCTTCTTTCTGCATTCAAAGCCACTTTCGGTTCTAATGGAAAGTGTGGCCTCTTGGGGCCATCCTCCTCTTACTCAACATAACACACTTACGTGTACTCTCTTTGAGTCTCACTGAATTCTTACACATTGTGGGTCCACTGGAGTTCTGTGCTCCTGGGACATTAGGAAGGTTGTGTGAAAATGGTGTAGGAATACACAGCAGATACATTGCCTGTATCTCCTCTATTCACACACATGCTCCATTGTTCCTTAGAAAACACAGATTCAAATGTAGAATTATTAAGAATTTCAAGACAGCAACAGCAGAGTACCAAACCTAGTGCTTCTAAGCATGAGGCCCCATGTAATTGCACAGGTTGCAAGCACATGAAGCTGGCCTTGAAAACAGATGTAGCCACCCACCCAATGTATTGGCCACATGGTACAGGGAAAGCTTCTCTGCTTAGCCTCACCTCTGAATTGGCCCAAGACATGGCATGGTTGGAAATCTTTCTCATCTTTCTTAGGATTCCCATGTGGTTTCAGAAAAAATACCAGACACACCTGATGAAAATGTGTAGACTGAAATACATCCATAAAATATACAGATCAAAAATATACAACCTACAAACTATGTTAATAGCATCCCATATTACAGCTTCTGCATAAAATACTACATATTACATATTATAAATGTATCTTATGTCCTTATAAATACTAGATAAAATAAAACAATATGCTGAATGGCACAGAATGTAAGTCATGCTATCATAAAATGGTCTTAATTTTTGTAATGGGCATTTTTATATCTCATCTTTACTTCATCAGCAAAAGCTCGTACAGACTTTCAGCTTCCAAGCTGGACACCTGGGTGCCCTAACCTTTTCGTGTCTGACCCTTCTGTTCTGTTTCAGCAATTTCAAAGTATGTGTTAGCCACTAATGGTTTGCCAATCCAGCCCCATCTGTGTTGTGGTTACTGAAATTCATCCCAGTGTCTGGCAATCCATTATTTGATATTCCTGGTTTCCAGGGTTGTTGGAACTCTGCATCAGTTTTTATGCTTGCAGGAGTATTCAGGGGGAGTGGCAGGAAGGATAAATCAGCTACCTGCCTTCAGAGCCAATGAATCCACCTGCTATATTGTCATTTAAAAACAAAAAGTGAAGCATGGGTTTTCCAGGGCCAAATAAAGCACATGCTGAATGCTACCTTATGATATTGGTTTGGAACCAACACACACACATACACACACAAATTAGATGTAATTCATGTGGGAGACACTAACTCAGACATACAACCAAGATTAGACTCAATTTATAGTCCCTACCATGGCTGTGTGTTGGGTTCTGCTTCAGGAGCTGTAGTCTCTACTCTTATGGGACAAGACATAAATACATAAAAATGCAACATGGCAGGAATTGGAAGTGCTATGAAAAATTAAGCAGGGTTAGGGGTTAGAGGGCAGCATGGAAAGTGGGGTGCTTTTTTAGGTAGAGTCACCATGGGCATCCTTTCGGATGGGGTGAAATTTGAGAAGAGACCGGAAGGAAGTGAGGAAACAGCCTCACAGTTATCTAGGGGCAATGAGACCAGAGGGAACAAAAGCAAAGGCTCTGAGGCAGAACCGTCATGTGTTTGAGGAAGAGCAAGGAAGCCAGGTGTCCCTAGACGACAGTAGGAGGAGATGATGTTCGAGATTTATTGTAATTGTAAGATAAGAATCCATTGGTGTGTTCATAGCAATGAGTGGTGTGATCTATTCACTCAGAAGGAACAGATCTAGGAGGGCAAGGGCTGAGGCAGGAGACCACAAGGAGAAGGCCACTCAGTGGTCCAGGTGAAAGATGACGGCAGCTTGCACCAGGACAGTGGTGGTGGTGACAGTAAGGTGTGGTCAGATTTGAGATGTAATCTGATGGATTTTATAATAAATTCTATTTGAGGTATGGGTGAAAGGGAACTGTCAAGGATGACTCCAAGTTTTTAGCCCAAAGAGCTGGAAGAATAGACTCGCCAACTGTAATTTCACACTTTTTCTTCCTTGATCAAGAAAGTACATCAAGTAATGCAAGAAAACATTTGATGTGATGATAATGGACAGCCTGCAATTTATTCTAATTTATAAAATAAAATAATATTTTAAAATTTTGGTTTTCTCGACTATTAAATAATGAAGTACACTTATACCTCACAACTGATGGTTGCAATCCCAGCGCACATAACACCACAGTTAGATTTTTCTGCACGTCCTTTATTTGGAGACCTAAAGGATAAATGAATATTCTGTGTTCCCTAAATGCAAGCTTATTGTAGGCTATTGTTTTAACTGGAGACTACTTTTGAGAACGCTGAGTGTTTCTTTATAAAGATGCATAATCCGACATGATTTATGAATAGAGTGAAAATATAATTCATCATCCAAACTAACACATTTCTAAGTATGAAAGGGGGTGTAATAATAATTATGTGATAATAATGGACATAAACAAGGACGGTCCCAGGCAGCCTAGCTGTGGAGTATGGTAAAAATAGACGTAGGAACTAACAAGGTGATACGAAGATTCCAAGAGAGTGATCTGACACAGAGGGCTGAGGTGTGTGACAAATCAGACTGCATCCTGGGTGGTTTTGCAGGACAAGAAGGTCCACCTTCATGGTGGGGCATGGCACAAGAGCTTCTAAGTAGAGGCAATTATGAAGATTGGATGGTAGGAAAGCCACCTGGTTTGGTGCAGTAAAGTGTGGAGTATAGAGAACAGAAATTGCAATCAAGGTCTATTCAAGAAAGCTAAGATTCAGGACAAGGCTGTCATCCCAGAAGCAACAGGGAACCAGAGTGAAAGTGAAGTCCCAGCCGCTGTACACTCAAGTGTCGCCGTCCCATGAGGAGACCTCATACGACTTAAGACAGTTAAACGGTCCCAAACCTCACCTAGTTATGGGAGGTGGTGAGTTCCTAATGCCCTACTTGCCATGTCTAAATGAGCTTTGGGAAAGCTAAGGCTCGAAAAGGAACAATGCCTGAAAGAGACCCACAAACGACATCATTTTACACAAATAGAAATAACAAGACGTGGATACATCCTATAAAATATGTCCAAGGCTACCATCAGAGGGCAGTTACAATTGGTATTATGAAATATTTTCAAGCAAATGAAAAAGCACAGAGAAAAAATGACACCTGAGTACTTGTCAATCAATTTTGCCAAATATATTAAAACCCTATGCATGGCAGTAGAGCATTGTCCAATACAGTGCAGGATGGGGAGAGGATAGTGCAGAAAGACGGGGCAGGATTCCACTCTGCTGTCCACAGGGCGCTAGAAGTCAGAATCCACTTAACAGCATAATAACGTACTTTACAATATTTGCTTCAAATCTTTTGTTTGTTTTTAAGAAGTAAAACATTACAGAATGCAGCTCAATTCTGCTGTCTTACCCTCCCCTGACCTATCACATTTCTCCCCCTCTCTCCCCAGATGTAAGCACTCTCCAGAATTGGATGTTTCCCATTCCCATGCATATTTTTCTACGTTTTCACTAAATATGGATTATACGTTAAAGTCCACTATTGTTATGAATGTTTTAAAACTCTCTTTAAATGATGTCAAACTATTTGTAGTACTCTGTGACTTGTTTTTTCTTGCCATGTTATACTTTTGAGTTGTATCCATTTTGAAAACGTTAACTTTAATTTATTATTTCAATATCTGAAATTTCATTATATGAATATGCCAGAACTACACACACATACGCACACACACACACACAGAGATGAAAGATAGATAGATAGATAGATAGATAGATAGATAGATAGATAGATAGACAGATAAATAGGAATTATTGTTCTGTTAATGGATGTTTAGATTGTTTCCAGTTATTTACTATTACAAAGAATGTAGCAATGGAAACGCCTTCCATCTCTCTCTGTGCCCACATGAGAGTTTCTGGTGAGCCGTGTCTCACAATGGGGCAGGATCACCCCCTAGGAAACAGTTCAGCATTTTCAGGGGGGAGATTTTGGTTGTCACAATGATTGGATGGCACCTCTGGCATTTCCTGTGCTGAAGCCAAGGGAGCACAGAGAATTGTGCATAAAGAATCCTACAGTAGGACATTCGTGTAAATGGAAAGCCTGTTTACGAGAAATCTAACCCTAGAGCCCTATTCCATCTTATATATATAAACACAAACTATTGTTTATGAACGCTGGCTATTCAAGGAATATAACTACTGTGTAAATTGAGGAAAGATTGTATTTTGTTAACTTCATTAATAGCTGTTTGCCATTTTGAAAAATTATATTACCGACAGCAACATAACATTTCAGTAGCCAAAACAACGGTGTACATTTTAAAAAGTCCCATTCACATGACACATGCAGGCATGTACTTGCTCACTGTTTCTTCTAGTTTAGCTGTTCCCAAGCATGCACATATTGAACTATGTACATGTTTCAAATAAACAAACATACGTAATTGTGTTACTTTATTTTTCCTTTGTATTTGTGTGATGGCATTATACTCATTTCTTTTTGGAATCAAAAAGGGGATTATGTTGGGGTGTTACAAAATATTTGTTATAAAAAGATTCTCACAGGTGGAGAATCAAGACCGTAGTGCATGAGCCGCACAGCAACTACCATAAGCATGCTCAGTTTTACTCTGTTTTACCAATTTTGCTTCTGGGGGGATGCTGCTAGTTTACAATCCCAGCAGCAGTGGTTGAGAACTTGAATCTTTCCACATACTTGCCAACTCCTGAATTGTCACTTTTTAAGAATTACTGCCTATCGAATGGGTCTGACAGAAAAGCTGATTGTCGTTTAATTTCCGTGTTCCTGATATCGGCGAGCCTGAGAATCGACTTCACGTGCTTGTGGGCCTCTCGGCGTTCTTCTGAGAATTTCTGGTTCACATCATTCACCCCCTTTTCCCCAATTGTTTTTATAGATTCCAGACCTACCCGTTTTTTCATTATATGCTTTCCTAATGTCCACCACTCCCTGGAATGTCTTTCCACTTTGATTCTGATGTCTGTTATTCTATGAAAATTTTTCATTTTAATGAAAACAGATTCATCAAAATATTTCTTTGTGTTTATGCTCTTTGCTTCTTTTTTGAAAATCTTTTCTCCTGTTTCAAGTTTAAATTTCTACCAAAAGTATTCACATTTTGCTATTTGCATGTATGTCTTTAGTTCACCTGGAGTTTATTTTTGCGATTCGAATGAAGTAGGAATCTAATTTTTTTCCCAGTGAAATAACTTATTTTTCCCAGCAATAGATATTGAACCATTCATCCTTTCCCCATTTGTGATGCCTCCTCCATCAAATACGCACAGATCTGTTCCTGAAGCCCCCGCTTTGTTAATTAGTTCATTTTTCTAGTCCAGAACCAACATCACTATCTTAATTCATTCAGCTTTATAGCAAGTATTGATATTTGGTAGGACAAATTCCCCTACTGTTTCTGTTAGTCATCGTCAAAACTGTCTGGGCTATTCATAATCCTTTGTTTTTTCATGTGAATTTTAAGGTCAGTTGCTTGCATTCCATGAAAAATCTGCAGGAATTTTAATTGGAATTGCATGAAATTGATGTATAAATTTGGAGAAAAGTGACGTCTATACAATAGTAAGCCTTTTCGTCTATGCATTTGTATCTCTTTCCTTTTAATAAAGACTTCATTCATGTTGTGAGAGATTCAGCTACTTGCCTTCCCAACGAACTTCTTGCTCTTCTTCCTTGATAACAAATACAAGCACTTTTTAAAGATGGCAACATGCCCAGCCTCAGATGATGAACACACAGTAGGCATTTAGTAAATGGCAGCTACATACTTTCATCACCCCACAGGCCATCATTTAGTAACCAAAGCAAAATAAAGCTCTATGCAGGGGTCAGCTAATTACAGCCCACAGGTCAGATCTGCCCCACTTTCTACTTTTGTAAAGAAACTTCTATTGGAACACAGTCATGCCCATTTATTTACACGTTGTCTAGACCTACTTTCACACTACAGCAGCAAAGTTCACTAGTTGCAACAGTCTGAATATATGGCCATCGAAGCCTACCTGGCCTTTTTAGGAAAAGATGGCCAACTCCTGGCTTAGATAGTATTCTTAGCCAGATATTGGCTTGGATGTTTCTATCTTATTTTCCAGATGCTTCCTGTCCCATTCTTTTTTGCAAATTCAAGTGTCCATGGGGCCCAGAATTGGCTGAACACTTCTGGAAAGAATTTTAAATTCCTGAGAAACGCAATGACTATGAGAGAAAAGCTTACTGTCACCAACTCTTCTGCCTTTTTCCTGTCTCAGATATAGACCTGATGCCTGGAGCTCTGAGAGTGATCTTGCAGTTATAGGACAACTATTATGGCAGGAGGAGTGGAGGGTAAGCAATAAGGTGATGATGGCAGACAGAGCCAGCTACATAGTTTACAAGGTCCAATACAAAAACAAAAATGGAAGGCCCCTTGTTCAAGGAACAGGAAAGAAGTACCATCAAAGGTACTAAAATACAAAGTTTTTTCCTTTCTCCCATGGCCTCTGTCTTGACTTCCCATGGTATTTTTTGTTTGCTATTTAATGATGTTCTTAGTAAAGAAAAATTAAAACCTCAAATTGTTAGCATAAATTTTACCATGTTCTCTATATTGTGTAATGCCAGTTTTAAATGCAAATATAAGAGCATTTGACTCATATTTGACTCATACCCCAAATTACACAGTTTGTATTTCATAACTCATAGGTTCATATACATTTTCTTCTTACTGGAACAGTGGAGTCACTGCACAAGCGTAACTCAACTGTTATGTTTTGATTGGCACACATTCTCTTAACACTCTCTACCTTGGACTTACTGATAAGTAAGGAAGGACTGAAAGGAAAAGACGCAGTGGGACATCCTATCTTCCCTTTCCTTCAATGTGGTCATTTTCAGTATAAATGAAATGGCTAATATAAGGGAAGTGACATAAGTAGGAAAGGATATGATAGGGCTCCTTGATCGTTCATGTTTCTTAGATGCCATTGCCTTCTTTCTGTATTTGAAGCAAGTTCTTGTTTGAATGGAAAGTGTAGCCTCTCTGGGTTGTCATCTCACCAACTTACTCTGTCCTAGATGAAACACGCCTAGCTAGTACTTACTGAGTCTCACAGAACTCCCATGCATCGTCGGTCAACGGGAATTCTGTGCTCATGGGATATCACAAAGACTATATGTCAATGGGGTGGCAAGGAATGACACACATGCATATTGCACATATCTCCTCTGCTCACGCACATGTCCCCTTATCTCATTGGACTTCACTTACTAAACACAAGTTCAAAGATAAAATTATCGAGACTTTCAAAACAGGAACAGCAAGGAGCTAGGCCAACCACGGAGCCCTTCTGAGTGTGAAGCTGTGTGACATTACAGATCACATGCCCGTGAAGCCACCAGGCTTGATGCAGAGCAAAAAAAGTGCTAAAAGACTAGATCATTGCTGACATTGTTGAGCTGCCAAAACCAGCTACCTTCAGACATTTTCTTAATTAAACATTAACTAAACTAAACTCATGATTTAAGTCTGATTTCCTTTATCCAACAACTGAAACCACTCCATTTCTTTTGTTAGATTTATTCCCAGGCATATTAGAGTTTTTATTGCTATTGTACAATATAACTTTTTAAATTATATTTTCTAATTATTTGTTGCTGTGTATGTTAACATAATTGATTTTTGTGTACTGGTACTATTTTATTTAGAATCTTTGCCAAATTATCTTATTAGTTCTAAAAAGATTCTCTTGGATTCTCCAGGATTCTCTTGGGTTTTAGTCACAAATATAGAAACGTATTATGTAAATATGGAAAGTATTGCTTTGTTTTTTCAATCTTTATGCCTTTTTTTCTGATCTAACTACAACTAGATTTTACCTCCAATACAATGATGAGCAAGGTCCCTGCTCTTATTCCTGACTTCAAAGAGAATTCTTCTGTTCATCATTAGGTGTGCTATTTGCTATAGAGTTTTGATGAATTCTTTCTATCAAGTAAAAGAAATTCTTTGCCATTTCTGTTTTGCCGAGAGTTTTTATAATGAAAGGGAGCAGAGTTTCATCAGATGATCTTTCTACATCTATTGAGATAATCAAATGTTTTCTGTTATTTAATATTTAATATAGAGAATTACATTAAAAATTCTCTAATTTTAAGCCTTCTTTATATTCCTGAGCTAAACCTAACTTGGTCATGTTGCATTATAGTATTACATATACATACTCACATACACACCCATACACAAATACATATATATATGAATCTAATATGAACACCTATTTCATAAATGTCATTAGATCCTAATTTTCCTTTCTTGTGCTGTTCCTGTCTGGTTTTTTATCAAGGTTATATTAGCCTCATAAAAGGAGATGGGGAACATTGCTTATTCTCTTTATTTATTCAGTAATGCATGCATTTAACAAATATTATTCAGAACATGCTGTAAAATACAGGAATTATCTGTTCCTTAAATGTTTGGGAAAATGTACCTATAAATGACCTGGATCTTGCACTGGTTTTTTCCTTCTTTAGTTTTGTTGTTGTTGTTGTATTTTCAACTGCTGATACAACATCTTCAGTGGTTTACTTCTTCTTGATTCAATATCAGTAAGTTATATTTTTCCTGGAAATTTTCCATTTTGCTTAAATTTTTAAATGTGTGAATAAAGTTCTTCATAACTCCATCATATCAATGCTTATATTTCATACATTTATAAGTTTATAAATGCATATTCCCATTAGATTATAAAATCCTTCAGGCCAGACAAAATCATTCCATTTGCAATAACATGGATGGACCTTGAGGGAATTATGTTAAGTGAAATAAGCCAGTGAGAGAAGGATAATCTGTGTATGACTCCACTCATATGAGGAATTTAAAATTATGGACTAAGAACAGTTTAGTGGATACCAGGGGAAAGGTGGGGTGGGGGGTGGGCACAAAGGGTGAAGTGGTGCACCTACAACACGAATGACAAACATTAATGTACAACTGAAATTTCACAAGATTGTAACCTATCATGAACTCAATAAAAAAAAAAAAATCCTTCAGGCCAGGCACTAGATCTATTCTTCTGTATATGCCTGGAATCTAGTTCATGGCAGATGCTGACGTACAATTTGTTGAGTAAGCAAATGAATGAGTGTTTACTTGAAGAAAGGTGTGGGAAGCCCTTTTTACCTCCATTTCACATACGGTTTTGGTATACTTTTCTATTTCTATTGTTTACTATCTTTTATTAAAATTCAGAAATTAAAGCACCTACTTTGAGTAGCAGATTTAGAAAGATTTTGCCACATTTAAAGTAATTCAAACTCATTTTAAACAACCATTCTATTACTTTATGTACTTTTTAATATTTTTAACAACTTAATACTCCAAAACCAAATTTCGCTCCAACATGTTCAGAAAGTTTTCTTTCTTTCCTGAAAATGGAACCTTTCTAACCAAGTAACAGTTGCTAGGGGATTTGGAACGGAGATTAGCATAGATTGGGGGAGCACAAATGACCCTTTGTGCGTGGTAAACAGTCTACTTTTCATTTAAAAAATTAATATCCGTGTCTGTGATGCTCACTAAGACTAGATTGAAAATAAGCTGAATATAATCCCCTTCTCTTTAATTTCCATGAGGCCAGCACCCTTACTTGATCTGATTATGTAACGTCAAAAAACTCAAGTTTACTGTCTAAGTGCATCGTGCTGCTGTGTCCTGATGCTGACAGAGTCTTAGGCAATAATTAAACTTTTATCTCTTTAAAAGAAAATCACAGAGCAGGCAGTTCGAGGAATCTTATTGCAGAAACATTTTAATTTTGTTGCCTCCAATTTTCAGAAATTACTCCGATATTTTTTTAGGTCTATCATTTTGTTTTATAGACTCCCACGCTCCCCAGTAGTTTTACCTTAGATCCTGATCATCTTTTTCCAGGGAAGCATCTCCACTATCCTTATTCTCACTGGCTACAAATCTCCTGAACCAGGCCCAGGCCCAGCTCCAGTCGGAGGGAATCCTATCTGGCAGCTTCCACTCCAGGTCTTTCAAACAAAGAATTCAGTTTTGGGAAAAGCTTACCTGTGGTGCACAGCTCATCACTTCTCTCTGGGACGACATTCCTATGGTTCATTGTCTACCTTTGATTTTCCTCATCTTCTGGAGATTTCCAAGCTCATCACAAATCTCCCAATAAACAACTCAATTTTATCAATAAGATCTTTTAAAAATGCTCCTCAAAGATTACCCTTCCATGGCCACAAAGGATAGTTACGCAAGCCACGGAAACTTATAGCGTCAACCAAGAGATAATAAAGCTATTCCAAGATGCAGAGTGAGAAAGAAGGACCCACTGCAAAAACACTAGTCAAAATAAAGTGTTAATGAGACAGTGGATAATACATCATATGAATGCATATATGAGTGAAAGGAGTAACTTTAAATATTAAAATACTGAATTTTTGCAAACTTTGTGGTTAATTCATCAGTATTTGTGGAACATGTGCTATACAGTTGGCATTCTAGTAGTTCTTGGGAGGGGTACAAAAGTCATACCTCTATGGAGTTTATAACCCATTGAGAGTGATACAATATCTCCTAGAATCATATTGAAAAATATCTGAGTTACTTTGAATGTTACCATTTATCCTTGTATCAGAAAAGTAATTGTGCACACGTGCTTCTGTATCCTTCACAACGTCTAGATTTCTAGCACTTTTCTACGGGGAAAAAACATTACATTTCTCTAAAGTTAACCATAATCAACTGAAGTAGAATGAAACACACTAACACTGTGTGTTAGAGACCAAGTAGACTGGGGAGAGACTTTTCTAGAATGTAAATTAAGGATTAGGTCAGTGATCCTCAAATTTGACTGTACACTGGCAAGGTTGGCTACATAATTCGTGGGGCCCAGTGCAAAATAAAATGTAGCAGCCCTCATTCAAACAGGAAAAAAGGTCCTAAACCATAACGTTTTTTTTCTTTTGTCCACATTCTTTCTCTTGATAATTAATGGCATTTTTATTTGCTATTAATGATGTACTAAGTTAAAAAAAATTTAAATCTCAAATTGTTGGCACGAATTTTATCATTTTCTTTATATTGTGCAATGCCACTTGTAAATGCAAATATAAGAGCACTTACCTCCTACGCAGAATCACCAAAATTACACAATTTGCGTTACATATCTCATACAAACATGTATTTTGTTCTTAATACAGCAGTTGAAACGCTGTCCAAAACTAACTCAATTATCTTTATTTCATTTTTTGATTTATATACATTCTGCTAACACCAGCTTTGCCCTCCTGATGAATAAGGAAGATCTAAAAGTCAAAGCTTTGTCCTGTATCTCCCTTTCCTTCCGTATAAGAGAAAGTCTCAGTGGGAATGAAATGGCTAAAATAGGGAAGTGACATAAGTAAGAAAGGACATGATAGGGCTCCTTGATCGTTCTTGTTTCTTAGATGCCATTGCCTTCTTTCTACATTTGAAGCGAGTTCTGGTTTGAAGGGAAAGTGTAGCTTCTCTTGAGCTGTGAGCTCCCCCACTTACTTAGTCATAGACACAACATGCTTAACTTACACTCACTTTGAGTCCCACTGAACTCCCATCGAGGGTCATGCAAACAAGGTTAATAGCCGCTGGGGTTCAAAGGTTCTAGCGTTATTGTTCAAAGCAAATGGAAGAATTAACTAATATTCAAAGAAGTACATATTGGGACCATGAGTTTCCAGTTTTCACTATACCATTACAAGGATTTTTTTTCCATTCAAAATATTCAGTGTACATCACCGTATTGAGAAGTCACCTTCAGAAGTTTTGCTGCAATGAAAACTGGCTCTTGTTTAGAGTACCTATTGATAGTTTGTCAGACTTATAAATGTTAATTAAGCAACATTGTTTGAAAAAAGAAGAGAGAGAGAGAAGAAGAAGAAGAAAACAACGAAAGAGAAAACAAATGCTCAAAAGAAGAAAACGATTAAATAAATTATGGTACATCCGTGTAATGAATTATCATGCAACCATCAAAAAAAAAAAAAATATGTAAGTCTAGATGCACTGGCCCAGAATAAAAAAAAGTCCATGATAGATTGTCAAGAAAAAAGTTTCAGGGGCCGGCCCGGTGGCGCAGCGGTTAAGTTCGCACGTCCCGCTTCTCGGCGGCCCGGGGTTCGCTGGTTCGGATCCCGGGTGGGGACATGGCACTGCTTGGCAGCCATGCTGCGGTAGGCGTCCCACGTATAAACTAGAGGAAGATGGGCATGGATGTTAGCTCAGAGCCAGGCTTCCTCAGCAAAAAGAGGAGGACTGGCAGTAGTTAGCTGAGGGCTAATCTTCCTCCAAAAACAAAAAAGAAAAAAGTTTCAGAGTTATGTAACTTATAGGAGCTCATTTGTATGAGATATAAATAAATAAGTCATCTGTACATCTGTGTGCACAGATAGGCTAAGAAAAAAAAATCTAGAAGGACATCAACTAAAGAGGTAACAGTTGTTAGCTCTGGGTAGTGGAATTTTTGCAACTTTCACTCTTTGCTTTATACATTTCTATTTAAATCAACTACGTTACTGCTGTAAACACACACTGGTTTCCCACAGATTACGAAAAACATCACCTAAGTGGTTTATGTTTTCGTTTCTCCATCTGAAAAATGGGAATGATGGTTTATATCTCTTACTTCTGAGATATAACTGAAAGTATTATGTATTGTCCAAACACTAAATATGAATTCAGGCTATTATTTTTACAAATATT
Source organism: Equus przewalskii (assembly GCF_037783145.1). NCBI lineage: Eukaryota > Metazoa > Chordata > Mammalia > Perissodactyla > Equidae > Equus > Equus przewalskii. Next base: position 16,327,047 of record NC_091838.1, on the reverse strand, counting down.
TAGTACACATCTTAACTTTGAAACAGTATAATTGTATACAAACTATTATGAATCGTAACAAACCAATGTGGGTTTCCTGATTTTATTCTCTGACAAAATCAGTCATACCTCTTAGACAAAGGCCACCATCAAGCATCTCGTGTTTTACGTTGACAGAGCGGGAGGTTGGCATTTTACGATATTTAACATGGAACAGTCTTACTCAAGTCCTTGCTGTTGTTCCCAAAGATGTCCTTATTTCTTCAGAAAAAGATAAATGGTTGCAATTGTCGCTATCAGGATGGAGAATAATCAGAAGGAAAGCACTTCCTCACTAATTCCCGTCTCCATAGAAACCGCCCAGCTCCCCAAGCCTCTTGTCTACAGACATCAGTCCACAGTTTTCTGATATTAGGCAGTCTGAGCCCAAAGCCTGCGCTCTCTCACATTGTGATACCTTGAAGGGTGAGTTGAAAGAAGAAAAAGACTCGTGCCAAAGTTTTAAAGAGCCGGCTGCATCAAATGTAAATCCTTCCTGTATTTTCTTTTCAGGTTTCTAAGAAACTGTCCTGGACAGAAACTAAAGAGGCCCACATAAGACATGCCTGTTATCAGAGTACACTTAATCCTGCATATCCTTTTCTGTTATTTACACTCAAATGGCGCATTGATAAGAATTTCCTCTCATCCCTAACTTTTTAGAAATATGTATATCCTCAGAAGAGTGGCCAGGCTGTGGGAATTTTTACCTGCTGTGCGAATACCTCACTTTAATGTGGAAGTGATAAATGAGTAGTATTCGCTCCTCCTGTCCTTTTGTCCCTATTCAAATCATAGGTCGGAGGGACGTTATGGTAAATAGCCTAAGGCTCACTGAAAATAACTTAACTCAGTGGCTAATTGGATTTAATAATTACACCAGAGCCTTAAGCGCATTGAAGTCCATTGTCCTAAAAAAGAATTATCAAGCTAGAATTCTGGGCTTAGTTGGATTGATAGAATTTCAGAAATCATTTAAGTCAAGATTCTAACCCATTTTACTGCTAGCACAGCTGAGGAACTTAAAAAAAAAAAAAAAAAAAAAAAACAGTCTGAGACTCCATCTCATAACCACTGAGTCAGGATCCACATGAGTGGGGCCCAAGAATTTGTATTTTTATTGAGAGGGCAAATTACTTTTATGACGAACTAAATTCGGAAACTATTTTTTTAGTATCACTTTCCACCCTCGCCACTGCCCATTGTACAGATAATAATATCAAGACATGGATGTCTGGCTGAGAAATTGTAAACTCGGCGCCTTCCAGATACAGATGAATGAGAGGGGTGGGCCAGGATAAAGCATGAGGACAGTGGCCACCAAGACAGCACGTGCTCCAGCTCAAGTGCATGGTACCTCTCAGCTCTGATCAAGTATCATGGAAAATGCAGGCCCGAGATCAATGGATTATTCCATTGTTTTCTTCAAGAGAAACTGGAAATTTAGATTTTTAGGCAGAATTTTCCAGTTTTCTAGATGCCACAGGAAAAACAAAACATATGTTTAGACTGCATGTTGGCCTTTAGCTACCAGCGTACCACCCCCTTATGGAAAAAAGTGATTTGTCTAACATCACGCAAACGGGAGTGCAACACCTGGAGAATAATTAATGTGTTTTGGATCCCAAGATAAAACAATTTCCTCTACCCTGTGCTCCCATTTCTTCAAGTGACAGCAACTTATAAAAGTCACAAGGAGGATAATCTTTAAATTTCCTTCCAACACTGAATTCTATGATTTTATTCTAGTCAATACCTAGAGGTCTTTTTTGTAGTGATTTTTCATCCTTCTTTTAAGAGACTCGCCTGGCATTTTAAAAGGCGTAGTCTACACATTGGTTAAAGTAAAAACTCATGGCTTGGTGAGAGCATAGGGTCATTCTCCTAACTATGTCCTCTGCTCCAGACCAACAATTAGAAGCTGATTGCTCAGTGGTTTTGTTTTCATTAAACCTGAGTTTTCATGATACCTTAAACAGTGAATTTTTAAAGTTTATATTGACAACCTTAAAAGCTTAGATGCGAACACCAAGCAGGTTTAAACAGTGCAGTCTTCACCTGTATATTTCCATTTCCTACCACTTGTATACAACCATTTGCTACCAGCTCTTCCCCCAGCAGCCCAGCAGCATCATTTCCTCTCATCCCTTCCATTTCCCTGAGTGACAGGAAACCCAGCGGCAACGAAGCCTGGCTGAGAAGTGCCTGAGTCACATAACAAGGTACTGAGAAGGCTTCCATGGCTAAAATTGTCTTCCTCAAAAGGCATGAAATTCCACACTTCACATTCTCACACTCCTTGAAATTCTATCCCTTAGAATTGCATTTTGGCTAACTTGCTCACCTCTTGTCAAATGCGAAACCCCCTGGGAGGGCCGCACCCTAGGGTAGATTTTTTTAGCAGTTTGCCTTAGTTGAGAGCTGCTGAAAAGCCACATGGCTGTGATGCAGAGGAGAGGGAACTCAGGGGCCTGGGTCTCTTCAGAGGGTCACAGACCAGTTGACACCTGGGGAGAGTGAGGAGACCAAACAGGAAATATTTCTGGACACTTGTATGTGAAGGAAAAGATAAGAAAGGGAATTGGAAATGGACCCAAAACAAATCCCATCTTATCCTAAAACTTTTCTTGGGGATGTCTTGTGGGGGAGTCAGGAAGTCAGGCCCAAACATTGTTGCCGCCATATTAGGGAAGCTTCAAAGCCCTAAGGTCTTGTTCTTTTCTTGTCATACTTACCTATTTCCTCCCCTCTTACCATTTTTTTTCTGTTTTGAGTCGGTAATTACTTTTTAGTCATTAACATTGAAATTTTATGACAGAATTTGTCTTCAATTCATGTAAAGACCAATTATGATTTTTCTATTAAGACCCAAACCAAGGAAAATCATGATATTGATTACACAGGCACATTTAATTCATTTTTTAATTAGTTAATGATTTTTCCATACAACATCTCTATATTATTGATATGTACTCGAAGAAAGAAATGGTTCACCAATTTGTTGTTTTAATTATGAATAAATTTTGAAGGTATAGTTGTTAAAAGTAGAGCTGCTTCTTGCCTGAAGTGTCAGCTCAGCTCACTGACTTGCAACAATGTGTTCCAAGTGTCTGTGGCCTTTTCTTTTTTTAGCTTACAAAGCTATGGGTCTGTCTGCTATGGTAAAAATGAATTCAACAATTATAATAACTTTCATGCCTTCTTTCTTTTGCTTAAAAATAATTTATTGGATGCCAAAGACATGCCAGGCATAGTTCTAGCCTCTTGGGATGCAAAGATGAATAAAACATTATCCCTGTTCTTAAGGAAATATATACGTTGATTAAAAAATCACAGGGCCATTTGTTCATTCTGGAATGAAAGCATTGACAGATTGTTGTAGCGGAGAAGAGGAGAGAATGATGAACTCACTCCCCACTGAGGTAGTAAAGAAAGTCTGCAGAGAATGCAAGAGAGCCATGCTCAGGTTTGCTACGTAAAAAAGGAAAAGAGCGTTGAAACAGGAGGGAAAGGCTATGCAAAGGCAGGATGTGACAAGGAAATATGCGTTGGCTCCATGCGATGGGAAATAAGTTGGAGAAGATGGAAGGTGGGTTGAAACAGCAATAACAGCCTAAGAAAGAAACTGCAGTGACAAGCTTAGTATGCCCTGCTAATAAATTTGGACTTAATTGTGGACAAAATTGGAGTCATTGACAAATGTTAAGGGAGACCAAAATTGTATTTTACAACATTCCTTCTAGATGCTGAAGGGGGACAGAAAGACTAAAGGTAATGTTTGCACACATGTCTATTTTAATCCACTAGAGAGCCCTGAGCAAGGCCAGACTTCCTTGTCTTCTCTGTACAGATATGGATCCAGGGTGAAAAAGGTTAAGTTACTTGCCCAAAGCCAAGTGGTAGGCAGAGCACTCACACAGGTCTTCTGATTGTCATTGTAGTGACAATCCGCTGGCTCCTGGTTGGCTTCTCCTTCTCAGTATGCCAGCATTAGCTACTATTTGAAGGGCACTTCCAGTTGGCCAGGCACTGTACTGGGCACATTGCCTTCATTATCTTTTCTGAACCGCAATCAAGTCTGTGAAGTATAAATTATTACCCCCGATTTATAAATAAGGAACCTGAGTCCTGGGGAGGGTAAACAAGTGCACAAGGACACATTCGTTAGTCACAAGGCTGGGTTGCTAAACTGGTTCTCTCTGGTTCCAGAGACCTGCTCGTAGCCCCTATGCTACAGTTCTTCCCAGCATTTAAGAAGAAAACCAACAACACACCATCAGTCGGCCACACAAGAGGCATTCACAAAGGTTAGATAAATGTTGAATGAAAGGTTGAGTCACGTAGCAAATTAGTGCCTAGCTAGACCTAGAAAGAAACCAGGTCCCTCCACCAGCATTCTTCCCATGACCACACTTGGCAGCAATCTACTTTGGACCTAATTTCGACAGACGAAGTTGTCAAACTCACACCAAGAAAAGTTACAGAATGTCTGAGGTTGAGTTGAAATCTCCGGCCTCTGAGATAAATCTTTCAAAACCTCATCTCCTTCTCCATATGCTGCCAGCCCAGTGGGGTGGCTCAGGCAGGAGCTGACCCTTAAAATGGCCTAATAATCAGACCTTGAAAAGTCCAACAGTAGCCTCGGAAGCAAGATGAGATGGGAATAGGGATTAGTTACCTTAAAATAAAGAACCTTAACCAACTTCCAATTTTTTACATAAAACAAGCTCAGTAAAATAAGAGACAATAAAAATACTTTGCAAAGAGAGCTCTCACTTCACACACCAGAAAGAAAATGAAGATATATCCTGAGGAGACATTTGTCTTCTGGATGTTTAACTACGAAATAATTAAATTCAATGGAGTGCGTAATTATACAAAAACGAAACCCAATCTCCCTTGAAATTCTCCCTGTGCTACCTCAGGGGAATGAGCCAGACCTTGTGTTTTTTGTTGTTTGTATTTTCTGTATTAATCTTGTCATGACTTGTAAAAAAGGATCCCAGTGTTAACTTCAGATGGGTATCACATCCTCTGGAGTTCCCATGTACGGAGTCTGTTCCGCCATTGCGGCATGGTCCATGTCCCTCCTGGCAAGCAAAGGTGGCCAGAGGCACAGGGCCCTGAGGCTGTGGCCCATTTCTGCGCTCTTTGCTGAACAAAGGCCTTTCTCCTTACAGGTGCAGAACTGATAAAAATGGCCCTTTTTTTCACTATAAAATTCAGATAAGTCTCTTTAAAATGCTCACGGGTTAAACTCTAACTGACACTGAATGTCTTTTGAAAGGGTGTTTTGTGATAACTCTATTTTATTAACATTTAGCGGCTTATTAAAACGGTAAGGAGATAAGGAGGAAATGCATTTTTCAGATTCCAGTCGAATTTTTTACCCTTCTATAAAGTACGCGATCCACATACATTTAAACTATGTTTCAAAGCGCAACTTGATCTGTTTTTTCCATCATATTTTCATCGGTACTTTGAGAAGGAAACTTGGTCGCTATAGGATAGCAACGATTTTCCTGAATGTACTTGCTTTGAGTTAGTTTATTACTTAGGAATTAATATTTAGGCTATTTTTTTCCTAGCTAAATGTTAAGTCATCGTGGGAGGCAGTATGCAGCCTCTGATAAATAAGTATTTCACTACAAGCCATTGTCAGTTATATGACAGCAACAGGTTTTAAAAGAGGAGGCAGGCCCACAGATTCCCCTCTCCCCACCAGTTTCATTCCCGATCCCTTATTAAGGAGCTTTGAGCAAAAAGACTGATGAATTACAACCCCAGCTGGAGTAAGTGGGAAAACTCAGGTACCACTACTCTAGCCTTGTGTACACGTGCGTGTAGCTTGGTAATATAGTAAAAGAGCCGTCACAATAACCGAGAATTCTCTGGAATGAGTTCTCACACAGATATTTTAAACCCAGTAGAAACATTGATTGACCTGTAGCCTTTGGGAATATGTTACCATAATTAACGCCCAAATCAAATTCCTGCCTTTCTGCAGGAGCCCCGTGGAATTTACAGATTAGTTCAGTTGCAGAGTTGGGATCTTGACTACGATCCTCTTTAGGGAACTAAAAAGGCAGGGGCTTAGACTGTCAGGGTAGGCACAATAGGCCCTAATGAAGCTTCTTTCTTTGAAGGACTGCTTTTGACTTCAATGCAGGAAGTTTTCAAGAAGGATAAGGAAAAAGATTCCTTGTTCTGTTTGTGTACAAGCACATGTATTTAATGACGGTGGGTCAAAATATAGCACAAAAGCTCAGTCTTTGAGGAAGGGGCTGGATTTCGAGCTAAAGAGATGCTTAAGAGACAGAGAGAGTGGTCTGATGGTATCATTCTGCTCAAGTTTAGGTTTTTAACCGAGAGAGAGAGAGAGAGAGAGAGAGAGAGAGAGAGAGAGAGAGAAAGAGAGAGAGAGAGACAGAGAGACAAAGAGACAGAGAGAGAGAGAGAGATGGCATGCACCATGTTCGCAGACTGAGAATGTGAACTGTTTCCTGAGGTTTCAGCATGAAAAAAGACTGGTTTGTTTCCCTCTTTCCTTTTTCCCTTCCTTTTTTTTTTCGATAAAAGAGTGAAAATGATGAGTGAAGTTTCAAGTATGCAGCGGTTGCTGCACAGATATCAACTGCCTTTTTTCTGACTGCAGGATGTCTGTGGGCTCTGGGCAATTTAAATTTCGGTTACTCTCTGCATAGTCCCTGTGTTACAATGTCTACATTTACCAGACTCAAACAGAGAATTCCTTATGCTAGTTTATGGTTTTCATACCTATAAATGTATCTATTAACTATTTTTCATTCATGAGCATCTCCGGCTAGAAACAAAATTTTCATAATGTTTGATGAAACTAAACATTAAATTTAAATGATTTAAAACTGGATGACCAAAATCAACAATAAATTAATTTGAAACTATTTCATTTCTGGACACTTTTCTAAACATAATCATTTGGTTTCTCAGTGTTTTCAGATTCTTAAGTTATTACATTTTGTTTTCTTTTTTCATAATTACATTTACAAATGGTAAAACTTAATGGTCAGAACATGAATGTCTGATTCTTTAAACCTTAGAAAACAACCAGTTGTAGATTTTCAATAGAAAGTATTCACATAGAAAAAAAATAAAATCCAGATTTTTTTTTCTTTTTACTTATTTGATTTAAACCACTAAGAGGCTGAACAGGAATTTTGGGAGGCTGACTTAAACCTTACATGTTGGGCGTAACTTTCAAATTTTTATTGATGTTGATTAAACTCAAGGGAGATAAAAGGAAGATACTGATTTTAGGAACTAGAAATGTGCGGTATGGGCAATGACTTTGGGTTGTCATTCTCCTCCACGGAGCCCCCTGGATTTCTGCCCACTCCTCTCCCTTTCCCCTAATACACATTCTTACTGTCCCCTCTCCAAGCTTTTGCTCATATCAAAGGACAGAAATAAATCACTTGCTGAGTCCACATGTGTACTTTATACTATTCGAGTTACTTTGTACATACCACGCTCTTTAACTTTCAAAACAACCCTCTGAGGTAGGACTCTCTATTTCACAAATAACAAAAATGAAGCTCAGAAAGGTGTGTTTACTTGCCCAAGCTCACAGAGCAAATAAATGCCAAAAATGACACATTTTTTAAAATGTTCTAAAGAGTTGTAGCTAATATATGTATATATACATATATGTACCATATAGCATGTGGTGAGAATGCAATAGCAGTGGTCCATTCTACCTGGTGGGAGAGGAGGGAGTGAGGTGTTAATAAAAACTTCATAGAAGAGATAACTGGGGCTGAGCTCCGAAGATGACAAGAAACTCAAGAGTTTTCTGATTCCAAAGTCAACGCTGTCTGACTATTCATTATTGTAATTTCCTAATCTTCTTTCTTTATCCAAATGTTACCTGTCCTTTGGTGCTAAATTCACATTCCACTACCTTCATAAAAATTGGCTGACCACCTCCATCCTTTGAACTCCTAGAGCAATTATTTATTAGGCAATTTAATTGATGAATAATAATGTGTTGCCTTATGAGATCATTTTGTCATTGAAATGTTTGTGTTATAAATTCTTATGTATTTGTCCATATTTGTGGCTTATCACGTCAAGTACATAGCCAGCTTTCTTTATTACACTTTTTACTGCTTTTCTTATAGTAACTTGGAAATTGCCTCAAAAATATTGGGTGCTTAATAGATCTTTCCCATAATTTTAAGTCTTTTTCTATGCTCTCAATTAAAACTGAGAGTTACAAAAGTCTTAACTGCACATCTGCAACTACTGCACAAGCATGGTAAAAACATGAACAGTTAGAATAACGGAGGGAGAAGAGACAGTCAATCTAACTGCTAAAATATTGAATTTATAAAATAGATAAAAAAGTGAAATGTGTGATACAGTAATCCAAACTAAATAAATATGAAGAGCTGTCTACCTGGTAAAAAGTCCTCTCAAAAGTCACCCTTTGGCTTTCTTGACTCACCTTCCATTGTTCCCCTCTTTTACCAGAACTATACCCAGTAGCCTTGATCTCTAATCCTTTATTGTGTATGCATATTTGTCTACACGGCAGGTTTCTTTCATTAGACACCACTGCCCTGGGAGCACAGACGGTGACTTATTTATTTTCAGGTCTCCAACACCCGCATGAGACCTGACAGGTACATAGTAGAGGCTTAACATTGAGTGAACCAATGAAGGAATGAGGACGCACATCTAAATATAATCCCAGATGGGAGCTGCTCTAAGAAAGGGCCTCAGGAAGAGCTGTGAGGGCCCGTGGGAGGTCATCTGGAACTGTCAGAGAAGATTTAAGATGATGCTTGAACCTGGTCATAAAAGACCAGTAAGAGTTTGACAAGTAGCTCAGGAAGAGAAGGCATTCTAGGTAAAAAATCCATATGCAAAAGCACAAAGCATGAGAAAGTCAGGTACATTCAAGGGAATATGAAAAAACCAGAATAACCCTGGGAAGCTCTTAAGGAAAGATTCACCCCACCCCGAACTGATAGGATTCCAATAGATTGTAGCTTTTGTTGCCAAGTAAGTTATTCCAAGATCCCTGTCTCCTTTTTCACAGATCACTTGCTTATCTACTAAAAAGAAGAAGTGTATACTGTCTGTAGGTGCCCCACATAAAAATCCTTCTTACTTTACAAAGTGTGCTCTTATTCGTGTTTTACTTTTTAAGAAGTAGAAGCAGCCAAAACAATTTTGAAAAAGAACAAATTTAGAGAGCTTACAATACCTGATTCCAAGATTTACGATAAAGCTACAATAATTAAGACAATATGGTAATGGCAAAAGAAGCAGGCAAACAAACAAAAGATACGTCAATCAATGGAACAGAGTGGAGTACAGACATAGACCCATGCATATATGGTCAAGTGATTTTTTGACAAAAATGCCACGGTCATTCAATGGAGAAAAAATAGTCATTTCAACAAATGGTGCTGGACTCCTTAGATGCACACATTAAAAACAAACTTACCCAACATTGTATACAAAAATGAATTCAAAATTAATCATAGATGTGATAGTTAAATCTAAAACTATAACATTTCTAGAAGAAAATATTTTCTAGGAGCAAATACTTGTGACTTGCAGTCAGGCAAAGATTTCTTAGAACTTGAACTTCATCAAAATTTAAAACTTCTGCTCATCAAAATACATTGTTAAGAAAATGAAAAGACAATCCACAGACTGGGATAAAACACATAAATGGTCTTGCACCATACAATGTTTCAGTTAACAACTGACAGCATATATGATGGTGGTCCCATAAGATTAGTACCATATAGCCTAGGTGTGTAGTCGGCTGTATCATCTAGATTTGTGTAATTATACACTAAGAGATTCACACAATGGCAAAATTGCCTAATGATTCATTTCTCAGAACGTACCCCCATCATTAAGCCACTCATGACTGTACATAACAAAGGACTTATGAACTCTCATAAGTCTTAGGCCAGACTTCTCAAAATCTAAAAGAAGACAAACCAATTGTAAAAAAATAAAATAAATAAAAGCAAAGGGTTTGAATGAATGCTTCACTACAGAAAATATGCAAATGGAACTATGCACACAAAAAGATGTTCAACATCATTAGTCATTAGGAAAATGCAAGTTAAAATGACAATGAGATACCATTAAACTCCTACTAGAATGGCTAAAATTTTTTAAAACTTTTCATTATTAAGTGCCAGCAAGGAAGCAGAACAATTTCTGGTGAAAATACAAAATGATATAGTCATTTTGGAAAACTGTGGGAGTTTCTTATAAAGTTAAATGTGCACATGCCATACAACTCAGTGATCTCATTTCTAGATATTTACCAAAGAGAAATGACAATGTGTGCCCAGATAGAGATTAGCATACAAATGTTTCTAGCAGCTTTATTCGGAACTGCCAAAAACTGGGAACAACCCAAATCTGCATCAACCAGTGAAGGAATAAACAAATTGCGGTACATCCATACGGTGGAGTCCTGCTCAGCAATAAAGAGGAGCAGACTACTGATACATGTGGCACGGACAAATCTTGAAAGCATTATGCTAAGTGAAAGAAGACAGACACAAAAGGCTTTATGCTGTCTCATTCCATTTATATGACATTCCAGAAGAGGCAATGCTATAGGGACAGAAATCAGACAAGTGTTTGCCAGGGATGGAGGTGGGTGAGGGAACTGATTACAAAGAGGCATGAAGGAACCCTTTGGGGTCATGCAATTTTCCATGTCTTGATTGTGGTGCTGATTATACAACTATATGTATTTGTCAAAACTCATCAAACTGTACATTTAAAACAGGTGAGCTGTACTATAGGTAACACTCCATTGAGCCCAAAGTAGCTTGAATGCCTAAAGACACCACTTCAAGCAGAGGGCATGGTTTTAAATACCTGAAGTCGAAAAGAGCATAATAACAGTTACAAGCAGAAGTCTTTGATTCAGCCCCAAAATCTTCTGGATGTAGACTCTAGGGTTTTATTTCCACTACTTTATTTCCATGGACTTGGGATTGTGACATATCTGACATATATATATTGCACACGTCACAATCCTCTTGTAGTAATTCAGTACATTGAATTGTTGTTACCAGACTAAATCACTACTTGTGTGTTTCTGATGAGATTGCCTTTTGTCCCTGCAATTGTCATTTATTTTCTGCACCAGTTGTCTGTATTGTGTGGATCAAGCAAAAGTGGCATTACCAGCAGTCTGTTTGCAGCCAGGCCAATCAGATCATATCATCACCACATTGTCAATTGTCTTTTGTTCATTAAAAAAGTTGTGATCAAAAAGTGAAAAGTCATTAAACAATTCTTTTAGTACATTGCCTCTGCTTGGATGCCTCCGGTATTTAGATTCTGGAGTAAATCTTTTGGTACCATGGGTTGCACCATGAGAGTGAATCAGACTGCCTAAAAAGAATATGTTGAGAAAGAAGACTAGTAGTCCCAGAACAAAATCCTGAGAAACATCAACAAACAGAATATATAGAGCTATGATTAAGCCCAGAAATGAATGATCTGAGACGGAAGAAAAGAACCAAGCAGGGTCATAAAAGCCAGTGGAATACAGTTTCAAGGGCTTATTGGTCCATAATATCAAAATCCATCAGGAAGGTAAGGATTGAAAAGTGTCCATATGGTGGTCAGGGTAACGCACTGAAATCATTTTTTGTTGAATGATAAAGTCAGAAGCAGGACTGCTGTGATAATAGAAGGGACTGGAGACAATTCTTGCAGGAAACATGCCTAGAAAGAGAAGAGAGACTGGACTGTAGCTAGGATGGATGCAGAAAAGACAGTCTACTTTTAGACGGTAAAGACTTGAGCAAGTTGACAGACTTGGAGTGAAGTGCCAGTAAAGAGTGAGAGGTTAATGACATAGAAGGGAATGGGGGGGCGGGTCTTGGTTTATAAAGCAAAGTCCTTGGAGGAGATAGATGGATTAGGATTAGATCGAAGGTAGAGGTTTCTGGTTTTCATATAAACGCCCACAAATTCCTTTACATCAGATTCTCACATGAACTATATTTTTGCAGTTCCACAAGACTTAACCATAGTCGAAATTTAATGAACAAATCGTAGTTAATTAAGTGAATCCTCCTTATCTAACCAAGATGATAACGTCTTCAGTGTCTTTTGGTTCAAAGTCAAGTTTGAAATGAATCCAAATTTAAATTGTCTTTATGCCTACCATTTTTTATAGTGGAGCCTATAAACATTATCAGTCCTGACTCGATATTCTCCTTAATGATAAGCTGAAGGGGATGTCAAACATTTGTGTCAGTGGACACAAAGTCTTATCTTCTGATGAAGCTTTTAAATGGGTCTTATATGTGAAGGGTGTTTTATTTATTAAGGAAATCTACCGACGTGCTTGGATTTCCACGAAGCGTTATAAAAACAAGACCATTTTCTAAGAATCAGAGAAACATTACACATGCCCAAATTAAGAACTAACAGTGTTTGTAAGATTAATCGATAAAACAGGATATCTATCCTAAGTGCTTCATCTGAGAGCAGCATAATTAAGAGTAGCACATCTGAGTAAGCTGAACCCAGGGCTGTCTTCTGGCTTCACGTTGTAACCAGTAGACAGCTTTCTGGCCATTGTGGTTTATGCCCAACTCTTTAAATGGCTTCACTTTATTCAAATATGCATTTTTATAGTTTTTTAAAAGGACCCTCCCAAAGCAGACAGGTCTTCTTCCCATTAAACCTCCACTACTACTACTCTCTTCTTATAAAAATATCATGAATCAGCAAAAACAAGAACAAAAAGAAGTCTTTTGAATGACGATAAGTGCCAAATAGGGATGTTTGCATCACCCCTTCCCCCTCTCGAATTAGTTTTTAACAGTTGCAACAGGAACTGCTCCTAACACTGGGCAGCTCCAGGTTGACATGTGGTTTTGTGGCTGATGGAGAGTGTTCACCTTTGATATGGCCTTTGCTAAAATATAAGTGGCTGCTTTCTAATACCCCAGGGAGATATCAGTTTTGATCTATTTATTCTATAATTTTTCACAGTAGTAAAGGAGCAATACTCTTTCCTTAAGAAGCCAAAATGGCATTGTTTTCTGATTGCCATTTCAGTTCATAAACGTGAAGTAGATGAAGTGCCAAGGACTGATCATTTTAAGTGCAATTTGTAGAGGGATTAAAATATCCTCTTAGGTCAGTTGGAAACTCTCCCTTTACATGTCTCAGATGAAGCTTCAATAGTTAACCTTTTTTCACTTAAAAGGTTTCCACCGAGAAACTAGAAGCTTTCCCAGTAAGACCAGGAACAAGACAAGGATATCCCCTCCACCACGCCTTTTAACATTGTACTGGAAGTCCAAGCTAGTAGGACAAGACAAGAAAAGGAAATAAAAGATATGCAGATTGGGGAAAAAAATAAAACGGTCTTTGTTCATAGCTTACATGATTGTCCATGTAGAAAAATCCAAAAGAATCAACAAAAATATCCTGGAACTAATAAGTGAATATAGCAAGGTTTCAGTATACAAAGCTAATATAAAAAACTAAATTGCTTTCCTACATACCAGCAACGAACCAGTGGAATTTGAAATTAAAAACACAATACCTTTCACATTAGTACCCCCCAAAACTAAATACTTAAGTACAAATCTAACAAGGTCTACATATGAAAAACTGTAAAACTCTGATGAAAGAAATCAAAGAACTGAATAACTCGAGAGAGATTTCGTGTTCACGGATAGGAAGACTCAATACTGTCAAGATATCAGCTCTTCCCAGCTTGATCTTTTGAGTCAATGCAATCCCAATCAAAATCCAAGCGAGCTATTTTGTGGATATCAACAAACTGATTCTAAAGCTTATACGGAGAGGCGAAAGATCCAGTAGAGCCAATTCAACATGGAAGAATAAAGTTGGAGGACTGACACTACCTGACTTCAAGACTTACTTGCTTCTGAAGCTGTAGTAATCAACTTAGTGTGGCATGGGTGAAAGAATGGACACACAGATCAATAGAACAGAACAAAGAGCCCAGAAATAGTAGACTCACATAAATACAGTCAACTGATCTCTGACAAAGGAACAAAGGCAATACAATGGAGAAACGCTGGTCTTTTCAACAAACGGTGCTGGGACAACTGGACATCCACATGTAGAACAATGAACGTAGACACAGACCTTACGCCTTTCACAAAAATTAACTCAAAATGGATCATAGACCCAGCTGTAAAACACAAAATGATAAAGCTTACAGAAGATAAAACAGGATAAAACATAGAAGAAAACATAGAAGATCCTGCATATGCTGATGACTTTTTAGTACTGCATCAATGGCACGATTCATGAAAGAAAGAATTAATAAGCTAGACTTCATTAAAAACTTCTGCTCTGGGGCCAGCTTTGTGGATGAGTGGTTAAGTTCGCGTGCTCCGCTGCGGCGGCCAAGGGTTCGGATCCTGGGCGCGGACATGGCATCGCTCGTCAGGCCACGTTGAGGGGGCGTCCCACATCCCACAACTAGAAGGACCTGCAACTAAGATATACAACTATGTATGGGGGGTTTGGGAAGATAAAGCAGGAAAAAAAAAAAAACTTCTGCTCTGTGAAAGATAATGTCAAGAGAACAAAAAGACAGCCACAGAGTGGGAGAGAATATTTGTAACAGACACATTCGATAAAGGACTGTTATCCAAAATATGCAAAGAACTCTTAAAACATAACAAGAAAATAAGCAACCTGATTGAAAAATGAGCCAAAAACCTGAACAGACATTGCACCAAAAAAGATATATGGATGGCAAATAAGCATATGAAAAGGTGATCAACATCAGATGCCATTAGGGAATCGCAAATTGAACAACAGTGAGATACCACTGCACACCTATTAGAACAGCTGAAATCCAAAACTCTGATGACACTGAATGCTGGTGAGAATGTGGAGCAACAGGAACTCTCATTTATTGCTAATGGGAATGCAAAATGGCACAGCCAGTTTGGAAGACAGTTTGGCAATTTCTTACAAAACTAAACATATCCTTACTATGTGATTCAGCAATCATGTTCTTTGGCATTTACTCAAGCGAGCTGAAAACTTATGTCTACTCAATAACCTGCATACAGTTATTTACGGCAGCCTTATTCATAATTGCCAGAATTTAAAAGCAACCAAGACGTCCTTCAGTCGGTGAATGGATAAACTATGCAGACAATGGAATATTATTAAGTGGTAAAAAGAAATGAGCTATCAAGCTATGAGAAGACATGAAGGAATCTTAAATGCATATTACTAGGTGAAAGAAGCCAATCTGAGCGGCTACATACTGTATGATTCCAACTATATGACATTCTGGAAAAGACAAAACTATGGAGACAGTGAAAAGATCAACTGTTAGCCGGGGTTGGGGAGGAGGGTAGGATGAATAGACAGAGCACAGAGGATTTTTGGACAGTGAAACTATTCTGTATGACACTCTAATGGTGGATACATGTCACTATACATTTGTCAAAACCCATAGAACACACAATATCAAAAGTGAACTCTAATGTAAACTGTGAATTTTGGGTGATATCTGTCAATGCAGGTTCATCGATTCTAACAAATGTCCCACTCGGGTGTGGGTGTTGACAGTGGGGGAGGCTGTGCATGTGTGAGGGCAGGGGTTGTGGGGGAACTCTGTACTTTCTGCTCAATTTTGCTGTATACTTAAAACTGCTTTAAAAAATAGAGTCTATTTTTTTTTAAAAAAAAAAGTTTCTATAACCACAAATAAATCTTTTGTTAAGTGCTTACTGCATACACAGTACTAAGTTTGGTAATGTGGTAAAAAATACAAATTTTAATTATGGAATTTAGTCTCTAAAATGACATCAATGCAAACAGAAAACAATGAAAATCTCAATCAGAGTTTGTTTTTGTTTCTTCTATACAATTTCCCAGATGTCTTTTGACTGATGTTTTGTCCTAAATTGACTTTTATTCAAGGTGATCAATCCAGCTGAGAATGTACAAAATGCCTTAAAGTTGACAGATATCGACTAATCATGAAACCTTAAATTATTCACTGCAAAACTAAATTTGTTAGAAATATAACAAGAATAATGTCATTAAAGAAATATAATTTCTTTAAGGTTTCTGAAAAACTAGGATCAAATTAATGCAAAATGCTTCAGAGAGCCCTCTCCATGAAAAATCAGAGACTACTTAAAAATCTATGAGAACACAGGAAAAGTTCCTTAACATCATTAGTCGTTAGGGAAATGCAAATCAAACTCATAATGACATCCCACTACACACGCTCACCTGGGATGTCTACAATGAAAAATATGGGCAATAAAAGATGTTGGTCAGGACGTGGAGAAATTGGAAACTCCATACATTGCTGGCAGAAAAGTAAAATGGCGCAGCCAGTTTGGAGAACAATTTGACAGTTCCTTAAAATGTTAAACATAGAGTTACCATATGATCCATCAATTCCAGTGCTAGGCAGATACTCAAGAGAAATGAAAACATACGTCCACACAACAGTGTATATGTGCATGTTCGTAAAAGCTAAAAAGTGGAAACAACCCAGATGTCTAGAAAACGATAAACGATAAACATACTGTAGTATATTCGTGCAATGGAATGCTATTTGGCAATAAGAGGAAATGAAGCGCTGACACATGCTACAACATGGGTAAACCTTGAAACATGATGTTAAATGAAAGAAACCGGACATAAAAGACCATCTATATGATTCCATTTCAGGCAAATCCCTAGAGACAGAAAGTAGATTGGTGGTTGCTGGAGGGTAGTGGGAAGGAAGGAATGGGGAGAGGCTGCTAGTGGGTACAGGGGGTTTCTAATTCTCAAATTGATTGCGGTGATGATACTATAAATCATTGAACTGTACACTTGAAATAGGTGAGCAGTGTTGTATGTGAATTGTATCTCAATAAAGTAGTTTTTAAATAAAGTTAACCCTCCTCCTTCGAAAAAAAATATGACTCAAAAGAATTTCATTTGGAGCATTGACCCTGGGTGCTGGAGAGAGAGTCAAGGGGCAATTAAAAGTCTAAAAGTTCAAATTAGAGTTCCAGTAAAAGAAGTTTTCAAAAATCTATAAGTAGTAGTTTGGACCAGCCTTTAAAAGCGTTTCGTTAGCACTCTGATGGGTGATCTTGGGCCATCTCCCTAGGTGGTTATAATCTGAAAGCAAATTCATCAGTTCAGTCTGTTCAAAACACTAAGATTCACAATGTTTCACCACTTGGCAGGACTCCAGTGCTGGCTATCTGTCTTACAGGAGTGATTTTTAATCTCAAAGTGTACTGATTTAGCGTGGATGGCTTAGTATAAATTCACTATCACTTACCAAAGAAACAGCTGAAAAAGGTTCTCATGCAATGAGACAGTAATGCCTTATTTTATGTTAACAAAGTACATCAGTGAGGATTTCTAAATTGAAGATTACAGAAGATGGCGTCTTAACTCTTGATTAAATAACCTATCTAACCCTATAATACTCTACTCCTTGGTTTTGACCCTATAACTCTTCCCAGATTAAATGCAGGTTTGTGTTCTTAAAAGACCATAATTGTTTCAGGAAAGCATTTCCTTCACTAGGAGACGTAGGTCAGTCGCCAGCCCTCCATTGTAGCAGCAATTTCCAATTATCTTTTGGGGGGATAAAAGGGCTGAATGGGCCCCAATTCGTGCAGTGTGGTTCCTGCCCTTCTGGCCCACCGGACAGCATGTCTGCCATTATTTTGTTAGTAGTGTTATTCAAATCCTGATTGGTGCTTTGGTTCTGACCATCAGATTTTCCTTAATCATGGGAGGAATAGAATAGACACTGTCACAAACACCACGTGTGTTTCAGGCCCTCATTCCCCACTGTGACCTTCTTATCCATAATCTGCTCACCTGCCCCTTCTCCATTATCACAATCAGTTATAATTTAATTCCATTCAGAGGAACTTAAAATATTCCTTACTTCTTCCCAAGACATGGGACATGAAGCACTCAGATCGCATAGCTGGCTGGGCAGTCACAGGCACACGGACTGAGAGAAGTCACTCTTAGAGAGTAGGCACCCTGGAAAACAGCAAAAACCCTCAGCAACATCATTGATAAAAATCGCCCTGCAGGAATGAGCATTGGAGGCTTAGGACTGTCTGAAAATGGCATTGATGACCCAAAACAGACTTTCACATCTGCGTTGCCCATTGGGAACAAAACCATTTGCTACACACAGGAGAGGATGAGCAGGCTTTGACTATACAGGAAAAGAAATCTAAACTAGACCAGAGAAGACACAATTCCCATGGGGTCCCACAGCACCTGAAGGTCACTTGGCTGCAATTTTCTCTTTACTGAAGGTAGGAAATGTGTCTCTCTTTTTTTGTTTCCTAAACACCTAGGTATAATAGGTGCCTACAAATGTTTTGAGGAATGGAATAATGAATAAATGAAACTCATCTTCTCAGCTATTTAGGTTAGAAGGGTTTTTAAGTCCTTAACTAAGAATGAATGAATAAATAAAGCAAGCAAGCAAGCTAGAAGTTAGAAACAAATCTGAATAGGTATCAATTAGCGTTGATTGTATACATTTATGTACTTATGCTACCTCAATAGTAAAACATATTTAATTCTCATCTTATTTTGGAGTTTAGTCACTTTCAGAAAATCCTGATGTCAAATTCCTGAAATTCTGCACTATAGACATTACCTAATGTAGACACCCAGAGGCCGAGATTCTGAATCCCAGAGTGAGTTAAATAGGATGTCTTAGTCCATTTCAGCTGCTAGAACAAAATATCACCAACTGAGTAGCTTATAAACAACAGAAGTTTGTTGCTCACAGTTCTGGAGGCTGGGAAGTGCAAGATCAAGGAGCCAGGATGGCTGCCTTTTGGTGAGGGCCCTCGCCCAGGTTTGTAGGCGATGCCTTCTTGCTGGGTCCTCTCATCGGGGAAGAGGCAAGGGATTCTTCCGGAGCCTCTTTTCTAAGAGCACTAAGCCCACTCATGGCGTCTCCACCCTCGAGACCTTAGTGCCTCCCCAAGGCCTCACCTCCTAACACCATCACCTTTGGAAATTCCTTTCAGTCTATGAAGTTTGGAGGGATGTAAACATCAAACCACAGCACTGGGTAAGCAGGAGATTTCACCAGCTCTTGCTTTGACCAGATCTGATTCTGGCTCAATGTGTGGTATTCTACTGCAGCACCTGTTCAGTCCCAGATCCTAATCCGACTTTATTCTGTGGGTTCTCTATCTATTAGTCTCTATCTAGATCTAAATCTGACTTCTAGAATTGCTGGGGGTGGGGGATGCAGGAAGGACGGGTCCCTCAATGGCCAATCCTTAGAGGATCAAACAGCACAAGAGAATCTTCTAGCTTCTACCCCTCCCCCTACCCACAACATTAGTCCACATGGGCCCTCAGGCAGTGGGACAATTTCCCACCGACACATATTCTCAACACTCTGCAGCTCATCTTTCTGCTCCTCCTATTAGTCTTTGTCTCTCCATCTTGCTTCCTTTTTCTTTTCTCCCCTCCTCCTCCTCTCTTCTCTCTGTCACAGTCCTCATATCATTCCTTCTTCCACTGAAGGCCTATTTTGGCAGCCATCGTAGTTCCCCTTTGGAAAGATCCACGGTAATGGTAACGGAAGCTGACTGGGCTAATCTATTAGGAGGGCAGCTAAGTGAGGTCATTATGTGCCACAGCTCTTAACGATATAAGTAAACAGCACTGCTTTCCTGTAAATCCATTTTAGGGACCTTGGGCAAATGCCTCCCCAACTGCCTGTGCTGTCCCAACCACAGGTGGAGTTCCCAGAACTTGTGGTAAAGGGAAATAAAATTGAAAAATTGGTTGCCAAAACAGGAGTTGACATAAATATTAATCATCACTGCAAGGACAGTAACATTTTCTGCTCCCAGTGTATGATTAGCAGTCAGTGGGGATTAATGACAAAGCATCAGGGACCTCTCTTTCAGCCCTGGTTTCCCTTGCATTGATCTCAGAAGATAGATAAGCCCCTTAAGGACTTAGAAAACGCTGATGCTCCAGCTTCACCGTCAGAAAGTCTGATGCAATTCGTCTGAGGTGTGGCCTGGCACTGGAATTTCCTAAAATTCCCAGTGACTCCAATGTGCAGACAAGGCTGAAACCCACTGGCTTCTCACAGTGAGAACTGAAGCATTGAAAGGAACCAGAGAGAGAGAACATGGCTCCTCTTGAGTGACAAACAGGGGACAGGAGAGAGGTATTGCTACTTACTGAGCACCCCTGGAGTGCCACACACTTTTGAACGTGCATGTCTGTGATCTCATTTCATCCTTACAATACTCCTATCGGGTAAGATATTCCAGCTTCTCCTTTACCTAAGAGGTTAAGTAACAGCTCAAAGTCACATTGCTAGCTTCAGAGCTGGTTCCTGAATCCTCATGAGCTTTCACCTGGAGCCCTGCACCAGTCTACCTAGGTCCAGTTTTCTCCTCCTTAAATCTATCCTCTCTTCAAACTGAAAGAGGATTGTGTCTAAAACACAAACCTGACTGTATCGTTTAAAACTCCTTGGCCTGCAAGGGACAAAATCTCAATCCAAACTGGTTTAGACCAAAATGGAATTTATTGGTTCATGTAAATCCTACCCCAGAGTTTGTGGCTGGAGCCAGGGATTCAAATATCATCAGTTGTATTTCTGTCTCTCCCTCTTTTGCCTCTTCTTTCCCCTGTGTTGACCTCACTCTCTGTCAATTCTTATATTCATTTAGCCCACAAATATTTATTAGGAACATGCTTTATGCGAGGATTGCACTGGGCACTGGATGTAGGGTAATGAGCGTAATTTTTTCTGAAGTGATGAAAGGGATTGTACGCAAAGCTACGAACTGATTCTTCAGTTCATGTTTTGCTAAACCCAAGAACTTTCCACATGGCTTTCCGCTTTCCACATGTATAACCACATGGCTTCCTGATTGGAATTCTGTCTATAATTCTAGTATTGATAACTTGAATGTATTCATAGAATCCCAAAAAGAAAGTTAGCTTCATTCAGCATTGCCCCTGCCCCTGGCCTCCTAGGATGCATGTTACAGGGCGTCTCTGGAGGTGATTTCCCATTTGGTGCTCATCCAGCCTTCTCCTCTTCACATACATGCATCTTCCCTTTTTCTTGCTTCTTATCCAAGGTCTACACATCCTTCAATATGATTGTGCATTACAACCTTGCACAGTCTTGCTTGCTTTCACAGATCTCTCTCATTTCCCTAATACTGTATTTTCCTTAGGGGCTTAATCATCTTCTTAGGATTTAATTAAATTAGATTGTTCCTTATTTCTTTCAGGACGGTGTATGCCCCATGTTCATGATACATAACTCATTAATTTTTTTCTATTACGTCACTAGAATTTAGTTCTGATGTATAATATAAAAAACTTCTCTTGGTATTTTAAAATTACTTATTTAAAGCAAAATTATAAATCAAGTACATTAGTTCAAATGTCTCCTCTGATATTCAATATGTGTATACAGGTAAATCTCAAGCTGTAACTCAAAATTATAGTTGAATGAAATTTAAGGAAATGTGGGATATAGGAGACCAAATAATGGCTTCAATGATTCTTATTTAACTAAATAACCATGTTTTAAATATTTTAATAAGGGGCATTATGGTGGAACTAAATACGTTAGTTTCCTTCTCAACTACTCTCCCATTAGAACACCATGTCTGGGGGCTGGCCCCGTGACTGAGTGGTTGGGTTCGCGCGCTCCACTGCAGGCAGCCCAGTGTTTCGTTGGTTAGAGTCCTGGGCGCGGACATGGCACTGCTCATCACACCATGCTGAGGCGGCGTCCCACATGCCAAGGCTCGAAGGACCCACAGCGAGGAATGTACAGCTAGGTACCGGGGGGCTTTGGGGAGAAAAAGGAAACAATAAAATCTTTAAAATAAAAAAAAAAGAACACCATGTCTGTTGAAAAACTGAATATTACCTAGTCCTATGGATCGAATCTCATTATGCTTCTTTTTGTTTTGGTTTGGTTTCCATTGTATTTTTAATTTTTTTCTCCGTTAAAGTTACACAACACATATTTAAAGAATCACACAGTTTTACAAAATGTATTACAACAAACAGCAGTCCCTTGTTCCACCTCAGATACTGAATTCAAGATCCTGACTGTGCACAATAAAGAGTTCAAGTGATACTAAAGAGGGACTTTCAGAGAAGGATGGCAGATTGAACACACACATTTAAGGCTCATCCTTCCAGAAATAACTCTATGAAATTTTTAAAAAGGCATACACTCACAGAAACAAAGAAAATGGAAGAAGTATTAAGAGCTACACAATGTGGGATACTAGAAAGCAGAAGAATGAGTAACAATTTAACTAAATTAGCAGTTCTAAGAAAATTAAACCTTTAGCCGGTGGAGAAAACCCAAGAATTAGGCCAATTTTTACCAAAGAACATTCTTGGAAAGATCTTAGGAAATAGAAACAGCATGTACTTCTTGAACTAGCGATAAACTAGGACCAAAACCAGCAAGATCAGTGGAAAGTTTGTTTTAAAACTGAGTCCTATATCCCCTATCATTTTGGGCTGCAAGTACTAGTCTTTTCTCCATTGCAGCAGAATCTAGAGGTTTATTTTCTAGAAAAAGGGCTCTAAACACACCAGGTACAATGGAGTGTAGGGATATCATACTGAAAAGAGGGGGCTGAAGTGAAATTTCACATTGCAATGGTGGAACTCCTCAGCCTTCTTCTCCAACTTAGCGTGAAAGTTGCTCATGACATTCTTTTATCATTTTTATGATATCTGTAGTATCGAATAGCTGTATCCCTGTTGAATTCCTAATATACGTGATTTGCGTTTTCTCCTCTTTTTCTTGATCAGTCTTGCTAGAATTTTATCAATTTTTATAATCTTTTCAAAGAACATATTCTTGGTTTTGTTGGTTTTTCATTACTGTATTTCTGCTCTCTATTCTATTGATCATTACTCTTAGTTTATTATTTTCTGTCTTCCACTTTCTTTGGGTTTAATTTGCTCTCTTCTTTACCTAATTTAATAAATAAATAAATAAATAAATAAAGCTTAGTCAATGCTTTTAAACCTTTCTTCTTTTCTGATGCATTCAGAGCTGTAAATTTGGCCCTGAGCACTGTTTTAGCTGCATTCTATGAATTACAATAAGTGGTATTGTCATTATTATTCAGTTCAAAATACTTCCTCTTTTCATGATTTCTTCTGTATTCAATAAATTATTTAGAAGTGTGTTGGCTAATTTCCAAACATTTGGGGACTGTTATGTAATTAATTTCTAATTTAGTTCCACTGTGGTCAGAGGGCACACTGCATGTTTTAATTTATTAAAACTTGCTTTATGGTGTTGCATGAGATCGTTTTTGGTACATACCCTATATGCACTTGAAAAGAATGTGCATTCTGCAGCTGTGGAGCTAGTATTTTGTATATGTCAACTGTGTCAAGTTGATTCATCGTGTTGTTAATAGCTACTATATTCTCACAAATTTTCCTGTTTGCTCTATCAATTACTATGAGAGGTGTGTAAAAATTCCCCACAGTTATTTTAAGGTTCTTGTCTGCTAACTTCAAGATCTATATCATCTGTTGGTCTTCTTCTATTATTTGTTTTTTTCTCCCCATGATCAGTCCTATATTGCTACTTCTTTGTATGCCAAGTAATTCTACAATAGACGTTGTGTATAAAAACACTGTAGAAGTTTCACAGAGCTGATCATCTCAGTTCAGTCAAGGATTGAACTGGGTCAAGAATGGGTTCCAGTCTTAGTAAGACTCATTTTTTTCTGCACATTATCTTTTCCTTGAGTGCAGCCCATAGCCTACAAGATTTCTGTTTCCTTAGCCTTGAAAGTCTAAAAGAGATTCAGTTCTGCTCTTTAAAGGTTTTGACTTTAAACCTTGCTATAGACTGAAACTTTTGTCCCCCTCCAAATTTATATGTTGAAACCTAATCTCCACTGTGAGGGTATCAGGAGTTGGGGCCTCCAGGAGGTGATTAAATCACAAGGACAAAGTCCTCAGAAATGAAATTAGTGCCGTCATAAAAGAGGTTCCAGAGAGCTCCCTCACCTCTTCTGCCATGTGAGTACACAGCAAAAAGATAGCCATCTATGAACCAGGAAGCGGGCCCTCACCAGTTGCCAATATCTTCATCTTGGGCTTCCCAGCCTCTAGAACTGTGAGAGATAAATATCTGTGGTTTATAAACCACCTGGGTTATAGTATTTTGTTAAATAGCACCTTGAACAGACTAAGACAGATATTAATGGACTAAGCCCAAGAAGTGGGCTGCTGCCATAACAAATACCTAAAAATGTGGAATGGGGTTTGGAAATTGGTAATGGGTAGAGACTAGAAGAGTTTTGAGGTGTATGCTAGGAAAAGTCTACATTGCCATGAGTAGACCTTTAAATATTATTCTGGTGAGGCTCTCAGAAAGAAAAGAAGAGAGCTGTAGAGAAAGCTTCGATCTTCTCAGAGAACGTCTAAGTAATCATGAATAGAATTTTGAGGACGAGTTTTCTGGATTGGTTCTGTATTTTCCGGAACTGGCTATCTGATCTGATTAGATTTAAAGATGTTCATGACTATTTCCAGTAATAAAGAAAATACTGATAGTCCATAGTGTGATGAAGTGTTTGTAGAGATATGCAAAATGTCTGCATTGGATACTCCTAGTCAACCAAGTGTAAAGAGCAAGAAAAAAAGAAAAAAGAAGGAGCAAGGAACTAAGTGGCTCTGTATATGATACTTTCAAACATTTTTGGAAAATAAGAAGCATAACATTGATTGGTTGCTCCTGATGTTACAGGACAAAGTAGTGAAAGAAAAGAATGAGCTCAGTGATTCGAATTCTTGGCTCAAGTGCCACATAAATGACCTAAGAGGTATTATGTGTGGCCTGAAACAGAACCTTATCTCCCGTGGCTGCAGGACTGAAATTGCTGAAAATCAAATGCATAACCTCATTCTGTGATTGTTGGAATTACAATACAACTTGAACTTCCAGCCTTGCAGGGTGTCTACTGTTAAAGTAAAGGCATTGATTGGGAAAGAATGGAATCCTACAAATTGGGATGCAGACATGTGGGAAGACCCTGATGAAGCTGGGGACATTAACCCCTAAATTCTGATGAGCCTTCTTTGCCAGTGGAAGAAGTCTCTCCATCGCCAGTGGTAGCCAGCTCCCCACTCCCAGTGGTATCAGCCTCCCACCCCAGTCTGAGGGGATTAACCCTGCATTACCTGGGAAGTAATAATGGCCTCCCTGAGGCCATTGTCATGCAAGACAATGCTGATTCTCCTCAGGCCCATCCCCACCACCTCCCTTTGCCTGTAGATCTACAACTAGACTCAAGTCCCACGAGGTATAAAGTGTGACCCACAGAAGGTACACTACATTCCAAAATAACTACTTGAGTTTTCTAATTTATACAAGCAGGAATCAAGGGAACATGCATAGGAATGGACACTAAGAGTACTGGGTAATGGTGGAAAGAACGTAAAGTTGGATCAGGCCAAATTGATTGGTATGGACTCACTAAACAGAGATTCTACATTTAATGTTCCAGCTCAGGGAGTTAGAAAGGGCTCTAACAGATTGTCGACTTGGCTGGTTGAAACATGGAGCAAAAGATGGCCCACTGTTAGCATCTGGAACTGCCAATCACTCTTGGTTTAATGTAGAGGAAGGGATTCAGAAGCTTAGGAAGATTAGGATAGTTAGAGTGGATTTGTCGCTTAACACATACTCACCCACACTGGGAGAGTTCAGAAGACATACCTTTCATCAATACTTTGAAAAACAAATTTGTCAGGGAAGCTCCAGAATCTCTGACGAACTCCATGATTGGTCTCTGTGGGCCAGACTTTACAATGGGAACTTCTGCCACTCAATTGGAAAGCCTAAATGTAGTGGAGGTAATTGGATCCCCAGGTGGTAGGGGCCAAGTGGCGCCATTCAACCTCCAAAGGCAAAGTGGATGTGACTACTGTTAATGGACCACAGAGTCAAAGAAGCAGTCAGATTAGCCAGACTCTTACAGACCTATGGTGTCGGCTAGTTCATCACGGTGTTCCTGAAAGTGAAATAGATAGGAATCCTACTAAATTCTTACTTCATCCATATAAGTATAAACTTCTTTTAATTTACATCTCGTTGTGTAGGACTTAGTCACATATCCATGCCTAGCTTCAAGGGAGAACAAGAAGTGCTTCCCACATTGTTACCTGAAAATGAGTCAGACATAATCCTACGTCAATATTATTGTATACCTGGGACACTATATGAAGTTTATTTCCCTTCCTTGCCCAGCCAAACTTTCTACTTGTTTCAGTCGGGGAGCTGGTCCAGAGAACAGAATCTATTCTACTTAGTTTATTAAGGGTTTATTGAAAGATTGACTAAGGGCTATTAAATGGCTTATGGAATTGTTGGAAAGGCCAAAGAAACATGGGTTTAGGTAGACAGATAGTCCTCAGAATTATACCACAAAGGAAGAAGCTGTTCTCTATGATCAAGAAGCCACCTCAAGGTTGGAAAACTCTAGAAGCATGCCACCATTGCCAAAATCAGGAAGCTGCCAAAGAAACACCAATCAGTGCCACACAGTGTCATCTAAGAAAAAAATAGCACAAACAGTGGAAATATAGGCATTGCCTTGCTTCCAACTTAAGGGCGTCTGAGCATCTGATTGACAAACCTAAATGGTGTCTAGAATCCCAGTTGAAGAGAGTCTGGAAGGAGGTTGAAGTATATGAAATGAGAACTCCTATGTAAGAGATATGATGTTCAAATTTATATCGATTACAAAAGAACCTCGCTTATTTGTGTGGAGAGCTAGAACAAAGTAGCATGGCTAACTGACGTCTATAGGTAATTGGGGGAAATCATTTTAACCAGCCCTTACAATCTCGTCCTTTCTTTAGTGGAAATGGTAATTAATAGGTGGCCAAGTAAGTGCTTTTGAGTTTCATTTTTGCCTCTGCACGCCTCCTCTCACAGAGCACTAATAAGTCGTAAAAGAGCTGAAAGGAAGACAGCTGTCAGGAAGAAAAACAGAATACTTAGATCACTCACTGAGTGGATAACCAGCCAAGGAAAAACTGAGCATTAGCTGAATGTTTCCATACTGCAATGTTTACACCAACAATCAAATATTTAAGAATATGGAAAAAGATAGACATTCAAAGAATAAAAAATGGTAAGGCTTTTGAGTAAAGTAGTTCAAAATAAGTGTTTAAATACACACGTTAAAGTATAGAGAAAAAAATGAGGGACGAAGGGTTATGAAGGGGTATTTTAATCTAAATCATAGCATTTGATTGAAAATGTTTGCAGTGGAACTAATTTGGGTTCCAACCCAAAGAGCATCAGCCAAATGAGATCTAGCCTATCTTGGCTTTTCTTGAGCCTTGACTGGTCATTTTGACCAGACTATAAATAAGGCAGCTGTTAGGTCTCCTGCCGGTTGAACCCCCAGGGTCCTTTCCCTATGACGCTTGGCCCTCTCTTCTTACTCCCATCGTTCCTGGATTCAGCTGCTTTTCTTCACCTCTCAGTTTAGCCACCAGCTACACTTTTTCTTGAGGTTCTCCCCTCCCCCTAGACTGGCACACTCAAATGTTTATGCTCAAACGTTTGTTGGATCAATTAATTAATTCCTGATTGAGTAGAACAGTCTTCCCAGCCTGACATTTCTTTGCTATCCCTCAAATTAGACAAACTAAACTTTAAAAGATTAGTGCCTCTTATCATTGTAACAAATAAGAGAAAACAATAATTTTCTAGACTCTTAATAAGTTTGCTTCAGCATTGTCTCTGTTCTCTAACCTCTGAAACTTCATTTGTTAGCTGATACCCAGTAGCCCCTCTCAGCTAGAAGCTTCTCTCCATTGATGCTGGATTTGGAGCTAAGCTGCTTAGACCCCTCTCCAGCCCAGAGCATAGCAAGACTAGCATCAATGTTAAGACTGGCAACGACAACCTGAATAAAGAAGGTGCCCTTTTTTCCTCCCTTAAAAGATTCTTCCCCTGTGCTTCAGACCTTTCCAAACCAACCTGAGAGACTCCTGTCTTACTCCTCCCTAGCACCTGGAGCTACCACCATTGTTTTTTCCCAAGAATGGCGACAACAATATTTCCCAACCTACATGCTCTTCTTATAATACGATTCTGACTATTGTCCCAGATGGAGTCTACCTTTCCTTCCTTTGAATTGTGATTATGGTGGAAGTGATATCATGTGATTTCTGGGGCCGGGTCATAAAAGGCAACAAAGCTTTGCTTGGGTTGCTTGCTCTTGGACAGCATGCCGTGGGGTAGCCCAAAGTGGCCCACTTGGAGAGACCAGGTGGAGTGTTCCAGTGGACAGCCCCGGATGAGGTCCTAGCCGACAACCATTTCTAGATATGTGAGTGAAGACATCTCCAGATGATTCCAGGCTCTACTCCTTGAGTCACCCAGCCTTTGACAAGCCATCCCCACTGTGGCCTGTCCAAATTCCTAATCTTCACCACCCATGAACATAATAAAATATTGTTCTATGCCACTAAGTTTTAGGGGTCTTCACAACATAGCAATAGTTACTAGAACAACCAAACATCCAATATTTAAAAAAAATTATTGATTTCTTAATATGTGCTCAACATGCATTTTCAGTCCCTACTCAGAACTAGTTCTTTCATCTGTAAATCTGAAAGATTCTCTTCCTGGTCTTCAGAGCACTTGCAGCTGCCTCTTCCACTCCTCCTAGGAGTCTGCTTGGCCTCTGTCCTCAGAAAACTTTTCCCTTGGCCCAGTTCTCTCTGGATTATGTGTTGTTTGTCTGCAGCACGATAGCTATGCGGTTGCTAAGGCTGGGTTCACCCTTCAGTGATGCTGGGATTCTTTACCTATTATTCTAAATTAGGGGCTAAGCTTAAGCTTCCCAGTTGCCATTTAGGCCAGATGGGGAAACTCTTCCAAGGAGTTTATTGGTCCAGCATGTTGCCTCCACAACAGTTCCCATCCCATCGCCCTTCTTTGGCTACATTTGGAGGATAGTAACAACCACACTATACGATTATTTTGAGGGGTCACCAGGGCACATATGTCACCTATAACATTCATTGTCCAGCACACAGTAGGTATTCAATGCATAAGAATTTTCTTTGACCCCTTCTCTCTAGTTCAAAAAGTCTTCAGTTCCCACAGGGTGTTCCAGTATATTCTTATTTCTAGTTTGAGAAATACTCTAAATTCAAAGTCTATTTTCAAAGCCAAAATGATTGTAATGCCCTGTGACTAGTATTCAATCTGGATAACTTTTTTACCCTGGGAGGTCTTCAGACATATTTTCAGGAGCCCATAAATTTACCAACATTTTTAAATATTGCATTTTCAGTGCTATGATAACCTTATAAATAAAATTCTTTTGCAGTGTTAATGCAAAATTCAGATAAATTTTTATAAAGTTAAGCTTAACCTCTTCAGATGAGATTTCCCGTATAGGATTCCAGAACTCCACAGACATTTCTCTGGCCCTGAAGGAATTGTTGTTGTTTATTGTCATTGGTTGTTTTAAAATGGACCATGACTATTTAAATATATTTTTAAAACAATGGTTTCAAATCTGTGGTCACTAACTTTGAGGGAGTCACGTCAGGGAATTTCTTGAATCTATAGGTCCCTCAAGTTTTCAGATTGAATAAATGATATATTGCAAACAGCTTTTCTGTTATTCCTCAAACATATGTAGATACTATCATAATTAACAATTTATTTTAAAGTGCTACTGAATTCATTTAGATTCGTTTTAGCAAAATTTATTTTCTCAGTCAATGGCTATTGAAAGTATAATAACTGTGATATGAGAATACAGAAAACATTTTCCATGTGAAAAGGGGCCTTCTGCTGAAAAAAGTTCAAGTGTCGTTTCTACCCATCTCCTCCTTCTGGTGTTGAAAATGATAGATTCAGGCGACCACCCTGGGGAACCAAAGGAGATTTCAGAACTACAGCTTCTAATATGAAGATTGCTTAACCATACATAATATTCATAATTTTCACCAAGGGGAAACAAGAGTTATTTCATAACAGAGGCCGCATTATAATGCAGTAATCCAACTGGGGGGGGGGTGTATATTTCATAGAGGGCAATGGCTGTGTTTTTGTACAGATCTCTGATGTAACGATATACGATGTGATTGTGAAATGACTGGAAAGCATGAATCAGTCTGTGACCACCATCCCAACCCTGAAATGATTAAGATATTCTTCATCAAAAAATTCATTTCCCCCAAAAAAAGGATTACTGTTAGAACAAGCCCTAGTTCCAGACAGTTTTTATTTTCCCACACTTACATGACAAAGACTAAATTAGCTAATCTTTTTCTATGGTATTTCTGGCTTATTTCTTAAACAGAAGGATTCCTGTTTCAAGAAAATCCATAAATGTCCACTTTTCTTTCAAAAACCTGGGTGACCTCTAATATGATTTCAATTTCACAGGGGGCCGAGGGAGGAGTGGCCGATGGGAATCACGTAAAAGTTATTGGTTCACTGCCATTATAATGAAAACCATGTGTACGGGGAAATTTACAGCCATAAATCTCTCAGTGCATGTAACGTCTAATTAAAACCTCATAACAATCTTTTCCAAATAATGAGCACAATTTGGAGATCTAGCCTAATTTCATTATTTCAGAAATAGACGTGAGAACTGTGTGTCTGGGAATGCGTTGCTGCAGTACGGTCACTGGGATACCAGAAGAGAACATCACAGCTACCATCTCTCACAAAAATGTGGGAGGAGGGAGGTGGTTGACTTTGAAAACTGGTATTTACTGTACAGAATTAGCATCCAGTGGGTCTCAGATATCCTATTCAGTCAGGAAGTTACCAAACATAGGTAACTGGTCTCTCCAAGAAGTGAGCGGGTATACCCTAGACAGAATTCATATGATGTTAAATAGAAAGTGTCTGATCTCTTCCTAGAACACAGCTCACAGTATATGCTGTTTCGTTGGTCCAGGAGATTGGGTGTGTGTATTGATGAAAGCACGATCCCATTCTTTGAATCTTGACATCTCATGCAGCCCAGTTTGCCTCTTGGCAATGCCTTCTGGCCAATCCAAACAGCATTAACAAATTCCAGGGAGAACCATTGTTTTTCTAGAGGAAGACAGATTGCATTGAAGGGCCTGTAATGAAGGGCCAATGATTCCAGTTTGAGCCAAATTTCAAAAATATTCCATGAAAAATGAAGAAAATATTTCCTTTCAGTTAGAATCATAATGAGAAAACATAATTTGGCCCTTAAAATAGTATAACTGCCTTCTCTATTGAGGATTGTTTCTTGTCTCAGTTGGATGATATTGATAATGGTAATAAACATGTTTAATCTATTAGTTTAAATGGGGCACTTATTCTGCCCTAAGGAGCATTCTTTGAACTCCTTTTCCTTCTCTAGAAAGTCATGGCTAATCAGCAACCACAAATCACTATTAAAATATAGTAAATCTGATGGTGTATTACTTGCCTCTTAACATCAAGGTAATTCATCAACTATGAATATACTCTAAAAATAGTTGATAGAAATTATAAAGAGACCTTTTATTAAAGCAAAATAACATATAACCATAGGTAATACAGGTGATAAACTCCCAGCACCAGCCCAACTAGAAAACATATGCAACAACCTCTGTGCCAACTCAAACAGTTTTATTGAACGCACCTGATTTCAAGCCCTCTTTTCGTATTCCCTTTTAATAGCTTAATAAGAACCAGTTATAGCCTAGCTAGCTTGTGCATATGTGCTTAAAATTCAGAGAGCTACATCAGACAAGCTTATCAATTTATAGAGACTCATCTGGAGCAGCATAAGATGGAGTTAATGTGGTTTTTGAAAAAAAAAAAAAAAACCTATTTTTAAATTAACCTGGCCCTTTGTTGTAAATTATTTTCACAATCTGCTTAGAACATCTAAGGCCCGGCCTATCAAAGCTTTCCCAAGACCCTTAATTCAGGCCTGGCCTTTATGTTAAAGAGCTCAAGCTGCTGGCTGCAGCAAGGACGCTGGGATTACGACTGAAGGAGGGTACCTAAGAGTGATCATTCTTCGCAAACAACTGCAGCCATTGAGATGGCGACCTGCTCAGAGGGCCGGGAAGCAGGCCATTATGGCCTGGCCTTCTGTGTCCTCTCAGCTGCAGGCGCACACAAGTGCCAGGTGCAGAAGCTTCGCTCAAGAGGAGACTATAGACGCGAGTAATGGTCACAGCGATTACGAACTGATAATTATTCCCTCCCTATTTCCTCGTTTCAACCAACTGGTTGCTTCACTGATTATTTTCTCTTTATTGCTGAAAACGGTATCCCATGGCTAGGGGCTGATTATATCTTTCTTTCTGGCAAGACTTTTATTTCAAAATTATGTAGCATGTAGTTTGTTAGATTGTACCTATTAGCCACAAATCTGAAGAAGTCACCCTATTGGATATTTCACAGTGGAAAGTTGGAGGGTTAATACAAAACATTATACTCTTGATACCCCTTCTCTTTTTTTAACAATAACTCCGTATGTGGTCCACTTGATTTTTTTTTGGGGGGGGCTGTATTGGTTGAGCAAGTTCTCTATCTTTGTAGAGGTTTCCTCATTTTCACCAACACAGACTTAAGAAGCTGTATTTTATTTCCACGCATCTACTCAAGCATGCTACTATGCTTGCAGTCACAAAAGTGGCACAAATTTTATATAATACAATAAAATAAGCATTTTTATAGTTGTGCACTATATGGCCAAGCACTAATTAAAAACAGGATGGAGCTTTTATTTCCCCCATTAGAGATATGAGGGGCAAAGTGTTTCAGTAGAACAATGGTTCCCATTGCTGTGCAACACACTTATTAAAGGCTGTCTGAACGCAAGAGTTTCAGATGAATATTGTACAAGTTATAGGGGTGTGTTAACCCCTACAGTGATGTTCACCTAAGTGACTATCTGCCAAAATTGAGTTCTGCAAAAGAAAGAAATTTGGAATTAGACGTCTAAAAATTAACTAGTTGAAACAATTGTTAAAATGGGCACAAGGCTCTCACACAAGTGAATATAAATCCTTTTATCCAGAATCTCAAAACTTACCAGCTTGCCAAGTTTTTGTTAGTATAGGAAAATTCCAAGTCTTATAGATAATTGCAACCAACATCCGTGACGTCTTAAACAGAGATTTAACATTTCTGGAAATTTTGAAACCATGAAGGGAAAAAATTATTTTCCATCTTTCTGTTCTTTTTCTCAAAGAGTTAAGGAAAAAAAAAAAAGAAACACAGTGGGAATATTAAAATCATGCAAACAGTCAACCATATTTTCTAGAGCTAAGATAACTGCTACCTTATGAATATTACCTATATTATGTAGAAATCGGTTTGCTCACAAAATTGTCATATTTATTATATTAAATTTTAAAATAAACTTTATCAGGCAAAGTAAAAGTTACTATTTAAAGTTCTTTTTTTGTTTTTAATAAGAAAAGCTCATGTTGTTGAACTTTATAGAATCCAACACTTCTTTCTTACTTAACTTTTTCTAGAATGTGAGAAGTAGACCAAGACTGTAAAAGAGAAGAATCAGTATAATTGTTTTGTTTTTTGGTGAGAAAGATTAGCCCTGAGCTAACATCTGTTGCCAATCCTCCTCTTGTTGCCTAAGACCATTGCTGAGCCAACAGCTGCACCCATCTTCCTCCATTTTGTATGTGGGATGCCACCACAGCATGGCTCACTAAGCGGTGCACGGGTCCGCGCCCAGGATCCAAACCCGTGAACCCTAGGCTGCCGAAGCAGAGCGCACGAACTCAACCACTGTGCTGCTGGGTTGGCCTCAAGAATCAATATTTTTAAATGTACTATTTCAAGTGGATTCAGAAAACACTTTTTCTTTTCTTAGAGATGAATTCGAGAAGAAAAAGGGAGAGATACAAACTTCATTGACTATCACTTTGCTAAATGAATTATTATCTAGTACTCTCCATTGGAATCGTATATTCCATATGACATTATTTTGAAATTTCATTCTTTCTTGCAGTGTGGAAATGTTTCCATATGTTATAAGTTGGTCTCACCATTTCACTGAGGGAAATAAATAAAACAAACAGAAATGCGTGGCCAACTTGAACATAAACACCAAGTAACAATCATCAGATGCAGATCCAGCACATGTGACCCCTCAGAGTTCACTGTCCCCAGCTCTTCAGTTCCCCAGGCTCTGTCTCAGCTCAGACTGGCTTGTGAATTTTCCAGGCAACACCACATTGTTAGGGATTCCACTAGGATTTATATGTAAGTTGAAAAAACACCTACTATTGAATCTAATACATATATCCTGAGAGTTGAATTCATGTACTGTACCTACTATGATTCCGATATTTAAGTGTTTTCACACACCTATTAATCTAAGGTTGAGAGTGATTAAAAGATTTGCCAAGGGGCCAGTCCGGTGGCACAGCAGTTTTAAGTTCGCATGTTCCTCTTCAGCAGCCCAGGGTTCACCAGTTCGGATCCCTGGTGTGGACATGGCACCCCTTGGCAAGCCATGCTGTGGCAGGCATCCCACATATAAAGTAGAAGAAGATGGGCATGGATGTTAGCTCAGGGCCAGTCTTCCTCAGCTAAAAAAGAGGAGGATTGGTGGCAGATGTTAACTCAGAGCTAATCGTCCTCAAAAAAGAAAAAAAAAAAATGCCAAAGCTTCTTTTTACTTTTTCTCTTTTAAATTTAAAATGTAAATTTTGAAAATATCATGTAGATCACCAGGCCAGTGTAGAACATTCCTATTTGTTTTAATATTTGCTCTCATTCTTCTGCCCTTGTCATTTTCAACAAAGTAGTATGTTTTTAAAATTTTAATTTCTACTAGAATATGTGCTTGCCATATTTCTGGCTCTAGATCCAAGATCACAACATCTGTAAGTGCACTCAATTCTTGCAGCTTCCTTTTACAGAGCAATTTGGGTGCCATCTTTACACAGAATTGCTTTGGCTCTGGCAATCTAGACACCATTCTAGTGCTGATATTCATGGCATATAATATTTAATGATCTGGAGCCATCAATTATTTTAAGAAAGCAGCTTCCTCGTGCATGCCTTTCAGAAATTTTTGTTCTTTTCTCTCACTCTTGTACTCCCTTGTTATCTCATTGTGAACGAAACTGGAGGTAATAACATTGAGTCTATTCACTTTGTCAAGAGTTATTTAAAACAGCACAAATACTCACCCAAGCACAGCACACTAGGCCAGCTGAATCTTACACTCAACAGCATCTACTTAGACTAGGCAAGTCAGCGCCTTCTGCTGCCCACAACTCCACTCCCTCATAAACGGACAATTACCCTGAATTACTTTTGAAAGTAGTATATGCCATCTGTCACATGGTGAGGCACGATTTTTGCTTCTTGCTATCATCTGGGGGATGCCAGAGGTGGGGGATGCTAGCCACTTTAAAGTATGCGAGAACTTCAGAGGAAAAGTCTATTATCACTTGTTTGTCATGCACATGTTCGCTGGTTAAGAATGCTTATAACATGAAAAGAATTTACAGAAGTTTTTGGTAAAATCCTAAGTATATAGGAGTTAAAAGAGATTCAATTGTAGGAGTCAAGTGCAGTTCAAAAACAAGTGTGGTGGCTGTGGATTTGAGTTAGCTGGTCTTTAAAGAGACATTGTTAAGTGGCAACTCTTCAGTTTAACCTCTCTTAAACTCTTTGCTATCTGTGACTTGCAGTTTTCTTAGTTATAATGATGTCACAGTGTATTTTCATGCTAAATTTTCAAACTCAGATGCATAATTAAACTATACCACCTTTTCTCTCCACCCTAGAAGCACTCATACAGTACCTCATTTACAAGAAACAGAATAATTATTTTGCTTAATTTTTTTTTTGAAGAAGAAGATGAGCCCTGAGCTAACTGATGCCAATCCTCCTCTTTTTTTTTTTTTTTAAAAGATTTTTTTATTTTTCTCCTTTTTCTCCCCAAAGCCCCCCGGTACATAGTTGTATATTTCGTTGTGGGTCCTTCTAGTTGTGGCATGTGGGACGCTGCCTCAGCGTGGTCTGATGAGCAGTGCCATGTCCGCGCCCAGGATTCGAACCAACGAAACACTGGGCCGCCTGCAGCGGAGCGCGAGAACTTAACCACTTGGCCACGGGGCCAGCCCCTGCCAATCCTCCTCTTTTCGCTGAGGAAGACTGACCCTGAGCTAACATCCATGTGCATCTTCCTCTACTTTATAGCATGGCTTGCCAAGAGGTGCCATGTCCACACCCGGGATCCAAACCAGTGAACCCGGGGCCACGGAAGTGGAACATGCACAGTTAACCACTGCGCCACCAGGCCGGCCCCTGCTTACTTTTTATGTTGGCTTGATATCCTTGGTTTTTACATTTTCTCTGGAAATTCAATGAGCTGTTCAGATTCCCAAGACTTTTATTTTCCTGAAAAAGGATGCATAAATAAGGTAATTGTTTTATAATAATTTGAATTTTATCTTGTATTTTTCGGTGATCAGAATTAGAACAAACTTGAAACCTGAGATTCTGGCGTCGGAGATGTCCACACCACTGTCTGGACAGCACTCCTCTTCTTCTGGAACTTTCCTTTCCCGAACTCTAATCACATGGGTCCAGGAAAGAACAGTCATGATCTTACACAACTCTACTCACCTCTCTCAAGCACAAGGCCACAGTTGATGGGTCCAGAAGTGGGCACCTGATCCAAAATGGCCGATCAGATTCCTTCCCCAGGCCTTTTGAACTGTATCCAACAGAGAGAGTGGTACATCTCTAGTGGTGGAAGCTACACAATGAGAAACTCTGCTGAGTTTTTAATGATCACGCTCCCTGCCCTAGAGGAACATGATCAGCTGTGAGAGGCGATGAAAGTAACAACAGAGAAATCAAAAGGTGAAAAACACCTGTCAGCATTTGTGTCCCCAGTTCCAGTGGTTCCTAAGACCCAGTCATGTCTTTACCCTTCTTGTGGGTTAGCTCTTCAACCATTCCCTTCAATACATCTCTCTGCCTATCCGTGCTGCTTCAGATGAGTCTCAGTCACTTAGGCCTATGACAAACATAATTAATAAGCTGTGCTAAATCCTAAGTAATACAGATTTTTAAAATAAGAAAACTATGAATAAAATGGAAACTGAAACTCTTTTGTCATGGGTCTTTATTTTCCTTCACGTAATCTTAGGCACAATAATAAAGGAGAAGGCTCTAAACAAATCCCAGAATTTCCAAGGAATTCAGCCCATTTTGCCCACTCCTCCAAAATCCCATATCACATTTAGTGAAAATCAATAAATCAGCAATTGCTTGGTATTTTCTATTTTCTCAGAACGGGCAGGAATATAAGAAAAGAATAAAATATGTCCCATTGGATTACATTTGCCTTACATTACTCACTTAGTAAGGAGTTACTGCCTTAGTAATTTGGCTAAGGTCACATGGGTAGTAAATTTAAATTTAAGCCAAGATTTACATACAGGAATTACTTCAGAGTCTAGCTTTATTTTTTGTTTTTTAACCACAAAGTATGCATTATTCTTTTCTAACCAAGAATATTTCTTTCCCTTCCACCTCAATATTTTATTTTGACAAATCTCCAACCTAAGGAAAAGTTGAAAGAATAGGACAATGAAAACTCCACATACCCTTCATCTAGATTCACCAACTGTCGTACATTTGCTCATTCTCACGATAAATAGGTGATAGATGACAGGTAGGTAGATAGACAGATGCTAAGCCATTTGAAAGGAAGTCACAGATATCATGACACTTCACCCCTAGATACTTCAGTGTGTATCTCTGGAGAATCTAGGCTGAACAGACTCTCTCCATCTGTTTTGCCTTTCTTAGCATTAACATGTTTGAAAGGTCCAGGATGGTTGTCTTGTAAAGTGTCTTTCATTCTGGATTTGTCTGATCATTTCATCACAGTTAGACTCAGATTAAACATTTTCGGCAAGAATACGACATGGGTGATACTGCATGCTTCCCCTACATTGCATCAGGAGGCATATAAATCCATTTGTTTGATAATGATAATGCTAAATTTGATCACTTGGTTAATGTAGTTTCCGTCAGCTCTCCCATTTACAGGTACATTATTTCTCTGTAATTAATAAGCACTTTTAGCATCAATTGCTCATCCTTGCCTCAACCCATTATTATGCTGATGATTGTAAAATAGAAATTTTCTAATTGTATTCTGCATTTTATTAGCTAGGATATTTCTGCAGAGAAGAGCTTTTGTCCTTGCTCCTCATCTTTTTTTGAGTATCATAATAGATTCATGGCTTAATTTTTATTGAATGTGTTCTGACCCCTTACCACTATTATTCATTTTGATGCTTGAATTATTCCAAATTTGGTCAGTGGAAGCCCCCATTAAGCCAGCTCCTATGTCCTTTTGACAGGTTCCCATTACTCTTTGAGCATTTTCTGTCTTTTTTAGCACAAAACCTTCTAGGCTTATCTTGCACCTCCCTCTCCCACACCTGGAATCAGCCATTTTTCCTGGGAGCCTTGGTCCTTTCACTGGGGAATAGTATTAGAGACGAAGATATGGGTGCTGGACATGCTGATTGTGTCTGGAGTACCTGCTTCAGGCTCTTTCAGTGGACCAAACTGTGAAATGAACTTTTTAAGATGAGTTGATACTTATGCCTCCAATTCATATCCTACACCACAGGATTTTTCCTCTTTCCATGGCATATTTGTATATCCTCCCAAAACCCTGGTTCCCAATAATATCAACAGTATTTTCTCATTTGCTCTATTCTACATATATATAAAATCGGTTAACAACTTCAATAGCAACAGCAAACCTGCTAAGTTCAAGTTTTCTTTGCAGTTCTTGTCTTGGAATACATACTACTTACAGTACGGAACCAGAGTACTGTGTATCCTGGGTGGGCATGTTCTCATTTTCAGATGTAAGCGGGTTTATGTGTCATGGACATCATAGTCCTTTCACACCATGATTTCCTTATTCTTGAATTCTGAACTTTCATTCATTTTTATTTTGGCTAAATTCTGTTTCTAAGTAACTTTTTCAGGATGATATATATTTTCTGAGACCTTGCCATATCTCTGAATTCTTTCCGCTGTCTTTACACATGAGTGAAAATTTGCATCTCCTTGTCTGCTTATTAAATTTGTTCCAAATACATTATAAATGTGATGCTATTATTTAGTGGAATTTTATCCTGTTGTTTTTCAGATTAGAATACCAGATATCAGTATGTTTCTTTTGGAGAAGTCCACATTATTAAATCATCTTATAGCTCAAATAGTTTTAATTGATTTTTTTTGCTTCCCAAAAGATAAATATATCATCTGAAAATGCAGAAGCTCCTCTACTTAAGAATAGGTTCATGTCCAGAAAGTTCTTCACTAGCCCAAATGTTTGTTAGTCCAAACTGATGCATATGACAACTGTTAACAGCATCCAGCGGAGGCAAGAAGAGTTGATCTACTTTTGCTTAAATGTATTAAAATCGGTCAACGTATATTGCACTAAGTTTAAATACATGTTATACCTGGATAAGCTCTGTCTGTTGGGCCTCTTCAGAACCACACCGTCAGCTGGGAGAACTTAGGAGTCCGAAAGGATCAGGGATCAGGCGGTGTGGCCCTTCCACCCGGCTTGCACCCTATCCTAAGTGTGTTAACCTCTCCCTTCTCTTTCCCCTTTCTTCTCACCATGTATTTTAAAAGGATTTCAGAAACCATGTGATGTGAGCATTTTAAGTTGGTCTGTGAGCTTCTCTGATCCATGACCATTGGGATAGTTTGCCTGGCTAATATATTTGGAGGTATTATTGCATGAGGGTAATTTCCCATGTGACACCAAAATTAAGAACAAACATATTAATCTCTATAATTATTTGAAGTCATTTAAAAGGCAAAGTCTCAACTAAGTTTTATTTTAAAAGCCTTATTATTCCCTTTATAAGATAAACAAATTACCATAGAAAATTAAAAGTCAATACTTGGGCAAACATAAATCAAACAAATGTCAACCAAACGAAGCACTTTGGTAACACAGTCAACTTAAGGACCAGGAAACTGACTTCAAAAGTTCAGCAGTTCTCAAATCCTGCATCGTGTGTCCCAAATCTGTGAGCGAGAAAGGAATGCAGTGGCCTTGAACGTGTCAGCGATTGCACATAGCAATCTTCTAGCTGTCTTATCCGGGTGGTGGCCAGGAGCAAGCAACTCTTTCCAATGGAAGGAATGCCTGCCTCCAAAATTCCATTGCTTTTGGGAAAACGCCTGAGTGCGATTCAACTGAATGTTAAAGGAATTGGAGAAATGTAAGAATGATTTACTATCAGGAAACTTCATAACATCATAAATCATCTGGCAAAATAGATAAATAAGGTGGAAATTTTAATAGAAACAACAAAGTTACTTGATGAAAGTATAACACGCAGACTGGATTTAAAAAGAAAAAAAAACAAAAAACAAATCTAGGATCAAAACTTCTGCAAAGTATATTGAGCAGAACTCTGGTTATAGCTCCAGAGTTAGTGATGATCATAGTCTCAGTTGAAAACAAACAGCACAAAATACACGCGTTGGAATGAGAACCATCACAATCAGGTCCAGACGAGGCCAACCACCACTGCCTTTATGAAGAAATGAAGATTTCCACCTGATTGCAATCACACATTGCAACCCCACCTTGCCCTACCCCCACTAGCACAGAAAGAAGGGTCATCTGGGTCATCAGCCTTATGGAGACGCAGAGTTCACGGCATGAGATTGTCTTTCTCCAGAGGGAGGCGAGGCACTGAGGGGCATCATTGGTACAGACTGGAGAGCCTATAAAAGGGAGACTGGCATCTGCTCCCACCTGGATGCTCCCTATGATGTAGAGCCTGACCTTTGTCTGCTTCTCATCTTGATGTTTCTGGAAACAAAAAGCTTGCTGGACAACTCACTGCTTCAGCACAAGATGAGATTGTGTAGGGTGTCTGGGAAGAAGGAGGTCCGACCTCCTGTGTACTCTTGGGTCTCTGTGCCCTCAGAAGACGGGTTCCATGGTCCATAAGGGAAACAGATGGTGGAGAAGATGCAGCACATTAGCGGTGGCCTAGCAGCTGATAGATGCTGACCATTTTTTGATACACCTTTTATGAGACTTATATCTCAAGATGTATTTTAATTTTGTATATATTTCATGTCTCCCCTCCTATTTTCTAATTTTCTTGAGACTAAAGACCAGGTTCTAACCTGTTTCTGTGTCCCTAAGAAGCATCTTAAGTTAGTGCTTTGAACAGAGATGTTAGAAGTGTTTCTGAATGAGTAAATCGATGAGTAAATAAATAAATACTGCATCAAATAGCCAACACGCTAGCCTGAATGAACTTCTACTAAACACCGGCCCCATATTTCAAACTCAGAACTTGATACTGCAATTACTACTTTTGTCTTTATCTCATAATCTTAATATAAAAGTTCGGACAAAAGGCCACCATTATTAGTGACAATAATGCTCCCTAAAGTCTCTCTCGGTCCCAAGTCTCCATTAAGATACTGCCTTATCTCTCACCACCCTTGTACTGTCGATTTCTCAAAGAGTTGTCTACGCTTGGATGAAGTGATGACTTTTACTGTGACAGCAAAAAAAAAGGAAAAAAAATAAGTTGGAGTGGGAGAGCCGGGGGTCGGCACCTGGTCATACACTCATTTTGGGAAACATCGAATTTGAGAACCCTATGAGACCCCCCGGGGTGGAAACACCCAGTGGGCTGTTACGTGGTCAGCTTGTTCTCCGCTTGTTCATCTCACTACACCCACAGGTGTCAGCCTGTCTCTACCGTATCCCTATTTCCACCTGAATTTCTACGTAATAGACATCAAATAAATATTTGCTGAATCAGATAAATTAATTTAACATTGTCTTATTACCCCTTCTTTTAATATCTCATTATTTTCTTTCTTTTGTTTATTTTCTCCTTTCCTTTCTTCTTTCCATTTTTTAACTTTCCTCCTCCTTCAATATGTTTCTATTTGAGCTCCTATTATATGCCAGAGACCATGCTGAGCCTCAAGAAGATAGTTTTTACCACAAACAGGTAATTTCCCTCTCCTCTTGGAAGTTAACGATATACAGTTGAGACTGTCACTAATTGAATAAGCCCATAAATAAAATTAACCATGAAGAAGGCTGATAAGTGCTGTGGAGCAAAAGCCCACAGGATATTATATTGAGCGTGGCTGATGGAGCCCTGGTGAAGGGTGAAGGCAAGGTTCCTAGTCATGAGAGCTGAAGGAGCATTGACATGAACTTTGGGCACAAGGGCAAGAGCCAGAAGCAGCCTGGACAGAGAGCCAGTGGTTGGAGGGAGGTGTACCTGGTGTTCAAGGTCCTGAAAGGTGGGTGTGAGTGGAGAACAGGGATGAGGGAAGAGGGCTGCAAAATGAGCTTTGCTCGCCATCCATTTTTACTTAATTTTTTAGCTTTTGCTTTTTCTCATTTGGTTTTCCTTTTCTTATGTGTTTTTGTCTGTTATTTAATTTAATTAATTTATTTTTGTGTGTGAGGAAGATTGGCCCTCAGCTAACATCTGTTGCCAATCTACCTCCTTTTTTTCCCCCAAAGCCCCAGTACATCATTGTATATCCTAGTTGTGCCTCCACAGCATGGCTTGATGAGTGGTGCATAGGTTCGCACCCAGGATCCAAACCAGCAAATGGTGGGCCACCTAAACAGACTACAGGAACTTAACCACTTGGCCAGGGGGCCAGTGCCCCTATTTTTATTTTTAAATAGCCCAAATATTAGATAATCAAAAGAAGATCAGTGCATTTAATTGCCTTCCCAAGATTGAGGTGTATACTCTATGTTAAGATTTAGGAAATACTGGAACTTGGAAAACAGTCCAAGAAGATTTATATTCTTAAAGGCTGAAATGACATCTAAATAATTTATACCTTAAAGAGGAACAATCTAAGAGTGTCCAGTACCTATGGAGTGAGGATGCGTAGTGAATTAGTGAAGGAAAATTTAAAAATCTGTTTACATTTCAGTCTTTCTTGATTTACTTCCCACCTGGATGCCATGAGCTATGGTGGAGCTTTTGATGATTATGCATGTTTTAATTGTTTGATTCATGGCATATACGGTTCAATTTATACCCATAATGGACTATTGAATAAACGTAAGAACTGTAATGAACATGTGTTCAAATATAGAACATAAATGAATGAAGACCTAAAAATAATAAAAATTCTGTGCCATCACCCCCATATACTATTCATCAGACCTGTACAATGCATTCATCTAATCCATTTTTTTACACCCAGTTGTCTCTAGTACTTCAGAACTAGGATCAAAAAGAGGAAATATAGTGGGGCTGGCCCCGTGGCCGAGTGGTTAACTTTGCGCGCTCTGCTGCAGGCAGCCCAGTGTTTCGTTGGTTTGAATCCTGGGCGAGGATGTGGCACTGCTCATCAAACCACGCTGAGGCAGCATCCCACATGCCACAACTAGAAGGACCCACAACGAAGAATATACAACTATGTACTGGGGGGCTTTGGGGAGAAAAAGGAAAAAAATAAAATCTTTAAAAAAAAAGGAGGAAATATAGTGATTAATACATCTAAATTGACTTTACATTCATTGTAGATAAAAATAATATATATGCACAATATATAATTTGTGGATAGGTGCTTGCACATGCCACTCTCACAGATGTTAATTTTTTCAAAACTTTTGAAAATGTTTTAAATTTATGAAAAACAAAAATTTTTAAATTTCTTACAAATTTCTAGGATTTAAATGTTTTCAGTGTATGAAAATAAATTAATTGTTTGATTAAAGTTTACAACAGAAATTTCAAAGATGTCTTTGGGACTTTTTTGTCTGTTTTGGATGCTGGAATATGTCAACTATATTTCAGTCTACTTTTTAATATGTGATAAATCACTAAATTTTAAGTAATGTCATTTTATGTTTGCTGACAAATCATTCTTTTTCTCTCATATTTAAATTAAATTAGCATAGGTCACTTGATAAACAGAGAAATTTTGAAATTTACCACTATTTTATGAATATTATTAAATATTATATTAAACAAACTTTATAAATGTAATTTTAATAATGTGATGATGTCATTTTTAACCTAAAATAGTTTCTTTATAAATCACTTCATAAAGATGGTGAAATGATTCTAAAAATTCATACAGGAAGTCTGTGAGATTATATATTACAGTGAAAGAAATTAATTAATCAAAAAAGTTAGGAAACTGTTCTAATCTACTTTAATTATTTCCCTAAGAGTTGAGTACACACAGTAGATATATCATTGAAGGAACTAACATAACTGCCAAGCACAGGACACTATCCTCCTGTTTTCTTACTATGATTTGTTTTATCTTGTGTAATATTTTACAGCTAAAGTTTTCACACACACACATGCATACACAACCGCAGTCAATCAGTGAAAATGACATTTACGGGTCTCCCCAATCAATAGCATCTACACCTACGTAAATAAAAATAATCTCTTAGATTTTTCAGGGAAGAAACATCCAGGAAATCTTTAAAAACTTAAAACAATAACCACAGAATTGATTTATGCTCCAAAGATTCAAACTGACAAGGTCAAGGTCAGCCTTGATTGGCATTTAGAATTTTCTGCATTTCAAAATGTGTATAATTTTAATTAAGTCCTAAATCACTCTAGATGAAAGTATGCGAAGAAAATTATTTTCCTACTACAAAATCACAGGGATTTAGCCTGGCTTCCTGAGGTCTGTACAAATCACTTAATCCCTTTTCCTCAGTTTCTGGATGGGAATTATATCCCCACCGTATAGAAATGGGATGATCAAATGCTCTAACCTC
This sequence comes from Equus przewalskii, assembly GCF_037783145.1. Classification (NCBI taxonomy): domain Eukaryota; kingdom Metazoa; phylum Chordata; class Mammalia; order Perissodactyla; family Equidae; genus Equus; species Equus przewalskii. The sequence goes on along the minus strand of NC_091838.1, from coordinate 16,282,093 downwards.
TATAACGAGCTTTGAAGTCGGGTAATACGGATGTACCGGTTGGGGAGCGGCACTATTGTTCTCAGTGTGTTTCATTATTTTCCTCACCCAGGGCTTCCATTGGTGTGAGACCACAACAAAGCCAGCGTGGTGTGTGTGTTTCAAACGGCCACGTTATTGGCCGTTTGTGTTTACATACAAAACCTCCACTTACTGGTAAATTAACATGAACAATTATTATTTCATATTTTTCAACTTTTCCATTCTTTTAACTTACCTTCAGGGTCACCAGAATTATTTCATTAATACAGGTCAGAAGTGCTCTTAATGCACACACCCTACACTGGATAACAACACATTTCACGGATATGATTTTGACCAAAAGAAAAAAAAGTTGGAGTTTTATAGCTCGCCAAAATAAATGTCCTGAGAAAGGCCTGATATTCAAAATATATATATTATGATGTAATTAAATATTACCAAATCAATGTGACTTCCTGAAATCCCGGTAAAAATGAGAGCAAGAAAACTATTTCATTGACATCCATTAGAAGAGGTACCTTAATAAAATAAGACATATTTCTCTTTCCTTCCTTTGTCAATTTCCATTTCAGGACCATGTAAAGGCTTATGTTCCTAACTAGACCCAAGAAACATCTCTCTATTACTACTGGGGTTTAAAGAATTTTTTTTTTTTTAAAGATTTTATTTTTTCCTTTTTCTCCCCAAAGCCCCCCGGTACATAGTTGTATATTCTTTGTTGTGGGTCCTTCTAGTTGTGGCATGTGGGACGCTGCCTCAGCGTGGTTTGATGAGCAGTGTCCTGTCCGCGCCCAGGATTCAAACCAACGAAACACTGGGCCGCCTGCAGCGGAGCGCGCGAACTTAACCACTCGGCCACGGGGCCAGCCCCTGGGGTTTAAAGAATTTTACCAGACCTTTCATAAAACTCACACAATGTTTTCATCTGTAGAAAAAAAGATGCAAATTTCATAAAATGAATTTGCCACACAAATAAGGACTCATTTGGAATATTAATCTATTTGAAATACCACTACTTTTTCATTCCTACATTACATTTACTCTAAAAATCTTTAACGATAATTGAATTTTTTTGTTAGAATATGATACATACTTATGAGAAAAAATACAATAGTGTGAATGCTATTGAACGCATTTCTACGTAGAAAAATGAATCCAGTCACATCAACGTAACTTTTTTTTTCTTTTTCCTGAGGAAGATTTGCCCTGAGCTAAGATCCATTACCAATCTTCCCCTATTTTGTATGTGGAATGCTGCCACAGCATGGCCACTGACAAGCAGTATAGGTCCTTGCCTGAGAATTGAACCCCAGACCTCCAAACCGAGCACACCCAAATTAACCACTAGGCCATGGGACCAATCCCACATCAATGTAGGAAACTATGCATTTATTAGAATGGTATCATATGAAATAGTTTTATAGCTTTTGCTTTGAGCATATTAGCATATCATTATTTGCTAAAGGCCTAAAACATGAATGAATGAATGAATGTTTATGTAATATTTTTTAATATAAAAAATGGTGATAGATATGATTCTTCAAGAGGATTTTCAGAAGAGACAAGACCATTAGGAGCCACTCTGGTTCCGGAATAACAAGGCTTTGACGGTCTGTGGAGAAAGTGTGATTGTTTACTGAGCGTCTACTCTGTACCTGCCACAAGGTAAAACTGCTAACCAACCCTCTGTTTCTGCCCATATCTCCCAATTTTGTTCTTTTTTCCCTTTTTCCCCTGCTGACTAAAACAAAGTCAAGTCAATCCCTTTCCAGACCCCAGGGTGCATCCTCATGAATCTCAGATAGTCCGTGCACATGAAATTACCCTCGGAACTGTTACTGAGTGAAGAGTGGGTGCATCATTTCAGCCCGATTAGACTAACAAAAAGGATGTATATGCCCTAATCCGGAAAGCTTTTCTCTTCCTCCCTCTGGACAGGAACGAAAAGAAAGCCTGTTTTTCCCCATGCTCTCAGCCACCCTGAAGTCATGAGGGAAGCCAGCAAGGTCAAAGGAATAAAGGAAGCTAAAGGTGAGACCAAGAGAACAGCAGAGGGGCGGAGTTGGAATCCTGGCAGACCATGACTGGTATCCACAGCATCTCTGGAGTTCCTCATGTGAAGGATGATGCAGTCCCTATTTTTAAGCTAGCTTGAATAGGAGTTTTCTCTTCCTTGAAGCAAAAAGCATCCTAATTAAAAGAATAATAATAACAATAATCATTTCTTAAGTGTTTAACATTTTGTCAGATGTGGTAGCAAAAATTAAAATTCCGAATCTTCAGAATAGCCCTGTAAAATGCCTGCTCTAATTTCCATTTAATTGACGAGAAAAGTGAGAAGGTAGTACTTAAAGAATATTAAGTATCTTGTTTAAGATCTTTTGTTGATCAGTGGGTGACTTAGGATCAGAATCTGGCATGCTCTAGCTGTAAAACCCATGCTAAGTACTTTATACATCTGCTCACGTGATCATTGCCACAGCCCTATAATGTGCTACTGTCATCATAACCTTAGCAATGAAGATCTGTGCCGATTAATAATCAATTTGGCTGTTAATTACAGAAAACTAACAAAAGTGGCTTGACCATACATATGTGTATTCTTGCATATAAAAGGAATTTTGAAGTACACAGTCCTGTGCTAGTGAGGTGACTTTGCAAAGTTATCATGGACCAAGTATCCTTCTATCTTACTGTTCATCGCCCTATTTAAGTGATACTACACTCAAAGCCTCCTCCTGGTCCATCATTGCTGCTAAAGTTCCAGCCATTAAGACCACACCCCAGGCAGAAAGAACAAAAGATACTTCTTCCAGATAAATCGACTTCGTTAGTTTCATTGCCTCATCCAGCTAAAAGGGAGGCTGGAAAATGTGTTGTTTTATATCGATGTTTTGCCGCCTCAAAAATCATGATTCTGTTACAAAAGGATGAAAAATAAAGCAGATATTAGTACAACAGAAATCTCTGCCTCGGCATAAGAGCCTTAGGGAAATTATAAGACTTGCATGAGGTCACACAACAGTAAGGGAGGCAGTCAAGATGTGAACATGGTTGTAAAATTCCAAAACTCATGCTCCTAACCATTATACTGCATTTCTTCCCCAAGCAGACACACGAGCTACAGAGTACAAAGAAATGGCAGAAAAAATAAAAATTTAAAAAATCAGTTCGATATTCATTTGTGAGTTAAAAATCAGATTCTACTTTAGAGTTATACCTCATTGTATATAGACCTTACTGACATCACAAAATGTCTAGCAAAGTTAATCTAATTTAATGATAGCATTATCATTGATAAGTTGTCTTTTGTTAATAAACAGGCATGCCTGTAAGCACTTTTGTTAAAATAGTACTATATTCACAAGCTTACCATACTTTTTTCAAATTCTCAATTCCTTTAGCTTCTACAGAATTATCTTATTCACTCTACATGCTTGAAAAATTATAGCAATAATATGAGGCTCTGGAGAATATAATCTTCCTTCTGAAACGATGATTTGCTTCAGACAGGCAGGTATGCCAGTGTTACTAGCAATCCCACATCACCTTAATCCAAGCAAGAATTGGGATGATTCAAAACCGTGTCTCCTCCCGTTGAGGGTTGATCCATTTCCCATTTGCCGTTACTTATAGAATGTCGTTATTTTGAATTCCAATCCAAAGCTTGAGTGAGGTACCAGATTCTCTTCTCCTTAGTGGACCCGGAACTCCAGTTTTTGTCCCTTTAGCCCATGTATCTAGTGAAGCATACTTTCAGAATTGATGGCCCCTGTAGGGATTAAAGGAGCCCCAAATGCCCTGTTCAACCCTCCGGGATCCCCCTTCTCCAGAGTCTTGGCTGCATAATCCCTCACTATTGGGGTAGCTCGCCAGTGCTTTTAAAGAGAATTTTCAAAATTCGTCCAACTTTTGTAGTTGTTCAGAGTGGGAGGGTTTGTCCAAACTACCTAGTTTGCAATTGCCAGAAGTATAAATCCTATATGTGTTTTTTATAATGCATATAAATCTCTGGGAGGATATACAAGGAAGTATAAACATGCTGATCTCTTGGATGAAGGACAGGAATTCAGGTAAAGAGACTTTGCACTTTTAGCATACATCTTTTCATACTCGGAGTTTCTTTTTCCTATGAGTATGCATTACTTTTATTTTCAAAATCTAGTTCATAAAATTATTAAATAAAAGGTTGAAAAAGAAAAACAGAAATCAAATAATGATAACTTTGTAACAATTTAATATTAACCAAGTAGGAGTTCTATCTGAAGTTCCATCTAAACCATAGATTAGAAATAACGTCTGTTAATTTGATGCACAGTCCACATTATATGGCTAAAAAATACATTTCTGCAAAAGAAGGGGATACCTGAAAAGAATTAGTTGCAGAGGGCAAAAGAAATCAGTCATGTTAATCATTACGTCTGAGGTCTTAAAGTTCATTACCGTTTATGTGTCTTATTACTAGTCACAATTAATAAATATAATTATCATCAACTTGTTAGATACTTCATATATGTAATGTGCTTTCTCATCACTAAGTTAACATTTATAAAATAAGGATGATTGTCTCAGGGCAAAATACAAAGTACGGAGACTTTCCAAAATTGGCGAGTGACTAGAAAAAAGTGAGAAGTGTTCTAAATATTTGGCTGTGTGTGCCTGAAATACGTACTCAGAAGTATTTGGCAGTCCTGGTAGATCTAAGTATTGAGTCATTTGGCAAAACCAACAAAAACCTAGTTAGTGGTGGTGAGGACCATTGTTCTTCCATTTCCCTTGATTGTGGAGATCTGAAACACACCATTGGTCAGGCCCTTGTGCAATAAATACCTCAGAAGGAAATCATCAAAAAAACCCAGCAAAGTAAATTGTAGACCTGAGCTAAAGACACTTGCATTGTGAGCTGTGGTTCATATTCCAATTCAGTAAAAGTATAACTTTGCAAATACTCATTGTCTGTTAACAAGCTTAGACTTGAAATTGATTTCAAAGGACAAAACAGGCATGTATAGAAAATGTCTAGTGACACAGCTGTACACAGAACATATCTATGAAGGATAAGTTAACTATTCACATTTTGCTTCCATAAACTGAATTGCTTCATGAGTCCTTTTCAGTTTTTGGGGAGAACAACTTTTTCCTTCAGGAAAATTTTAAAAGACTAAAACTGAACATTAAAAAAAAATCTTTCTTTCAAATCTCCATGCATTTCCATTCTATTCCTGTTATACACTCCCAACTTGATACCCTGGAAACCATAACTACCACATACCAGCTCACATTCTCCCCCGTACAAAGTGGAAAGGAAAGTGAAAGAGGGAAATACACACGCACACATTCACACACACATACACCAAACCAAGGAAGAAAATGTGACACCGTACCTTCTCGTTTCTTCAAATAGTCATGACGACATAGCTGATATTTTATCATTTTATAAATCCTTTCATACTCTACCCATTCCATGCTTTTTTCCTACTAAATATATTTCTTGTTTAGAATCAATGTTAAGTGATTCACCAAAGTGTCTTATCCACTTGGCGTCTTATTCGCCAAGACAGTGAATAAGATCAGCAGTGATTTTAAAGTCAGAACTATAGCAGGCGGGCAAAACAAGTGCATATCTAAAATAAGCGTTTATTCCAGTGAACACGATTCCTCCAAACAAAACACATCCGATATAATCCACCTTTTGCCCAAATATAATGCCCTACTGGGGGCTCTGCTTTGATATTTGTGGCTGACAGGTTGTGCATCAATTAATGGCAGGAGTTTGATCAGCCTTCGTGAGGAAGAATCCAGATTCTTAAGTCTCTGTCCCTGTTACCATGGCCACCTTGTTCTCGAGCCTGTTGACAGCCTTGAGGCAGCTGGAAAAGAGGCTAACCCCCACAGAGCAGGTCATTCTGTGCACCAGACTATTGAGAACCTCTTCTACAAGGAACCCTTATGATGAGTACTATCCATTTGGGAGACAAATAGCCATCCATTCTAAGAGGCCTATCTACATACCTCTTCCCCCAAATTTCTTTTCACTAGGCTTCCAATGGTGTTTCCCCAAGTCCCTGGTCCTCTGATCAAACCACGAATCACGACTCAGGAGTCAGTGGAGCTTCAAACCAAAAGCAAAATCTCCTTCCAGGCAAGTGGAGAAGCAGATGAAACTCCAGTGTTCTTTACTGGGATAACTTTCCTTCTCCGACACCCCTCAGAGCCAGGATGGGCTCTCCAAGGCTGCAGCTGTCTAATTCTAGCTAATGTTGGCAAATCACACATGACTAGTCAACTGGCCCTAGGGAAAACTCCGGGAGGAATGAGTATAGATTGCAGGATGGTGAAGGAGTGGGTGCCCTGGCTCTGTGAGCCACCTGTTATTAGAATGAATTTGTGTCTTCAGGACCTGCTGTAGTCACTTGATGATGGAGCGCTACCATGCAGACCCAGGTAACAGCAAGTTCACAATGTATTTTCTACCCAAATCCAAAGACCTCTTGGATTCTTCTGTAACATTTTACCGTATCACTGACACAAATATCTAAAAATTATTGAATTTTGGATAGCTCACATAGCTTTGTCTATTACGTGGTCAGAACTTATTATTCTACTAAAAACAATAGTTTTTTGCCTAATAAGATAATCTATAGTTTAGCCCATAGGCCTAATTGCCTTTATTCAATTATAACATTCGCCATCAAGTACATTACTATCTTTTTAAAACGGTTCTTAGATGTAGACTTTTTTTTATTGTCTATCTAAACAGATTAGTTTATATAGGTCATAAGCTGCACCTCCATTTAAATTTACTTATTTCTATCTAGCCATTGCATTCTCCTTTTTATCATTTTCATATTCTGATCTATTTAGCATCTACCAAGAGCTGGTTTTGCGTTAAGTATCCTCATCGATATTGATTTGATTTTAGCAATTCAGCTACTTAAATAGCACTTCCAGATTGTGTGAAATAGCATTTTATCTTGTGCAAAGTACTTTGCATGCATGATCTCAGTTTAGATTCACAACAAATCTAGGAGGTGAGGTAAGCGGGGAAGCTACTCATTCTTTCACCATTTTCTTTATTTTCTAACTTCTTTTGTTAAAAGACTATTTTTTAAAGAAGCTTCAGGTTTACAGAAAAATGAAGCAGACAGTACTCAGAGTTCCAATATCCTCGCTCTCCCACATGCAGTGCCCCTTTTATTAACATCTTGCATGAATGTGGCACATTTGTTACAATTGATGGATCAATATCAATACATTATTATTAAGTGAAGTCCATAATTTAGGTTAAGGCTCACTCATGTGTTGTTCAGTTCTGAGTTTTGACAGATGCAAGATGTTTTGTATCTCAGTCTGCTTGGGCTGCCATAACAAAATACCTCAGACTGTGTGGCTTAAACAACAGGAGTTTACTTTCTCGCTGTCTGGAGCCTGGAAGTCCGAGATTGCGTGCCAGCATGGTCAGTTTCTGGTGAGGTTCTCTTCCGGGTTGCAGACGGCCACTTTCTCACCGTGTCCTCACATGGTGAAGAGAAAGAGAGACAGTCTTAGTGTCTCTGGCGTCTCTTCCTATAAGGTAATCCTATCAGATTATGACTTCATTTAACCTTAATTGTTTATTCATAAGCCCTTTCTCCCAATACCGCCACGTTGGGGGTTAGGACTTCAATACGTGAATTGTAGGGGGACACAAACATTCGGTCCATAACATCACGTAGCCGCCACTACAGTATTATACAGAACAGTTTCATCAACCAAGAACTCCTCTGGGCTCAGCCTGTTCTTCCCGCCCTCTTTACTAACCCCTGGCCACCGCTGATCTTGTTGCTGTCTCCATAGATTTTCCTTTTCCAGAATGTCACACAGTTGGAAAAATGAAGTATGTAGCCTTTTCAGACCTGCTCCTTTCACTTAGCAATATGCATTTGAGGTTCCTCCATGTCTTTTCATAGCTTGGGAGCTCATTTCTTTTTTAGCATGGGATAATATTGCATGTTCTAGAGGTACCACAGTTTGCTTATCCATTCATCTACTGAGGGACATCTTGGCTACTTCCAGTTTTTCACAATTATGAATAAAACTGCTGCAAATATTTGTGTGCCGGTTTTTGTACAGACATAAGCAGTCAACCTTATTTGAATAAATACCTAAAAACTTAGTTGCTGGATCAAGACTGTGTTAAGCTTCATAAGAAACCGCCAAACTATCTTTCAAAGTGACTGCACCATTTTTCATTCTGACCAGCAATGAATGAGAGTTCCTATTGCTCCACACCCTCACCAGCATTTGCTATTGTAAGTTTTTTTGTATTTTAGCCATTCTAATAGGTATGTAGTGGTATTTCATTGTTTTAATCTGCAATTCCCTAATGACATATGATGTTGAACAATTTTTCATGTGCTTACTTGCCATCTGCATATCTTCTTTGGTGAGGTAGCTATTCAAATCATGTGCCCATATTTTAATTGAGATGTTTGTTCTCTTTTTGTAGAGTTTTGAGAGTTCTTTGCATGTTTTGAATAACAGTCCTTTATCAGATATGTGTTTTGCAAATATTTTCTTCCAGTCCATGACTTGTCTTTTCATTCTCTTAAAGGTCCTTTATTTTTAAAGAGACCACTATAGGGGCTGGCCCTACGGCTGAGTGGTTAAGTTCACGTGTTCTGCTTCGGTGGCCCAGGGTTTTGGATCCTGGTGTGGACGTGGCACCACTCACCAAGCCATGCTGAGGCGGTGTCCCATATAGCAGAACTAGAGGGACCTACAACTAGAATATACACCTATGTACTGGGGGGCTTTGGGAAAGAAGAAGAAGAAAAATAAGAAAACAAAAAAGATTGGCAACAGATGTTAGCTCAGGTGCCAATCTTTAAAAAAACAAAAAAAAGACACCATTATGTACCAGGCTCTGTAACTAGACAGCAACACTACAAAAATAGATAAGATACAGCACCTGCCTTCAAAGGGTCCATAATCAAGTTGGGGAACAGACATTAACAACTATACACTGTAATGACGTAGTGCTCTAAAAATATGTATACAATGTATTTTTGGCATAGAAAACAAATGACTAACGGGGCATTGACAATTCTTTACAGAGAAAGTAAAATATAAAGTGAGATTTAAAGATGTGTCAGTATATATTAAGTAGAGAAAGGAAAAGAGCATTTTAGCAAAGAAAAGAGTGTGCTAAGACATGGAAATAAGAAAGAGAATGGGATGTTCAAGGTGTTGCACATAGTTTTCCAGTCCTAGAAGGTAAGGATAAACCCTGTCATGAAAGGTCTTGAGAGCATTTAAAAGGATGTCAGAGCTATCGTGTAGTTGACCAAGAGTCCTAGAAACATGAATTTGCTATAGAGGAGGAAGAACATGGTGAGATCTGTGATCATGTAGAAGATAGGTCTGTCAAAACTAAAGTAACAGAGGCGCCGTTCAGGCATTAGGGGTGGTGAGGGGGAGTATACTTTTTAAATAATTATGCGTTAAAATTGACAATATTTAATAGTCAGTTGAATGTGAAAGGGAATGGATGTTTGAAGTGTCATCGAGGTTTTAAGTTGGAATGATTGATGGATCGTGTTGCATGTAATGAAGAAAAGAAATACTCTTGTGTTGAATTGAGATGATAATCTCAGTTTTCCAAATATTGAACTTGGGATGCCTTTGGAAATTTGTTTAGAGCTGTTTCAGTCAGTGTTCCAACACAAAATATATGGTGTACTTTAAAAAGTCTTTGAATAGACTTAATGAAGAAACTATTTACAAAGTTGTTAGCAGCATTAGAAAAAATCAATAACAAATGATAAGGCAACCCAAGTCTAGCAAGCAGAGATAAGGCTCTACCACTCCCAGTTTTGAAGGGATTAGGGAAGGAAGCATTTAGCAACCCAAGGAGACTGTTAGCTATAGCTGTAGACAAGAGCCGTAGCCATCAGTTAGCCATACATCCACTAACGCCCCACTGGCTGAGAGGAAAGGCACCGAGAGATGAATATGCTCATCTTCCTTTCTGCTCCCCAACAATCCCTTGCCCTTGGTTTTCACTGGCCAAACACAAATGGATGTCAGAGGGCAAGGGAATCTATTCATGTGTCAACAAAGGCAGGCTTCCGGAAGCCCAGAGCTGGATAGGGCAGGGGGAAGGTGGATCTGGAAATCCAGAGATCTGGAGACTATCCTCCAAAGAGAATATGCTAGGTCAGAGGGAGATCTAAGCTAGAGATTAAATTTGGGTTCTCTCACTATGTAGGTTGCAATTGAAACAATGAAACAGAGATAAGGCCCATTTCACAGATTAGAAAATCTAATTCATAAAGTTTTGAGTTATAAATTGTATTTATAATATAAATATAAATTATAATCATTTTTATAATAATTATAAATTATTGTATGTAATAAAGTTATTCGCCTAAAGATTATCAGCTAATAAACAAACACTCTAATCCTCTGGCTGCTAGTCCACTCTTTCTCTCTCTCTCTTTTTTTTTACACCAGTAATCTTGACCAATGATAACAAGCGTTGACCATCAAACTCCTTAATGCAATCTTTTGTATTATGCATTAGAATTTTTTATTCTCTATCCCAGTCTTCATGGTTCAGATGGAGCTGAGCCTATGTCCTAGCTTCAGGGATAAGCACATGTCCCAGGCTTGGCCAATTAGAATGTTCCATTCCTCTGGACATGGTGATTGATTCAGGGATTGTCATATGTCCCAAAATATCCGAATCAGAATAAATGGCTGGACATGTTGGCAAAGAGGCTTTCTCCTGAGATTGCTAGGGTTTTAAGACATGAGCCCAGAGTTGGTGATGGCCTTTCTGCCACCACTGGGAAAAGTCTGTCTAAGATTAAAACCAATACCCACATCAAAAGAAAAGAAAAAAAATGGAGGAAAGTAAGTTTCTACAGCCTTCAATACTTCAAGCCAGTTGAACCTCTAGACTTTGTAATTATGAATAGAAAAAAAATGTTCTTCCTTTTCATGCTAATGTCAGTTTAAGTTTGTTTCTGTCACTTGCAACTGAAGAAATGCAGGCTAATATATTTCTGTTGACTTTCATTAATATATAAAATTAGTTTCAATATTTTATTTGAACTTGACTATTGAAGGTCTTCGGTCAATCCAAGGATATGTAAATTGCTGTTTTTTAAGAGATTGTCACTAATTAGTGAGCCCTGTAATTATTATGACCTACAAGGGGAAATCCACATCAAAGTCTAAACTTAAGTGAGTTATCCTTAATCTTCTGAGCCCTCTCATTCAGGCAGATTTTGTAAGAAAACAAAATGGAGAAAAAAAATCTTTATAGGAAATATACACTTTAAAATATTTGGATAAATCCCTCCATTTTATTATCACAGTTTTGTTTTGTTTTGGCAAGTTACGACTAAGAACCTCAAAGCCTAAATAATATAAAGCAAAAAATGGGGTAATGAAAAATTTTTATCATTAAATATTACTTATAGAATATTTAAAAATTCAAACAAACTGATGGCTCCCAGTTTTCCATTTGCTTTTATGTTTATCAAAATGCAAGTGGGATCAAGTAGGTGATACACCATGTTGCATAATTTATTAATTTATATAGAGAAATAATTCACAATATTCAAAATTGAAGTGTAACTCCTGATATAGCAGTTCTCATGACAGCAAAATTACTCCAGGTTACAGAAACGTCTTCTTGATTTGCAGTGCAAGGTTATTTCAACATTACAAAAATAGAATTTAATTGAATTTGGATAGAATTATTTCCAACATATGGATGAGGTGACTTCAAGATTTTGAGGAGAGGGGGTTAAAACAAATGTTTCTTCAAAGATGTTTTTCTTCCAGCCCTAACAGTGACAACGCTAAACCTGCCCTCTGCAAATTGTGTCATCTGGTCCTCACCAGAAGAGGCCCTTTACTATGTGGCTGCCATCGGTCCACGGCAGGGCTGGCCCTCTCCCCTTCACGCCAATTTTCTGGTTTAAGCGCACGTGCTCTGAGGCGTATAAACTGCTTTCCTTCCCTTATTAAGACGTTGACATAGTGTCCCCGGAGTAGTGAAGAAAGACTTCGAAATTGAAATGAACCACCCTTGGGGTTTAATGTTCTTGTCATGTAGGGTTCTGCTTTGCTTTCCTCTGTTCTTTTCTCCTTTCTTTTTCTTTTAATAAAGACTATAACAGCAGGGAATACACAGACCCTGAAATCGCTGGAAAATGAAATGTTTCCACAGCACTGAGATGCATTTAGTGCCAAGACAGAAATTTCAGTCCTTCTATTGTTGTTTTGTAAGGAGGAGTTTTTTAAAAGGCACAAATGAAATAGAAATAATTTCAGGGTGATGGGAGAGCCCCATGCTCCAGGACATGCTGCTCTCCTAGCATTTTCAGGGTGTTTGGTAATGAAAAAAAGGGAAGAAAAAGGGAAAATGTCCTAATCAGAGTCTTATCAACCAAGTGGATAAAGTAGAGAACATGAAAATAGTCCATTTGGTACTTATTAAAGTGACTTTTCCAAAGGAGGGGTTCCAGAATCAGCGACACTGAATACCTGTTGCTAAATTCATTGTTGATTGTTACTTGGAACTTTCTGTTTTCTGTACTTTTTTTGTTTTTGTCTTCTGTGGCATGGCTTAATAATAGACACATACATAGAAATATACCCATATATGTATATATAGAGAAACGTAATTGTGCCTTTCTTTTTACTTCACTCTCTAAATTCAGATTGCTGATGTTTCATTGTCTGGAAAAAATCCCCTTCTAAAGAAACTTAGGGGGTTTTAGCTCAAAAAAAACAATAAATAGTTCAATAAATACATACATTTTTATTTAAAAAGAAAGAATGAGCCATACTCTTTATAGGTGTATTCTTTATTTCTGAAAAAGTTCGTTATTTGCTATTTTTCAGATGATAACAGTGTTATATGATTGTTGTAAACAATCAAAGTAATATAATAAAGATGTAGAAAGCAAAAATAATAATCTCTCATGCACTCTCAGCCCCCACCTCATCCACCTACCACCGTCTCGCCCGTTGAGTTAACCAGAGTAACTCCCTTGGACGTATCTTTTCATGTTGCTAAGTTCATTTATCCCATATGGGCATATGTGAAGATTTGGGGGTGAATGTTTTTAATGAAAAATAATCAGATTCTTTTTTTTCCAAATTGCTCTTTTCATTTTGAAAATATGTCATAGAAATTTATGCAAGATTTGTTATAAAATTTTAAACTTTATTATATAAAATTTCAAATATATACAAAAGCAGACAGATCAGTATAATGAACACCCATGTACCCATCACCCAGCTTAAACAATAAGCAACTAAAGGATAATATTGTTTTTCTCTCACTCTCCCTACTCAATTATTTTGAAGCAAATTTAGACATCGTTTCACTTCATCCATAAATGTCTGAGATGTATCTGTAAATGATGAAATTTTTTTAAACATAAGCATAATACTTCTAAACAATCTAAAAAAAAATATGTAATCAGTTTCCAAATTTCCACCATTTTCTTATTCTTTTTCTCTTTTATTAGTATTTTTGTTTGAATTAGGAGCCAAATAAAACCCAAGCATTGCAATAGATCATTATGCCCCTTATGTCTCTTTTAATCCGAGTCTTCCCTTCTCTCTCCCTCCCTCTCTCTCTGCAATTTATTTATTTACTTATTTTTAAAGCAAGTTGTTGGTCTTACAGGGTTTCTCACAATCTGGATTTTTTAGCAGGGACACTTCACAGGTAGGGGTGTATATTTTCCCAAGAGGCACACAACTGGTGGTCCCTTTTTGTGATATTAACAGCCATTAACAACCATTGCCTAGCTTCATTAACTCATTAGTGGTTGTAAAATTGCTAAGGTCTAATGATATCATTTCTTCTTGATTCATTAGCTGGAATACTTCTATAAAAAGAAAAGCCCTCTCTTCAACAACTTGATTACTCTTAATTGCATAGGAAAAAGAGGACAAATGCTTAGAACTTTTCCTTTCACCACTTTTCAAAATAATGAGTTAGATCTCTATATCCTCCAAAGATGACCAATGATCTCTAAATATCAACATGAAGTTATGGGTTCAAACATATGTGATATGTCTCAATCCCCTGTGCTTATTAACATCCTTTATGATGTTTAAATTGTCACATCTTTGCCACTTCAAGGCTCTTTGGGCCCAGCTCTCGTGGTCTCTGATAACTATACTCTCTTCAAAGGGCAAGATACACCAGGTTTGGGTTATACAGTACCTACCACAGACCTGGAATCGTTCATTTCACCAAGAATCCTTAGGAAATTCCAAGGGTTTTAGGAGCTCTGCTCCAGGACTGGAGATGGACACCAAATATATATTTCTTATAAATCATATTATCACAACTGTTAGAAGTTATAAATGAATTCAATAAAGTTTCAGGGTATGAAATCAATATAAACCAGCTGCATTTTTATACACTAACAACGAACTATTGGAAAGAGAAATTAAGAAAACAATCCCATTTACGATAGCATCAGAAACAATGAAATACTTAAGAATAAATTTAACCAAGGAGATGAAAAATCTGTACACTAAAAACTATAAGACATTAATGAAAGAAATAGAAGAAGACAAATAAATGAAAAGATATTCCGTGCTCGTGGATTAGAAGAATTAATATTGCTAAAATGTCAATACTATCCAAAGCAATCTACAAATTCAATGCAATGTCTATCAAAATTCCAATGGTACTTTTCACAGAAATAGAAAGAACAATCTTAAAATTTGTATAGAGCCACAAAAGACCCCAAATAGCCAAAGCAATAGTGAGAAAGAAGAACAAAGCTGGAGGCATCACACTTCCTGATTACAAAGCTATAATAATCAAAACAGTATGGTTTTGGCACAAAAATATACACAAAGATCAATGGAAAAGAATAGAGAGTCCAGAAATAAGCCCATGCATATATAGTCAATTAATTTTTGACAAAAGAGCCAAGAATATACAATGGGAAAATCGTGGTCTCTTCAATAAATAGTGTCAAGAAAAATGGATATCCATATGAAAAGAATAAAACTGAACTCCTTCTTTACACCATACATAACAGTCAACTCAAAAGGGATTAAATACTTGAACATAAGACCTGAAACTATAAAATTCCTAGAAGAAAACAAAGGAGTAAGCTCCTTGATCTTGGTTTTGGCAGTGATTTTTTGGACTTGACACAAAAAGTAAAGGTAACAAAAGCAAAAATAAACAAATAGGACTACTTCAAACTAAAAAGCTTCTGTTCAGCAAAGGAAAGCATCAACAAAATGAAAAGGCAACCTATGGAATATGGGAGAATCCTACAAGAGAAAATATTTTCAAACCACATGTACGATAATGGATTAATTTCCAAAATATACAGGGAACTCATACAACTCAATGGCAAAAACCAAATAACCCAATTAAAAACTAAGCAAAGGACCTGAACAGACATTTTCCTGAAGAAGACAAGCAAATGGGCAACAGGTACATGAAACGATGTTCAACATCACTAATCATCAGTGAGATGCAAATCAAAAGCATAATAAGATGTCACCTCACACCTGTCAGGATGTCTATTATCAAAAAGACAAGACATAACAAATGCTAGCAAGAATGTGGAAAAAAGGGAACTCCTGTATACTATTGGTGGAATGTAAACTGGCACAGCCACTAAAGAAAACAGTATGGAGGTTCCTCAATAAAATAAATATAGAACTACCATATGACCCAGCAATGCCACTTCTGAGTATCTATCCAAAGGAAACAAAAATCACTCTCAAAGAGACACCTGTATTCCCATGTTCAGTGCAGCATTACTCACAATAGCCAATGTGTAGAAACAACCTAAGTGGATCAGCAGAAGAATGGACAAAGAAAATATGGTATATATATGCACGCTGAAATACTATTAAGCCTCAAATAAGAAGAAAATTCTGATATTTGTGACAACATGGATGAAACTGGAGGGAATTATGCCAAGTGAAATCAGCCACAAAAAGAAAGACGAACACTGCATTGTAACACTTACATGTGGAATCTTAAAAAAAAAAAAAAAAAAAAAGGGTGAACTCATAGAAATACAGAGTGGAATGGTGGTTGCCAGGGGCTAAGGGGGAAACAGAGAGAGGCTGGTAAAAGGGTACCTACTTCCAATTGTAAGATGCATAAGCTCTGAGGATTTAATGTGTAACATAGTGACTATAGTTGACACTACTGTATTCTTTTTTCCCCTATTTTATTGAGACATATTGACATATAACATGTATTAATTTAAGGTATACAACATAACCATATATATTGTGAAATGATTACAACAAAAAGTTTATTAACATCTATCGCCTCACATAGTTATAATTTTTTCCTTGTGATGAGAACTTTTAAGATTTACTCTCTAAACAATTTTAAATATACAATACAGCTAACTATTGTCACCATGCTGTACATTAAATCCCTAGAACATTTATCTTATGGAAATTTGTTCTTTTTGACCACCTTCACCCGGTTTGCCCACCTTCCACCCTCTGCCTCTGGCAACTGCCAATCTGTTCTCTGTATCAATCATCAAAAAAAAGTAAATATGTGAAGTGATGGATGTGTTAATTAATTCAATGGTGGAAATCCTTTCACAATGTATACATAGATGAGATCATCACATTGCACACTTTACTACAATTTTGTTTGTCAATTATACATCAATAAAGCTGTACAAATAAAATAAACACATTGTTGTAGGCAACAACAAAAAAAATTACAATGAAGCAATTCCTTCAAACTTCTGAAGGAAAAATATTTCCTACCTACAACTCCAGCCCCAGCCAAACTAGAGACCAAATCAGAGGGCTCGTAAGGACATTTTCAGGCAAATGAGGTCTCCAAAATTTCACCTTGCTTCCACTCTTTTTCTGAAAACTACTGGAGGATACACTCCAGAAAAATGAGGTTGTAAACTAAGAAAAGGGAAGAAAAGGGAAACAGGAGTGCCACACCGATGAGAGTTGCGGGAATTGTCAAGAGGATGCAGAGGGAGACCTGGGATGACAGCTCTGACCTGGCACACAGTGAAGCAGGCCACATATCCTCAGCTCAGAAGGCTCTGGCAGGGATTTCTTCAAGAAGATTAAAAAAGAGAATTGCTGATCTGTCTGAAGGGTTTCAGGGAATGGTTCATATCCTCGTGCCTTCCCTGTGTCACTGACTCTTCTAGAAGAGATAGATGTTCAGGTTATTAATTCTACATGTCATGAAATTTAGACAAATGACTGTCATTGGAGTTGAATTATTGATAAAGACAAAGAAAATGAAACAAACAAAAACAAGATAATTATCTTCAGAGAAAACAAATGCTGACAGGAAAAGTAAGAATTACTTAGTACATGGCTCAGCTGTGAATAGCATTTGCACTTATGTTGTCTTGATAATATAAACACTGAATAATATAGAATCAAAATTGTGATACAACAAAGTTGGGCGGTTGAAAGCATGTGCAGAATACATGCGTATGGTGAGAAAAGGAGGATAAAATAGGACGAATCTTCATCTTCTATAGAGGGAGACGGATAATCCTAAACTGAAAGTTAAAGGTAGCAAGAAAATCATGGAATTTAGAGATTTGGAAGTCAATTTAAAAATCAACCGAAAGAAAGTGTTTGCCTCTGAGAAAAGAAATCTGGGAGAGGGCAGAGAGAATTACTGTTTTTCATAACATATCTTGTACGACTTTAAATTATACATATACACAATTGCGATAAAAAGTAAAAGAAAATGAAAATGACTTTTATGAACATAGGATACTGAACTACTTTTTAAAATGGTGATTTCCCAGCTGAGAAAAAGGACACTTCTTCAAAGCTTACCTTCGTAATTATTTCATCATCGAGTCCTTTTCTCATTGATGAAGCCTGTCTTATCTTCATCAAAGAAAAATTAGAACTAGTACAATTCACCCACTTATTTACTCAATCAATAAATATCTATTGAGTCATCTCCATCTTGAAGGACCTCACAATACCTCAGGGGAACATTAAACCCAAAATGCTTGCCTGCTAGCAAGAAAAAGCTTAAAAAGTGCTATGGGAGGGGAGATCGCATGGGAGTGTCTCAGAAAGCTTCACAGGCATATTTTAACTAGGTCTGAAAGGGGAGGTTATGTAGGATCTTATTTTATTTTGTAGATTTTCTAGATAATTCAATATAATAAGTGTTCTGGAGTACATCTCTTTGAGGCTCACACTACTAGGGGCTACAGGAAATATGAAGGTAAATAGAGATAAGATCCCTACACCTCCTGAGGCGCAAAATACAAGGAGGAGTAAGGTAAGCACTGATATAAAAGTTCAGAGAGTCATTCCAGCTAAGGGATGTGGAGTTTGGGCAAAGCGATGTTCAGGAGGTGGCATCTGCTTCAATGTCTAGCTGTTCCATTGAATTCCAGCAGAAGAATATTTGCCTTATCTGCTCACTCATTATTCTTTCATTCATTCAACTGCCATTTATTGAGCACCAACTGTCCACCAGACACTGGGCTAGCTCTTGGGTACACAATGTGTACCAGTAGGAAACAGGTCACAAAAACAGGTTCAAAGAAAGAAGAAGAGCCCAGCCAGGTAGGTGTAGAGAAGGGAGAGGGGTGGGGAACAGGCAGGGAGAAGAGGAGAAGTAACATGGGAAGGTGAGTCATAAAAATTAAGGAAGGAAGGATAGGCTGTTTGATAATTCTACCCTTCTTGATTTATTTTTCCCAATGCCCTCTAACTGCTAAATTACTCACTGTCTGCTTTTAGATATTTTTAAAGTACTTTAAAAGAACAATTCAAATTCTTAAAATGAACCTATGCAGGAGCAAGGATGCTTCTCTTGGTTTTATAGCTGGAGCGTCTGACATCCTTAACGATGCTAAATGGATGACCTCATTGGTACCCTAGAGTAGAGAAGAAACCCTTCCCAGAGCCCAGGGCTGTGGACTCTTGTGTGATATTCTGCCACTCTCCTGCTGACACCTTCATTCTTTCGAAGGACAGAAACAGGAAGTTCAATGTTTCAAGGTTCATCTGTGTTGTGGCATGGATCAGTACTCTGTTCCTTTTCACGGCTGAATGATATTCCACTGTGTGGATATATCACATTTTGTCTATCCATTCATCTGTTGATGGCCATTTGGGTTGGTTTTACCTTTTAGCTATTGTGAATACTGCTATGAACATTCATTTTACAGTTTCCCTAGAGACAGAAATCACATTAGTGGTTGCCAGGGGTTCGGAGAAAGGGGGTTGGGGCATGACTATGGAGTGCATTCACAGTTTCCTTTCGGGGTGATGAAAAATTTCAGAGACTAGCAATGGGATTGCACAATATTGTAAATATACTTAATGCTCCTGAATTGTGCATTAAAAATAGTAAGTGTTATATTATGCATATTTTGCAATAAAAATGAAAGAGCAGCTCACTTTTTCATCTCTCTGTCAGAAGTCCCATTTCCTTTCTTACTCCCACTTGCCCAGGCAACTTCCTTGTCACCGCCTTTGTTAAAGAAAAGCTTTGGCTCTGGCCATCCCTGGGGCTCTGCTTGAAACTCCAGGAAGAAAATTGCCCAAAGCAGCCTATTTTACAGCAAAGCTTACCTGGCCTGGAGAGTCTACAGAAAATTGCCTTGGAAAACCCACTCAATCTCATCTCCACGTCTGTTCATGTTTATGTCTCTTCACGTGGCTGAAATCTTTCACAGTTTCCATTAAAATTGCTCCTTAAGTATGGATAACTGTAATCTCATTCCAGTTCATTCTCTGCCCTTGACTTCAGGCACACACACACATCCTGCGCTTGGAGCCCCTCATGCTCTCCTTTTTCCTTGCTTGGGAAGAGGAAATTATCTACATGGCTCTGTGTGCTGTTAGACCCACCCAACTTCATCAAGATGAGCAGCTAGGCAGAAAGTCCAGGGCAAGATTCCTAACGATGGGTGATTTCTACATGTTTCCAGCAGAAGCAGAATAAAAAGCTCCAGCTCTCCCCACTTATTAGGTGTTGACAGTGCCTCAGAGCTGGCAACCAGGCGTGGAACTCCCCCCACCCTTACCTCCACCTCTGATTTTCTGACAAAAGTTATGGTCAAACCAGTCTGTTAGCTGTTTCTCAGTATTTGCCTTTATCTGCTGATTCGGCGAGACTTATTTTGTTTCTGAGATTTTGTGGTTGTTTTTTTTAACCGCTGTGGGTAAGATTTTTCACTGTACCTAATAATTAGAACAAAACTAGTGATAAGATTTACAGAAGGTTCTTTGGGAACTTACCATTAATGAATTCAAAGATGATTTGCAGTTACTTGCTACACAGATGTAAATAAAAGCAGGTTAAAGTGAGTCCCTAGGGTATGTTTGCAAGAAAAAAATATATTCTAAAATAGAAGTCGCAGGTCCCAGCGTTAGGCATTTTGTGTCTGCAAGGGAGGGGGGACTAACCATTGCTTTAGAAGCTCATAGATTACTTCAGTTGGTTCTACTGGTAGAGAATTTTGTCCTTAGGAATTACAATAAAGTATTTTGAAAATTTAAATGTAGTGAAGAGCAAATGTAAACAGTCAGAATCCTCAAACTAGATTTATTTTCATTTATTTTCTTTCGAGAAAACCTAAGAACACTCGCTACAGATTTGTTTGGCTATCCACCTTAATTTTAGAGTGAAAGTTTCGGTTTGCCACCGCCCCTCTTACAAAATTCACTTACTGATACTCTTTTTCTTTCGTCTCCATTTCCACTGAAATGACTTCTCTTGTCCTCAATAGAAGACACCAAAGATACAGTCTTGACTCAATGTTGACTTACACATGTTTTTAGACAAGTTTGTTTTGTATCACAGGAAGCACCTTAGAAACTTACCTAGAAGCTGAATGAGTCACTGCTTTCTTCTCTGCATCTTTCTCAAATAGAATTTTTTTTTAAATAACAGCCCTATTGAGATATAATCCACATACAATTCGCCCATTTAAAATGTACGCTTTAAAGATATTTGGTATATTCACAGAGTTGTGCAACCATCATCACAATAATTTTAGAACATTTCGTCACCCCCAAAAGAAACCCATACCCACTAGCAGTCACTCTCCACCTTCCCCTCCCCCAGCTCCTGGCAACCACCAATCTATTTTCTGTCTCTAGAGATTTGCCTATTCTGGATATTTCACATAAATGGAATCATGCAGTATGTGGTCTTTTGTGACTGGCTTATTTCACCTTGCACAATGTTTTCAAAGTTCAACCATGTTGTAGCATATATCAGTACTTCATTCCTTTTCACAGCCAATGAATATTGCACTGTATGGATATACCACATTTTGTTTATCCATTCATGGGTTGATGGATAGTTGGGTTGTCTCCACCTTCAGCCATTAAGCATAATGCTGCTCTGGACATTTTTGTCTAAGTTTTTGTGTGGACGTATGTTTTCATTTCTCTTGGGTTCACTTATAAATTTTAACTTAATATAGACTAGACTTGACTCTGAATTACCTGGGTAGATAGTCCGAGTGGGTGAGGAGAGGGAATCAAAGGAGAGCATTAACAAGTAAGTGGACAGGATTTAGTTCATGGATTTCCCAATTTCCAAATCCCCCTAAAATAATACTGTCTAATATTGTAACATCTTAGGATCATGACTTTACATGTGGGAAACTGAGAGCCCAGTAAAGTTAAATAACTTGCTCAACAATTTGTTGAAGACCAAGCAGGACCTAGGGCCTATGGTTTATAGTTCTTAGGACACAACCTTTTGTACCACCTACATTGCATTAGCATACTCTGTGATCTAGGTGGTGTCTAATTAAAAAAGATTGGATTCAGCTGAAAAACAAAATTTAGAATTGGCTAGAATTGTCTTCATTTCACCAGGAAGAGAAATAACAATCTCTCTGTTAATCAAAGATAACGCTATGGAGGGTTAACTATGTATCATGTACCAAGCTGAGTGCTTCGGCTAAGCTACCATATTTAATTTCGAAAACAACCCCATTTTACGAATAAGGGAACTAGGGTTTAAAGATAAGAATTTACTCAATTTAATACATGATGTGAAGAAAATGGAAGCCAGAAGCATCTCCCTCTACAAGACTTGGTTCTTAAGTGTTCTGCTATGCTGATAGAAGTAGGGAAAACATCGTCTGCCTACTTTTCTTGTCCTCCCACTCTCGACTTCCGTTTTCACAGGTTATGAGTTTTAAACAACCTACAAAGGGAACATTTGTAAATTGGAAATGTCTTGTCTATACATTTATAATTGTGCTTAAGCAAAAATATGAAATCATTCCATTTCTAAATAAAATCACATATATCCTTCTCCAAAGTTATCGCCAGAAATAAAATGTTCTTCATCTAAAGTCAGATAGGCAAGTGCTTTTTGAACTCAAGTGCAAATGTCAATCAGTTGTTGGTGGCTCCTGGAATATTGTGTTGAGAAGGATTCTGAAGACTCGACCAGGTTCAGAAGAGGCTGCAGCAATCTGCTTATGAGCTTCCATTGGTGTGGGAATGGGGCACACGAGACATGTGTTTGCCTTTCCTGAGTGTTTAAGAAATTCTCACATCAAATTAAAGGCAGTAGAATGTGGTTTTGTGTGTGTTCCTTCTAAATGTTAGTTTTTCCATAGGTATGACCACTTGTTTTTTTTTTCACTTTAAAAAAGTAAGGTTCTATTGGTGTTTCATTTGGGGCATGTTGTAGTTAAAAAAGGAAAAAAAATCAAGAGTTGGAAATAAACATTATAGTAGATAAGAATGCCTTCCATAGAGTATCTGAATGACTTCTATGGTGAGATGAGTAACAACAACCAGTTTAGAAGAAAATTCCTTTGAGCATAGCTTGGTGGCCAAAGGAAATTTATGATCGAGTAAAGTGACCGTATTTCCCAAACCTAAATTGGAGCATACAATCCCATAATGATTTTTCAAATGAATGACAAATTTATTGTTTACAAATATATGCAAAGATATTAAAGTTAAATAGCACTCAGCATGTTTTAAATAAATCATCTTTATATTAACGGTGGTATTAAAAAGATAGACAAACACATTATACTTGGGAATGGTCCTGGAAGATGTAGGACTGTTGATTTAAATAGCAGGAAAAGAATTCTGGAGCTGCTGCTCTCTGATTTCTCCAAAGAAAAGTCCTTGCCCTTTGCCAGACCCATCACCTCCCTAAAATTCACTGACCTCTTTTAGTTTCTGGCTGAAATCCGCAGATGGAAGGTCAACCATTCTAGTCAGCTAGAAACATACCTTTCTCTCCAGAATGAGCTAATATTCTTCAGGGCAAACTGTCAGTCAGGTTCTGAGACCTCAGTTTCTAGAAGTATAAGGACGCCACTTCCTATATTAGCTGTAATTTCAGGGTCATTCACATCAAGATTTTAGGTTCTCACCCTTTCATACTCCTCAGATCTCTGCTTATAATCATTTGCTTACTCACCAAGGGTGGCTTAGCCTCGGTTTTAGTTTTCGTTTTAGTTTATTTTTAGTTTTAGTTTTCTCTGGTGACTAGGCAATCTGTTGTTTTCATGAGTGGTCTAGGAATTCTTCAGTAGAATATGGGTTCCTCCAAATTCCAGGTCTATTGTCCTTGCTTATGACCTTTAGCCCTGGTTTAAGACTTTTTCCATAGTCGTCTGCACTTAGCTTCAGGACACTCTGCCAAACCCAACGCTAAAACTCTTTTTAACTTTGGCATCGCTTCTCAGACTTACCCTGGATGACTGTTTTTCTCTTTTTGCCACAATAAATATAAAAATGGGTGCCAGTATATTAACTAAGTTGAACCCCAAGGTAAACCAGCCATGCTTACTTTAATGCCCATCAATAATCCTTTCATTTTATCATGTTTTCTTGCCTCTTTCTACCCTTTTGGATATTTGTGCTTAAATTAAGCTTCTCCACGCCTCAATTTTTTCCCCTCCTATTCTTTGATCCTGCACTGAAAGCATAATGCTGGATTTGTGACGTCACTCTCAATTGTTTCCAGATGGTTTCTCAGGCTGATCAAAAAGAAGGTGAAGCCAATACATGTTAGTAGAAAAGTAGATCTTCCAACAGGGAGATGGTTCCGGAAAAAAAAGAGAGAGAGAGAGTATAATCATGATGTTGAGAATACAAAACAACTACAGGTAAATTGCCTTTTCTCTCTGTCTTAAAATAAAGTCTTTGATCAATTGTGCCAATGTATGAAAATTTGAACTCTAAAGAAGCTAGGCAGCTTTCTAAACCCAAACATCAAAAGCTTCGCTTCCATTAGAAAAAATCTAAACCTGTGATACTTTGAATGGATTTGAAATTCTCTAGAATGAGCTCTAATAATAACCTTTACAAACAGAAAGGAAAAGAACAGTAGGTTATGTGGCTTCGTGCTACCATTTTCTCTGGTACATTAGTTTTCCAAAGATGGCATTTTGGCTTGTACCAAATAAAAGGGCAAAGGTTACCAAATGCAAGCCTGGGGAAGCCAGAAGAGAGAACAGCTATACAATGGCGGGGGAAATCCAGGCTGTCAGCTCTGAATGGATAGAAATAGCATGTGTGAAATTGACAACCAGCAACAGCATGGCACCTTAAGAAGGGCCAGGAAATGAATTCCACCAGCCTTCCTATTTACTGTATCAGAGCTGCAATTCAGCAGAGGTTTATTCAAGATTCATAGGGAGAAGTGTTCGGATCTTTGATGACTTTGGGGAATATTCAGTTGTTTAGAAAGCAATTTAAACAAATAAAATATCAGAGTGAGAATGGTCGAAAAATGATAGGGAGAAAAAACATAAATAAAGAATAAAAGTCACCCACCATCCAACCTCCCAAGAGGTGCTGTTAACAATTTGGTACATTTGCCTCCTCTTACAAGCATTGTTTTGCAAAGTTGAAACCAACTTGTATACATAATTTTGATTTCTTCCTTTTTGTTTAGTATTATATCATAAATATTTTTCCAAGTCATGAAAATGTCTTCATAGACATTGTTGTTTATGTTTTTAGAACATTCTGTCATATGAATAAACAGATCTTAATTTATTTAACCATGATTAATTCAACTAACTCACCATTCCTTTGTCTTATTCCAATGTGTTTTCCACTGAACAACTAGAGTGATCTTTTAAAAACACATTTATCTTGTTGCTCTCCTTTTTTAAACCATTCAATAACTTACCATTGCTCTTAGAAAATACCAGTATCCTTAGCAGGCTTTTGGGGGCTAAATGTCCTTGCTACTTCATCACTATCACCTGGGAATTCAGAAATCCAGAATCTCTACCTCTTCCCGTATCTACCAAATCAGAATCTGCATTTGTAGAAGATCGAGGGTGATTCTCATGCACATTAGGATTGAGAAGCACTGGTCTTCATGGTCTGGCTCTCCTGCCACTGCACCAGCCTTACTGGGACCAGCCTCCTCATGGTTCCCTGTGACCCAGCAGCAGAGATGCACCCTCAGTGCCTCACTCATGGTTCCCCTTTCCCCCGAGAGCGTTCGCAGGTGCTACGGATGGACTGAATGTTTGTGTGCCCAGGACTCATAGATTGAAGCCCTAACCCCCAATATGATGGTATTTGGAGGTGGAGCCTTTTGGAGATACTTAGGTTTAGATGAAGTCGTGAGATTGGAACTCTCATGGTGGATCTAGCTCCCTTATGAGAAGAGATACCGGAGAGCTCTCTCTCTCTCTTTCTCTCTCTGTCTCTCTGTCTTTCTGCCATGTGAGGACACAGAAAGAAGGCATCCATCTGGAAGCCAGGAAGGGAGTTCTCACCAGAACCTGACCATCTTATCACCCTGATCTCAAACTTCCAGCCCCCCAAACTGTGTGAGAAAACAAATTTCTGTTGTTCAAGCCATCCAGTCTATGGTATTTTGTTGTGGCAACTCAAGCAGACTAAGACAGCAGGCATGCACTACACACTCTCTGCCCAGAAAGATCGTCCCATGACTCTTTACCAAGTTAACTTCTACTTTCCCTTCAGAGCGCAGTTTAAAAGGTGGGAGGGGGTGGTCAAGTATCCTGAATATATAAAGAACTCTTACAACTCAACAACAAAAAATCAAACAACCCAATTTAAAAATGGGCAAAGGACATGAATAAACATCTCCAAAGAAATATCCAATTGTCCAATAAACATATGAAAAGATGGTCGATGTCATTAGCTATTGAGGAAATGCAAATCAAACCACAATGACACACTACTTCACACCCACGAGGATGGATAGAATGAAAAAAAAGAGAAATAACAAGCATTGGTGAGTATGTTGAGAGACTGGAAACCCTCATATATTGCTGGCAAGAATGTAAAATGGTGCAGCCACTGTGAAAACCAGTTTTGGTGGTTCTTCAATAAGTTAAACATAGAATTACCATACAACCCAGCAATTTCACTCTAGGTATATACCCAAGAGAAATGAAGACATATGTCCACACAAAAGCTTGTACACAAATATTCGGAGCAGTGTTATGCATAATAGCCAAAAGGTAGAAACAATCCAAATGTCCACCAATTTATGACTGGATAAATAAATGCGGTATATCCATACAATGCAATGTTAATTGGCCATGAAAAGGAATGACCTACTGATACGTACTACAACATGGATGAATCTTGAAAACATTATTCTAAATAAAATAAGCCAGACATAAAAGACCACATATTGTATGATTCCATTTATATGAAATATCCAGAATAGGCAAATCCATAGAGACAGAAAGCAGATTAGTGATTGCCAGGGGCTAAGAGGAAAGTGGGGAATGGGGAGTGACTGCTTCATGGTGTTTTGCTTCATGGATGTGGGGTTACTTTGTGGGGTGATGAAAACATTCCGGAACTGGATGGTGATGATGGCTGCACAACATTATAAATGTAGTTAACACCATTAAATCGTACAATTTAAATAGTTAAAATGGTGAATTTTATGTATATTATACCAAAATTAAAAAATTGCTAAAGAAGAGGGGGAGAAGCAGAAGGAAAAGAAAAGAAACAGGCTGAGACAAAAAGAAACAAAGAGATGGAGAGAAAGAGACCAAGATCAAAGAGAATTCTAAAAAGAATTACTTCTTTACCGGGGAACCCCACCATGCTCATTTTTCTTTTCTTTTGACAACTCTTAATATTTGATGCTACTGGTAGTCAGTTCTTAAAATTTTCCCAGAATCCCCCACATCAAAAAGAAGTGCTTCTTGGGGCCAGCCTGGTGGAGCAGCGGTTAAGTGCTCACGTTCCCCTTACATGGCCCCAGGTTTGCCGGTTTGGATCCCGGTTGCGGACATGGCTCCACTTGTCAAGCCATGCTGTGGTAGGCGTCACACATATAAAGTAGAGGAAGATGGGCACAGATGTTAGCTCAGGGCCAGTCTTCCTCAGCAAGAAGAGGAGGATTGGCGGCAGATGTTAGCTCAGGGCTAATCTTCCTCAAAAGAAAAAAGTGCTTCTTCCAAACTTAGTTCTTGGGCACAGACCTGCTGTTTATAGCCTTCCTTGCTCAGAAGCTTCAACTCTCTGCATGCAATCATCTGGCATGTATTTTTAGTCCTCACCTCTCTCCTGAGCTCAGAGATGGGTATTTCCAACCCTCTCACCATCGTCTCATACTTAACATATTCATAATTCCTCCCCAAAAACACCCCCCATCTGCCACTTTTCTCTTGTACCCTTTTAGCCGATCGTCTGAATTTATAGAATCGAAAACCCAGGAGATGTGAGTGAGTTGTTAAAGCCACGTCGCCGGCCAGGACAGTTGCAACTCTGAAAGGTTACAGTCATCCTTCACTGAGTATTTTCCTTCATCCAGGATCTCCGTTAGTCAGTAAATTGTGTTGATCTTTCCTTCAAATGGTCTTTGTAACCACCTGCACCCGTCCATCCCCGCTGCCAACCCCCCGATTCAGGTTTTCAACACCTCCCGCCTCAATGCCTGTGGTAGCCTGCTGGCAGGTCTCTGCAAATCCTCCCTGCACCGCGTGGCCTAGGGAGCATGCCTGTAACCACAGCAAGTTTGCCCAGAAAGGTTTGGGGTGATCATCAAATCTGTTGCACTAAACAGAGAGAATGTGTGAGCCGGCACGAACCTCTACATCCTGCTAGATGTATGCCGACTCCGCAAGTATTGAGATACAGGAAAAGAAGCAATCAAGGATGAATTTCAGGAAAATCATGGCCCCCACAGACTGCCAGCGGGGCCAGTCTCATGCTTGAAGCAACCAAACAGGAATCGAGTCCCATAGAATCACAAGACAGGGGGCTCAAGGGCAACTCTGTGCGGGGTTTGAAGAGCTCCACAGTTCAGGTGCTGTCTGTCCTCCTCCTACCATAAGGGTCTGCAACCTCACAACAAGGGAAATAAGGGATTTGACCAAAAGTGAACATTCCCAGGATAATTTCCGGGGAATTTGGGAGCCACACTTCGATAGTTCAAGGCTGCCTCGTGGAGGGTCCTTGAGGGCCACAGGGGCAGCAGAAGACATTACAGGGGACCTTGAAGTGGTTGCACATCCTCATGTCATCGATGGAAAACCAAATCTGGGCATGCACAGTAACTCGTCCAGGATAGCTCAAACAACGGGGAGCAGAGCTGGAAGAGAACCAAGATTACCTACTTCCCAAATTGGTGCTTGTTTTCCTTTCCGTTATGCCTGACATCATTCTCGCCTAAATAGGGTTGTACTCCGAAGAGGATTACATTTGAAAAACATCAGAGCGGCAATGTTATTCACAATGTTCTGCCTTCCACAAACCCTACTCCTGCCAATCCCAGGGGTGAGACAACAGTCAAGGGGCTGCTACACTTTGAACCCCCTGACTTTCAGAGAGCCCCCTGGAGGCGGATATCATAGCTATTCACTGCTGTGCACACTGAGGAGCCCAAAAATGTAAGAGCCATCCACCATCTTAGTGAAGGAGACAGCAGCGCCTGTAGA
This sequence comes from Equus przewalskii, assembly GCF_037783145.1. NCBI lineage: Eukaryota > Metazoa > Chordata > Mammalia > Perissodactyla > Equidae > Equus > Equus przewalskii. The sequence continues at coordinate 16,253,144 of NC_091838.1, read as the reverse complement.
TCGCTCTGTTACTGCCTCATTAAGTACAATACCAAGGTATGAATGAATGGGTACGCAGTAAAAGGAAAGGCGTAATTGTCTCTGGCTGTGACAGTGCAAAATATTCTCAGAAGTGACTCCTGAGCAGGACTTTCCAGGAAACATAGAAGTTCTACAGATAAACTACAGGAAAGTGTGTATGTTCTGGATACGTGCTAGCATTTTGCCTTTGGACCTCACTCCCAGCTCTTGGAGCTGGGCTTGCTGGTCAACAGCACTCGCTGCCCTCATCACAACCTCCTGTCCAGGAACATTTCTGGATCCTCTTAGTCCTTATCTGCTATTTCAGGAAAGTGTTTAAAATCAGAGCAGAGAGAAGAAAGTCTCTGGCCTGGCAACCATCATATACTAATTACTCTAACAGACACATCTCTTCCAGATTCTGCAATGGTTTTCTGTTCTCCTGGACTGAAATTACTTTTTCTCTCTGATCACCATGAATCCCCAAACCCAACCCAAGCCTCTCTGCTAGGACTACATTCCCTCCCACCTAGTGTAGACTTCTAGATTACCATGATGCCTGACTTCTTGCCAATCCACTTGAATTCTGAGCCTTTTCCAATTAGTGGGACCTCAAGTTCTGCTCTCTCTCTCTCTGTTTCCCATTTTCCTGCCTGCTCCTGCCTCATGAACCCACTCCCTAAGCCTTTCTCCCCATCATGACTCTTCCCATATATTCTTTTTCTCAACTGCATGTGGCCTTGTTCTGCATTGGGCATCCACAAAGAGACTCAAATCCAGACTTTTGATAGTATCTTCAAATTTGATTACATTTACAGACCCAGAAGTACTCTAAAAGGATTGAAAAAAGATGTTTGTCATTCAGTTTCAATGTGTGTCCTATTTCTGGCCCATGTTCTCTGTCGTATACTAGGAATTACTATTTTTTATAAATCTTATAATCACAGTGTGAGTGGCACAATTGTACTGCATTATGTATTTGTGGGTTACAAGCATAAAGATTCAAATGTAAATACATACCACACTTAATATATACCACAAGGATGTATTAAGTTATGCTAGTCTCATTTTTTTTAATATGCCAGAAACTTTCCTCCAACCTCATATTCTCCTAGACAACATGATCACTTACAAGGGTCTGCAGAATTCGGTCCCCAAAAGCCACTACAGAGGTGAGGGTGACAGAAGGAAATAAAGAGAGATGGGAAAGTATATTAATTTTCAAAGGTATATAGGAGGAATTTGGGGACCACCTGGATGGTTAAAAATTAAGTATATTGCTACCATTAGCTTTAGATTAATTTACACTTTAAAACCTCCTATAAATAACACAGCAAACAAAGTGTCCAAGCTCTCTCTGGATTCCTGGTGTCTGGAATCTTGAGGAAACATTTTTCCCAATGATCTGATGTTATAAACGTGGTTATCTTTGAGACAAATGTCAGAAGCCTAATTGATCTGAAGTATAATCAAATTGCACAATACTGAGGAATGTCACTCCTTAGCTTAGAGAAAGGTCAATTCTAGGCACAGTTTTGGAACAGGTAAAGATTTTGTTCAATGTCTTCCCACCCCTCTTCTTGCCTTCCCTGGCATCCCCTCCCACGCCACTGTCCCTGCAGCACGTTCCCGTGCAAACTCCAATATCCACATCATGAATGGGCAAATTTCTTCTCTGAAGAATAAAGGGCTGGTGGGTTTCGTTTCTAAAACTACACCTATTAAACCAGGTAAACCTCCATCAGAGGAATTTCAGATATGAGAGAGGTCAACAGGACTAAGAGTTTTCTGAGAGGATCAGTTCCCCTAAATTTCGACTTTGTAACTCTCGGATTATATGTAACTCCAAGGTTTCTGCAATGACTCTCAGGGCTATCCAAGTCAGAAGACTTACAGTGCAGTGGACATTTGGGTGAGGGGAAGCACTGGGTCAATTTTAGACGCCAAATGTTCCTGTGTTACAGATAAGTATATGAAGATATGTAGAAGCAATCTTCTTGCCCTCTCTTGGAAGACTGAGCTTCTATTTTGAGTTTGACATCATCCTGAGTTCATTTTAATGAGGCTCAATCAGCATAGAGCCCTGATGAGTTTTTTATTTTTTCCAGATTGACTGCCTGCCTTGCAGCCATGGCAAAGCATGAGGAAAGTGCCCTTACACTGTGGGCTTAGTGTCTGATACTTATGATTACGTGATACCATAAATATCAAACAACAGCAGCATTTAAGGCAATAGCAAAACACTTTAAGTTGTCCCTTTCAAAGACTTTGCTTTCCAGGCTAACAAAATATAAACGCTTGATTGATACCTCTGTTCTGAAAGATGAGCAGAAGACAGGAATTTGGAGTCCTTCCCTTGGTTAGCTCTCCATGTGTGTGACATGTGGAACTTTCTACCAGTAGATGCTCTGCAGGGGCATTTCTCTAAAAACAAATCCCCTTTGAATATAGGTCCTTCCATTTACTTAATATTAAATTACCTCCTCAAAAAAGTGACCTAAATTTATTCAAGTGACTCCAGAAAATATCTTATTCATGACTTTATAATCAAATGCTAAAATCTCCCCCCCAAACCCACTGAAGTACTTTGAAAATCCAAGCCCAGATATACTTTCTCTAGGAAAAATGTTTTTTTCTTTTTTAAATTTAGTCAATAAAGAAGCCTGCAATAAATGAAATATTTTACTTAGGAGATCTTTATAATCAATAAGCAAGTTTAATCAATTTCTTAGGCGACTTAGACAGCAGGGTCACAAAAGCAGAAGATACCATACCATATCAAATTTTCTTTTTTAACATAGTTTGACAAACCATTTTCAAAAGTATTTCTGGAAAAAAATTAAAACCATAGACAGTCTTTTTAATGAAGTGCTGGAACTCTTTACGATTACCCTTTGGCTACTTTTAAATCTAATTTCTAATCCCATAATTGAGTTCACAGTGGTTTAAACTGTTATCAAACATCTTTTGGGGATTAGAACTCACTTCTGGTTCAAATGAAGCATCAGAAAATCATGCATGGTGTTGTCTAGGGAGAGTCATGCGTGTCAATTAAAATTCCCCTGGGATTAATTAAAGGCGTTGGAAATGATTGATTAAGAATGGTATTTAATGACTGCCATGGGGATATTTACCATATTAAAAAAAATCAAATGCATGTGGCTATTAGGCCCTGCAAAAGATGTAGAAGCTTAGAGAAATGAAAGACAACCAAGACTCTGATATAGGGAACGCAGGTGTAACCAGGTGGAGGGACCCGCCTCAGTGCTGTGTAATATTACCTGAGCGCCTTCGGCATCCTGAGTGCTCCAGTGTCCTAGGGACTGGTGGGCGGGGCGAATGAGATCCCTCCCACTGACTGCAAGAGACAGATCATTCATGGTAGGGAAATTCTTCTTTAGGCTTGTTTAAAAAGATACAAAATTCAACTGATCACATTTTAAAGATCTTATTGGCTTTATTTAATGATTCATGAATCAGGCAGCATCCAATCTAGCAGACAGAAAGGAGCCCTGAGGAGCTGTACAAAATGAAAGACTTATAGGCAGAAGTGAGCGGGAACAGGGAGTTAAACTAGACAAGAGAAGCGTGTCTGCTATTGCAAAGTTATTTTCCTTTAGTGGCTGGCAGGGTCTGTCAGGCAGAGACCCTCACTAGTGCTGATCACATTCTTGACTGACTGCTTTAAGATTATGTTTCTGGGAGACTGGAAACTAATTCTCAGTTTGGTGATGTGGGGCTTAGCATAAGTGACTCCATTTTGGGCCTGTCATCTTGTTTTTAACAGGGTTCACTTGCGTATGTCATTTCAGAGCAAAAATGGGAAATTATTGCTACAATTTACAGAAACCTCCCCCTGTAGAAGGTATCCTTATACTTCATAAATACACATAAACATGAGGGCAGTTAGACTTTAGCAAAGTGACAGAGACTTGATGAATGACCCTACCACCTTAAAATTCTCATGTGTAGGAATTAGAGAGTTGAAACGAGGACAAATTCATTCACAATATAAGCTCTGTGGTAGGAGTTCACATCCAGAATCTGCTTCTTACAGGATGTTTGACCTTGAGTAGAGCACTTAATAGTTCTAAATCTCAGTTTGTCTATAAAATACAGATAAGGGGTAGGGTCTTCTCATTGAAGTATTGTGATGACGAATTAAACTAACCTGGGTGATGGCTAATTAAACTAACGGGTGAATACATTAAAAAGCCTCATGGTGACAGCCTATAGTGGGTGTTCTATTAGCTATTTTTATTTTTATTACGGTAAGAATTTGGAATTAAAAGCAGTCCTTTCAATGGGAAATAAGTCAGGGGGAAAAAAAGGCAAGACTAAAGAGCACTATCTTTAAATGAAAAGCTATGTCAATGCTTGCACGGTTTACTCTAGCAGGAGAAAATTAAATTTGTTAAATAAAATACAAAAAAAGTCTTTCAGAAAATAGATTTTTTTAATTAATTCTGTTTGTTTTCAAAATAAGTAAGAATCGTGTCAATGAGCCTCTAAAGTGTACTGTTTTACAGCTTCTGACTTTAATGCTGTAATTAATGACATTAGAGGTAATTAGAGGTTAATTGGAAATCTGCATTGATGTAAACAGGGAGGAAATAAACTACTCCTCCTTTAGCTTCTGACGTATTTACACTTGAAATCAAAGCTTTTGTTAAATTAAACCAGAAAGAGCTACTTAGCATAAGAAAGAGTTAACACTGGTCTGGAGGTGTCCTATTTTTAAAAAGGAGGTTTGTTGGAAAATACTTGACAAATCTGCCTTTAAAAGCAACTGCAAAAATATTGTGACTACTCTTCCGGCAGTGTTCCTAGGAAACTTAGCTGATGCTTGGTTGATGGTTGTCAAAATAATAAGCAAACTACATTTTACAACCATCAAGAGAAAAAGCAGCAGAGTTTTCTACTTTACAGACTTGTGGCTTTCGTATATCCTAGTGTGTGATGTCTAAGAAAGACTAGCATAAGGATAGCTTAATATTGTCAATTTGTTGAAAATCTTTCTAAAAGAATCCAGCAAAATCTAAACTCTAATTTAGCTTGCAAAATCGGCCTATTGAGCAAGCCACGGAAGATTGCGGCACATTTAAAGAACTATATGCTATTCATGGAAATGAGTATTTTTTTATTAACATCTGTAAGTTCTGGTTTCTTGGTAAAGGCTGTAACAGTCATAAGTATGAGTGTGCAGCTGTTTTCCATCTGTTACTCAGAAACTTTTACAAAAGTACTTACTTCCCGGTAGTGTTAAGTGAGTACTAGAACCATATTACCTTCCTTAAAAAGAGAAAGGAAAGTGTGTCAAAGCACTATAGTCTGCCTTGGAACAGCTACATACTCAGCAGGTCAGCTGTGTCTGCAGAAGTGAGGGCCAGCAGCAAACTAACTGCTTAATCTCCCCAGACAAGCTGAGCTATGTTGGTCAAGAAGAGGCACTGGTAAATTCTAAGATGAGCAACGCGCTAGCGCTGGAAACTTTTGTTGAAGATCTAGTAGGTACTTGCGCTGTGCTAAGTTCTAGAGAGAAGGGATGCAAGATGAATGAGACATAGTTTTTTCTCCCTAAGAGTTTGTGATTTTAGAATAGATTGACTCAGGGGCCTAAGAGAAGGAAACTCTCCCCGTTTTTTTCACTAACAGTTATTTATTTATTATATGGAATTACTTGTGCCCTAGATATCCATTTTTCTACCATCTTTTGTGGTATTGATTCAGTGATTATTGTTTTGCTACTAAATTTTTTATTTCTTCATTTTGTCTAATTTGTCTACTGATTTTCCAAAATCAGCATAGGACTAATCTCATTGAGATATCCCCACATCTCTAATCCTGTGTATTGAAAAGAAATATGTGAAAGCAAGAAAGGGAGATGACGGTGATAGATCCTCTGGGATCTAGCCCACTTTTTATAATGAAGCATAGCCACAAGAAAAATCATTTTATCCAATAATTGCTAAGTAAAGCTCTGTTGCATTTATGATTACCTAACAATTCTCACGCCCTCAAGCACTCTGGTGGCTTAAGGAAGAAATACTGCAAACTAAAGGTATTTTGCACATCTGAATTCACAGTAACTTCTCAAATTATGTAATGCAACACCAATGAAACATAATTACTACAGTCTAAGAGAATCTCTGCAGTTCTTCATTTCTTTTTTTATTTTTGAGGAAGATTAGCCCTGAACTAACACCCACTGCCAAATCCTCCTCTTTTTGCTGAGGAAGACTGGCTCTGAGCTAATATCTGTGCCTATCTTATATATATCTCTATCTTATATATGGGATGCCTGCCACAGCATGGCTTGATAAGCAGTACATAGGTCCATGCCTGGGATCCAAACCAGCGAGCCCTGGGCCGCCGAAGTGGAGCGCCCGAACTTAACCGCTATGCCACCAGGCCAGCCCCAGTTCTTAAGCTTATTTCTAACAGAAACGTATGTTGCTATTGAGAGAAAAATGTGTGAGCTAATTAATTGAATCTTGGCATTTATTTCCCATTCCATGAGTGGCTTACATGGCACCCTTATCCTCCTGTGGCCTCTCTTTCCTCAGCTCTTAAATAAGGAAACTTGATTTTGTCTATTATTCCTTCCAAAAGCAGAATTCTACTACCGTATTCTTTGGACATGACTGATGCCCATCCCTGCCTCCAGTTTTCCACCTTCATTCACACTATTTACCTTAACCAGGGAATGTACATATTACAAATGAAAAATAATTATGTGACTCATTAGGTTTAGAGTACACTCCATCTCAAATATCCCCAACCTACCCCTACACGGATCCAATAAAACCTTAGGTTCTAATTGCCAAAATTCATTTTCCTCTTACTTGATATCCATGCTTTCTAATCTTATGTCTCATAAATTTAGTTATCTGCTCAAATGAAGACTAACACCTAATGCCCCAAACATGAATTTCCACAAATACGGATTTCAAATAAATTTTTAAAATCTTTAGTACTCTATTTGCCGTATTTTATTGAACCCAGTATCTTTTATTGAATTACTTCATTTGTGGGTCACTGTTTTGTCCTAAGTGGTTCCTCACCCTCCCAAAATTATTTAGAGCACAGCTACACAGCCCTTTTCAACATACTTAGGCTTGCACTTCCTGGAGGGAACGTCACTTCAGCGATGAACCATTTGTCTGGTATGAAAGCCGCCACTGGCTCCAGTGTCACCTCCCATATAGCTACGCAGTCATTGAAAACATGAGTAAGTCTGATGCTGGTTGCCTAGCATGTGACTTCACTTAACAAGCAATAATTTCCCCTCTCTTTCTGAGAATAATTTGCTTGGATGTGAATACAGGCAGTAAAGTGTCGTTGAAGGAGAATAAGTGAATGCCAAGCTGGGTAGCCCTGAGTGATTTAGAAGAGTAGGATGTCCCAAATTACAAGATTTATTGCACATCTACAGACGCTTTATATGATATTAATAGCAATGGGCTAATTGCTGCACATCTTGCTAGTGTCGTGGACTTTAGATGACGTTTGTCATTTGTTTTAAAGGAAAAAACCTAAGGGAATGTTTCCATCAAAGAAAACAATTCATCTGAATAAGGAGCTTCACAGCTTTCCATATCCTAGCAAATAAAACATTGATCAGAACTTTTTCTTTTCTGAAACTTAGGTCACAGATGACCTCAGGAACTATTTTGAGAATAAAACATTTCACCAGAATTGGGGGAATCTTATTCCCAATCATTGTTTGTCTGTCAAAACAGGTGTTGGCAAATGGTGGCAGCAGAGGTCATATGAAAAGAAGAAATCTAATGTCACCATTTTGCCTCATTCTTACCAAGATTAAACATGGCCAGTGCAAAAGACTGGCTTCCAAGCTGTTGGCTTCTTCTCAATTCTTATAAGTAAGGGATGGTTTACCTCAACATAACACTGAATTAAAATTGAGTCGTGACCAAAGAAGTGAAGTCAGCACACATTGCAAGAGCCCATGGCTTGCGGAGTTCTAACAATCTCAAGCATTTGCTGAAGCCCCGCCCCCCCAACTCTACATCAGATTCTTCTGTAGTCACACTAACTGCTGGGACTCCAGCATTACCACCTGCCCACCGCCCCATGGCACCGTGCAGCCTGCAACCCAGGATGCTGCAGATCCTGGGGACCACTCTCCCCACCAAGTGTCTGGAGCAGCCGACTCTCTCAGCCTCACTGATCATTTGCCTACTGCGCTCAAGTTGGGATTTGTGGCCAACTGGCAGCACAAGGAGGAAAGAACCATGATATCTTAAGTGCATTAAATCTTCGTATTAGCCCCCTGGCTTGGTAAACCTTTATGCTGGCTTTGTCCTCTTTTTTTCAAGCATGACAAACAAGTGGTTTTTCTTTTTCGCTTTAATGATTCTTTAAACAAAAAGGAGTCGTTTAGGGTTTTCTCCGAGGCTGATAGGTGTTTCTGTTTAATGAGGTTTTTATTATACTGTATTGGCTTCCCTGAAAAGAAATTACGAGCAGCAAACAGCTGATAATAGAACAAGACTGGAAGAAACAATAACCAAGAGGGGGAAAAATTAGTGTGGCGGCAGATGCACGCGCTGCAGCTCAGGGATTAAATGCCACTTGCATTTTCCCTTGGCCACCATTGTACTAGTAATAACGTGGACGCGGGCACTTATGTGCCGGTTATATGCATGCGTGAAAGATATGGAGATAGATATAGACCCAGCTAAACTGCCATCTGTGGAGGAAGAAGGGTGGTGAGCTCAGTCTAGACAAAGATGAGGGAAGCTCAGAGTGCGGGTTTACAAGGGCTGGTCGGTTACCATGGAAACTAATTGGAGCTAATAAGTAAAGGGACATTTTCACTGTGGGAACAGAATAGGAGGGGCTATTTTTCAATATCACCATTACCTACAATTCATCTTTCATTTTAGGAGTGTCCTCACCTCATTCCTGTGATGGAGCTATTCCTTCTGCGCACAATCTCACCTTGGTCAACACCACATTCAAAGGCCGCGTATCATCTTTTAGAATGCGCCAAATTTTAAGTTTAGATCTTTCAAGACAGAATCAATTTCACTTTTTTTTCCTCCTTAAAAAATAAACTGTTTGCAGATGGCAAGGAGAAAGGAGCGGAGGTAATGGAAAATTCTTAACTTCTGAACTGACACTGCTGAGCACTGAAGCTGGCTACAGGGAGAAGGGGAGCAGGACCTTATCCTGTAGCACCAGCTTCAGGTTTTTGTTTGAGTTGATTTTGCTTAAGAAAGGCATTTCAGAACGTCAACCCAAAAACGTGCCGCCGTGGACTCGTTTTACAAGACTTTTGAAAGGTAATGTTTACAGACACTGCACAGAGCCAGAATTAAGATCCTAGCAAATGGGCAGCCTCTATTATTCAACCTGTATTTTTTATTTTAAAGCAAGTTTTAGTAGTATAAATAGCTGAAGTTATCTATAAAAGAGAAGCAGAGACAGATTTAATGAAAAGATTTACAATTAAGAATAGAAGAAAAATGTTTGTGTTAAACAGCGCTTTCAACAATAATGTGGGTCAGAGCCGGGACCACATGGGAAATGGCTTGGGGAAGGTGTGTTACAAGCACAGGGTTGATAAAACAGGATTCAACACCTTTGCAGTTTCTTAGGTTTTACTTCTGTAACTCAATTTACAGTTTAAGAGAATGCAAACTGCCTTAACAACGTCTCCAGGGTCTTCAAACTCTATGCAACTGAGGTAATCCAGATTTCCAGACATGAGTCTGGTTGGCTTAGCCCCCCCAAAAAAATTTTTTAATGAAAAAAATTGCCTTGCAATAATTGGCACTATTAAAATTTTTATGATGCCCAAGGGAAGTTTTAGCCCCGTGGTGCCACTTGCCATTGTTGAATGTTTCTGTGTTGATTATGTATCTGGATTTAGCTGATTAGGCACAGTGGTTAAGTGAATATACTATATATTGTGAAACAGACACCTCATAATCACTTCTGGGAAGAAACTGAGCAAACGCATGAGGACTCCAACCTCTAATTCTTGTTTTTTCTCCTTTTTCCCTCAGCCCAACTATAGGAAAAATTCGCTGTCTGAAAATTATATTTCTTTAATCCTAAACTTCATAAAATTACACCAGAAGTAATTTTTAAGTGCCTTAGTATATCACACAAAACTTCCTGGAAAAAAAAATGAGCTAGTCAAGTCAATTTTGCTGGATATTGAAATAATTTTCTTCGTCATACAGGCCCTATAGTCTAGATTTTAATGCTTTAGGCAAGTTTAAAGTTTTTTGGATTTTATTCCACCTATCCCCCTCTCAGTGCAAAGAAGTTCAAAAGGTGCAAAATCTAAAATATTGGCTTCCCACAGACACTGTCAGGGAGTTGATAATATTTCAAATTCCTATTTTCTCTCTCAGATTATTAAAATTCCTTAGAAGTCTGATGGAATTTTAAGTGGTGAGCTTTGTAGCAATTAATTTATTTCCAGATATCTTCTTAAGTATTGTAACAAGTATAGCCATTTTCTGGTTCAGACTGCTATCAAAGTAATTAGTTCTATCAAACAGTTCAGAGAACCCCCCCGCCACCACCACCAAAAAAAAAGAAAAAGAAATGCACATAAGAAGGAGGTAGTGAAATGACCAAAAAATTGAAAACATTTCAAAGGAAGATTGTTAATGAGCTGTTTGAGCTATATGGGCATTATAAGAGCAATTAACTAGAAGCCAATAAAAATAATCAATGACAGCACAGCCCTGTGCTACCAAGTGCTTTGACAAAGAGATGTCTGTGAAGGCAGCGATTAAAAAAGCCACCTTTATCTATGGGAGCACGTGCTATTTTACATGAGTAGAAACTTACATGATTTTCATTGACTATTTCTGAAGTTCAGCCTGTGGCAAACAGGGAAGAGCTGTATGTGGGAATAGAGGAGTTCCTGCTCGGAGCTGCGCCCCCACCCCTTTCCTCCCAGGAATGTTGGGGGCAGCCACGATCTAATCAAAGGAAGGTAGGAGTTTAGATTTCAAAATGTAGATGTCACATTTCAGTGCAAACTACTCCTACATTAACACTTTATCAGTATGTCAGGATGAATCTTTTATCTCCTTGGGGGGCGGGGGAGTGCCTGGCTGAGAAGATTGCCCTCTCTAGGCTGGCAGGAAAGGATTTTTAGTGTTGCTGTGCATCCTACTGAGGGTCCCAATCATCCCCGGGGAGCGCAGGAGTTGTGAAAAGTAACGCACAACTGGCCACCAGAATAATTCATTCCCTCCACCTTCTCTTTAGCACCTCCCACTTCTCCTCTTTTTATAACAGTCCTTTCTCTCTGAAAATCTCAGGTTACTTGACTGGGAGTTCTCAGACCTCCAGTTTCAGCCCTGCCCTCAGCCTCCGGTCGGTGAGAGACACCAGCCCCAGCAATTGGATTGGGCAGCCTGTCTTGACACACCACTGTGCTGAGTGCTTGAGGACGTGTTTCACCAGATGGTTGGGGTTAGCGTGTGTCATCACGTTCGAGTGGGGATTAGGAGCAGGAAGGCTGCCTTGCTGGAGCTGTGTGGTCTTCTCCAAGCGAGAGTTGCAGGCAAGAGAACGACTTGGCTTTTGGAAGAAGAGGAGGAATTCATTTTCCGCAGCCCCGGGAAAACCGATTTTTTCAGGTAAAGTAAAGAACATTGACTGCTCCTCTCTCTCCGTCTCTCTCTCTCTCTTTTACCCTAGTTTTGAATGGAATGCTAGCGCAGCACACTTGTCAAAGCCAGTTGTTGCTATCCTATCAATGCTGCTATTGTACGGCTGACAGATAACAGTGACATGCTTGGTGCTTGGCTGTCTTTATAGAACTAACACTCCTTGTCTCTTGCTCTTGAAGGTGTAGCTAAGAAAACGTCTTTAGGAGTGGTGTTCGTCCCCTTTCATATCCTCGTTACACACTCAAACCAGGAGCTCTAAATTGTTCATAAAGGATGGACATGGCCAAGGGAGCATTTATTCCAGCTCTCGAGATTAAAATTCACTTTCAAACTGTTGCATTTTGCTACTCAATTTATCAAAATTCTTTTAAGAGTCTATTACCGAGCTGCTGGCAGAGATGGAAATGCTTTCTTAACCGATCTTTGCAATGTGGATTCTGTCTGACTTATCATGGACCAAAGCCTTTTTAAGAAACGGGGGGCATTGATTCTAAAGTTTGCAAACTCCTTCAGAGGCGAGGCTGCCCTCTGAGCAGCTGATCGGCTTTAAAACAAAACTGCTTAGAGCTAGAAGAAAAGCAGAAAAAGAGGAAGTCAGGAAACGCTCTTTAACATAGTCCTCTTGCCCCTGCAGGGGGGGCAGATGGAGGTAATTCGTTTGCAGATCTGTTTGTGAAAGTTTTACAAGTCATTGAAAACTAAAGTGGCATCTCTGTGATGGATCATTAAAGTCCCTCCATTTATAGGTTTTAACCAGGCTATCTGAAGTGTTAATTAAATGTAAATAGATTTTCAGCCTTGGTTATAAACAAACATTCAAAAAGGTTTTAATTATAAATTAGTCATTGGAAATTAATGGTCATCCGGTCCCTGAGCAGCATAAAATGGGTTGTCGTCATATGTGTGAGCAGTCGTTAACGTAACGACTGCCAAAACCACCCAAATTAAATTGAACTGGATACAACAATGGGGTTTATATGCTATGTTTAATTTGTGCTACCAAAAGAAAAGCCTTTCAAACAGATGCCCTAAAGTTTTCATTTTTCAAAGTTTTGATCAAGCTGGTGAGTCAATGAGTTAGTTCCTTTGCCCCCTAACAGCCTTGCCCCCCCTGCATCAATGTTCCTATACCTATGGTGCTCCAGAGTTCTTGGTCCTCCTGGACTTTCACATTTGATAGAGAAACCCAATACTGTCCTCAGCCTTTGCAGGTGAGAGATTGTCTGAATAATACTGTATATAAGCTATTCTGAAATAGGAGCTGTTGAGTAGGTTGAATAACAGGATTTATGGCTAGTGCTTTGTGATTTTTGTGTTCAACTGCATAAAGATGCCTGGAAAATGATGTTTCAAGTTGCATTATATAATTTTTTTGCAATCAGTCCCTTTATATTTTCTAATTGTTCTTTTACGATATGATTAAAAAGTTACGAGCAAAACAATATTTTAGTATAGTGGTTGGTTGTTATTCAGAATGTCTTCTGGTTACGGTCTTAAAAATCTACTTCATTGAGAAAACATCCTCAGGAATAACCAGGCAGTTATTATGACTGGGTATTATCGGATTCCCAATATTACATAACCAAAATAGGACTAAGTTCATAAGCTGGAGTCTTTTGGAATTCCAGTCATTCCATTTTGGCTTTACAATGGTACTGGGGTTTAAAAAAATAAAGGCAGAAAGGCAAACTAATATCTCGTGTTGTGTCAGGATTAGGACTCTGTGCACAGCCTGTAGCAGGGATGGGGCTGAAGACAAATGCCCTTTTTCACTATGGCAGAAATATTTCAGGAGAAAGTAAAGTTCCTCCGCACAGATGGGCTGTTCCTCCGTGAGACGCGTCGTGATGGCATCTAAAAAAGGCAAGTTGCTGTTTAGCCACGGGAGCCCCTCCAGCATATGTCCCTAATGTCACAGACTGACCACCAGGCTGCCTGCCCAGGATTTTGACAAGATGGAAGAATTCCCCCCAAAGGTCAACTGTACAAAGCTTTAGGCAGGAGGGAAACAAGAAAGGAAATATTGAGAAATAATAAATTCACACCTTGAGAAGACAAAGTTGTGTGTTATTCCCCCTAACGAGACTAAAGTAATATGAAAGTAACTTAGCAAAACTAAAAGGGTCTGCTTAAAAGACAGTGCCCACAGGGCAATTCTAGTTTCTTGTCAAAACCTCAATCTACTGGTCCAGATGGTAAACATTCAGAGACATATTTACGGTGACTTCTACATACCTCAGTTTGACATTTGGTTTCTTCCTGACAGCCCTTGTGCTGGTAACACACATGAAGTTCCCGTCAGCGTTCTAACAGCTGTGAAAGTGTTTGACACAAGGGATATCCCGCCCCGTGGAGCGAAAAACAACTGGGGTACAGATCCCAATTTGCAGTGTGGATGCATCCTGCTATCTATCCGTGTTGTAAGGGGATGCATCTTAGAGGTGAAAAGCAATCTGAAAGCTTGATTCATTAAATTACAAAATCCATTTTTATGTTGGAGCGGAAAACCAAAATGCATTAATCCAGGTATTCACCGAGCTCGTGGTAGACTTAAGTAGGAACCCGCATCAGAAAACTCAAAAGCTTCTACTCTGTTCTTCTAAGGAAATTTATGTGACTTCAGGCACATTGTTGTGGTCATTTCCATTGTCATAGTAGAGACAAGTGGCAAGTGTGACAGTTGGCATTTCCTTTCTTAATTATACATCCATATGGGAATGGACAGGAGCTTGGTTCTACTGTGTTTTCGATTTAAAGTGGTTTATTCTTTAAAAATCCAGAAAGCAGGATTTTTGATACTGAATATTGAGCTTTCCCCAACCACTGCCATATGGATGAGGCCAACCAATGGGTCAGGTCAGGATGTCTGGTTCTTTGATCCCTGTGCAATATTTTTGTGTGGAGAGCACGGAGTAAATTTAAGGGGATTAAAATTTTTGAGGAGCTGATTCTAAATAGATTATTATTTTTATCGTCATTATTGACTTTGAGGGAAAAGAGGCTTACGGATGAAATTAAGTCCATGGTCATATGGTACATTTACTTCTACTTTAGGTTAGATCCATGGGGAAAAAAGTTATTCGAAAGAAGATATTTTTTGGAAAAAGTTTGTTCTGAAATATGTTTCTTGTTTAAAATATTTTCAATTCTAGCTCAAATATGCTGGGAAGGAGAGAAATTAGCCTGGTAGTTTTTTTTTTCTCTCTCATATTCCCCTCACCCCCGTAGCTAATCTGTCATCAAATTCTCTGAGTCCTTCCTTTAAAACATCTCCCACATCTGGCCCACAGCTACTGCTCCAGTGAAATGATCGTATCACATGTGGGTCATTACAGCCACTCCTAACTGGTCCACTTGCCTCCATTTCGCTCTTCTGTCCACCATTGCAGACTGAGCTTCCTAAAACACTGCTTCCCTCAAAGCATTTCTCAGCTTAGAATTACCACCGGGACCCTCATCACCACCCATAATCATCAGAATTTCCCAGTCTGATGGATGTGCTTGCCCTTCTTCTTTGGCTCCAACTTTCTGACCGTATCTCCTAACAAACCCCTATGGGAGCAGAAGTCTACCCTTACCTGCAGCTAAAGGAGCCACCTCAAGTCCCACCCTTCTTGGTCTCTTTCCTTACCCCATCCTCGGTAGTTTTCTGTCTTCTTGTCTGCAAAATGAGAGTCTGTTATCAGGTGCACCATTCGTTCTGGTTCTACACTTATCAAACAGTGTGTGGAACATCCTCGTCTCCTCTGTGTACTCATCCTTCAAGAGTTCAACTTAAGTTCTACCACCTCCGAGAAGCCTCTCCTGACTACCACATCTCCCAGCAATGTTTTCCTTCCCTGGAAGCAGACCCTTCATTATCTATAGGTTGCACTTAGCACAATCGCCTGCTTTCTAGTCTGCCTTTTTATCCCTTGACTCCTCAGGTAGGATGAAGTCTCTTAAGACAGGGATGGGCATGGTTCCCTTTGGTGCTCTAGAGGAGACACTAACAAATGTTTGTTGAATGTCACGGGGACATTCAAACATCCAAGGTCCTTTTCTCTCTGGTTGCCCTACTTAGGAGCCATTTGCCATCTAATGGCTCTCTTCGTCCGCAAGAGGAAAGGAAAAAATGGAGGAAACTTGATTGGCTGTATTTTGGGTTAGCTTAGGAAAAATACCACTTAGAATGTGAAATTATTGCCCAAACTTAAATTTGAGTATTATATGAAAAATCCGCCCATCTATTTCAGCTTTCTATAATTACGATAGAAATTTCATGTATTAGCTGCCCTTCTATGGTATAAAATTTCGAACATGATTTTGGAAGCAGGAGAGTATAGTCTTCGGATTCATACAGACTTGTGTTCTAATCCAGGGACCACATCTCACTAGCTGTGTGGCCTTGGACAGGTGACTTAGCCATTCAGCTCCCTCCTCTGTAAAATGGAGATAGAAATACTTACCTTGAGGACGTTGCAAAGAAAACGTAGAAAGCATCTTGCTTAGCACATGTGCAGTAAATGGGAGAGAAAGAAGGTTGGTAGGTATGTGCAGAGAGAGATCTACGATGCGTGAATATGTTCATCTCACTTATGTCAATCGTTAATTTTATCTATTTATAGTATGTCTTTAGCCTTTCTTTCTGCCACCAAAGGCAGGGGGATGGGGAGGAGAAGGCAATCAGGAGAGCGAGAAGGAGAAAGAGAGAGAGAGAGGGAGGGGGCTGCTTTTGACGTTTAGGGATTTGGAGCAACTGAGTTAATGGATCTGTAGGGACAATGGTGACAGTTGAATACACTTTGCAGGGAGGAGCAGAGTCCTGGGTCCTGCATTACAGGATCATAAAGAGCAGGCGCTGGGCCACAGGGCGGGGGGAACAAAGGGCCCGAGCAGTGGACCCCAGCAGGGAGTTGATTCACCAAAGGCTCATGTGCTCCTCTTCCTTCCTCCTGGCCCACTATTTAGAAAGAAATAATAACTTGGCAAAGCATTGCGGAGAGTCAGCTCAAGCTTCCAGAAGTAATTGGTAAAGCCAGATACCGTTTAGACAAAACAAAGGCCTTGGACCTTTGCTATCCTTCACCCTCAAACCAAAGTTAACAGAAAGCTGAGAGCATCAGCTTGAGCTCTGGTCTGTTCCCAAACTCTGCACCCAGCATCAGACACTGAGCCTTCTGCGCATGCCCTTTCTCCAGGGGGCAGCAGACTGCAAATTCTCTAACGAAGCACTAAATGCCACTGTGCAAATACGTCCTGGGACACTAGTCATTCAATTTCAGTTTTCAGGATCTTGGGATAGATCAAAGGATACTCTTTCCTGTCCTGATCATCTGGTCTGCACCTGCCGCAGGCCAGCGAGAGGAAAGGAAGCAGAACTCCTCTAGGACGAAGGGCAAGGCAGGATTCCTGGAGCTCCCTCCCTGTCCCTGGCAAACATGTCTACGGGACTTCCGAAAAGAAGCATCAACAGTGATGTTGCGTGACCTATTCTTCAGCTGTAGCAGCTAAGCTAGCTCTTTGCCCTTAAAATACGTGATCATGGACTACTGCACAATATGTGAAACCTCTGTTAACTTTTTCTTCAATGTAGCTCTCTACTTTACCTTTAAAGGTAAAACATTTTTTTGTATTCTGCACAGCTATAAGTCTATAGGAAACTATTTCTGCATTTTCTAAAATGTGAATCTAAGGGACTCGGGCATGCCAATGTTTAACTGTAGTGGGTGAGGTTGATAGTAAACTGCTGTGTTGAATAAATGAACAGATACACCATGTTTATGGATAAAAAATCTTCACTGTGAAAGGTCAAGCCTCTCAGAATTAATCTACACATTCCATGTAACACTAATCATCTTCTCACACAAGGTGAGTTGGCTGGCTGTGGGAGCAGAGTTTGGGGAGGGCAAGACCATCTCCAGATGGCTCTGGCTGAATGTAAAATAAAGACTCGAAAGTTCATCTGGATAGTAAACTCACGAGCACTTTTGTAAAAACAGAGAGTACCATGGGAAGATGGGGGCTTGTTTGACCATACCCAAGCACGTTATAAAACTGCAGTCATTGAATTGTCAGTTCCTATGCAACTGGCCCTGGCGAAGATTCTCATCTACCTTCATGTATTCTTGCTTTTGCTGTATTCATCCCACTTTTAATCTCGATTCTTTTGTTGGCACTGTCCAAATCTTCAATTCAGCTACAAATTTTTGTTGCTAGATACTGGTTCTGTTGCTACAGTTAACTGAAAGCCTGAACTGGTTTCTCAGCACTTTGTATTACAGTTTTTCCCATCTGCAAAGAGGACTTCTGATGTATACAACTTTTCCATGTCATAGAATACGTAAAAGGTCTGAAACACTTTGCCTCAGGAGCTCAGGGAAATCCCCCTGAATCCATTCCCTTAATGAAAAAGGCCTCAAATATACCAACCTGGGAGTTGGCCCATTTTTCTGAGTAGTAATAGAATGTTCCTAATAAACAAAACGGGAATCTGAATTACAGAGTTTTGTTTACTGTCCAGTTTTGTGGTATGGTGTTACAACTTAGAGGCAAAGCCTGCTATACTAATTTAAAGTAAAACTTAAGGTTAAACTCTTATAAGATATTAGCTATGCCAGACTCATGGTGAGAAAAGATTAATTGCATGCCTAGTGTGCATTTATTGATAAGTTAATTTCGAAGCATTGCACCTGTGGATATTATCTTCAAATTCATATCACTAATGTGGCTTAGCAACAAAATCACCTTTCTGTAATATTCCATGTCCTCTAAATAGACTTCCCGCCAGTTTAAAGCATCCTCCTTAGCCTTCTCCTGCCAATAATCAATCTTCGCCTGAACAGAATATCCTAGTAAACAGATGTGCTTGGCATTGCATCCAGAAATTCTTGAAACTTCAGCTTTTAATTTTTATATATAAGAAGTGCATCCCAGAAAAGAGAGGCCCTACAAATCATGTGCTCCTTTTTCCCTCTTGAGAACTTCGTGCTGCGAGGAGAAAGGAAAGTATTCTGAATATAGCACATGAATAAAAGCATAGGGTAGATAATTTTTATCACATTCTTTTTCATATATGACATCTATATTTAGTAAAAGAGATTAGGGGATACACTCAATATCAAACAGCTTAAATTACTTTTTAGCAGTTGAGTTGATGCCCTAAGGAACAGCCATAATGTGCCTTCTAAATAGAATCAGAGCCAAAAGGAACAGGCTTAAGAAATCTCCATCAATGTGTTAATTCATTATTCCATATGTATGCAAGAACTTCCCGTGTGTGTATTTCTGTCCTAGTGCAGAGAGGAATACAAAATAATATAGGACACCTTCCTTGCCCTGAAGGAATGTCTAGTTTAGCTGTAAGAGGAATACGTATGCAAAAAAATTTTTAGTAGTAATGCAAAGAATTTTGTGGTTAAGTATCACTTATTTTGTTGTTAGTGCCCTTGAGTCGATTCCAACTCCCAATGACCCCGTGGACAGCAGAGCAGACACTTCTCCAATGTTTTTGTGTCATCCTCTCACTGTCCGGTGCAGACAATGCTCTGCTGCTATTCATAGGGTTTTCAGGGCCAATTGTTTTTCTGAAGTAGGTGGGTGGCCAGGTCTTTCTTCTTAGTTTGTCCAATCTGGAGGCCCTGCTGAAATCTGTCCATCATTGGTGACTCTGCTGGTATTTGAAATACTGGTGGCATAGCTTTCAGCATCATAGCAACAAGCAGCCTACACAATATGACAACTGACAGACAGGTGGTGTGGTTCCCTGACTGGGAAAAAAACCCAGGCCAGTGGCAGTGAGAGTGTCAAATCTTAACCACTAGACCACCCGTTGGTGGTCCAGCAATCAATTATTAGTATTAATAGAATAAAAAGGATGTCAAGAGAGCCCCCTATTGGAGGAGCTGGAACCTGAGCCAGGCAAGCCTTTGCTCAACGTCCACAGGCAGATGAATCAGAGCGATGATTCATCGCCATCATTGACAAACTGCTTGGGGACAGCTTATTTACCCTCTCTTTCACTCAGTTTCCTTCTCTATAAATGGAGATATGGTTATCACAAAGGATTTTTATAGGCATCGAGTGAGATAAAAGTAAGACACAGAGAGTCGAGCATAGTAAGTGCTCAAACAGCTGTATTTTTTTTCCAAGCTGGCGAAAATAACTGCTTGAGCTGGGCTTGGAGTTCAACTGAGTGCGTCATTTTCAAAGAAAGGCACAGTATTTTTGAGTGGGTGGCTTTGCAGAGATGCAGTTTGGGACTACAACGAAGGGAGGCACTAGGCAAAGAGGTGGAGGAGGAAGGGAACAGAGAGAGGAAGAAAAGAGGAATAACAGAGGAAAAGAAGAGAGAGAAGAAGAAGAACAAGGAGGGGGAGGAGAAAGAGTGTGGTTCTCTGCTGCTTCTACTCTCTGCCCTTTTCTGTTTCGAGCATGTCATGTCACAGCTAAATTAGGCCAGATTCAGAGTGTCCTGACACATCAGGCAGAGAGGTTGGACTTTATAGTTAAACAAGTGACTTAGGAAGTTTGCAGTAAGTACTTCAGGAATGGGGAGAGAGAGAGAGAGAGATAGAGACAGAGATAGAGGTGAGAGAGAGAGAGGAAGGAGCGAAGGAAAGAGAGAACAAGACCATTGGGAGCATACCAAAAGTCCAAAAAGAAAAAAGTTGTCTAGTCCCATTGATGACATTGAGAATGAGGAAAGGATGGGTGTAAGAAATATCATGAAGAAGGGCCAGCCCGGTGGCACAGCGGTTAAGTTCACACATTCTGCTTCTCGGCGGCTGGGGTTCGCCAGTTCAGATCCCTGGTGTGGACATGGCACCCCTTGGCACGCCATGCTGTGTTAGGCATCCCACGTATAAAGTAGAGGAAGATGGGCATGGATGTTAGCTCAGGGCCAGTCTTCCTCAGTAAAAAGAGGAGGATTAGCAGCAGTTAGCTCAGAGCTAATCTTCCTCAAAAAATATATATATATATTATGAAGAAATAAGTAACAGTGTCAACAACAGTGTCAACAACAACAACTTGGTGATTGGTCAAATAGAGGACAAAAGAGGGGCTGGCCCTGTGGCCGAGTGGTTAAGTTTTCCTGCTCCACTTCAGCAGCCCAGGGTTTTGCCAGCTCAGATCTTGGGTGTGGACCTAGCACCGTTCATCAAGCCATGCTGAGGTGGCATCCCACATAGCAGAACCAGAAGGACCTACAACTAGAATATACAACTATGTACTAGGGGGCTTTGGGGAAAAGAAGAAAAGAAAAATAGCAAAAGAAAGATGAGTGACAAAGTTTATGCTGAAGTATCAAGCCCAGGAAACAGGGTAATGGTGACATCACTTAAGGAAAATTGGGGTTCTGCAAGTGGAATTTCATTTTGCAACATCATAAATTTCCAAAGTGACAATGGTCATTATGGAACAAATGTTTATCTGTTATCTGTAAATTAACGGCTATGCTTAGGATAACTTTATAATGCAAACATGGTAAATATATGTATATATAAAGGTTTAATAATATAATTTAAATGGATAGAATCTAATTTTGTGATCATTGATGGGCATAAGACAAAATAGACAACTGGGATTTATGACATATTCCTCCTTGGATAAAAAGGATCTTTTCTCAGATTAAGAAAATGGGGGCCAGCCCCATGGCCAAGGGGTTAAGTTCGCACGCTCTGCTTTGGTGGCCCAGGGTTTCACCAGTTTGGACCCTGGGCACGGACATGGCAT
Source organism: Equus przewalskii (assembly GCF_037783145.1). Taxonomy (NCBI): domain Eukaryota; kingdom Metazoa; phylum Chordata; class Mammalia; order Perissodactyla; family Equidae; genus Equus; species Equus przewalskii. The sequence continues at coordinate 16,231,764 of NC_091838.1, read as the reverse complement.
CACTCCGTCAGGCCATGCTGGGGCGGGGTCCCACATGCTACAACTAGAAGGACCCACAACTAAAATATCCAACTATGTACTGGGGGGATTTTGGGAGAAAAAGCAGAAAAAAAGAAGAAGACTGGCAACAGTTGTTAGCTCAGGTGCCAATCTTTAAAAAAAAAAAAAAAGAGAATGGTTGGCTAAATAACAATTCTAGTGTTTTTCAGCTTTGGGGATGTAATGAATTTTCAAGTCAGAACAACAAACTACATCTGCAAAACATCCATAATTCTTTTCTTTCAACTAAGAAAATGTTGGTAGAGAGGGACATATGATTTAAAGAGAGTCTAGAGGCAAGAAGAGATGAAATATTTAAGTTGCTTCTGCTCATAAACTTTTAGATTTCTGCCTTGGAAGAGCTGGGCTGACATCCTTTTGCAGAATGTATGAATGACGTATTTTGCAAATGATAGACATGCGCCCTTCTTCACCCACTACAGAGACAAATCATTCTTAATTTTAAGCCTTGGGAAGATTTTCCCATCCACCTGCTTTTCTTTCTGTTCCCTCTTGCTTTGCTCTTTTATTTGTTTCAGCCACATTTCATTTTAAGATCCTCTTCAAAATAGGAGAGCCATGCAGTCACATCCTTATACTAAATCCTTGAATAGTTTTCAGGATTAGGTATAATTTTATTAGAAGTAGAAGATTGCATTTCCCATTTCAAACTCCCCCACTAGATGTTGGGGGGCAGCGTGATTGAAAGAATATGCTGCTTGGGTCAGCAAGATTTGGAATTAAAATGTACTTCTAATACTAGAAATTTGTGAGACTAGCATTGACCTATGGCGACTTGACAGCATGTTGGTTCCTCAAAAGAGACTTGGATTCCATTCAGGTCTTTAATGAAGACTTTGGCCTGTTTTATTTTACTCAATCGAGTTTTCTGAACCACATTCTCTGGTTCCTATGGGAGAGATGCCAGCCTAAATATCAGCACCTGTAACCTATTTCTCATTTAGGGTTGCCATGCCTGAGGGTCTAATTGGCATGAGCCAGTTTATATTTGGAAGCTATTAATGGCTAATGACTGAATTGGCAATTCTTGAGACATCCAGTTCAATGAAGCAAGAGGAAAAAGTATAATTCACAAGTGCCATAGTTAGGTCAATAAATGTCATCAGCAACAAGCACGAAAGTTGGGCTTGGCTGCCAAGCGTAATACTAGATCAGATGTCTTCATCTGGTACCCGCTTAGGTCAATGGGCTAATGTACTTGCATGGAGATGAGAGTATGGAACGTAAACCGATGTTCTTAAAGTTCTTAATTTCAGATTGTCTAAATTCGGATTTCAGTTCAGGATTCTCTTCATACATGTTCAGCCTCTAGACCCATCTCAGAAATACAAAGACTTCTTGAATTGGAGAAGCGTGGTCCTTGTAAGGAAAGAAAAGTGAATAAGTGGAGAGGAAGGGGAGAAAAAGGAACATCAACGTGGTCAAAACATGTTCAATCAGAGAGTTACATTTTTTTTGGCACAAAAATACGGACAAAAAATAGAGAGAAAATAAGGTACATGCTTCATGTATAACAACTGTTACTCTCATTAGCCATTTTGCTCCAAAAATCACTATCCATTGATCTACCCCTCTGAGCTACCATGACAGTAATCTCAGAAGTGGAATTGTAGGTTTTCCCACAGTTGCCTCTGCCACTGTCATAAACCCTTTGGAAGCTTAGAATACCCCACTAGACTGCCTCATTGGCTTCAGGTAAATCATATTTCACGCTGAGCAAGTAATAAATTAACACGTTACTAGCAATGAAGGGAAATTTGCTGAATAATGGCAGTAGTGTTATAATTAGGAAGAAGCGGCAGGGTGGTCCAGTGGAAAAGAATTGGAAACCTGGATTCTAGAACTTGGCTGCCATTAATAGCACTATATTGGACAAATTGGTTAATCTTTCGGGAGCATGCCACCCACCACCTCTTTGCATTTATTCTGCCATTCCTTCAGCTAGATTACATCATTCTCCTCTACTGGCAAACTCTGCTCTTCCCTTAAGACAAGCCTAAATAAATAAAACGTTCTCCTTGAAACTAAAAAGGAGGGTAAGGAGAAAGGGGAAAGACTTTCATCCAGTTCTGCATCACCTCATGCTTCTAAAGTGAGCTCTATACTTTCTCTCTCTCTCCCTCCCACTCATTCGACACAGCAGTGTTAAACGAATCTTCCGTTTTCATCATGTCATCCCGTTACTCTAAAACAGCCATCTCCCAATCTCTACAGCATCCAGTCTAAATAAAATACCAGCGTGTAAGGGCCTGCATAATCTTTTCCACTATAACCATCCCACTTCCCCATGCACTTTCTTCTCTTTACGAAGCTGGTCAAGCATCTCCTGAATTTAAATCGCTTAATTCTACGGCTGAGCATTTGCTCATACTGTTTTCTGGGCTGCGGCTGCCCTCCCATCATGGTGCCCAAATCTCAGCTATCTTTGAAGAAAAATCCCCCCCGTTACCTCTGTGGAGCTTTCTTTCTTAACCATTCCAACCATTGATAATTTCCTTCTCATAGTTTCTCTCCTACCGCTTAAAATCATGTCATATAATTTTAGCTCTTAATTAGGTACAGTTTTGCATCCATTGCTATTCTATTCTTCATAGGTTTTGAAGGATAACTGGGACAGAAAATTGCAATTTTGTCATTGAGAAATTTGAGAAAACTAACCAGCGGCAAATCCACAGCTATACCAGACAGTTCCTTTGACAATGTGGGAGGCACTACCTCATGCCCCGCTTCTCTGGCTTATATTTTTTTTCCATCTTCTGCCCACATCACTCTCCGGGGCTGCATTTGAGCCAGCTGGAGTCCATCCAGAAACAGATTCAAATAGACAATAGGCCAACGAGAATTCCCATCTTCCTTGATTAGATGTGAAATTGTATAGCTGGGTGTCACTCACATGCCAGCCACTCAGGATTCTATGTTATCAATTAATTTCTCTTGAGAGCTGAACTGAGGAGATTGTGACAATCCTGCTTTTAAGGACCTGTAAAATTATGGCTAGACCAGAATTTCAGAGATAGCGCCAATTACATAGACCTGTCCCGCCTAAATGAATATATCTACTATCTGTGGCATAACATAAACTAAAATGTCCTGTAAACACCATCGTAAATCCTATTGGATGTGGTTTTTTGTTTGTAGGGGGATTTGATCGTAAAAATTCTTTGGCTAAGAGTCATTCTCATTTGTAGGACAATTAGCCAGTGAGATGAGAGACTGTAAATTACTTAGAAGAAGGAGGAAATTATCACACATTCTGTCAAAGCTACTGGATCTTCTTTCTTGTAGCTTTCTTCAATAATTTAGAATCGGGATAGGTTTTCCAGGAAAGGCATATAAGATACCATAGAGTCACAGAATGTTAGAGGTATACCTAAAGATTATCTAAGGAAAATCTCTCATTTTACATCGGAGGAAACTGAGGACTGGGGATATTCAGAGACCTGACTAAAATCACAAGACTCATTCTTACCAGAGAGTTTATCAAAGAGTGCAAGTCAGTGAAACCCTACCAGGACTAAAGGGAGTTCATGTGTCTATCGCACATTAGGACCTAGCAAGAACGTGAAGGTATGAGCCCAGCTCTCTCTGTGACTGTGGGTCCTCTTGCTGAGTGCTATGATGAATAATCAGGTACCGAAGAGAATTCTTGAGACTGGAAAAAATACCAGAAAAAGGTATATTCCTTGTTCAGGTGTATTCCTTGCAGAAAATCCACTCTAAAGAAAATACTCATGCACTGTTGCTATGCATGATCTGAAAGTATGTAGTTTTATTATAGAGAACCTTCTTTGTAAAGGCATTTTTTTAACCTATGCCAAAAGAACGTGACCCAAATGATGACGACAATATTAATCATTATTCCTTCAAAACATCTTCACTTGAGCCAAATCACTGGAACTTGCAATCGTTGAGTATGCAAAGCAGATACGCCATTTCTGCACACCAGAGGACAAGCTCCAGTCTACAGGGCTAATGAGTGGAGTAACCAGCGTTAGAAGCCATGTCTTCCAACTCCCACTTCACTGCTCCACTTTAAGTAATTCAAAATATATCACATTTTCTCAATATTAGGGAAACATGTTGCATTTGAACAGTAGAGCTGTTCCTCACTAATGTCACCTCATTGAGAAATAAACATTTGAAATACTTCCACAGGTACTGGAATTTTCCCAAGAGAAGATTAAGAGCAACATTCTCCATAGCTTAATAAATCACGTGAGTGTACATACCATTATATATCTATATAATTTATGTTTAAAACTGATTTATTTGTAAAATAAATAAAATCAATCATTACTGGATTATAAATTATTTCATAGTCGTTCACTTACATTTTTCATTTTGTACTATAAAGAATAACAATTTAATAATTCAAAATAAAAGATTAACTTAGAATGTTTAACTGTGGTTTCGACTTTTTGAAAAAGAGTTTTATTTTTAGAACATGTTCCAGATTTCCTTTGTTGTTGTTGTTGTAAGTATCCAAAGGAATCCATTATGATTTTCAGAGCAATGACAGAAATATGTCACAGGAAAAAATAGTATTTTCATTTACATTGTTAAGTTATTGGTCATATTTCAATCCACTGGAGAAGGTGATTGCAAATCTGGTTAGAATTATAAAGAAATCAGGCCTACCAATATTACAATTTCTGATGAAAGAGAGAATTCTGTTGAGAGTGTGAAGATAGTGTGGTGGAATAATTACCTGTTTGTCATAAAGCTAAGCCTTATTTCAGTGAATGCTGAAAAGAGATTCTATGAACAATTATTTATTTGGTCCATAAGAATATTTTGTTCATAATTTTTTCAACTAAGGCTATGCGTTGAACACATACGTAAAACACGCTTTCCTATTTCGTATTCTATTTGTATCTCAGCTGTTGTCTATAATGAAAATGAAGAAGGTCATTTTCACTACTCAACAGGAGAACCAGAAGAAATAAAGCTGAGCTCTTACCACACTCTTTACAGCTCTATTCTGCCATTGAGCAGCAAGTGCCCTTGAATTTCTATGACCTTTTCTCAAATATGTTCATAATCTCCACCAAAAAGCCCACATAAAATGGCTGTTAAGTAAAAAACAGCACCAAAAAAAGATGCAAGTCCTCGCAGGAGGAATATAACTCAAAAGGCATGACACGTAGAGGGAGAGCATCCTTCTCGTTTCTCTCACTCGTCACAGAGACCCTTAGCTCTTGTCTTCAGCTTGTTACATACATGGACAATGGACTTTCTTAGTCTGTACTCCACTACAATTTGTAAGTCCTCTAAGGTTTCATATAATTTGATTTTTCCCAGGTTATGGAATACGCATCCCTTAATTTGTATAACAGTTTATACTTTCTAAAGTGCTTTCAAACATTCATTTGATTTTGACAACCCTGTGGAGCATGTCACACAACCACGTACCTGTGCCCCCTCTAAAGAAGAAGAAACAGAGCCACAGTCTTAGGTAATATGCACTGAAAAATATTTAGGGGTACAAGACCATGACATATGCAACTTACCCTCATCGAGTTCAAGGAAAAAAATATATATATTTACATAGAGAGAGAGAGAAAGGGAGAGCAATTGATAAAGGAATGGGGGCAAATTGTTAATAATAGATGAATCTGAGTAAATTTTGTATGCAAGCATTTTTTTCATTACTCTTGCAACTTTTCTGTAAGTTAGCTCAACTCTCCACACTTCAGTTTTTTTTGTTTTTTAAAGATTTTATTTTTTCCTTTTTCTCCCAAAGCTCCCTGGTACATAGTTGCATATTTTTAGTTGTGGGTCCTTCTAGTTGTGGCGTGTGGGATGCTGCCTCAGCATGGCTTGATGAGCGGTGCCATGTCCGCGCCAGGATTAGAACCAGCAAAACCCTGGGCCTCCGAAGCAGAGCTCATGAACTTAACCACTCAGCCATGCGGCTGGCCCCAGCACATTTCAGTTTTCTTAATAATTGTTTTCAAATACAAATTTTTTGAAAAGATACAGAGAAGTAAAATCATTTGCATATGCTAAAAGAGATGAGTCGAGGAGAAGTGAAGAACCAGAATGCAGGTCTTCTGTTTCTCCACACTTCCTCCAAATCTGTACTCTATTTCTGTATAAACTGTAAAACTCAAATTTCTATATAAACTGAATACTTTAATTTTCACTTAAAGTATTTATAAACCACAATCACACCTTTTGCCAGTCACCAATAATTAGTACCATAGCTCAGTGACAACTCAGAATTATTTATTATTTAGCTATAACTTTTATTTATATATGGTATTATCTATTGCAAATCATTTTTACGACCCTGTTTTATTTGATTCTCAAAATGCTTTGAATGAAGTAGATATCACAGGCATTACTGGATCCACTTTACAGATTAAGAAACAGGCTGTGAAGGTTACTTATATCATTATTGTTCATGGCTACTAAACGGCAGTCCTATTCTGCAGACAGACACTCAAGCCTAAAATTCTAGAACCAGTACTCTTTCCAGTATATCCTCTTGACATTCCAATGCTTTTTCATTGGCCCTAATGACCCTATCTAAAACTTCTAGGGATCGTGTTATATTTAGCAATAGAAAAAATAAAATTCTCTTAAAGAACTAAACAAAATGACTGAGAAAGATGCCTATGTTTTATTTACTGATATTATATATAATAACAGCTGAGATTTATTGAGTACCTACCTGTCCTGTGCAAGCTAGTGCTTTATATAATTACTCAATTTAATTTTTTCAACATCTCCATGACACAAAATTCTCATGGTCTCTATCACACAAACAAGGAAACAGGGTCTGAGAGCTTGACCAACTTGACTGAGGTGATGGACACATGGGGGCCCAGGCAAGACATGGACCACTCCAGACCCCCTACCATTAATTATATACTCCTTATTCCACATTTTCCCTTGTTTCCTTTCAGCTCAGTTGATATTTTAACCAATTTCTTTTCCAAATATTCAGTAATTTTTAAATTCTGCAACTGAGAAAATTCCTTCCAGGAACATAGTTTGTAAGTTTGGAAAAGCATCTGTATGAAAAAGCAAGTACCACGTCTTATTTGCATCACCAGCAGCCCCTGGCACATATTAGCATTCAGTGAATGTTTGTTAAATGAATGAATGATGTTTGCAGCTCTCTATTAAAGAGACGTCATGATCTAAATACTTAAACACAAGACCTAAAAATTCAGTTGGTTCAATTTGCCAAACCTCAGCTTTACAGCAAAGCACACAGTTTAAAGCCACACAAAAAAAAAAGAAAAAAGAAGAAAACAAATTTCATGTTTTGTTTCTTTTTTAATTTTTAAGCCAATCTTTGGAAAGCTGAACTGCTCTGTCAATAATCTGACAGATGTGGCTTTTGGTTTTCTGGATAACCTCTTTTAGAATTTAATCTCTTGTGTGTATGACAAAAAGTGACGCTCAGTCTCCCTTCCAGTTGGACTTTATGATTTTGCCCTCTGCTGTAACCACTTAGGATAAAAAGAGGTGAACACAGCTGGCTCACTAAGGCGCCCTCACAGGTCCCTGCTGAGCAATGATGCTGCAAGGGACCCGTCAAGGAAGACGTGAGCTCAAAATAAGTGGCCAAGTACATACGATATGCTTTTCCACCTCTCTTCTTCCTACCCATGCTTCCAGCCATCCCTTTGGTGGTTTCTTACCATTCCAGAGTTTCTGATAATATTCATTTCTATATATTTTTCCCCCAACAAGAATGCTTAGGTGACATGAGAGTACCACACTTGCCTATCTCCTTCCTTCTTTAGTAACACGGCCTTTGTACTAGCCCACCACACAGACACCTTAAGTGCACGGCTTAACTTCACTGCAATGTAAGGGGATTTCAGGCTAAAAACTGCATTCGTGGAAGTCAATCACACATCGGGTCTCAGGTTACTCAGCTTGGCACCAGTTTAAAGCATTACAGCCATTCCTTTCAGGCGCTGCCCGTTATCACTCCCTTTGCTGTCCATCACCCTTGCCTCAGGCTCTGGCTCTTAGCCTCTGGTTCTTCTCACTAATGCACCTGCCAATCCCAGACGCGGGTACTTGTGGGTTCTGCAGAACCAGGCTTTTTCCTGTCTGGGTCTCAGCACATCCTCTACAAGCACGTCTCAGAGTGTGCAACCTCTGCAGTCGGCTGTGTCCAGGACCCTGTCGCCTACACCTCCTGCCTTCTCTTTATCTTCTCTGCCCAGTCTGCACTCCTGTGCTTTGCCCCAGCTCCTGCTCTCTGATCATATGATTTGCAGTTGCAATTTATTCCCTTACCTGTTCACAAAAAAGACTGGAGGGAACCAAGTGGAATCAGCACATACCAAATTTATTGGCTGTTGCCTCCTCCTTTTTTCTATGTCTCTTTAATCCACTGTTTTCTAGTGAAAGCCTTCTTAGGATTCCTAACCCCAACTCCAACACCTTGAGTGTACCTGATCCCCTTAATAAGTCTTTGTCCCTGGGGCTGAAGTCACAACCATAACATTCAGGTTATTATTAATGATTATCAATCACCATCTTTTTTGTTTTGGTGAGGAAGATTGGCCCTGAGCTAACACCCGTTGCCAATCTTCCTCTTTTTTCACTTGAGGAAGATCATCGCTGAGCTAACATCTGTGCCAATCTTCCTCTATTTTGTACGTGGGACGCCACCACAGCATGGCTTGATCAGCAGTATGTAGGTCTGTGCCCGGGATCCCAACCCACGAACCCCAGGCCACTGAAGTGGAGCACGCGAACTTAACCACAGTGCCACCGGGTCAGCCCCAATCACCATTTTTTTTAAAGACATCCCTACTGTTTTCCCTCTATATCATTTAATATCTACATTTAAAGACAGAAACCTGGACAACCATTGTCAGGGTCACCCCTTGGCTAATGCTCACTGGAAAAAGGGCTATGTTCTTTACTCGCTCAGGGCAAATAATAATGATGGAGCGCTTAGGCCAGGAGCACCCTAGAAGACTCCCAGAAAAGGAAGGAGAAACTGAATGCTACCGAGTACCTACCACACGCTGGGCTGCTGTTCCCTGTCAGACTTCATTATTCCCATACTAGTCTTTCTGCTTATAAGTAAAGGAACTAGACAAAAAAACTGCATGCCTGTAGAGCTGGGATTTGGACCCAAATCAATTTGTCTCTAAAAACCAATGTCGTCTCTCAAAAGAAAGTCCTATATAAATGCTAAACAGTGAAACCCAGTCATTAATTACATGAGGAGTCTACCCTTTCCTGTAATTTGTACCTTTTTTTTCCCAGACTAATTAATTTCCAACGCAGGTAAAGAGACTTCTTCCCACAATTTACTAGGCTTTTTGATAAAAAGCTAAATGAATGTTTGCTGTGAAGCTGGTGAGGAAGAGAACACTGAGATTCCAATAAGAAATTGTTAACTGGTGTGCAACACCATGCCTATTAAGAGCAGAACGACTCCTATGGAGTACGCGGACTGGTCCATACACTGCTTGTTGAAGGCTGGCCGAAGCGGGCTCCTGACCAAGCCAGCCCTGAGAGGGTTGGAACCACACTATGGGTGCTTTAGGATCTAGGGCATCACAATGAACACGCTGCTCAGGGTTTTCCATAAGGCATTATTACTGTTGTAAAGAAGAAAGACATACACGCTTACTTAATGTTTTCCCTTGATTTACGTGTCCTTGCTTCCTAAATCATTTCCAGAAATTCTTAGGAAATGTGAAAGGAATTTATCAAATAAATGTGTTATCTCTTCCTCCAGCAGAATGTCAGTTCACTTCTTGAAAGATCCCCTCCAAATTCTTCTTCATTTCCAACTGATGTTAACACACTTGAATATACACACCATAATTAGGAAGCCAATTTATTCCGTTAATTTGCATCAGTCTAAATAATTTTTCCTGACAGATGACTTCCGTTCTAAGTACCAAGTACCTTTTAATCCTAGGCAGGTTATTGCTAAGGATAAATGATTTCACGTTTCTCATAAAGATGCCAGTCATTAAGAATATTAACACAAATTCCTTCCCCTTGAATAGAAACGAGCTGTCATTTTAGCAATGTTGCTGCGTCAGCCTTTCTATTGTCAAACACAACAAATGATGAGAAAATCAATTTACTCTTTAGAATTAGTCAAGTGAGGAATCCTTTGAAGTGGGGGTGCAGGGTTTGCTGGATTCTATAATCACATAAAAGCAAGTATTGTATATATGTTGGTAAAATGTTGTGAAATTTAATGAGAACTATTTGCTGCCATGGACCTTCCAGACAGACTCTATCTCTGAAAAAGAATTCCCCACTCCTAAAATAGAGGTTTGATGAGCACCAGATGTGGTTTAAATGAACCCTTGTTCAACCGAACTAAGAATATATTTTGATCAGAATGAGGCACAGTCCAGGAGAGAGGGGAAGCGACCGTAACACAGCCTTGGTGTTAAGGTTGGTTGGAGAGTTTGAATATATTTATTTACTCTATAAAGCTTCTCTTATAAGGCAGAATGCAAATGAGCTTTTAATTAATACTTTCTAACAGTTGGAGATACCACACATGCTGCTTATGAAACAATTTACAATTTACTTTGTAGTCCAAGAATGTGTGGAGGAAAGCAGCTCAATGGGTAGCCACTACCTTTAGAGCGGGAGTAGATACTCCTAGTCCTGGCGCTGGTCTGTAAGTTCCACAGCTTGGTTTCCCCACCCATAAAGGGAAGATTAGATCGTTGTTCAAGAATGACAAGCATTTCATATTTGGAAGTGGCTAAATAATGAAGTGCCTGGATTCTATAGAAAGGCTGAGGAGAAAAGAAGATTAATTTCAAACCAAAATCTAGTACAAACATGACCTTCCTACTGTAAATCCCATGACTAGGAAAAGAAATTACATCTAGAGCTTTGTTTCTAGGGCTGAGAATTTGGAAATAAATTAATATTGGGATGTTTCAGACGGAAAAAAAAAAAGATCTGTTTATTATAATCTCTTGTCTGTGGAGATGAGAAAAATTCTTTCTCCTGCAATTTACTGAAAGAATGCAGTCAGTAAAGATTTAAATGACAGGAATGGAAGGGTCATCATTTTATTCCTTTGCCTTGGGGCAGGGCTACAGTTAAGCCATCCCAGGAAAGAGAACAATGCTCTTGCTCCCAAAAATCTCCAGGTGAGAATAGTAAAAATTAAAAAGAGCAGATGGGAAAGCTCAGGGGCTGTGAAATTAATAAAGGTCAGTTCAGGCTGACACCATTTCAGTTAAAATTCATTTCTATTTGCAAATAGCCTGACACTTAGCGAAACTCCAAAGGATGTGATATTTGGCACTAGCTCTCTGAAAATTCCGTTCAGTATTAGTATTAGTTTCTGGTCATCCTGTTGGTGAGGGAGGGAGTCCTGCCCGAGGGTTCTGGGATAACCACACGCAGGACATCTGACACTGGACACATGGGATAAACAGCACTTTATTGCTCACGTATACCAAGAGCCCCAGGGGAGCAGGGCACTACACGCCACGTAGGGCCACTCAGAGGTTGCATTCAGGAACAGAGTCAACAAGAAGAGGCTGTGGGGGCAGGCTTTGTAGTAATGAGAGGGTGAGTTGTACCCTGGTTCCCAGGAGAGGACACGATTGGCTTGTCTATGATTGTGTGGGCTGGCGGGGAAGTGAAACCCATCAGGTTGAGGACCTGGTGGAGTACAGCTGGTCCAGCTGGAGGAGAACTAGCCAGGTGGGGAGGCTTTCCCACTGTGGGAGAGGGGGCAAAGCAGGGGACAGGAGAACTCACAGGCCTTTGGGCAGAGATATCAAGGGAGCACGTGAAATCTTAGGCCTTACAAGCCGGTCATCCATATAAACTGTGTCAGATCATATGATGCTCACTTTCTTGGCTATACCTGACCCTTCTAAGAGTAATGTTTCTGTCACACCTATTGTGTCTCCTGTGAAAACAGTTGTTTTTGACTGGGTTGATAAACATGGGGGTGTAAGCAGTTTTCTAGCAAGAGTACTCTCAAGCCAAAGCTTTATAATTAGCTAAATGATTCATGCAGAAGTAACCTTTGCTACTCATTTGGATTGGAATGAAAAGATGAAGAGAGCCCTAAATCATCCAGACAAAGCTCATATTTAAGTCTTCATTTGATTTTAATTTGTCATGAGGTGAATGTTGACCAACTTTAGACTTATAGCCAAAGGGCCAAAAAAACGGTCTAGCTTGCTGAAGTGAAGGTATTCCTGCCTTCGTTTTTTAAGAAGAATACTGTCAGGAAACACAAGCAGGTCAGACTCTCTCTCACCTTCCCCGAGACTTAACAAGTGAGGAGTTAAAGGACACGGGGAGGCCAGTACACTCAGCAGAGCTTGGACATCTGCAGTTAGTGTTGGACCTGTCATAAAGTCTTAGGCGAGGCACTTCATCTCTCCGGACCCCAAGTTCTGTGCTTTCTTAATGAAGAAGTTAAACTAGATCAAGTGTTTTAAAATATTTTTTTTAGTAAAACCCTTGTTTCAAACAAAATCTAAAATCACCCTATAAAACAGATAGAAATGAAGCTCTTTTTGAATCCAATGAATGGAGCCTAAGCCCAATTGACCTGCCCCGCCCCCACATTTGCTCCACCCCTCCCCCAAGATTCCCGAATCACTTCCATGAAAGCCTAAGGCTTCTTGGAACCCAGCTTGAAAACCAGCAGAAGAGATACTATCTAAGGTTCCTTCCAATTTTCAGCAGAATGGAAAAATCAGAGACTACGCAGTCAGACAGACTTAGGTTCAAATCCTAGTTCTTTCACTTCCTAAGCTGTATGACCAGTTTTCCCATCGGTAAAGTAAAGATAAAAGAGCTCTATTTTAGCACAATTGCTAGGTTGAGAAGGCATGTAAAGCATCTACCCAGTGCCTGAAACCTAGTAGGGACTCAGGAAAGGTAGCTATAATAACTGTTATGGCTCTGACTTGAGCAGAACAAAATGAGGGAAGATCCTATACTTGAACCCCTAAATTACAATGAGACCTCTGTCATTTCTGAAGCTAAAAACTTCAAGAACTTGAGGCTAAAGTTGCTCTTTTGAACCTGAATTGGTTTTTATTCTTCCAAATTAACGGAGGTGGGAAAATTCTTCTAATTCACTGAACATTCTGTATGCAGTGGAGACGGTGTACTGTGTGGACACACCCCAAGTCTTTTAAATGACACCATGGTTGATCCAACCACCACAGACGGAATTTAAAGCACGTTGCTTTCACCAAAGAATAATAGGGGAAATGTCATTAAGAACATGCTAATACTAAACCACAAGAAATTCAGTACCTGATGGCTCATGTTCTGTATTTCACCGTGTATCATAAAACAATTCACCAGAGAGCCATTGTTCGTTTTTGAGCTGCTGTTATGATAGCCTGCATTCTTTCAATAGTGGAGGAGTTCCTCCATAAAATGCATCCTAGAAGTCTGTGAGTTCTGAATATCTCACCTTTTGGGAATTTTCCCAGCATTCTGTTAAGTAAGCTCCATTTTATAGGCCCTCTAATGTGCCGTAGCAGAGGCTCAGGAATGCCAGCATTCCTGTTATCCTCATGAACTTTAGGCCCTAATGGACGCAGACTCAAGTAAAGTTTAGACTCTCCTCTCCACGTTTTATAAAGCTTTCTCTTTTTGTTTTTTGCTGAGGGAGATTCGCCCTGAGCTAACATCCACTGCCAATATTCCTCTTTTTGTATGTGAGCCACCACCACAGCATGGCCACTGACAGACCAGTGATGTAGTTCAGTACCCGGGAACCGAACCCGGGCTGCTGCAGTGGAGCGCACTGAACTTAACCACTAGGTCACCAGGGCTGGCCCTTTTTTTTTTTTTTTAATTTATGGAAATTTCCACACATACACAAAAGCAAAGGCCGTCACAAACCCTCATAAGCCTATTGCCTCATAAGCCACAGCTCCAACATCAACACCTTGCCACCACATGGCGGCTTTCAGCTGAGCCCATGGAGGTTCCACAGGCCCTTTCACTCCAAGACTGATGACCCAGGTAAGATCGGCCAACACTCATTCAGCAGCTGCTTCACCCAGGCCCCTGGTCCCAGGCCACCCCAGAGAACCACACAAGGTCCCAAACCCAGGAAGCCAGATAACACATGCATTCCAACAGAGAAGCCAAGTCAATAGGGAGAAAGGGGGAAATTTGGGAAGGCTTGTCGGGAAGATGGGATCTGAACTGAACTTTGAAGGGAACGGAAGTGTGGACATTCCAGGGGGAGGAGGAGGATGTGAGTAAGGAGAGGAAGTGAGGGAACTGAAAGGCCAACTTTAGAGAGTGATTCATATTCTAATGTGGTGGGTAGGTGAGGTGAGGGCCAGATGGGAGGCGGGAAATGAGTGTGGAGACACACGGAAGCTTCGAATGCCAGGATGAGGAAGGCCCTGACATGTTGGGGAGCCATTTCGGGAGCGGGGCAGGATAATAATCACCTAAAGAAAATAGGAGGTAGCAAGTGCGGGAGGGAGGGCAGCAGCGGGTTTCGTGCTCAGGGTGAATCAGAACTTTCTCCACCCCAATCTCTGGGAAAGAACCCTCCGGCTCGGTTCGTGGCTCCCACAGAGAAAAGAGCAGCGAGATTTAAAATAGAGGATTAAAATAGAGGGTTCGGCCCTGGCACAGGGAACTCCCTACAAATCATCCTTAGGAAAACAAGAGACCAGGAATAAAGAGAAGCAGGAGAAGCACCTGGTCCGAGTCGCAGAAACATCAGTGTTTACTGAGCACTTGGTCTCTGGAACGCCTGCCTTTCCAAATACCACATCTTCCTCATCCACTCCATCCTGCCACAGGCAGCTACTGTGCCGGGCGCTCGGGGAGGGGGGAGCTGGAGCCGCAGGCCTGGAAACCCGGACTGCCCTCCCGCCGGTCCTGCCCCCGCCTCCCTCTCACCCACCCAGCCTTCCCCTCGCCGGCCGGCCAGCTGCAGCGCACTGTTTGTTTGCCGAGGTTTGCATGCACATATTGAGTTGCCTTTTTTTTCCAGTCAGTTCAGCAGTGTCCCGAAATTCACCCCCGGTGTAACTTCTGCCTCTGCTCCTCCTCTTCTTGGAACTGCCTTTTGTTTGTCTGGCAGCCCTGGTTCTACGGGGGTGTGTGATGATAATAATACGCGGGCTTATATAACCCGCTTCATCTTGCAAGCACTTCGCAGACAGTCCCTAATGCATCTTCGGGGCCGGTGGCGGTGGCGGGCCGGGCGGCTTTAGCGGCACATAGGAAACCCCAAGCCGAGGCGCGGAGGCCAGAGGGAGGGCAGGGAGGGTCAGAGGCCAGGCCTTCCTGGCCCCCCGCGTCTCGGAGGTCAGCGGAGATAAGGAACAATGACCCTCGCCCTCAGGAGGAGGAAGGAAGTCCCGCTGCCACCTTATCTCTGCTCCTCTGCACGCTCCCAGTTCCCAGAGCTTGTTCTCTAGAGAAGATTTCGAAGGCGGCTTTTGTAAGTACGATGCTCTGCTTTTGCTTTAAAAAGGAAGGAAGCAAACTTTCCTTACTGCCCTTGTCCGTTTCATATTAGTTATTCATTAGAATCGTTTCCCTCATTCAGAATCTTAGGTGATGGAAAGTGTGTTTCTGGCCAAAGTCCTCCACCCAATGGGGTTCCTCCTAAAAATAATAGGAGAGGAAAGAGGTTTCTGTTGATAATTCACTTGGCAAAATAGCACCCAGGAGAGGTGCCGAAATGGGCCACTTTCACTGCATCCTAGTCCTGTCTGACTGTTGTACACCCACACACACATGCGCTCACCCGGGAGTGGAGCTCTGGTTATTCACCTGGCTTGTTAGGCAGTGAGAAACTGATGCCACAACTTTGGTCTTCAATTTCTCTGCTTCCCGTGCTCATAATTTCAGGCAAATGTAACTGTTGGAAGTTTCTTTTCACACTATGAAATAAATCCCATCTTTCAGTGCAGGCTTGAAACTTGCGCTGGCTTCTGTAAACTCTGCAAAACCCGGTAACTATAGTGGATATGTGAATTGTAAGTTTTTCACTGCACAGCTGAAGAGTGTAAATGTTAAAGGAACATGGACACTAACTTCTTAAGCACAGGCGAAACCCAAAGCTCTGTTATTAAACAACGTTTGTGTAAAGAATGCTGAGTTAGCAGTATTTTTCTCAGCGATGATGCTCGTTGCTTTGAGAAATTGTCTTTCAAGAAAGGTGAATTTAAAACTCTAGAATAACACTAAGAAAGATACAATTGCTGAACACGTGGAAAGTAGGATTTACTAATTGAATAAGCCACCAATATAAAGTTCTATTTTGGGTAGTTGTACAATTTGCATTTATAAAACCATGGTTATAACTTGCTGCGCTACGAGATGTAGAAAATTACTGTCTTTATTTCAAGTAAGGAAACTAAGAAATATAAATTGACAATAGTGTAGAAAAGAAAGCCCTCTTACATTTAATGCCGTTAAGTGCCCTGATTAACACACTGAGCTTGGTTGTTTTTATCTTTAGATAAACAGATGTGAAAACCATGTACAGTGTGTATGTATACCTGTGTATGTGTGTGTATATATACAGGTGTGTATATATACACACATATATGGAAGAGTTTAGGATAATTAAATATATGTATTTAAATATGTACAATATGTAAATACATATATTTAATTATCCTGCACTCTTACATTTGTTATATCTATCTAGTGTTCAGTATTTTACATGATAGTGTAACATCCAAAATGACCCAAGTGAAAAGATTTCATATCAAATTTCAGAATGCAGTAGAGCTATTTGTTCATTATTTATTCAATAAACATGGAAAACATTATAAAATTATGTCTATTTTTAAGATTTCCTTTAAATGACATTTCTACTTAAAATTCTCTGTGGCTTCTAAGGAATTCTAAGGCCATAATTAAAGTTGAAAATGAGACCGGATTCTAGCTGTTTTTACCCCTAAATTTAAAAATGATCTGTCAACACTAAATTCTATACTCTAGCTAATTCAATTACAAAGATCAGCCACATAATCTCAACATTAGCCTCAAAGGCCTACTCAATCACAGTAGAAAATTCTGAGGCTGGGTTTTACCATTACCTGGTCATATGACCAGCAGCAAGTTCTTTAAGATTTTTAGCCTCTGGTTTCACATCTGTAAAATAAGACCAATACTTCTTACCCCAAGGAGAGTATTGTTGAAAGGACTAAAAGGAAATAATATATGTAAAATGTCTGGCACAATGTCTGAAAATAGCAATGTTCCAGTCAATTTTAGGGCTTTTCCATTTCTCTCTGTTTTTTTTCATCTTTGGTTCTGTTCATTTATTGAGCATCTACTATGTATTGCATACTATGCTAAGCACTAGTGATACAAAGATGAATAAGATTATTATCGTGCCTTAGAAGAGTTCACACTCTAAGGAAACAGACCAAAACAGCAGATAATTTTCTTAACAGTGTACGTGCGAAAACAGAAGTGACAGAATGGAGGCCAGGGTGATCCTCTCCTAGGGAAAGTCAAAGGAACTGTCACAGAAAGGGTGTTGATTGTGTGCCTTTTAAAGGATCAGCAGGAGGTGTGGGAGGACATTCCAGAGGGAAAGAGCATTGGAGAGAGAAAATGTGAGAAATTCTGGGGATGGGAACTGGTTTCAACTGGTGCTAGAGTGTTGAATCTAGGGAGGCTAGACATTTAGTCAGGGGCCCAATCACAGATATTCTGGTGCTTCTGCTGAGACATTTGGATCTGTTACTCTAGTGAAACTCAAACGGGTGCATGGACCAGCTCAAGATCCGAAAAAAGTTTATTTTATAGGTTCACATCAATATGGAAGCTTGGACTGAAGTGTAAGTCAATTACATCACTAAGACATTGTTTGGTTCAGTAGACTTTGTTTGTTTGTAGCAAACCCATTTCCATCATGGAAGCAGGTAGCACAAGCTCCTTAACTCACCAGGTCTGGCACTTTCAGGATTACTCTTTAATCAATGGAGAGACAAGGAAGGACTTTGCTTGGGATTGAGAAGGCATAGAGTAGATGTGCTTTATGTTTTAGGAAGATTTTATACAGATCATCTACTATCTGGTATGGAGGGTGGTTTGGGCAAAGGCCTAAGGGATGACAATACTACACACTGGGAGGCCAATTAAAAGACTCGCATAGTATACAAGTTGTAGTAGACAATGCTGAGGGCCTGAGTCGTGTAGGTGGACAATAGGGCATGGATTCCAGAGATATTTAGACCGTGGAACATTCTCAACTTGGGGTGAATGAAGGGAATGAAAGAAAAGGAAATGTCTATCGTATTTGTTTTAGGCTTGAGCAACTGGAATTTTGGAATTGAGAAATTTATAGAATACCATAAAACAAGAAAGGTACAAGTTTATAGAAGATTGAGTTAGTTAGGGTAATGTTGGGTTGTGATGTCAGTAAGAGGTTAGACTGCAGCATTAAGTAAAAATAAAAATAGATTTTTAGAAAGTATAAAATTGCCAGATTTTTCTTGGAAACATTGAGGAGAGACATAGAGACTGGCCTCTCCCTGTTATGCTCAGTGCCTCTAAGAAATGCTAGGATCTGGGCTCACTGGGCCCTGAGCCTTCATCCGCATCTTCTGCTGTTGAGTGGATTGTTTTCCCATTAACTTTTCAACAGGAAGGCCATGTCTAGGGCAGTCTTGCCAATTACGGTGTATACCCTCAAAAAGAGAAATTCGTACTTCCTCTGAGCCTTCAGAAATGAGCAGAGACTAGAAAAAAGATCTGTGGGCTAGTAGAATGCTTATGAATAAAGAACACAGATTCATAAAGAATTTATACTCTTCAGCAGGAAGCAGCCCTTTCCTTAGGAGTTTTTGCCTTCCCTTGAATTGGGGGACCCCTCAGAGACTAGAGTAAAGGAGGTCATTTCTAAGACGAAAGCAAAGGAGGTTATTTCCTACCCAGCCATTACTTAGCCTACAACTATTTCCTCCTTTCAGTGTGAGCGAGGAGTTCTTCCCATATGTTTGAATGGTGTGTAATTGGAAAGGAGAGGTGAGTAGCATTTTTAAAGTTTTGAAAGATGACAACTAGAGGAATTTTAAGATTTAGAATGAATAGAAAACAATCTGATTGGCAGACAGGAAGCTGTGACGTTTTAAGTCTTTGAGGTCTGATTATTTGATAACCTTAGGTTTCTTATACCCGTTCACCCTTTCTACACTCAGCACGTAATCTTCTATGGCAAAGCTTCGATCGGATTTCCTGGATTTCTGAGCTCTTGCCCCACCTGAACACTTCAGAGCAAATACCACTTCTTACAAAAGGGGCCTGGCCGCAGACTTCATGGCTAGTCTCACGAAGTGGTTTAATATTTCTTTCTGGTTTGTAAACTGTATCAACGCATTTAAAAACAGATTTAAGAAGCTTTTTTCCACCTCTAAATATAAAGAGTTTTATCACTCATCAGAAAGATAGTATTTGGTTATAATCTGAATTCCATCTGGCTTCTGATGGCTTACTTCAAAATTCCCCAAACTTCAGAAATTATCTTTGGCTTTTGAAATGATGAAAAAGCTTTCTATTTTTGCTAAAATGCTTCCGCCATAAAAAAAAAGAAAAATGAGGAGTCCCAAAAAGGAATAGTTACTATCTCAGTTATACAAAATAATCACCAGATATATACTTTAGAATAAGATGAGCTTGCATCATGGGAAAGTTTATGATTTAAAGAAGGAACAAGATATATTTGGGGGAATTCCCATTAGCACAATTAAAGGATGAAGAATATACTGAACTTCCATATATGGTGCTGGCCATTCCGCTTGTAGGTTACTCAAGCCATTTAAAGTCTTGGCTGCATAAGCAAGTGCTACAACTTCACAATCTTTTTGGCTTTGCTGACATAATGATTTACTCCAGGCTGGGTGCTGCCTGAGCCACTGTGCTCTCCTACGCAGTGTTTGAAGAGTGGATAGCGTGCAGCTGTGCAGTCTCCCAGACACCTGAGTCCAGAATATTGTTGAATTTTGTTTCGTTTCTGTACTCCACAGAAAGCTGGAAGTTCCCCAACTCTCTCTTGGGTTTGGCTTCCTGTTTGCATGTTTTCTGGTCTCATGTCATTGTGCATGAAGTAATAGTCCCACATGCGTGCACCATCTACAATGGCAAGATTTGTGTGCTTCAGCACAAGTTTTCTAATGAGGATATTTTGGACCTTCCAACGACTCCTTAGGGAAAGCAGTTTGGAACCCGTTATTGCTTTCCAAGGTGAAGGGAGCGGCGACAGAATGCACATCAGCAACAGGACTGAGGCCACTTTCAGGAGATGATCGAAGGACAACTGCCTAAGAAAAATAAACATTTCCCTTACACATCTATCTAAATGGGTATATGTCTCTATGTGTACAGTATAGAAAAATGCCTCCAATTCATGGTTTAAAAATATCAGTTACTGGTTCAGCATTTCACTAACTATGAATGGTGTTAGTGTTTTCCACTGAGGACTGTTATTTTAATGGCATTTCTCTGTAGCAAAATCTGATGAGTTTACGAAACTTGAGAGCCAGGAAATGCAGCTCAGTTTCTGAACAACTGAGAGAGCCAAGAGAGTTCAGCTCAATCATCTACTTACTTTATAGCGTGGATTCGTAAGTGCTAAGTGCAATAACACGCTGGTATGGAGAGAGGAGCCAAACCAAACTTTTCAAGTACAGCTCTTAAACCATCAGGCTTAACCTCCCAACATATTATCAGCAGGTGAAATTCTGGTGCACACCCACACCTATTTGTGGATGTTCATGTCAAATTAATGGGCATACATGCCAACATTTTGTAGAATTTTAAAACAGGAAGAGATTTTGGAAGTCTTCCAATCTTATCCTTTTATTTTAAGACAGAGAAACTGAGACTCATGAGCTCTCACTCTGTACATACGCACACACACACACACACACGCAACTCAGTCTTATGCTGAGTCGCTGCATAGATCTGACTTAAGAAAAAGACGTATCATAAGTCTGGCTTAAGAAAAGAAGAGGTCAAAATGACCAGGGCTAGGCCAATGCTTCGCTGCTCCATGCATGTTTGTGTGGCCCAACTTCAGGACTGTGGGCTGACAATTTGTTCTTTCTTCAGGAATTGTTCAGGGTCTCGGATTAGATGTTTTTGACCGAAACTTGAATGAACTCCACAACAAATCAAAGATCAATATGTGACTCAGATCCTGACTATACAGCGATGCTCAACTAGTGCATGGTAGTTACCAAGGACCGCGTTATGATTAGCATATAAAATGTAGACCAAGCTTGAGATACAATCCTCACACTTAGGAATCTTAACACCTGGCTGGAGAGATGAGACCATCACCCATGTAGGCGGCAGCAGCAACAGTGGAGACTATATAACTAGATGCTACATTGTGTGGCACAGATTTTAAGTGTTGTAGGAGTTCTGCTGAGAGATATCTATGAAAATTGAGGTTGTCAGGAAATGGAATTTCAGCTTATCCCAGAGGGGTGCTTAGAATTTTAATATGTGGAGGGAAGAAAGGTGGATTTTTCTAGTAGAAATGGAAGCATGGAGAGGGTCTCATGGCTAGGACCCTGAGGAGATCAGGCTGATGGGGGCTGCCCAGAAGCATTTGTCAAGCTAAGTAATGGACTGTGGATCCCCAGTACGGATTTACATTATTATGTACTAAAATGTTACTGAAATAAGCACCCCCCGAAAAACTGGTTACGAATTAATTTAATTATATTTATATAACTATAAATCCACGATAATAAAGTTATATTTATATCACTGAAAATCCACAGTAAGTTGCTAATTAAATATAAACAAAACCAATAATATTCTATAGATTAGACTGGAAATATTAGTTTAAAATTAATAATATTAATTCTGTTTGCCAGATCATACTGTTTTGCTGAAACTAAAGAATCAATTCACTTTAACCAAGTGTTCATTAATGAAATTGTAAAAAAAAAAAAGTAGGAAAGAAACATTTTAATAAAAAATATCTATGGCGTATTCAGTACTATGCCTATTTATAATGAATTGTTGCAAGTTAGCACATGTAAAGGAAGAAAGGATCCCACTGGGGTGTTGACCATGGAACTGAGCACTGTGGTGGCTCAGTCATCCTGTGGCCTTACTCTGTTCTGGCAAATAAAACTTCAGACAGCACAGCAGGAAATGGTTGACTCACGTGCATACACATATCAAGCGAGTATTTAGGCTGCTTCTGTTCTCTCTTTAATAGCCTATGGCAATTAAATTATTATATTATTCTCCCACACATTATTGTTTTAATGATGACAAATCAAAGTCTTCGTTGATAAACTTTATGAAAGCTCTGGTCTTATTCCATGAAAATGTCTTCTGATTGCAAGTTACCCCTGCAAGGGAAGTGGTATCTTTATTACCAGCTAAAAAAGATTCAACACAAGTGATAATGGTTGCCAGTGTTTATTGAACGCTTGTAATGTGCCACATACTCTTCTAAATTTTTTACATGGATGCTCACATGTAATCCTCACGTCAACCCTATGAGGCAGATACTATGTTTAATCCTCATTTTTCAGAGGAGGATACTGAGGCTTAGAGAAATTAAGTAACTCACTCAAGGTCACCTAGCCAATGAAAACTGTCGCCTGGAATTCAGGCATCGAATTCCAGGGTCTGCTGCTCCCAGTAGTAGATTCACAATAATTGCAGAAAGGGTGTTGCTATTTTGACATTAGGCTATGCCAGCATGACCACAACCAGATACTTACAGCGTCACGTTCAAACGTTAACTTTTCTTCAGGAGATCACGAGGTACCGTGCCTAATCCTAAACGTAAACATTTATATGTCCTCTCGGAACACATTGAAGAAGTGGACATCTGCATGATGCTTATATAATTTGTAATGCTCTCAGAGACATGGAAACAGAGAATGTAAAAACTCACCAACTCCCAGAATGGAAGCACAGGGCAGTGGCCAAAGGCTGACTGGGCTGGGTGTGCCAGATGACAGAGGGCGGCCGAAAGGGGTGGAGGAGCTGAGCTCCTGTCGGGAATGGCAAGAGCCATGATAAGGGTGGTGTGGGAGGAAAGTCTTGCAGCAACAGGCCAGCTCCAAGGCGGCCAGCTCCAGCGAGGCCGGGCTGCAGCAAGCTCGCTGCAAGAGGGAAGTTTTCCGAACAGAGAGAAGGTCCAGGGACTGCCCACGTTTACCCGGAATCACCAGGGCCAATTCAGAACAAGGAGAGATTCGAGGTCTGTTGTATTGAGCGAATTAATCTACACCCATTGCCTTTGAGCTTCCCCTCTATGTATACCAACATACAGTTGTATTCACCAGTGAAGAGCTAAGAAAGCTCCAAATGAAATGCTTTAATATTTACACGGCAAGAGAAATGTTTTTTACATATAAAGGGAATTTGAGTTGCTAAATAGTGTGTGTCATTTTCCTATTCTTATATTTCATATATCTTATATTTCCTTATAATATATATATCTCTCTCTTACATTTCCTCTCCTATCTTACATATCATATCCATATTTATATGTAATATGTATATGTTAAAATGTGCTGTGCTATTCATGGCAGCAAGATTGCTTCAAAAGATACTTAATGCATTAAAATGGGTGTTTCCTCTTATTCAAAGTATCTAAGTTGATTTTAGTCACTTATTTTTCAACTTTCGTAAATGCAGAATAGAAACAAACTTCACCACTTGAAAGTGCTTACTTTGCTACTCATCGGATAATAGCTGGCAGCACCTTCAGAATATTTTATGATTCAGCACCTTTTCCTTTAAAATAGGTCTCATAACCTGAAATTAGACGTCACTCAACTTTTAAACTTGGAATACTTTGTAAACTTTGACAAAGAAACTCTTCTTTAGTGATTTTATGATATCCAGTCAAAGAATAATATGAAATGAATCTAATGGAAAGTCTTTCCCTTGATGAAAAGAGAGTCTAATGGAAACTGCTACAAAAGGAGCGCATTACCCACAATGCTTCGAAGTCTCTTGCGAGTGATTGTAAGAAAATCAGTCTGGGTGAAATTTGGAGAATATTATTCCTAATGATGTCCTCCTTTGAACTGTGAAAGGGCAGCATCTGAAAGATAAATCACTGATAAAAAGCAACTGAGGACGCTTATGCTTTCCTCCATTGTAGACACTGACAGCTAGCCAGCATCCTCTGAAGAAGGTGAATTTGGCAAATGACACGCAGGTTCTCCAAGACAGAGTAATTGCAAGAAATCTTCAAAGGTACTCATATCAAATATTTATCTCTTGGTTAATTAAACCAAGGCACTAATTAAACCTGAGCACTCCATGACACTTGGAGAGGGGGACATTGCACCGATGGGGAATTGTAAGAAACTGAGTCATCAATAGTCCTGTAGCACTCTCATCCTTCTTGGCTGAGAGAGCTACAGGGGTCTTGAATGTGACAGAGCCATTTCATGAAAATAGTCTCCCAGAATGACAAAAGAACCATCTGAAAAATGGGTATTTGAAGAATCAGGTAACTTTATCAATATGTCATGAGCTGTTCAGAATTAGAGGGACATTGAATGGCAGACCAGTTACGCTCAGTCATCCACATTCTCGGGAGTGAAAACTGTACAGATGTCACCCCTCTCGTTCGCAGCTTGCCTTCACAGTTTCTTGCCTTGGACAGATAAATACCAGTGGCAAGAGTTTTGTGGGGCCGGGGAGAGTTCGGAGACCCACCTCAGCAATACAACATTGGTTACAGAAACATTCTTAGGAGTGTTGATTTATATGAGCTCCCACCCCCGTGAGCCTTTCTCAAATGCCAGTATTGAAAGTTGTCCCCTTCCATCCCCATCCAGAACTAAAGCATTGGAAACTGTTGAGTTCCCCTTGGTTTCAAGTTGCAGCTCTTCAAAATCATTGCCCTTTGCTTGATTTTCCTTCTAAGCTTTGTGTTGGCCCACGTTGGCTTGGAAGAAGTCCTGTAATCACCACACAGCTCATGAACCTCACAGAAACAAAACAGAACAAAATCTTCAAGGCTGGCCTGAATTTCAGGTTCGTCTTTTGAGGACTGATTTGTCCAGCTTCTCTTTCGAATACTTACAGAATTCAGTATTTTGTCTTCATACTACCAATGGCAAGCAACGAAGGGAAATGGCTGGAAGTGTATGGGAAACTGGGATCGACATAAAATCATGAGCGTTAGCAGTCTTTCTATAATTCTCGGAGCTTTGTCTGCAGGTGGTCTCGGGTATCACCAGTAATGTGTTGGATGCTGGTTATGCATAAGCTAAATCAACACTAAGAGAAGAAAAATTGAGGTTTAGATCTCCTGATTTCAAAACTCCAAACAGGAAAGGAAAATATTCCAAAACAGAAACTAAAAAAGTTATCTCTTTAAGAATAAGTTCAGTACACACTGGAACTGTGACTTCTTAAGAATTCTTCATCTTCTTGAGTCAGTTTGCCAAACCTTATCTTTGTGAACGTCCAGCCCTTGCATCACTTTTCCTATAGGAAAGAAAGAGGTTGGGCTTCAGTATCACACCATTCAAAATTAACTCTAGGGGCTGACCTGGTGGCGTAGTGGTTAAGTTTGCGCACTCCACTTCAGCAGCCCAGGGTTTGCAGGTTTGGATCCTGGGTGCAGACCTAACACCAGTCATCAAGCCACGTTGTGGCAGCATCTCACATAAAACAGAGGAAGATTGGCACAGATGTTAGCTCAGTGACAATGTTCCTCAAGCAAAAAGAAGAAGATTGGCAATAGCTCTTAGCTCAGGGCCAATCTTCCTCACCAAAAAAAAAAATATATATATATATATATATATATGTATATTAACTGTAGAAGAGGCTGGAAAACCCTTAACACCAGAGGTCACTTTTTATCTTCTCAAGAGATGACTGAGGCCCTGATTTCTCAAAACATCTGTCTTCGTTTCTTTTGCTCTATGAAGAGGCCACTTTTCTGGGATGCCATGTTGTTTATTATCTGGCCAGTAATCTTTCATTTTACACTTGTCTCCTTTTAATGGGTAATTTCACCACTTTAAGCATTATATCCTTTTCATTTCTCAGCATATCCTTATTATGAGAAAATAGAAAGTGTTTAACATTGGATCAAGTTAGAATCATTTCCTCAAATTTAACATGCGTGATACTTATTTCTTAAAAATCTGTGGACCCCCTGCGTCAGCAGGCTTCAGTCTGCTTTTTCCATCTTTGGACTGGAAAATTCAAATTCAGTCTGACCAGCTGACACCTTCAGCGATCTCTGCCCCCCCTTATCCATCATTTGAGCTGGATGCGATAGGTAGCTGAGTCACTTCCCACCACTACATCTGTATTCATATATCCACGATCTTCCCATCTGGTAAATTTTATAGAAAGAAATTAGTCCTTTCTGTGTGTGCTCAGAGAATGAGGTTTATAAAATAATGACCACTCTAATGGGCCTTGGGGTTTCAAAATGCTGCCCTGTGTATTTTTGATTGCCTCTCTGCTCATGACATCTGGGTATAAAGTTCTCTCATTTAATATTTTTCCAGCTTTAAGAACTGTTTACATGCAGTTCATTGAGCTTGGCATCGCCTCCAAAATACATAATGCAAGAAACAGAACCAGGAGATGTTATAAGCAAATCTCAGAAACTGCCCAAGTGTCTCCTGACTATCTGATTGCCAGAAGATTCTTTCCTGTTCCAAGGACAGATAGGTTGTATTCACATATAATAAGACACCAAAAGGACAATTAAATTTCACAGCTTGAGGGAGATATTGAGTGTTCTTGTCAAAAATGTTCACACCTGTGGAACAGGCTGTTATTTTTGTGCAGCCTGGTTTTCAGCTTGAGATACACCTGCCAAAATCTGAATGGCCGCTATTGTACCTTCTGGACTCCAAAACTGCGCTGTCAGACAAGGTTTGGTGCACACAGATGGGATAACTTAGAACAGCGACTATGTTGTTTGTAAGGAAAGTAAGACCTTTCCTAGCCCTGTTGCTGCCTGTTTGGGATGGAAAATTTTATCATAAGCATTCACTAGCTGTGCCTCCTGGCACTTTAGTTTTTCATATGTTACTTTAATTATTTAAGTTATGTTCGACACGTTAATTTAATTTTAAGTGATTTCTGAAAATTGTCCCTAGACTGTAATAGTAAACTACATCTTTTCAAGCCATCAATTTCAGATGTGGACCCTAAACACCGCTAAAATTATTCTCATCTTGGTTTCCAATAAGCATTTAAAGCTTGCTACGGAATATAAAGATTTGAATTTGGGGTTGCTAAAAAGCAGACTCTTCTCCTTTGTGATCACTCTTACCCTTAACATTTCTCATTAAAGGGGCAGTTTATCACAGAGAATCCTAATGTCAGTTAAAATAATGTATTTGTTGTAAAAACAATATAATAGCTACCTATTATGAATTTTTTTGAGTTAAAAAGAACACACACTTAACCTAAGATGTTAAGTCTTTTCTGTATGAATTTATGCCATGTGGAATCATGGAAAATTGCTCCCATTTGACTATTTTTGACCTACAAAAGTAGCAATTTCATATGGCACTACCTAATATTTTACATAATTGAAAACATGGAGAATGCACAATTTTATTCTGATTTTTTCCATTACCTTTATATCAAAACAATTTATGGTTTCTGCATTGTTTTCATAGTTCATAATTTAAATCAGTGCATCATGTTCCATTACATGGATGTGGGATCTATCGGTTGATTTTGCTTTTTCCATATAAAAGATAACACTCAAAAAACACAATCAATACCTTCCTTCACACAGCCGCTGTATTTGGTTCCATTCTAATGCCAGTTTTTATGCTAGAGTCTTCTCCTCTATCATCCTTTCATCCCCCTGAAACTAAATATTTTCACACGTGAGTCTTTAGTACAATTTTAAGTGAGAAAGCAAGTATTGCTATGTACAAGTATACAAATATGCACACATGTATGTCCATAGTTAAATGGATCTGTTTTGGCAGTACATCGTTAAAGCCAATGAGTTTGTATTTCAAGAAAATACCAGACTCCAATGGGATGAGAACCGTTGTGCCCATCAGGCTGTGCCGCCCTTAGCTGGCTCCTCTCCATTCTCAGCTGACTGAGACCTGTCCCAACAGATGGCCCTCTCAGTATGTTTTGACTGCCAACAGACTAGTGCCTTGTCTAACATGACGAGGAAGCAAACTCCAGGGGTGTTGACCGACCGGAGGAAAACCTTTTGCTCTTGCCATAATGACCCATTCAGGCAGGAAGTTAAGAGGAAAATCGCTGTTCCCCTGGGGGTGAGGAGTGGAGAGTGGGGAGGAGAGCAGTTTAATTATGGTGAGGATGGGGGCTTGGGGACAGGGACACAAGTGGAGACCTAGAAAAAAGGAAGGGATGATGTCATTCTTTACTGGGACAGTCACTGAAATGAAATCAGGTCACACACAACGGTCTTGTTCTTTGCCCGGAACTATAAGTGTTACAGGAGATTACTCTGTGGTGACGCTTCTTAGGAAGACTCTAAGGCCCTACTCACATTAAGGTAGCCCCCAAGACATCTCAAAGACAGATAAGAAGGGCAGGATCGTTCCCTCCAGTGCCAAAATGGCGCACACTAGACCCACAACATTTGTTCAAGATCGCTAAGTCACATTTTAGGACAGAAAAATTGTCCAGATTCTAAGAACACAGTGAATTTCAAGAAACAGAAGGCAACTGCACCACTGGGTGTCGGGCCAGATGTTTTAAATTGGTGCTTTTTGTAGAATAATTTTGAACAGCATCCTGAAGTTAAGATGGAATATATTTCTCACTAGAAAGTTGGCACTTCCTGGTGAGAAATACTGCCTTGTACCATGTTAGGGCATTTATAGGACTGATTAGTTCTCCTTACAGAGGATGCGTTTCATCTGTGGCGGTCTTGAGTTCCTATTGCCTCTGGTGGCAGATATATTCAATTTTAGGTCCCTTCGCTCAATGGTGTCCTAATTTAACCTCATTCATCTGCTTAGATTTCACAAGAGGGCATCACAATTACAAATGAAGGTTAGATTTTCTAAGAAGTCATCCGTGGAATAATTAGGTGATAGGGTCAAATCCTGTTATTAAGATTCTGTTGTTATTGCATTAATGAGGCTTAAAACAAATAAGTCATTGACTGAGGCTTTTTTTTTGAGGATATTTTTGCTGCACAAGTATTCATAACAGTAGAATTGGAACACTGTAGGCTTTTTACTTTGGCATCTACAGTTTGAGAATTTGCCAAACAATGTTCAATTCTGGTAAACCACTGGTCTTCAGGTGCATGTGTATATTCAAAGACAAGGTCCTTCTCTCTTGTAGAAATATACAAAAATGTAAAAATAAAATTGGGTTACAGTAGGAATTCGTATTTACTTTATGATTTTGCTCTCAAATTACTAGGGAATCTTGTGTAGTAATCTAGGGTATAGAATAAGTCGTGATGTATGTGCAACAAATGTGTTTGAAAGCTGCTGTGGATTGTGGCTATCAAAATGGAAAGAGGCACATTTTGGAGTCCTTTTTTGGCAGATTCTGACATGAACTTCAGTGATTTCTGCTTTCCTTATTTTTTAATTTTTTTAATTTTTTTTTTTTTTTTTTTTTTTGTGAGGAAGATTCACCCTGAGCTAACGTCCATTGCCAGTCTTCCTCTGTTTTGTATGTGGATGCCTCCATAGCATGGCTGATGAGTGGAGTAGGTCCGCGTCCAGGATCCTAATCTGTGACCTGGGCTGCCAAAGCAGAGTGTGCAGAACTTTAACCACTCAGACACTGGGCCAGGCCCTGCTTTGCTTATTTTTAAATGGAAAGTAATTAGTCTATAGGGCCTTTGAGAGAGAATAATGGTTTAAAACTAAAAAAGTAACCAAAATATTTCCAAACAAATGGCCAGCACCATCAGAAGTTCCCAAGTTTTCAAGACAGTGTTTAATTTTCTTTTGTTTGTTTTCTAGTAGTCTTTAAAGAAGTCTAAGGCCATTATCCATAGCCGGTTGACAAGAGCATCTAAAATGTACGTGCTACTTTAAGCAAATACATTATTTGCAAAACAAAGCATAGCTTCTTACAATGGGATTCACCATAAAATTAATTTTGAAATTATTTACATTTGCAGTTTTACCAGAAAAAGATTTGATGCATTTTTTGCATTAAAATGTCTTTATTAGGGGCCGGCCTGGTGGCACAGCTGTTAAGTTCGCACATTCTGCTTCAGCGTCCCGGGGTTTGCCGGTTCGGATCCCGGGTGCAGACATGGCACCACTTGGCAAGCCATGCTGTGGTAGGCGTCCCACATATAAAGTAGAGGAAGATGGGCACGGATATGAGCTCAGGGCCAGTCTTCCTCAGCAAACAGAGGAGGATTAGCAGCAGATGTTAGCTCAGGGCTAATCTTCCTCAAAAAGAAAAAAAATTTAAAAAGATAATAAATAAAATGTCTTTATTACATAAAGTAAGAATGCCCCAGCAGGTTAAATCCATCCTACAATATTCAGAGCAGTCGGGTCGAGCCGGGCATGATGATGCCCGTCAGTGCACAGTGACCGCGGGAGAAGGACCAGCAGCATTCAGAGCAGTCAGTGCCCGTGCTGTAGGGGGGCAGATATTTTGAGTCTCTCTCCTGGTGATAAGTGTGCCGTAATATAACTATTCCCAAAATTCTCCTGTCCAAAGAACACTGCAGTGAGAGTTGGTTCTCATTTTAGACATTTTTTTTGACTGTGTAACTTTCTACAAAATTAGGATGCGCTTGTCCCACTTTCCTCACTGGGCTGTTGGTAAAGAATGTGAAAGTCCTTTTGGAGGGAGCAGATGTCTGGAGCCACTCAAACACAACCTGTTCCTATCGCTGTGATATTAAAAGGCTAAGGAATTGCATGGTAATCATCAGTTCCCATCAGACTGTGCTATTCGCAGCACCTTATTTCTCCCTCGTTATTCTTGTAGTTTTATGTCTCTGCCAGTAAACTAATCCCAATGTGTATTTTTGATGGTTGGCAAAAATTCAAAAATGCTTTGCAAAGAAGGAAGGCCGTAGAATCACTCGGATTATAACTATGTATTCAGTGCAATTTTAAGAAAAGCTTCAGAATGAAATATCTTTGCTGGCTGAAGCATTAAAAAGAGAAGTGAAAAAAAATACCCTGTACTGTATTATATTCTTGGAGTTGGAATTCAGCTAAGGATTGACTCCAAATAATCTTTGTGATTAGAAAAAAAGATGTGTAAGATTAACTCACCCAGGATGGGTGCTATTGCTTTTAATACCTTGTTGAGCGGCTCCCGTCGTGCGCTGAAATGGGTTGAGAAATTGCCGTCATCTGCATCCACCAGACAGAGGCCACATGCAACAAGTGACATCCTTCTGCTCTCTGTCAGTGCTGTCAGAAGACTGCCTTTCTCCTAGGGAAATAGTCAATTTTCTAGTTGCTTTCTCCACCCCGAAGCATTGATTTATAGAGGAATTTCTTTCAAATGTCAGATACAGTATCAGCTTAGTAGTTTGTAAGTGTTGAAACGTCCCTTCTGGGTGAAAGGAGAGGAATGTAATTTACATTTCTCATCTGGAAGTTCATCTTAGTTTAAAGAGCTTTCTCTCAGGTTATGGAACTATTAAGACAGTTTGAGGGGGTGACTTGTATCTGTATGCATGAATAACTATTCCAGTGACAACCGACTCCTCAATGTGACAGACAATAATTCTGACTATCGGGGCTGGCCCCGTGGCCGAGTGGTTAAGTTCGCGCGCTCCGCTGCAGGCGGCCCGGTGTTTCGTTGGTTCAAATCCTGGGCGCGGACATGACACTGCTCATCAGACCACGCTGAGGCGGCGTCCCACATGCCACAACTAGAAGAACCCACAACGAAGAATATACAACTATGTACCGGGGGGCTTTGGGGAGAAAAAGGAAAAAATAAAATCTTTAAAAAAAAAAAAAAAAAAAAATAATTCTGACTATCAAAACATTGATTTTTTTTCTCCCTGACTCGTGTATACAGTAAGAGCATGCATCTACCTGATAATAACTCGCCTCAGCTATTGGCCTACATGGATGTCTAAAAACGTACACAGCGATGAGTCATGTATAAAGAGCCTTTCCTAACTTAGGGAGCCTTTGGGAGAAGTTCAAGAGTTATCACCAGCAAAGGTGATCTTGTCCTCCTAAAGTGGAAAATTCTCTCTTTTGCTAATTGACAGTGGCGCGTGAGAGAAGTGTAGCATAGTGATTAGGAGCACAAATCTGGGAGCCAGGCTGCCTGGGTTTGAATCTCTTCTATGCCATTTTTTAACTGTGAAACTTACTTTCTTTGTGCCTCGGTGTCGTTATCTGAAAAATGGGGGCCAGTAATAACACCGACTTTGCTTAGCTGTTTACAACGTTAGGTGATTCCGTATGGAGGACGGGCTCAGAACAATGCCTAGCACTTAGTAAAGGGCTGTATGCATGTTAACTATTGTTATTACTGTTGGAAATTTTAATCCAAAAATGCACAAAGTAGATAAGTTCCCATAATGTTAGGCTGCCCATAATTCCATACACTTAAACACACACACATGCACACACACACACACACAGTCAGTGTACCAAGCACATAAAGAAACTAGTCATTCACCACAACTCCCACCCTGTGGAAATTGGTGCTAGTCAGGAGTAAGACATATATACGTGCCTCACAAAGAATAGCAATAATGATACCTTACATTTGCACACTTGAAATGTACATTTGCACACTTCTACCAGTTGCTGAGAGAATCAGATGACGACGAATGGGAAAGTGCTTGGGGAGTATATTATCGGCATACATAGTGAAAACATTTTAAACTAGCTTGTGATTTTCTAATTTGATTTCCCTTTAGATTTGTTTAGCCTTACCTTCAACATTTTCCCCTATCCACCCATGATTTGGCAAATATTAACAACTGAAAATGAATAATCACTAAAATCCAATACTTAGAGTCTCCTTTTGGAGGCTCCGATTATTCAACGGGCCCAGAATCTGATTATTCTCTGGTCTAGACTCTCCCTTCATGCAGCTTTCGGAGAGCTGGATGCTTAGAGCCACACGAGGGTAAACTGGGTTTGCCTCATGAAAATTTTCTCACTCCTTTGTTTGTAAATTACATACACTGAATGATTTTTTTACAGACATCACTATGTCAAGGATGATGTGATTTCAGAGCCCCAGGGTGACAAGTGGACTCACCCTGCTGTGCTATCTGTGCCATTATTAAGATTCCCTTATTGAAAGGAGAGAAAAAAGATATCCTTAGGGAATGATGAAAAGAAATCATGAAGACAGATTTTTTCTGAGTATTTTGGAGATTCTTCACACAGTGGAGAGAGCACTCATTCTAGCTGTATTTGATACTTCTGAAAAAAAGACATTTTATATATAAAATTCAAAATTCTCATTGCCTGTCAAGCGTTGCCACAGGATCTTAAAATAATGAACTTGGGATTTAGTTTTTCCGCTTCCTTCTTTATTGTTAAGTATGTAGGTGTGCGGAGAGCTGGCAAGTCCCTGCTACATTGAAGAAAGTAGAAAAAGTGCTTCATGAGCCAGTATTGTTTGCTCTATCATCTCCTCTCCACATCTCCCTAGTGAAAATTAAAGGTGATCGCTAGCACGGCATGCCCACTGTGTGAAGAATCAAGTCTGAGCCTTTTTAAGGCCCTCCAAGGACCATCAGTATGAGAGAAGAAATAGGATATTATGAAAAAACAAAGGAGATATTCCAGCCTTTACTAACATGTGGAATTGGAAAAGCTGCATAGCCATTTTAAAAAAATTTTATTGAGTTCATCATAGTTTATAACATTGTGAAATTTCAGTTATACATTATTATTTGTCAGTAACCATATATCTGTGCCCCTTTACCCCTTATGCCCACCCCCAA
Source organism: Equus przewalskii (assembly GCF_037783145.1). NCBI lineage: Eukaryota > Metazoa > Chordata > Mammalia > Perissodactyla > Equidae > Equus > Equus przewalskii. The sequence goes on along the minus strand of NC_091838.1, from coordinate 16,197,851 downwards.
CCCCCTTCCCCTCTAGTAACCACTAATCTGCTCACTTTGTCCAAGGATTTGTTTATCTTCCACATCTGAGTGAAATCATACTGTGTTTGTCTTTCTCTGTCTGGCTTATTTTGTTTAACATAATAGCCTCAAGGTCCATCCATGGTGTTGCAAATGGGACGATTTCATCTTCTTTTATGGCTGAGTAGTACTCCATTGTATATATATATCACATCTTCTTCATCCATTCATCAGTCGTTGGGCACTTGAGTTGCTTCCATGTCTTGACTATTGTGAATAATGTTGCAATGAACATAGGCGTGCATAAATCTCTTTGGATCATTGATTTCAAGTTCTTTGTATAAATACCCACTAGTGGGATGGCTGGGTCACATGGTATTTCTATTTTTAATTTTTTGAGAAATCTCCTTGCTGTTTTCCATAGTGGCTGCACAAGTTTACATTCCCACCAGCAGTGTATGAGGATTCCCTTTTCTCCACAGCCTCTCCAACATTTGTTGGTTTTTGTGTTGGTGATTATACCCATTCCAACAAGTATAAGGTGATATCTCATTGTAGTTTTGATTTGCATTTCCCTGATGATCAGTGATGTCGAGCATCTTTTCATGTGCCTGTTGGCCATCTGTCTATCTTCTTTGGAAAAATGTCTGTTCATATCCTATGCTCATTTTCTGATCGGATTATTTCTTAGTTGTGAGTTGTATGAGTTCTTTATATATTTTGCAGATTAACTCCTTGTCGGATACATGATTTGCAAATGTTGATGGTTGTCTTTTTGTTTTGTTCCCAGTTTCCTTTGCCTTGCAGAAGCTCTTTAGTCTGATGAAGCCCCATTTGTTTATTTTTTCTTGCTTCCCTTGCCCAAGTAGACATGGTATTCGAAAAGATCCTTCTAAGATCTATGTCAAAGAGCATACCGCCTATATTTTCTTCTATGAGTTTCATGGCTTCATGTCTTACCTTCAAGTCTTTAATCTATTTAGAATTAATTTTTGTGCATGGTGAAAATAATGGTCTACTTTCTTTCTTTTGCATGTGGCTGTCCGGTTTTCCCAACACCAGTTAGTGAAGACACTTTCCTTTCTCCATGGTGTGTTCTTGGCTCCTTTGTCAAAGATTAGCTGTCCATAGATGTGTGGTTTTATTTCTGGGCTTTCCGTTCTGTTCCATTGATCTGCATGCCTGTTTTTATACCAGTACCATGCAGTTTTGATTGCTGTGTCCTTGTAGTATATTTTGAAGTCAGGGATTGTGATGCCTCCAGCTTTGTTCTTTTTTCTCAGGATTGCTTTAGCTACTCGGGGTCTTTTGTTGCCTCATGAATTTTAGGATTCTTTATTCTATTTCCGTGAAGAATGTCATTGGAATTCTGATTGGGATTGCATTGAATCTGTAGATTGCTTTAGGTAATATGGACGTTTTAACTATGTTTACTCTTCCAATCCATGTGCATGGAATATCTTTTCATTTCTTTATGTTATCATCGATTTCTTTCAATCATGTCTTGTAGTTTTCATTATATAGGTCTTTCATCTCCTTGGTTAAATTTATTCCTAGATATTTTGTTTCTTTTGATGCAATTGTACATGGGATTGTATTCTTGAGTTCTCTTTCTGTTAGTTCATTATTAGAATATGGAAATGCCACTAATTTTTCTAGGTGGATTTTGTACCCTGCAACTTTGCTGTAGTTGTTGATTATTTCTAATAGTTTTCTGATGGATTCCTTAGGGTTTTCTATATATAAAGTCATGTCATCTGCAAACAGCAAGAGTTTCACTTCTTCTTTGCCAGTTTGGATACGTTTTATTTCTTTTTCTTGCCTAATTGCTCTGGCCAAACCCCCCAATACTATGTTGAATAAGAGAGGTGAGAGTGGATACCCTTGTCTTGCTCCTGTTCTCAGAGGGATGGCTTTCAGTTTTTCCACCTTGAGTGTGATGCTGGCTGTGGGTTTGTCATATATAGACTTTATTATGGGTATGCTATACCCATTTTATTGAGAGTTTTTATCATGAACAGATGTTGGATCATGTCAAATGCTTTCTCTGCATCTATTGAAATGATCATGTGGTTTTCATTGCTCATTTTGTTAATGTGGTGTATCACATTGATTGATTTGTGGATGTTGAACCACTCCTGTGTCCCTGGTATAAATCCCACTTGATCGTGGTGTATGATTCTTTTGCTGTATTGCTATATTCAGTTTACCAATATTTTGTTGAGAATTTTTACATCTATGTTCATCGGCAATATTGGCCTGTAATTTTCCTTCTTTGTGTTGTCCTTGTCTTGCTTTGGGATCAGGGTAGTGTTGGCCTCATAAAATGTGTTAGGAAGTGCTCCATCTTCTTCAATTTTTTGGAATAGTTTGAGAAACATAGGTACTAAATCTTCTTTGAATGTTTGGTAGAATTCTCCAGAGAAGCCATTTGGTCCTGGACTTTTATTTTGGGCTGTTTCAATCTCTTTACTTTGATTGTCTATTCAAATTCTCTATTTCTTCCTGGTTCAATTTTGGGAGGTTGTATGAGTTTGAGAATTTATCCATTTCTTCTGGATTGTCCAATTTGTTGGCATATAGTTTTTCCTTTGTATTCTGTGGTATCCATTGTAATTTCTCCTGTTTCATTTCTAATTTTATTTATTCGAGCCTTCTCTCTTTTTTTCTTAGTGAGTCTGGCTAAGGGTTTGTTAATTTTGTTTATCTTCTCAAAGAACCAGCTCTTAGTTTCATTGGTTTCAGTGATCCTCTCTACTGTTTTTTTTGTTTCAATTCATTTATTTCTGCTCTAATTTTTATTATTTCGCTCCTGTTGCTGACATTGGGCTTTATTTGTTCTTCTTTTTCTCACTCTGTTAGGTGTAGTTTAAGATTGCTTATTTGAGATTTTTCTTGTTTGTTAAGGTGGGCCTGTATTGCCGTGAATGTCCCTCTTAAGACTGCTTTTACTGCATCCCATGTGAGTCGGTATGGTGTATTTTCATTTTCAGTTGTCGCCAGACATATTCTGATTTCTCCTTTAATTTTTTCAATGATCCATTGGTTGTTCAGTAATACGTTGTTTGGTCTCCACATCTTTGTCCCTTTCCCAGTTTTTTTCTTGTAGTTGATTTCTAGTTTCGTAGCATTATGGTAGGAAAAGATGCTTGACATGATTTCATGTCATGCATGAAGTTTAAGTTTATTGAAGCTTGCCTTGTTTCCCAACATATGGTCTATCTTTGAGAATGTTTCATGTGCACTTGAGAAGAATGTGTAATCTGCTGATGTGGGATGGAGCATTATATATATGTCCATCTAGTCTAGTTTTTCATTTAGTTCTACTATTTGCTTGTTGACTTTCAGTCTGGATGATCTATCTGATCTATCTGATCTGGGTGATCTATTGTTGTAAGTGGGGTATTAAGGTCCCCTCCTATTATTGTGTTGCTGTTTGTATCTCCTTTTAGGTCAATTAATAGTTGCTTTATGTACTTTGGTGCTCCTGTGTTAGGTGCATATATGTTCATAAGTGTTATGTCCTCTTGGTGGAGTGTCTCTTTTATCATTATATACTACCCCTCTTTGTCTCTCATTGTCTTTTTTATCTTGAAGTCTACTTTGTCTGATATAAATATGGCAACACTTGCTTTCTTTTGTTTGCTGTTAGCTTGGAGTATCATCTTCCAGCTCTTCACTCTAAACCTGTGTTTGTCTTTAGAGCTGAGACGTGTTTCCCGGAGGCAGCATATTGTTGGATCTTGTTTTTTAATCCATCCAGCCACTCTGTGTCTTTTGATTGGAGAATTTAATGCATTTACATTTAGAGTGATTATTGATACATGAGGGCTTAGTACTACCACTTTATGTCTTGTTTTCCAGTTCTGTGTTTCCCTTGTTTCTCGTCCCATGTATTTTGGACTGCCAGTTCAGTTTGGTGGCTCTCTATGATGATTTTCTCAGTTTTCTCTTTATATATCATTTGTGTCTCTCCTCTGATTTTTTGTTTGGTGGTTACTGTGAGGTTTCTATAAAATATCTTATAGATGAGATAGTCTGTTTTCTGATAGACTCCTATTTCCTTAGTCTAAGCAGGTTCTATCCCCTTCCTCTTTCCCTTCTAAGTTATTGTTGTCACAACTTATTCCATTTTTTGTTGTGAGTTTGTGGTTAAAATGAAGTGATTATATTTATTCTTGATGCTTTCCTTCCCTTTATCTTTAATGTTATAAATAAGTGTTTGCTAATCTCTTCTGATAGAGAGTTGCAATTTTCTGATTTTGTCTGCCTATTTATCTCCTTGCTCAAGGCTTTGTGTACCCTTTCTTTTTTTTTCCAGGTAGGAGGGCATTCTTGATCATATCTTGTTGGGTGGAGGGAGGTGAGGGTCTTTTGGTGATAACTCCTTCGGCTTTTGTTTATCTGGAGAAGCTTTTATTTCTCCATCATAGCTGAAGGATATTTTCACTAGATAGAGTATTCTTGGCTGAAGGTGTTTGTCTTTCAGAATTTTGAATATATCATTCCACTCTCTCCTAACCTGTATGCTTTCTGCTGAGAAATCCACTGTAAGCCTGATAGGGGCTCCTTTGTAGGTTATTTTCTTCTACCTTGCTGCCGTTAGTATTTTTTGTCATTGACTTTTGCCAGTTTTACTAATAAATGCCTTGGGGAAGGTCTTTTTACGTTGATGTAATTAGGAGTTCTATTATCTTCTTTTGCTTGTAATTCCAGCTCTTTCCCCAGGTTTGGCAAGTTCTCAGCTATTCTTTCTTTGAACAAACTCCCTACTCCTTTCTACCTCTCTTCTCCTTATGGGATACCTATAATCCTCATGTTGCATTTCCTAATTGAGTCACATATTTCTCAAAGAATTTCTTCATTTCCTTTTAGTCTTAGTACTCTCTCCTCCTCCATCTGAAGCATGTCTATAGTTCTATCCTCTAAATTTCTAGTTCTGTCCTCCATAATATCAGCTCTGTTATTTAAGGACTTCAGATTTTTCTTTATCTCATTCATTGTGCTTTTCATCTCCAACATTTCTGATTGGTTTTCCTTTATAGTTTCAATCTTTTTGGTGAAGAATTCCCTCTGTTCATTAACTGTGTTCCTGATTTCACTGAACTGCCTTATGAGTTCTCTTGTAACTCATTGAGGTTTTTTATGATAGCTATTTTGAATTCTTTGTCATTTAGATTGTAAATTTCTGTGCCTTCAGGGTTGATTTCTGAGTGTTTGTCCTTTTCCTTTTGGTCTGGAGTATTAGTATACCTCTTCATACTATTTGATGGGGTGGATTTGTACCTTCACATAGTGATAGTGTCTGGTCACAGACTCCACCTTCTTCTAATGGGGGAGGGGCAGGAGCTGTGTATTCTGAGCCAGGTGCAATCCCTGTCAGCTGTGCCTGTCTAAGCCTGGGCCACTCCTTGGGACGGCAGTGGCCCTGTGGGCTCTCCCACTGGATGGGAAGGCAATCGCATGGGGACTCAGGGCTGCCACCGCCTGCTCCCACAGTCCCACCAAGACATGCTCTCTTCTTCGGGGCCACAGCAGTACGATGAGGGTCCACAGCAGTTGAGAACTTGTTAATCTAGGTGCACAGATCCACCACCATCTCCTGGGTTGCACCAGGTGTTGTGCTTGGTGGGTGGGGCCTTCCCATTGGGTCTGAGCCTGGGCCATGCCTTGGGGGCTGTGGCAGCACTGTGGGCTCTTGCATCAGACAGTAAAGCAAGCATGCAGTGGCTCAGGGCTTCTGTCACCTGTTCCTGCAGTCATGCTGAGGCGCACTCCTACCCTCAGGGCCACAACAGTGCTGTGGGCACTCTAGCCAGGAGCACAGTCACATGCCTGCAGAGGGCTGCCTGGGGGCCAGAGAGTGCTTGCCTATCTCTACCACATCCCTGGGGGTAGTCCATCCACCTTCAGATGTATAGCTCCATGAGTCTCTCAGGTGTCCTGATGTGTTGTGTGGGTATTTTCCATTAATCAATGAATGTCCACTTAATTGTAGTTTGAAGAGGGGGAGATAAAGGGAACAGTTCACTCTGCCATGTTGCTGACATCACTCTCTGCATAGCCTTTGAGCCTCATGTTTCCTTTCAGTAAAATGTAGACAACAGCATCTACCTGATAATGTTGTTGTGAGGGACTCAAAGAGAAGGTATCTGTGAAACACCAAGCCCAGGGCCATGCAGATAGCATGTATCTGAGAAGCATGTGGACTTTATACTTTACCTATGGTTCATATTTATTTAAATCTTCCTGGTACCATACTGTCATTTACATGTCTGTGCCTCATATTCAATTGTGTGCTTTTCAAGACTGGAGTATCATTTTTTCATTTCTTACTGCATTTAGCGCAGTACTTTGCAAGCAGGTAAGTGCACAGTAAATGCTCATTTGTAATTTAAAAAGCAAAAAAAAAAATATTGAGCTTTGTGAATTGCCCAAAAGAGATATCCATGCTTTGTTTCAGGCCGGTTCCCTAGTGGTAAATTTTAAAACTCATTTATACAAGTATTCTTCTATTTGCTTAAGTATTTGAATATTTAAAAGTCTCCTGTGCATATAGACCCAGAATTAAATATCAAGAAGGAGCCTGCACCCCAGCACCATTTTTGTAGAGTTTAGTGAGTGATGCTGTTATCTGACCAAGTGAGTCCACCCCTTGTTGAGTTAATCAAACTGCACCAAAAGTAGTTGTCGTACAAAGCCAAATTTTATTTTCAGCATGCAACAAACAAAATGGAGACCAAGAGAATAATTTCACAAAGCTATGGCTCCCTGAGCATGGAGAGGTGGGTACATTTATTTGGGGTCAGGAATGAACATTCAAAAGGGAAGTTTCATCATTGCATGTAGAGGTGGGCATAAGCTGGCACATGCATGATTTCATATCATGCTTTTACATTTATTGTATGATCTAAAAATGGCTGCTTTACCCCTCCCAGAGGAGGGGAATTTATGATGTTAATGAGGGCAGGTTACTTTAGTACAACTTTCTGCCTGTCCGCTCAGGTGTCATTCTTATGGTTGTGGTCTGGATAGGTCTGGTCTGACTAAGAGCAGTTGGGTCCAGGGTGGTTGGTGCTTAGAGATTCTTCCTGGAACGTAGCTGAAACTGCATAAGCTCAAGACCCCAAAGTTGTTAGAGAAAGGGAACTTCTGCACCTTTCAACAAGCCAAGAGAATTAGGTCAAACAAAGCAAGAAAAAAATGGTTAGAGTTTGGCCAAGGCAAGAGAAGTGAGTTAGAGTCCATGGCTGCTGACAATACCAGGTACATATAGAGCTGCTGAGAAAGGCCAAGACCCCATGGAATAATGAATGAATAATCCCCAAAGCTCTTTGCCATGTACCGGTGTCTCTTAAAGACAGCTTGTTACAAGGGATCACTCTGAAAGACCATATCATTTGGACACAGGAACACTATAGAGACAACTGTAAGCCTAATGGTACAACCATTAATGACTGAGAAATAACAAGATGGTGGCAGCAGAAAAGCCACGTTTGTGGTCAGGTGCCTGAAATGAGGTACTTTATCTGAACGAAGCTCTTTTGAATCCCATGAGGCAGAAAGACAGCAGTGGCTGGACCAGAGGACAGGCTACCCATGCGCTAGTGTGGTCAGGGCCTCCTGTCAGACTTTCGTCATTTCAGCCATATTTATAAAAAGAGAGGAAAAGGATTCCAGCAAATGCTAACATTCGAGAGAAATAGTAACACACACATCTTAATAAGTTTTCTAGGAAAGAGTTCTAAAATGTAGTTTTGTTGTTGTCTATAAAGATAATGAGAGGGTGACAGTATAAGGGAAAGTCTCAGGAGGCCTGGACTTTGTCCCAGCTGCTTATCTAATTGGCCGTGTGACCTTGGGCAAGTCGCTTAACCTTTCTTGGCCCGCATTTTCTCATCTGTAATGTGATATAGGCATTCATTTCCAGTTCTAAGATTACATGACCAGATTCTACAGGATTATGCTTTGACTATATTCTACCAAGGATTTCATCACCATTCAGATGAAAATTATACCCCTCATCTCAATTTTTTTAGGAAAATGATGCAATGAGAATACAGCATGAAAACATAAGTGGCTTTTCCTTTATTTCCCTTACTCAAACTGACCCTAGATTTTCTGAACCACTGAGATGCAACGTTTCTTGATACAAATGTTTGTAAATATAGGCAGACGCCTAGTTTCAAAGAGACAATGTTAAAGATGATCATTTGTAAACCGGTCTACCAGTGGGTTTGGTCTATATGATAATATTATTTAGTAATATTATTATTCATGCCATATTTTTATACAGATCCATTAAAGGACAAATACCTTAGCAGTCCTGCTTAGAAATCTAAGCATAAAGTTTAATGTTTTGGTGGGGAAAAGGCATTTCATATGACAGTCTGTAATACCAGAAGCCTGTCTTCTCATCTATGCTTATTATCCCCTAACTGCTTCTCCAGCCTTTGTAAGAGACTATAGCCTCCTCCTTCCCTTGTAAGCCAATGCTGATTATATATTCATGCCTGAAATTCTAATGAGACATAAATTTGGGACAGGAAATTAGAATTTTAGGGGAGATGAGAAGACTTGAGGTTGGGAAAGGAGATGGCATTTTACCACGATGCGCTTAAAAGGCAGGTCAAAGGATGGGACAAAATGAGCATAAGGATCATTGATGGAAGAGACCTAGTGAGAGCTGAGGCTATGAGGGCCTGGGGGCTGTAAATAGTAAGCATGGGGTAAATTATAAGACATGAATGGAAAATAAAAGAAAAAATGTTTAGTGAGTAAGAAGCCAATGGACAAAGAGGGATTAGAGAGAGTTTCTCTCTATTTTCATTCTTTGCTTTCATTGTCTACTTCTGCCTTCTCTCTTTCTCAGTACCACAGATCCCAATTATCTGGGCACTTCCTCTCCTGGTAACAGAGAAAGAAGGAGGGGTTGATGAATACTCCAATGGATGTGCAGAAGGAAGGAGAAAAATAAATATACAGAATGATTGAGGAAAGTTATGTACTTTAAATTTACTGTAGACTCTTGTTGTTAGTGCTGTTGAGTGGATTCCAACTCCTAGCGCTCTGTGTACAGCAGAGCAAACCCTGCCCGGTCTTTTTGCACCATCCTCTCACCTTCCAGCACTGTATCAGACAATGCTTCGCTGTTATTCGTAGGGTTTTCATGGCGAATTGTTTTTGAAAGTGGGTGGCCAGGTCCTTCTTCCTGGTCTGTCTAGTCTGGAAGATACACTGAAACCTGTCTACCATGGGTGACCCTGCTGGTATTTGACATATTGGTGGCATAGCTTTCAGCATCACAGCAACATGCAGCCGCCACAGTATGACAACCAACAGATGGTGGAGTGGTTCCCTGACTGGGAAATGAACCCAGGCTATACTGATGAGAATGTCAAATCTTAACCACTAGACCACCAGGGCCGGCATCATGGGCCTACATTTGTGTATTTCTCTTATAGCGTTCTTCACCTTATATTTATCATGCTTTTGGTTAGTTGAGCTTTTTGGATCTGTGGGTTTATGTTTTGAACACATTTGAATAATTTTCAGTCATTATTTCTGCAAACATTTCTCCATTACCACCCCCACTCCCGGACTCCAATTACATATGTGTTAGACTACTTGATATTGAAATTGTTCCACGGGTCATAGAGACTGCATTCACTTTTTTCAAAGCCTTTCATTTCAGTTCTAGTACTTTTCAGCTTTAGAAATTCTATTTGTTTCTTTTTATTGGTTTCCATTTATCTCTGTATTGTATTCACATTTTCCTTAAAATCCTTGAGCATATTTTTAATAGCTATTTTAAAGTCCTCATCTGCTAATTCCATCATCTCTGTTATTTCTGAGTCTCTTTCTATTGACTAATTGTCCTCCTGATTAGGAGTCACATTTTTTGGCTTTTTCACATATCTAATAATTCTTGATTGGCTGCTGGATATTGTGAATATTACATTGTTGAATGTCTGAATTTTGGCATCTTCTTTTAAAGAATATTGGGTTTTGTTCTGACAGGCAGTTAATTTACTTGAGGACCAGTTGGATCTTTTAAGGTTTGTTTTTAAATTGTGTTAGGTTGTCTCTAGAATGATCTATACTCCAGGGCTAGTTGAACCCTACTCTTAAGGCTTGACCTTTCTGAGGTCTCTACTGAGTGTCTCATGTGTATTCAATGAGTTCTTTCTTCTATGGCTGGTCAGAACTTGAGTATCTCCCAGCCATGTGTAGTGTAAGCTGCTTATCTTACAACCCCCTGCTAATTGTTCTTTGCCTGATAGTTGTCCTTTGCTCAACTTTGTGGGGTCTCACCCCACACACCTGTAGCTTAGTGTTCAGTGAAGGACTTAAGGGGACCCCATACATATTTCTGGAGCTCTTTTTCCTTGTTGCTCTCTCCTCTCATACTGTACCCCACAAATTCTACCTCACTTCCCCAAATTGTACTCTATCCTCAGCTCTGCTTCGGTTCCTCTCTCTGTGTCGTAGTTAGGAAAGTGTCTCTAGTGGGACATACCTTACTTGTGTCCCTTCTCTCAAGGACAGCCTGTTGTCCAATGTCTGAGATAGTTGCTTCATATACTTTGTTTTCTGACTGTTTATAGCAGGAGAACTAGTTTGGTACCAGTTACTCCATCTTGACTAGAAACAGAAGTCCCACCGTGTTTCTATTCAAACTTTGTTTCTATTTCTTTTCACCTCATTAGTCAGTAAGACCTTTCAAGGCAGTGACAGGGTCTCATTCAGCTCTGTATTCCTAAAGCTTAACATAGAGTTTAGCACATAGCAGGCATAATAAATGTTGTTGAATGAAAGGATGAATGACTGTTGTTAAACTGATCCACAATATTTACGGTATCTATATTTAGTTGAGACATTAATGTAAATATCTAGGCACTTTTGTAACATGTGCTTTTTTTTTTTAAAGATTTTATTTTTTTCCTTTTTCTCCCCAAAGCCCCCCAGTACATAGTTGTATATTCTTCGTTGTGGGTCCTTCTAGTTGTGGCATGTGGGACACCGCCTCAGCGTGGTTTGAGGAGCAGTGCCATGTCCGCGCCCAGGATTCGAACCACTCAGCCACGGGGCCAGCCCCTAACATGTGCTTTTTTAAGCAAGTGACAAAAATCTATTGAACAACAGAATTCGTACAAGTTAGAGATTAATGCTAGGGGAGACTAGTTCTATGTTAAGCTTACTTAACATTCCTTACCAGCTATGAGATGCCAGTATCTAGAAACAAAGGTCACATGTTTCCAGGTACCTGTAGGACAGCAATGACAAGTTATTCTAGAATGAAAAGTAGTGGCAGCTGTTTTTAACATTCAGCCCATGAAGTTGGCAAATGTAGCATCTTCCTTCAGGGATGCCTCCCTCTGAGCATAACAGGATTATAAACTTCCAGACTATACTTTCATTTACCATAGTCTTTTCAAGGGACTATGATGGCTTTTCACTTAAATAGCAAGACGCATTGAGTTGGTCTTTCAAAAGTCTATCCAGCTTTCTTCCTATGATCAAAAAGAGACTTACAAATTAAAAATCACAGTCAAACTGCTATAAACTGCAGAAATCAGGTGGGAAAGAAATCCTTCATTATAACATTAAAGATTTCTCTCTAAAATCTTGTATAACACCTGTACAGTTTTATATAAGAAATATCTGTATCTTGAAGAGAATAGGATTTGTGGAAGTCTCTTAAAAATCCATGATGCTCAAAATCTTTGGATATGGGTACATGTCCTATAATTAGAATGCCTTCACACCTCATTATTTAAAGGGCTCCTAAAATTCAGAAGTAGTCCAGTCCTATACACACACACACACACTCATTTGCGCACGTGCACACATACAAACCACATTTCTGATTAAATTATTCCTACTCCACAGGTCTATTCAGGGTTCAAACAATATTATTATCAAAAACACAGTCCTTTAAGACTTAATCTCATTTGATCCACAGAATTCTTAAAATTCCCTTTTGTTACTTTTTGACTATAATTCTGGCTTCTTTCAATGAAAGGCAGCAGTTTTTCGGGTTAAGGAACTCGACTGTGACTGAGATGTCAACTGCGTTGGTTCATTCTTCTACTTACCTTTGTCAAGTCACTTTTTCATCTTTGTTCTTTGATTACACAACCTACCAGATGGAAATAATAATTTGAGCTCCATGTGAGTGTGAAGGACCCCTGAAATTCTAACACAGGATAACAAAAAGGAGTTCATTATTGAGGGAATTTTTTTCAAAATAATGACTCTACTTGTTTAAAGCCTGAGTGAGATGACGTTTAAAGAGCAGTGGTTTAAGTTCCTGGTTCCAGAACTGTTCAAAACTAAAGGTTTTATTTCACTTTATTTTTCTCCCACGTTTACCCCCTTGGTTTACATTCCCCAGTTAAGAATTTAAAATGAACCTTTGCCAAAGCCTTGGGTTCCCCCTGGTTCGGAGTCGAAACCACATGAAGCCACTGAATTTTGCCTACTTTCCATTTGAAATGATACATCAGCTTCCGTTCTCTTTCAGGGCGAGCCGGGTTTACAGGAAACGTGACCAAGCTTTAGATGAACCTGCTCTGCATTTTGATTTTCTGTCAGATCCCCAAATGAGGCCACTCACCTAGTTCTGTCTTTCCAAAACCTCTTATTATAATGTCCCCAGAGTGTGTATAATAGTTACTAGTGGCTGAAGCGCAGCAACACCTTGTTTTAGTAAAATGTGGGGGAGAATTTCTCTGCTACTTGGAACTCGTTCTAATTAGGAAAACAGACAGACTCAATAGGAGAGGTTCTAGTGTCAGGTGTAACGCTTTGGGAAAAGAACTTCTTTGAAATCTCAGGAAAAGCATTTTCCAGTAAATAGTTGAGAGAGGCCGAGTTAATTCATTTTTCCTTTATTCTTTCCTTCGTTTATGCATTCATTAATTCAGCAAATATTCACTGAGCACCTACCGAATGACATGCCGAGCCCCGTCGTAGGTATTTGGGATCTATCAGTGAGCAAAATATTTAGAGATGCCGACCTTTGTGGGTCTTATGTCCTATTAGCAGAAGACGGAAAATAAAACTGAGCATAATATATAGGTCAAGTATATATAGAAAGTCGTTAAGTACTATGAAAAAGAAAGAAGAGCAAAATTAGAGATCAGGATAGCTTGCCATGTTTAAAAGGATTTACGAGGACAGCCTCATTGAGATAGTAAAATTTGAACAAAGACTTAAAAGAAGTGAGGAAGTAGCAACTGGATATCTTGAGGAAGAACATTCCAGAACAGAGAGAACAGCTAGAGCAAAAGCCACAAGCTGGAATTATACCTACATGTTAATGGAACTGCAGTGAGACCACAGGACAGAAATGGAGTGAACAGAGAGAAGAGTGGTAGAAAATGAGGTCAAACAGGTAACAAAAGGCCAGCGCATGACCTGTGGGCCATGAGAAGGATTTTGGCTATTTCCCTGGATGAAAAGGAAGCCAATGCAAGATTTTGTACAAAGGAATAGTACATTCTAATTTTTATTGTAAAAGGCTCTCTCTATCTGTCATGTTGAGAGTAGACTGTAGATGGACAAAGATAAACAGAGGAGATTTATTGCAAGACTCCTGAAAGAGATAAGACTGCTTCAGACTTGGTGATAGCAGTCGAAGTAGCAAAAAGTAGTCAGGTGCTAGCTATTTTTGAAGATAGAGCCAACGGTATTGCCTGATTGCTTGAATGTGGTATGATGGGGGCCGGGGGCAGAAAAGAATCAGGGATGCTTCAAAGATTTTGGCCCAAGCAACTGAAAGAATAGAGTTGCCATCAACGGAGATTAGAAAGACTGCAGTCGGAAGAAGATCAGGAGTTCAGTTTTGGAAATCAAGTTTGAGGTGTCTGTTAGACCTCCAAGTGGAGATATCATTGAGTAGGCAGTTGGATTTGTGAGTCTGGGATTTGAAAATAAAGATTTGCATTTGGAAGTAATTAATATGATATCAACGAGGATGTGAGTATAGACAGAGAAAAGAAGTAAGGACTACCCTCTGTGGTACTCCAATATTAAGAGGTCAAAGAGAAGAGGAGAGATCAGCAAAAGGCACTGAGAAGGAGCCCAGTGAGGTAGGGGCAGGACAGAGGGGTCAGGGAGTTCCTGGTTTCCTAGAAGCTGAATGAAGACAGGAGGGGGTGATCAGCTATGCCTGGCAGGTCCAGTATGATGAGCATTAACTGCGCTTTGGATTTATCTCCTTGGTGATCATTGGTGACATGTACGAGAGCAACTTTGGCGAAGTAGAGGGAGAGAAAGCCTGATGGTAGTAGGTGTCCAAGAGAATAGGAGAGAGAACCTAAGGCAGAAATATGGCACTTCTTCCAAGGAGCTGCAAGGGGAGCAAAGAAATGAGCAGAAGCTGATGAGAGAAATTGGGTGGAGAACGTTTTGAAAAGATGAGAGAAATAAAAGCATGTTTGTGCTCTGAGAGGAATGAGGTAATTTTGGAAGGAAAAATGATGATCTGAGCAAAAGAGGGGAGCATTGCCAGAGCTATGATTTTTTAACTAGATGAGAAGAAATAGAACCTAGCGCACAGGTGGAAGAGTTGGCTTCAGACGGTGAGCGCATGGATAAACCATCTACTCAAATAGATGAGAAGACAGAAGATAGAGGAGCAGGTGGAGAAGTCTGTGGAAGTTGTCTTCCAATTGCTCCTGTGTCTTCAGTGAAGTATGAAGTGGGGTTGTCTGCTAGGAGTGAGGGTCAGGAAGGAGTTCTGAGGGTTTGAGGAGGGAGGAGGGGATGTGGAATGGACATCAGAGAGAATGGAAGAGTAACTGGACTAGAGAAGTGAAGTATGGTTGCCTGGCAGCATTTAGGACTCCTTGAATTTCATGGCACTGAATGTAACATGAGGCCATTGAGGGTGATGGGTTTTCTCCAGGCATGCTCAGTTGCACGGGTACAGATACGGAGTAGGCAGGAAGTTAGATTTAACTAGAGTTGTGGTATGCCAAGCAAGGATGGCGAAGTGACAGAGGAAGAAGGGAGTTGAGAGGATGTGCAAAGGACTGACTATAATGACTAACTGTGTGCAGTGACTTGAACCTGTTAAGGAAGGGGGTGAGGACATCGAAGGAGTGAGAGCTGGTAAAAGAGTGGTAGGATCAAAGGACTGAAGAGCCTTGTCATGTCAAAGAATTGTTGGGGCTGGAACTGGAAAGACTGACAGTAACATCAGAGGGCAGGATGCATGAAATTGAGATGACAGGAAGGGTGGCAGTTACCAGTACTGCTAAGGGCTAGGGTCTGACTAGATTGGTCTAGGGAGCAGCTGGCATGGAGGAGAGGTGGTCCAGGAAGGAAGAGGCTGTGGTGCTGAGGAGATCACATCCATGATTTTTGAAATTTCCAAGGAGAAATTGAGAGTGAAGCAGGAGCTAAGATCACTTAGAAATGAAGAGGAATGTCCGGGGTCCCTGGATAACTGGAAGTAGTCAGCTCTGTAATCTTGCAACGCAAGCTAAATTTTTTCTAAGATGAGAAATAAGAAAGCACGCAGATTTAAAGAGAAAATTAGAGAGAGAGAGATGAAAGGAGAGAAGATAGGAGGAACGAAGGAAGGCAGTCAGGCAAGAAGGCAGGCTGGACACCCAAATTTGCATTCAATTTTCTAGATTTCTATTATTCAAAGATAGGACAGTTACACACAAACCTGGATAAGTCATTACATTTTGTGTAAAATAACATCTTGCCTAAATGAGATTCTTTCCCCTTTCCCAATCAGAAAATATCAGGATGCCCAGTAACTTGCCACTTCTTGTTTTACAGTGAAATAAACAAGAAAGTCCTTAGAAGGGTGTCAGCCAATAGCGTAGAAGAAGGAATCCAATTTAAGTATAGATGGTCCAGGCTTGCTTTATGGCAATAATCAACCAAGTATCTTCTCTGGGAAAAAGAGCTGAAGTCTCTGAAGGACCGTGGATATATTATGTGTAGTGGTGTCTTTATTACCCTTCTTTCTGGCTTTGTGTCTTCTGCTTTCTTTGACATCAGATCACTCAGATGTGAATTTACTTTGACAATACCTGTACAGACTTAATGCCTGCAAAAGTAATTCATACTATTTATTCTGGTGAAGGCTTAGAGGAGATGATCATGTTTTTATATTTTCGTAGTTAAGCCATATTCCATTCTTGATGCCATAGGAATATTTGAAAAAAAAGTTCCTTGAAGTCGAGAACAGCACCTTGGTCAGATTCTGTGCAAATTTGAGCCCATAGATACCAAGAAAGTACTCAATGGGGCTAAGCCATTTGATGGTTAATCTTGTTGTAAATTCAATTTTGTAGTGGAAATGAGTCCTGTTTTCTTTGGAGTGAAGTCGAGAAAGATGGCCAGGTAGAATTTCCCTTGAGTCATTTTCCTTTTCACGTTTATGAGTTATGTCTTTGCCCATGATGAGCAATGGCAAGGATGACACTGGGGAACTCATTTTAAAAATAAATAAACCTTTTCAAATTAATGTTTTCTTATTCTTCAGATAAATACCCAGAAGTAGAGGAGCTGGATTGTATGGTAGTTCAATTTTTAATTTCTTGAGGAATCTCCATACCTTTTTCCACGGTAGCTGCACCAGTTGCATTCCCATCTACAGTGTGTGAGGGCTCATTTTCTCCAGATCCTCTCTAACACTTGTTATTTCTTGTCTTTTTGATAATAGCCATTCTAACAGGTTTGAGATGATATCTCATGGTGGTTTGATTTGCATTTCCCTGATAATTACTGATGTTGAGCGCCTTTTCATGTACCTGTTGGCTGTCTGAATTCCACTTTGGAATTCAGATATTTATCTGAATAATACAAAAACACTAATTTGAACAGAAATATGTGCCCCTGCATTCATTGTAGCATTAATTACAATAGCCAAGATATGGAAGCAACTTAAGTATCCATCGATTGATGAATGGATAAAGAATAGATATATACAATGGAATACTATGCAGTCATAAAAAGAAGGAAATATTGCCATTTGAGACAACATGGATGGAGCTTGAGAGTATTATGCTAAGTGAAATAAGTCAGACAGAGGAAGACAAATATTGTATGATTTCACTTATATGTGGAATCTAAAAAGCAAAACAAAACAAAAACAAACTCGTTAGATACAGAGAACAGATTGGTGGTTCCCAGAGGAGAAAAGGGTTGAGAGGTGGGTGAAATGGGTGAAGGGGGTCAATTGTATGGTGACAGATGGTAACTAGCCTTATGGTGGTGATGACTCTGTAGTGTATATAAATATCAAATTATAATGTTGTACACTTAAAACTTGTGTAACATTATATACCAATTTTACCTCAATAAAAAAGTTAAAATTAAAAATTTTTTTTATTATAAAAATATCAGTAAACCAGAGGAAACCTTCTTCCTTGCACTCTTCTAGGAAATTGGGTAGGAAGAAACAAATATTCAAATGGGAAAAGAACTTTAAGTAGAGAATTTTTAATAAATTAGGATTCTGCTTGTACTTTAGTGTAAATAGCAATAATATTATAAATTGCATTAAGCTTCCCAGGCAGCAGATACTCTGCAAAGTGGATTTCGTGGACTTTACCCAAAATGGCATATCTCAGTCATTCATTCATTTCACAAATGTCAATGCCTGCCTGACATGTGCGGGATACTGTTCTAGGCGCTGAGGCTCTAATGTCAGATGTGACCGGCAGGCTCTGTTCTCAGGGAGCTTGCGTTCCAAGCTGACCACAAGCCTGCCCCAGGGTGAGCTGAATTAACGCACTGAAGCGCCCCATCAGGGGGATTGCTAGAGACTGTGCATCTTTAAGGGGTCTAGGAGCAGTCTTTAGCACTTGGTACACATTTCTTAAAGCTCTTCAGTGGATAGTATCGCCAACTCTATTGTTCATTAGAACATATTTCAGAAAAATGATTAGAAGTTAATAATGAAAATCTGCCAGGTCCTCCCCAGAACTGTAAACTTTCCAAGTACAAATTGCTACATAACCAAATGCCATGCTTCTGCCCACCCCTGCCAGCTTAGGGATGCTTAGGACGGTGGCAGGAAGTATTTCCTAGTAACCTTCTCACCAGCCAGGTGCTTTGAGTGCAATAAAATCCCTTTTCTTACCAGGCCATGTTAGAAGTAGGAATAACATCCAGGCAGAGAGCTCTCCTTCAATACTCTTTAAACAGAAAGGACTTCCCCCTGAGGCTGTTGGCTGTGTTTTAATGCAAAGGAAAATTTAAAGTTGTGAACTTTTGTTTCCAAAGATCAACCTATATTATCTTAAATTTCGTTATCAGTCTGTTAAAATGATCAACCTTTTTTTATTCGTCAATTTTTTAAAATGTTTCTATTTCAAAATACTTGTTTCCTGAAGCTTATAGCGAGAGAGGCTACTTGAGTTCCACTCAATTTGTAGGATTTGCTTCATGAGAAAGATAGCAAAACAAAAAAAAAGTTAATGAATCTCTTGTAAATGTCTGAAAGATAGGACTAATCCAAAAGTACTTTAAACACTCTAGAAATACAAGTAATAAAATGTCAGTGTGAACAGCTCTTGTTTCGCTTCAGCTGGTAACCAGATGATGTTGTTGAGAGCTCCGCTCTGGTTTGCTGGCTACTCTCTGCTTCCCTGAGGATGACACCCCGGCAGGCAGTGTATATGAGCACTCTTCAGGACAGACGTTGCGGATGCAAAAGTAGCTTGTATTCAGAGCTTCACTTTAACAGTTTATGACCATATTCTCAATCTGTAAGTTGTCTACACACAGAAAAGATGTAAAGAAAATAACGGGAAAAACCTCTAGCTGACAGATTGTTCCATAAAAGGCCTTGTAAGTAGAAATCGGAATAATACAAAAACCTTGTATAGCCATGTCACTGGGGGCAAGTGAAAAGACAAAGCAAATGACCAGTAGAGCAAGAGGAAAGAACGGGGGCTCAGAAATAACAAAGGGCTCTGCAGAGAGTTCGAAAGACTTCATCCCAGATGCTCCAAGACAGAGGATGGCTGGGGTCAGCGGGGGATTCCTGGGCAGCTTAGGGACTCAGGAGGACAGGGTTTGGGTTGACTTAAAGTACCAGTTACGCAAAAACCAGAATGGCAGGTATCTCTAAAGGATGTATTTCTCTACACGTTCCTAAGTAACTAGAGAATAGACAGAAAGATAGATAGATAGATAAAATGAAAAATAAACAATCATTATCCATACAGATTTAAAGGCTTAAAAATGAATGAGCTTCTCATTGTGTGGTTTCTGTCCCTGTAGTGTGGGCACACGTGTGTGTGTGTGTGTGTGTGTGTTTCTTTTTCTTTAGAATGACAGGGGAAATGACATGATGAAAAACAATGCTTGCATAACAAAATCCATATGTGTTTCACTGGGGTGGGGCAGAGTGAGATGAGGGTAAGGGAAGTGAGAAAGAAGGACTTTACAAATAGCTTGATTAACCCCTTCCCCCCCTCAGTATAATGCAGTAAGCTAAAAGAAGGCTAGTTTTGCTTATTTAAGCTAAATAATTAAAATGTGATCTTTCCAGCCAGTTTCTTGCTTTTCCAGTAACTCTTTTATGTCCACTGCATAGTCTCTATTTTCCTCTAATCCTTTTCAGTCTTCTTGCCCTTTGCCCCCACATGACCTTTGGCACAGTGCCTCCTAACCTTCAAAATGAAGAGTCGGGAGTTTCAGGGAGATTTTGATGAAACCACCTGCTGTTCTATACTCTTTCTCCCGCCACTGAATTAAACGGAATGGCAGAGTGCGTAAATGTGCTGACATTCTGAACCGCAATAAACCCTCAATTCAGCTATTCCTGTAAGAGAGGACAGTTGTAGTAATTGATTGGATTTCATCATTCTCCCACCAATACCCTAATAGGAATGGGAATGAAAGATCTCATAGACAGAAGTGGATTCTGATTTCTTCTTTTCATACCGAAAAAGTGAAAAGGTCAGACCAAATTCTCAAAAGATCAGTCAATTTAGTATTGTGCTTTTGAAATTGAGGCAACCCAATTTTTTTCTTATAATACCTGGTTTTCTTTCCTTCTACCCTGGTAAACTCTGACTAGAAAACTGGAATATTTGGTTATCTAAAATCTTCTTTTAAAAATCCACCTCTTTTGGATATACAACTCTTAGATGACAGAGTCACATCAATGTCCCCTGAGAGGAGGTGTCATTTGGGTCTAGGAATGGGGGTGAAATGAGACAACCAGGCATGGCTCTGGGGCCATCGGCTGGAGAAGGCAGAGAGGAAAGAAGGCAGGACAGCTGATGAGCCACAGCGGTTCTCTCAGATAGAATTGCCTTATCTGTTTCAGGTTTCAAATTCAATTAGGCAAATATCTTAGTTGACCAAATGCAGGGCGCATGAATTCATGGATTGCGGTCAAAAAAAGGAGAAACTATGACAGGGTTAAAATGCTTAGATTGTGAAAATAAATTAGTAATAAAAATGATAATACTTACAGGGAGCTTTCTACGTTCCAGCTATTCTGCTACAAATTTCACATGCCTTCGGTTATTTAAACCTCGCAATGTCCATGAGGTAGTTACTGTGACAGCAGCTTTGCTAATGAGGAAACTGAGGCCCAGAAAGTTTCACTTGAGTAAGTTCTCACAGTTGGCATCCAGCAGAGCCCAGATCAGAACCAGTTTGTCAAATCTCAAACCCATGCTTATTACAAACTGCTACACTAGATGCTAGAAGAGTGCTCGTGTATGTGGAAGGGAAAAAGAGGTCAGGGTCTTCTGAAAAAGCCATTGGGAAACTCCTTTGGACTATCACTGATATCGCTGCTAGAGTTTCAGGACACCTCTACTGCGCGTTCTCAGGAATTATTAACAGTTAGCACTAGAACTCTAACTAACTGCAAAACTGAAAGATGATTTCAGTCACTCATGAAATCAATCCTTTTGGGAAGCCTATTGTATTCGTTATCTATTGATGCATTAGAAATGACTCTATGGGGCCAGCCTGGTGGCATAGTGGTTAAGTTCACATGCTCCCCTTTCAGTGGCCCGGGTTCACGGCTTCAGATCCCAGGTGTAGACCTACACCACTTGTCAAGCCGTGCTATTGTGGTGACCCATCTACAGAGTTGAGGAAGATTGGCAACAGATGTTAGCTCAGAGCTAATCTTCCTCACCAGAAAAAGAGAAAAAACTCAATGTAAATGGCTTAAAACATTAAAGAACATTTATTATCTCATGTAGTTTCTGTGGGTCAGGAATTCGGGAGCAGTGTAGCTGGGAAGTTCTGGTTCAGGGTTGTTCAGGACGCTGACCAGGCCTGTAGTCATCTGAGAAATGGATAGGGTTAGTATGTCATCTTACAGCATGGCTCACTCACATGCCTGGCTCGTTGATGCCGGCCGTTAACAGGAGGTTTCAGTTCCTTGCCATGGGGGCCTCTCTACAGAGCTGCTTGAGTGTCCTTACAACATGGCAGCTGGCTTTCCCCAGAGTCAACGATCCAAGACAACAAGGGAGAACACCAGCGATTTTTATGACCTAGCCTTAGAAGTCACACTCCCTCATTTCTGCAATATGCCACTGGTTACCCAGCCCTATTAAGTGTGGGAGAGAATTATACAAGGATATGGATACCAGGAGGTAAGAATCTAGGGGTCTGTGTTGGAGACTGGCTGCCACACATTATCAGTTTATTAATGATACTCTTTGGTGATTTGGGTTCATTTTTCTGCTTCAGAGTAAGACCAACAGAGAGATGAACTAAAAGCAGTAAATACGTTCAAGCAGTTCTGATTACAGTGGGCAGTCTGCCCCCCATCTGTCCCAGGAGAGTTTGAGGAGTCTTGCTGGCCTCTCCTCTCCAGTCATTCTCTTGCCCCACTGCTGACCTCACGTGTAGGACTTGCGTCTGAGTATAAGGCTCATCAAGACACTCGACCATCCAGCACTCTGAGCAGAGAGGAAAAAAAGACATGTCTAAGACGACTGTCCGTATTCACCCATTTGATGAATATTTATTGGATACCCAGGAGTGGGCGGAATCACAGTCTATGAAAAACCTTAGCCATCGAGGACCCTTGAGAAGGCTCACTCTGCTACCCTTAGAGATTCATTGCTAAAATCAGCCTTAGAGATGATTAAATATAACCACCACCCTTGATTACAAAGGAGAAAATTGAAGTCTCCAGAAAACTAAAACTTGCTTATTATTACATGGTTACGCCTATTCTGCCTTAACTTCTCATTAATGAAATCACAATCAAAACAAGCACCTAAGTGTTTTCAGAGGTTCTGCATGGATTTCGTTGTTTTTCCCCTACTCAGGTAACCAGATGTACCATTTGAATGAGTTGTATCTCTTTCTAGAGTTCAGTTGAGAGTGACAGGTTGTTTACGGACGTATAATCTGGTTCCTTTGTCTTAGAAAGAGGAAAATCTACCTAAACCTCCATACTGGCATTGACCCATACCCAAATTAACACTTTCTATCCCGTTTGAGCAATATATCAAATTAGATAACTGTCCTTTCCAAAGGGGTTGACACTGTTGATGTCTTGCACAAGTAGGTGCGAGAAGGGGTGAAGCAGAGCCAGAAAAGCGGAAGGTGCTTGTTGAGGGCACCAACAAGTCCTGTCACCAGGCAGAGTGCTGGCACTTTCTTACCCATGCTGGCTCTTTAATCCCCGCCAGAATGGTATGAGGGAATAGGCGTGACCATCATCCCGTTTTGCAGAAGGGAAAATTGAGAAGGTAAGTAACTTGCCCAAGGATGCTCAGGCAGCAAGAGGCAGATTTGGGACTTCAATCTAGGTCTGCCTGGATCTGTGTTCTTACCCCCCAGGCTGTCCAAATACCACTTGAAACTGACTTCTCGGCGAGCAGGGCTAGCTCACTCCTACGTTCTGTCTCCCCAGATCCTTCCATATTTCTTTGTAAGTGTTGAACTTTAAAAGCTATTTTATCTTTGTGTTTGCATGTGTGTATAAATGAATAGTTTCCAAATATATTGTCATCTCCTTAATAACAGTATTCCTTTTTTTTTTTTTTTTAAAGATTTTATTTTTTCCTTTTTCTCCCCAAAACCCCCCAGTACATAGTTGTGTATTCTTCGTTGTGGGTTCTTCTAGTTGTGGCATGTGGGACGCTGCCTCAGCGTGGTCTGATGAGCAGTGCCATGTCCGCACCCAGGATTCGAACTGACGAAACACTGGCCCGCCTGCAGCGGAGCGCGCGAACTTAACCACTCGGCCGCGGGGCCAGCCCCAACAGTATTCCTTTTTAATTTCCCTTTTCTCCCCCAACGGGCTGCTCAGCCCACAGTGAGCCCTGAAGATAGTTTTTGTTCTCATGGCGAATTTTCATCCTAGCCACCACCCGCCTCTCCATCTCCACCTCAACGCCCTGAGCATTCCCTTCTACGGGTAGAGAAAAAAAAAATGATTTTTTCCTTTTTTAAGATCATATTATTTTCCCCAAAAAAGTTGTCCATACTATGCTCTCCCAGAAAGTTCTTTTTAGCCAATACATTTGTCTGCCTTAGAGTTGTGATTACAGTAATTAACGTGGAAGCTGAAGAGTCAATTGCATTGTGACTGAGAGAGACCCTACGTATTAATGTCATCTTAGAAGTATTTTTTATTCTAGAACCATTTCTTCAATTCAGGCACATTATAATCAATGCTTTCTCTTTCTCTGTAATTACCAAGAAGACCTTTTCCTCTTTGTTTCTGCTTGTGTGGTAGCTTCACAGCTCGGTATCCCGACAGGAAAGAGAGGCCGTTCTAACAGATTAAATACACCATCCCCTTCTACGGGGGGAACGCTGTGCTGCCAAGCTTGGAAATTCCCGTCCTTAATGACAGCAGTAGCTCTTCAGCAGAAGACCTGGGACACTTGCCAGCTGATGACCTGTGATAGGATCGTCTGTGGCTTTGCTGAGGCTCCCAGAGGAACAAGTTAGGGGTCAGGAAGCAGGGGTTCCTGAAGTCACCGCTTCTCCATTCAAGAGCATTGAGAAACAAGCCTTAGATGAAGTAGCTTGTCCCCTTAGATTACAAAATTGTTTTTCAGGTCATCATATAACCTCAAACTTTATGTATCTTTTCATTAACAAGTCTTTTTTCTGCCTGAGAATCGTATAAGGAAGCAAGTCGTGTTGTGTCTTAAAATAATTGTTACAAAACAAACAGACAAATGAGAAAGCTTTAAGCTTCATTGAACCTTAAAAGAATTTTCAATATTTAGTGGGGGAAAACCCTTCAATTAACAAAAGAAACTGGGCAGCAATATGAATAGAATAGATTCATTAACATGGTGAAAAACAGGTCACTAACTCTTTTTTTTTTCCAAAACAGCAACAAATACTTTGCTGCTGTTAATAACTGTTGGAAAAGTCTGCTCGTAGGCAGAGAGGGCCCAGTGCTTCCTCTGCCCTCTGAAGGAAGGGAACACATCGCGTGATCTTAAATGCGTCTACAGTAAGAAATGAAAAAAGAATGCAAAGGGAAAGTGGGCAAGTACCCATTCGGTCAGTGGATGTTTTAGATTTATTACTAGTTACAAGAATTGTAGGGGTACGAATAAGATTTAGATGTGCAGATTGATTAATCTGGGTGTAGTAATACTAAGAAAATACGAGAGTAGAATCCTGACTGGCCAAGTGATTAAGATTATCTGGGTGGTGTAGTGGTTAAGTTCGCGCGCACCACTTCTGCTGCCTGGGGTTCACAGGTCAGATCCCAGGCGTGGACCTGCACACTGCTCATCATGCCATGCTGTGGTGACGTCCCACATACAAAATGGAGGAGGACTGGCACAGATGTTAGCTCAGCAGCAATCTTCCTCAAGCCAAATGAGGAAGATTGGCAACAGATGTTAACTCAATCTTCCTCACCAAAAGAAAAACAAAAAAAGCTTATCTGGCTCTAATTGGTTTACTGTCTCTTGCTTGTTTTGTGCAAAAGCTATCGAAAAACCTAGTCACTGATGCCTATAATCCCAGCAAGGCCAGGGTCGTATTGGGCTATGGAGAGTGGTAATACCTAGTTCTGAAGGCCCTTGGGCCATTTGTTCCCAAAGGAAACCTGTTGGAAAGAATGTGGTTATTTTTGCCCCTAGTCTGTTGCTATTGTGATATTAAAATCAAAGGCTGGTTGTGAATAGCTTAAAACTCCATGAACAAAGTTAAAAGGCAAACAACAGACCAGGAGAAAATATTTGTAACATTCAGTTGTAAAGTCAACTATTTCTCCTAGCTTAAGGGAGTTTTATTCTTAGCAGTTATCATAATGACCAAAACCATGACATGGAATGAGAATGAGGAGGAAGATGTCAACGCTTTAGGAAAACTTCCCGTTAACGACTTTAGTGAGAGCCACACGATCAAAGTTCATCTTGAGGCTGAATATTCTTGCTAATGTACATTTCACATTATTGAACCCTTAGGTTTGCTTACTTGCAGTTCTTGCAGGAAGTAGCTGCTAATTAAATAGGCAATCTCCAAGGACCAGGTAAAAATTGAAAAATTCAGGAAGCATTTACAAATGATTAGTTTAAATGTCTGTAATATAATATTACATCTTTAGAGCCAAATGGCCCTTTAGGAAACTCCTTAATTAAGAGATACACAATGGCTGTGTATCTAAATCGTGTGTGGTCAATTTCTGGGTGACTTACTGTTAACTCGGTTTTTAAGGGAATTATTTGTCTGCCATAAGAAACAAGAATCCAGTGCACTTGAAGATGCCAACTCTGAAGACTAGGCATATATGTCTAGAAGCATCCCCAGTCATTTGCAGTTTTATAATACCTAAGAACCGGCCACAAAAGCAGGAATATTACAGTCGTTTCGCTTATATCTGTTTTATTACCAATTCAAACTTCAACTTTGGTGAGGTCAGCTTGATCTTCCATATGTCATCCACTGCATTTCCTTGACAAATGAATGAATTCTAAGAGTTTATTTCACCACTCTTTTGAGACTTAAGAGAAATGAGACAAGATAGCAGTATCGAAAGGCAATTTGAGAGGTTGGCGAGATTCCAAATTTCCCAGGCCATTGAAATGGATGTGCTACGTTGGTACAATTGATGTCATACATCTTTAACAAGAGCTATATTTTTAAGTTGTCCTAAACACAAAAGTCACCATTCATAATTAATACTTAAGTGGAAAATTTTTTAAATAATTCAGATAGGAATATGCTGATGGGAAGGGAAATAATATTGGGCTTCATAAGGATTGTTTCAATCACGAAAGAAAACTGGTTTTTAAGTTATAGTTTTAAGTAGTGTATATATATCAACTAGAATGCTTTGGGTTAAAGGAGGGGAAAAAAAATGCAGCCCAGATTGCCTAGACAACAAGGAAATGTTTGAGCTCACAATGATAATCCCAGGGAACAGGGCTGGCTGCAGCTGGGGCTGACTGGAGCTCAAAGTCACCTGTTCTGTTTCTGTCTCTACATCTCTTGGCTCTGCCTGCTGTGAAGGGCTCCATGTTTATGCATGTTTATGTCCTCATGTTTACAATGTGGCTGCTGCAGCTCCAGCTTCTCATCCTCACAGTTTTCAGGAAATGGACGGCAGAGAACTGCCTTCCTGCACAGCTCAAACAGCAAAGCATCTGCAGTGAGTCTCACTGACTCTGAATGACCTGGCTTTGATCAATTATCAGTCTTTGAAACAAATCTGTGTTGCTGAGGGGAAGAGAAAAGACAGTGTGCCCTCTGGAGGAGGGGAGGGAGATGTGAATATTTCTGAAAGACCATGGGATTCCAAAGGGGGAGAAATGATCTCTCCAAAGCAAATATCAGAGCCAGTTACAATAGGAGGCAGTTCCTGTGTAGGAAAAAGGCAAATAGCCCCTCTGGCACCATGATATATGAAGCAAGGCTCTAGCCTTACATACCTATTAATATAAAATCCGTGCAACTGGCTTAGATAAGATGAGGGCTCCAACTAACGAGAGCCAATTGGGAAAACGCATGCAAGCTATCAGGGAACAACACAACCACCTTGGTCCAAGGGGGAAGCATGCAATCAGCAGCACCTCACTCTTCCTGATGATAGAAATCCATTAGATACGAGAAACCTCCATCACTTTGACTTGACCGTGATTATTTTTAGTAGCTTTTATGCCCAGGTGTTTTGTATTCATCATCTCAACAGTCCTTGTTGTTTCTGGTTAGCCATCCATTTCTATTTGGTGTAAAAGTACAAGCTTAGTGTAAAAAGTACAAGCCACTGTCACTGTGGGTGTCAGTGAAGCCTTGCGCGTGTGCTTCCGTATATGAATTCATCTTGCAGCTCAGAAGAAGGGATCATCTAGTTCATCATTAGTCAAATGATGAAGGATCGGAAAGTGAATGTTGTTCCTTTTCAGCAGATGTGCCACAGGAAATCTATTTTGTTTATACTTCCTCTAAACTCCATGATCCTGAGTATCATTTGCAATTTAAATTAAAAATAGCTGATGTCCCACCATTAATAGTACATATCCGAGGACATTCAGACTTTCTGTGTAGCCTGCCATTCATGTTTATTCATATCGGTGGTAAGCAGGACTCTGTGCTACTAGGTACATGTGGTCGGGGGGTGACAGAATGTAACCCATTAGCCACCTTCTCCAGGCAAAAGTGGGTTGCATTTTAAGATAATCACCTGAAAAACATAAAATTACCGAGGATGGAGCCCCAGAACACAGATACTTGAGGATATTTCCTTTTTCTAGGGGTGCTTAGTATGTTGACTCACTAATTTCTAGTCATTTAGAACAGTATGGCAGGTATATGTCCCAGTTTTTATGCTAGTGTTTCAAAAGAATAAGCCACAGAAGCAAGACAGAACACTTCCTGCCAGGAAGTCGGGTGAGCTGGTAGAAAACCGTGTTTTTGCTGACGTGGCCCTCCCAGGGAGGTGGTCGTGACTGCCTGAGTTAACCCCGCAGCGACGAGCCATGTGACCTTGAAAGAGCTGTTTCACCTCTCTCTACCTCAATTCCTTCAGCCGAACATGGGGAAAATAGTCCTACCCCCTCAGTTTTGTGAGGAGTTAGTACACCGTTCCTGGTACATACTATGTGCTTAACGAGTGTCAGCTTTTATTACTCGCATCTCTGACTTCCATTGTGCACATCTTTAGGAGCATCTGTGCCCTTGGGAGAGAGCGAAGCCCTTAGTTGGGTCTTTCAAAGCCTTCTGTTTCTCTCTGCAGGTGGGAGGAATAATCTCGCAGGCGGAAGGCAGATTCCCCTAATCTCGCTAATGCTAGCGAACCAGGTGCAAACATCCAGATTTCTGCACATCCCTGACGGCACGTGGTACCCGTGGTAAGGAGTGGGGCTCCTTAGGGGTTTGTTGAATGAATGCTGGTGCCCTGGCTGAAAACTGCTCCTCGTCCCCCAAGGTACCAACCGCTTGGTAGTTTCCTGCGTTTCTTGATAACCTCAACTCAGTGTTCTGTGAATGGATTTCTACTGCCAAAAATATCATTCAATATGCATACTTCTGTTAAAAGATTTCCTTGACACAGCTTCTGGTTTCCGAGAGGATGCTCTGTTAAATAGATATAAAAATCCTTAGCTCTACTCTCAGCATGAGTGTGGGCATCGTAGGGGTACCCCAGGAATGGGAATCATTCAAGAAGATTCTCCCTCACGACTAAGCCATCCCCTGGTATTAAAGTTATATGGTCCCCATTTTTACCACAAAGGACAAAGTGGCCGGCAGAAATGTTCAAGACCCTGCCAGAATGTCAGGGACACGGAGGCCAACGTCTGCACGTTTGAAATGAGAGTCTGTGATACGTAGTGCTTGGGACAGCATAAGATGGCAACTTGGACTTGCAACATCTTGTTTCCTTCGCTGCTTTTCAAATTCCTCAGAGGCTGAGTCTTTTCAGGGCCCTTTAACTGAGCATCTGGAATGAAAATATTCTACAACCTGAGAAAATGACTTTTTTTGAGGGGGAGGGGAGAAGTAACCAGCCTGCTTTTTGTTTTGTTTGTTCGCTTCTCGGTTCTTTGGTTTGTCTTGCCTTTTCTGGAACCATTGAGCTCTTTTTCCAGGCGCTTCCTTCTCCCCTCTGACCTCCTGTCCAGGGCCATAGAGCTAAACACTTGAGCAGCCATGCCCACTGACCTGCAGGTAACAACTATAACTTTGGTTTGAAACTTGTAGGTTAAGTGTGCTAATGCACTCAGGCCAGAACCCCTTTCTAGAATACGTCAGCATTCACGAGTCTGCCCCATGTAGTTGGGATGTTTAGTGAGTTTTGAAAGCACTTGTCTAGAAGGTGTGGGAGGAGTACGTTACAGTAACTGTTTCTACAAAGAGGAGCTTGGAGACAAAGTACTGAGCAAAAACGACACAATGAAAGAAAACAGAAAATCCTGTCATGCCTAAGGCTTCCCACGCTACAGTCTTCTTTCTTTTGCAACCTTGAATTTATTTCCAAAACAAAGTGAGAAAAGCCAGGATGGAGCCCTGCAGCTGGATAAGTGCTAGTGTCCAGGACTGTCTTTGAAAAGAACAAGGACACATCTGTCAGTGAGTTCTTCCCACTGCTCACGCACTCGCCCCGCTGCTGTCCAACTGGCTTCTCAGCTGAAGGGGCTGCTGGAGAGTCCAAATACCTGAGCCTTTGTTCTCAGAAAGGACAACTCAAGAGTCAAGAAATGCCCTTCAAACTGATTGGGAATAAAGTCAAACTTTCACAACTTCTCATTCTTCTTTTTGAGTGTACTGAATGAAATTGATCTTGTAGAGAAATTGAGGCTCATTGAAAAAGCAAAGACTTTTAAAGATGAAAGGTCACCTGTTACTTGAAAAAGCCTATTAAATGTCCTAATTTTCCTCATATTATACTATGATACATACATATGCAAAGATCTTAAGTAATTGCTAACTAGATATTTAGATATGGCTGAAAATAGCAACGGGTGAAGTACTCAATTCATCTTTTAAAATATTTTACATCTGGTCAAAGAAATACCCATAAAAATGAGTACATTACCATCTGGGCATCCATTCTCTCATTCCATAAACGTTTACCAAGCTCTTACAGTGTGCCAGATTCCAGGTGGGCTCTAGAGGGGGAAATTATGGTCCAAAGGTGGAGATATACACAAGGTATTACCAGAGTCCAGAGGAGGAACACAGAATTTCTGGAGAAGGGAAACAAGTGTGTGAGTGGCAGAAGGAGGTCGAGGAAGTCTTCACTGATGTCTGAACTTTCTTGGGGAATAAGAAAGGGACCAACCATTTTGGTGGGACTGGAGTTGGATGGGCAGATGTCATGCTGGACAATCAGCAGGTGCTTGAACCTGGAAGGTGTTTTTAATGCTAGGGCTGTGACTGGGAAGGCGTTGAATTTTGAACAGGGAAGAGATGTGGTTAGGCTAGCATCTAAGAGGATTACTCTGGTGCCTGAGTGACTTGAAGATGAATGTAAGAGGAAACAGACAGGAAACGGACCATTAGAAACTGACCCAGTGATCTGGAAAAGAGATGAGGGTGTGAACTATGGTAGTGAAGAAGGAATGGAGAGAAGGGAACATAACTGAGAAATATTTAGATGACAAAAGAAGCAGGATAAGTGACTGATGAGTGGGGAAGGTGCCAGAACAGACGGAGAGAAGGGATACGTATGGCCTCCAGATTCATCTATCATCCATGTAATGATAGTTGTGGCACCAACAGAGACAGAGACACTGATAAGTCCCTTTTCCTTTTGACACAATGACATGGATTATTTTCTGTAAATAGAGATCAAAATATTAGAGCGCCTAATATTTATCAGACATTTTCCTGTTTATGAAGTACTCCACTAATTCTAAGTCATTTGATAATACTAACAAGCCTGAAGACAGGCAGGGTTATTACATTTTAGAGATGAGAAACTGCAGTACAGAGAGGCCGTCAGCCTCTCCGAAGTCACACAACTAGCAAATGGAAGAGCAGAGACTCAGATTCAGAACCTCCATCCTCCTTCCCCTGGGGAAGGCCTTCTTTTGCAAGGAGCTGTCTCCGCGCCAGGACAGAGTCACAAGCCATTTCTGTCTTGGTGATGGTGTTTCCTGCCTTCTCGCCCAGGTTTCTGAACATAGTTGCATGTATTGCCGACCATGGTTAGGAGTGTACGTTCTTGCTTCAGGATGTTATTTGAGGGCTCCACTCTAAAGAGATATTTGTTATGCCTTCTTTTGCCTTTTGCCAGGTAGAATCCACAAACGAAAGACCAATGATAAGCTCCTAGAGGAAATAGACTCTTTGTAACTTTCACAGGACCTGTCACATAGTAGGTGATGGCAAGAATTTCATGAATGAAATCAGTAAGGGCTTACTAATACCTCTATTAGGATTACTCTAAACTAACCCAAATCAACATGGACCCCCAAAAATCTATGATTTCAATATGAATCTATAACCTGAAAAGCTCATAGTCTTTCCTGTATGGCACAGCTAAAGGATTCCTGAAAAGGAGAATTCAGCAAAAGACAAGGGAAGAAACAGAACATAAGTGTGTATTTTGGGGAAGGGAGATGGAGAACGATGGGACAAGGATGGAGAGGACAGGAGCAGGATTTATGAGGAAGAAAGGATAAATTTTCCCACTGTGCTCAATCAAATGTCAATAGAAATGGTATCCACTTTATACAGAAGTATGACCGTAAAGCATATTAGCTTGAAATCACTGCCATTTGTGAGATTACAGCTCACCCCAAGTCGTCTTAACCTAGGCAAGGGCAACTTGGCTTTTCCTCTGAGAAGCATGATGCCAGCTAGGCCTGCCCAGCGTTGCCGGGTAATATGAAAGATTATCAAGTTTTATCTGTGTCTTTACTCAGGAAAACTGAGGCAGTGAAACTAAGGGAAATTGAGGATTCGCTATTAGAAATTAACTCTTATAAGGAAGGGGAGAAACAGATTTGGCTCTGGTGAGGGAATATAGGACATTTTCTCAATCAGATATAATAAATGAGAAGGCAGAGAAAATGGAAAAGAAAGGAACTCTAACAG
Organism: Equus przewalskii; assembly: GCF_037783145.1. Taxonomy (NCBI): domain Eukaryota; kingdom Metazoa; phylum Chordata; class Mammalia; order Perissodactyla; family Equidae; genus Equus; species Equus przewalskii. The sequence goes on along the minus strand of NC_091838.1, from coordinate 16,165,865 downwards.
TTACATTTTTAAGGTGAACACAGTGATCCCTGAACATGTATTTGAAAGCACAGCCGTCGTGTTTAATCAGGGTGTCATGGAGTCCCAGAGTTCTCAAAGGGAGGAGAACCTGTGAGGAAAGTCTTTCCTTCTAAGAACGTGTTAGGGAGAACAAGCTAAGTGAGAAAACACGTGAGCCCTGTGAGTAGATGCATGTGTAGCCAAACGTTTGTTTGTTTTCCAGAGCAGAGGATACTATACTTACTTTAAAAAAAAAAGCATTGAGATGGAAATGTTTTAAGCTTAGAACTGTGGATCCACCAATTTGTAGATCGCTGAAAACATTTGATTTTCCATTCTTTCTCAGTGCTTCTGGATCCAAGCCCTTGATGCAGAAGAGTTGGGGAGGGAGGGGAAGAAGAGTTTGAGGAAGGGGTGACCTTCCTTAAATGTGGAGCTGACTGATCCACAATTGTGCACCTTCTCTACTCTATAGTCATTCATTGGAAGGGCCAGAGAAGACTCCAGTTCCTTAGTGTCTTCTTCCCAGAGAGCTGAAGACAAACAGTCATTTCCTTTTCTTCCTCCCATACCTTCTTCAGTGGCATAACTTCTGCTAGGAGTCACTGCTTTAAAACCTTGGGAGTTCCACATACTCTGAAGAGTGTTGGAGAGGGTTTCATGAGTTTTAGATATGTGAGTGTGATGGGGGCAGAAGACATTCCTTCACGGCACAAATGCAATTTACTCATTTGAGCAAGTCCCTTAACCTGAGACAGAACTGGCTTCAGTGAAAATATTCGTGGAACTAGAAGAAAATTGCCTTAAATTAGTTTTGTGTCAGGTCTAACATATAGCTCAAATGTGATCATGATGGAGTGTTTTATGATGTAGTGGGAAAGTATAAGATGCGGGGTCCTTTCTCCACTTTGAGAAAGAGTGATTTGGGGTCAGCCATTTAACCACTCTTGGAATCTGGTTCCACCCCTGAAAAAATAGGGATAATACCAGTGCTGCCGAGGGGCCCTGGAAGACTCAGATTAGAAGAGGAAGTGAAGTCTTTGTACAATAGAAATTTCATACAGATGTCGTTATTGATTACTCGAGACCTCAGTTTCCCCAATTTTTAAAATGAGCTAAATAAGATGATTACTAAAGTCCATTCTTGACTTTCTAAGTCTATGACTTCTATGATTCTGTGGTTCTGTGAGGTGGAGATTTAAGTGATCATCCCATTAATTATTCTTATTGGTCAAATCAGACTACTTCTGTTTTGTTTCTAATTACTCTAATAAACACCGCTGTATACAGTACATGCTGACAAACACAGTCATGCACTGCACAATAACATTTCAGTCAACTACAGACCGTACATATGATGGTGGTCCCGTAAGATTAGTACCATTAGCCGAGGTGTGTAGTGTCTATACCATCTAGGTTTGTGTAAGTAGACTCGATGATCACACAACATTTGAAATCACCTAACAACACTTTCCTCAGAACATATCCCCGTTGTTAAGTGACATATGACTGCATAGAAATTCAGCCCCTGATGTTTTTTAATCTTCTATTTACACTATCTTCATATAATATTTTTTGGACCAATAGCCACATCGATTTAAAAATCCTCTTGGCCAAATTTAACTCTAGACCACAGCCTTCCTGCAGTCCCTCTGTGTTGGCAGTGAGCCACAAATAGATAACAGATGTATCAAGATATCTATCTCCTCAGCCTCAGGATGGCTGGGCGGGGCCGGGATGGCCATGAGTAGCCTTGTCTGCTCACCCCAATGGGCTGTACCTAGTTGGTATTATTATTTTCTTTGTGTGCCATGACAGCAAACAATTTGGGAAATGTACTCTAGAGTAGTTGAATTTACCAAATAATTTCTATTTTGTGGTAAATATAAATCAAATTGAATAACATATTTTAGTTTGTGTATTTATATTTTTTTACTTCTAAACATTGCTAGTTTATCATTGATAACTTTGGATTAACCATTAGTAATGACTACGAAATCAGTTTTCACAAGTCTAAGAATAGCGTGTCAGTTACGTATTAATTTGAGTCTACAAAATCCTAATTTGAGGTATAACACACATAACTAAGACATACAGGCAAAACAAATCACTTTTTGAAATTCCTTTAAAGCATAGAGACCTTGAGATTTAGGAATTTGGATTTTTTTTTAAAAAAAATCCCTGCTATACAAGTAAAGGCAGAATTCCTATTTTCAGCTAAAAACAAAAGTCCTATTTGCAGGAGCGAGAAGGGAAAAAGGAAAAAATCTGCGGGTGAAGAGAGATAATTACGTTTTTCCTATGAATCAACGTGCACCAACATTCCTGCAGAGGAGTTGTTTTTATTATCATCTTTGTATCCAACATGAAAATTTTGCATTTGGGTAAGAAAACAATAGCATATCTTTGTTACACAATGTTTTCTGAAAATATTGAAATTCTTCCTTTGGATGTGAAAAATGAAAATTCATCATCAGGGGTTACCGTTTAACCTCTTTCAAGAAAACTCAAGTGTCTTTACCCTGTTGCGTTCATGAAAGCAGTGTCACCAGCAGCTCTTGTGGCACCATCAGAGAAAATTCAGTTCTCACTCTTGCTGCGTCTGCTCAAACCAGCATTTCTGATCCGGAAATACGCTCTCAATATGTGCCACCGGTGTTTCTGTCAGTACACAAAGGCTATCGGCTTCGTTAAGTTGGACTAAGGAAACTTCCTTGAATGGCTCATCCAAGACATCTATCTGCCTGGCTGAAGAAACAATGCTAACTCTTTGTCCATAAAAACTTGTTAAAGACTTCTGTTATGAGTGTTTTAATGTGAATGGAATAGTCAATTGATTACAGAAATCTCCTTTTTCAAATTTATTATCTTCTCAATGAATTCATTTTTACAATATGTGGCTTATTTTCCCTCAGATACATAAAAGTATTCACGCTGGAAAAAAAAAAAGAAAGAAAGAAAAGGAAACTCAGGTAGAATACTAGTATATTGTCTCCATAAAGACTTCGGGCTCTTTTTTTAAAGAAGCTAAGAAGAAATTCATACCATAAAAACATCTACTTGAATCCTGGGAAATGACCGAAAGATAGTGGAATCCATTTCTGTTTTCCATTTCCATAGCTAATGAGAGATTTCTAACATTCTTTAATTGACCCAGAAACCTTAAACTGCCTTAAATATTAGTTTGGAGCTTAATGCCTGCTGAGAGAATTTCATGTTCCCACTTGCCCCTAAGGATTTCATAACAGTTGCCATAAGTTGTAATTATGCATTTATTTGTGTATTCTTTATGTCTTCAAATGTGTCATTAACCACAGGTTTTGTTTTCTCTTATTTTGAATATAAATCACACTCTTCTGGTTTAATTTAAAAGGCCCTGTTTTCCTAACATTTTAAATCTAGGATGGTGGTAGAATGAGAAAAAAAAATAGTGTTAGGAGAAGTAATTGGGAATTTGACTACATATAGCAGAAACCAAAATAGTGCTTTGCCACAAAAGGTTTTGTTCTCTCAGGTAAAAGAAATCTAGAGTCAGGATGTCAGAGCTGGGACAGTAGTCGCTAGGAACCCAGGCTTCTTTTCTCTCTCTGCTCAACCATGGAGCATTCCATCAGTGAGAGTATCTCATGGCCCAAGATGACTGCTGAAGCTCCAAGCATGTTCTACGACAAATGGCCACTCTCGCTCCTTTTTGGAACTGTCGCAGAAGTCCCAGACGGCTCTTCCACTACCCCTCGTTGGAAAGAACTCAGTCATGTGGGCACATAGAGCTTCAAGAGAAGCTGGGAGATGTCTCCTAAAGCTGGTCACATTGCCACTGCGAATAAAATTGGATCTTGTTATAAATGAAGAAGGTAGTGAATGATGAGGTAGGTAATGAGCAGTCCCTGCCATATAATTCAGGAGGATTTACAACAGTCAAAAATGAAAGGGTATTTTTCCTTTCAACAAATGGTAACAGAAGTTATATGAGCTCAGAATTTGTCTGGAGAAAAATAGGTTGTCGCCGTCAGACAAAATTTTAAAAAATCGTGATTGTATGGAATATTTTGGCCTCAGCATTCATCCGCATGGTGGGGTGAAGCAATGACTCAGGATGAGGTGGTTTTCCAGGAATAACTGTGCCATCCCGCTGTCCTCTTCTCACGACTCCTACCTAGAAACTACAAGTTTTCCGGCCACTGTCCCCTGACGGGGGCAAACTTTCTGCAGAGCAGTCCTTTCCTGTTTATTGAGTTTCATGTCACAAACAAATGCATTTTCAGCAGTGTCGTCCATTTAACTTTCTCGTCTGTCTTTGTAAAAAGGCCGTCAAAGTGTGATATCAACGTATCTTCAAGGCTTTCCTCAATTCTTTAATCCAAATTATCTCATAGACATATTTTTACCAAAAAGTTGTTTTTCCCATACTTTTTTTAACCTGGGATTTTATTAAGGATACTCTGATCAACATAATAATATTACTAAAATCATTAGACAGCGGCATTGACACTTCAACTCATTCCATTCCCATTATTTAGGGACATATTGTTACTTCGTACTTTCACTGGTCTGTGGGTTTGTGCAGAAAGAACAAATAAACCTAAAACCAATATTCTGTTTGCTTGAATTGTAGTGGAAAGTAGCAATGAAAAGGTTTAAAACTTGTGCAAATGCATTTTTTCTTGCCTGTTTGTGCAGTACATTAATCTATGTATTTTTAATCTCTATGTCCGTGGGTGGTCAAGTTGGCTATTCACAAAATGATGAAGTAAAATGGGTAAGAACTGATTGTCTTTAAGGGAAAAAGCCACAGAGTCAGAAGACCTGAGTGTGAGTTTCCGCTTCAGCTTTCTGAATCCCCTTTTGGGGGCGGGGGCGGGGTGTGTGGATTAGAGAAGAAATCAGAACGCTTGCTCTACCTCCCTATGTAAGTTGTGAAGAGCAAATTCGATGATTTATGCCAAGACTTTCCTGAACTGTGATGCATTGTGAACACAGAAGAACTTATTTTATCCACGAAAGGGCAAATCTATTTTCTAATGGGATTTGAGATACAAGAAGCCACCTAAGCATATGAAAAATCTTGTTCCCAGTTCAATTATGTATTATCGTGGAAGGTCAGGCATTCAGATAACTAAATACATATTAGAGGAAAGTGCTAGCTAAGAAATAGTTGTCCACCAGCCGAGTTGGAATCGTTTTTCTTTCATCTACCTTGGCTAGCTAATATGGCTCTTTGGGGTTCGTTTTCATATGGAAAAGATGAACGCCAGTTTCACTGTGGCATTCAGGGTGATATAACCCGAAGTGAGTATCATGCACATTCTAGGGGGCCTTGGGGCCTTTCAAAGTGTGCTGTCTGTCCTGCCCTTAGAATGAGCACTGCTGCCAGCACCTTCTGGAACTGTGTCATCCTTAGCATTGTGTGTAGCCATCCAGCTTTCAAATGGAAGCGGGGCTCTTTTCTCATTCATCCCTTATCTACAACAGCGCCTAACGAAAGGCTTTTCACCCGTGCTGAAAAAACATTGCTGAATTAAATGTCTGGCAATTAAAATAAATGGACTTGAGCAAGAAATGGCAGGTAGTTGTAACGCTCCTAGTCAACTATCTGGATAGTTTCCAAATATGGAAAATGACAGCAAGGGTGCTCCTGTGGAACTTAATCCCAAACCCAGTCTTCCCTAACGCCCTTTACCTAACACCACCAGCCAGACACAGCAGAAACAAGAAGGAATCTAATAATCCTGTGAAGCGCCCGCCCCCAGACGTTTGTCGCACAGCCTGTGCACTAAACCCGCTGATGGATCACCCTGGAGAGAGACCCTCATGTCTACACTTTGGTTTTACACACAGATCTAACGAGCCCTAACAAGCCATCTCCCTGGCAGCTCCCTAGCGTATCAGATGAGGGAAGGTGGAGTTATGAAAGGTAAATACACTTGTAATTACTGGAAGTGATAATTGATAGCAAAGGAGGTAAAAACAATACTACGAAAGGCAGCCATAAGGAATTCCAAACAGTATCCTGAGTCGTTTATGCACTGAGCAAGCAGCTTTCAACATCCCCACACTCCTCAAGGAAAGGCTGAATTATAGCCAAAGGCAATATTTATATTAACGGTGATGACCCCAAGCCATAAAACAAAACAAATCGGTGACATCATTCCCAGTCACTGTCTTTGAAGACGAGGAAATGCGTAATTAATTGTTGGAAGTGCATGTGGTGGATTATATCATAATCCCCGATTATTGCCACCCCACCCTTGCCAGAGAAATGAATGGAGTTCAATGTCCCCACCCACTGCTAAGGGACTTGTAGCCTTCCAGCGAGCAGAACATATCCCCACCCCACCCCGGGCTCCACCACATGGCTTGCTTTGGCCCATGGCAGGTAAGCAGGTGTGCCAGATGCCACGTGTAAGCAGATGCTTTGAGCGGTGTTCCAAGTTTCCACCAGCTTGTCTGCTCCTGGTGTCTGTCATGAGAATAGTTGTCTCACGTAGGGGCCGAGCCACCACCGCCTGCAGCCTCCATGTAACACAGGCAGAAATAACTCTTTTTTTGTTATAAGCCGCTGAGCTTTGAGGATTCTCTGTGTAAATTCAGTGTGCTTTAAAATGGTTCCTGTTTGTTTGTTTTAAACTCCCGCCTTTAAATAGTTAAAGTAAGGTATTAGGGAAATTCCCATATTTGGAGACCCTCTTTCCCCTCCTGTGATAGATAATTGAGGTATTCCTGTGAATAGCCTCAGTGAAAATTGCACTTGCAGAGATGGTAGAAAAACAGCCACAGCCAGCCACGTGCAATATATCAGCTGGATTGTGCCTCTTCCACCCAGCAAGCCAGGAAGCCAAGCCTGGGGAGGGCTCCTGTGGGCATGCCCCCTTGGGGCTTGGGAACAAGGCCTGCTGGGGGCGGGGGTCTCAGTGCATGGAATTTCCATGGACTGGTGATATTGAGGATGATGTCATTAGGGTGTGGGTTAAGGACAGCTGGCAGCCACCTGCCCTCCTTTGAGAAAATTTCAGGAGTCGGGGGTGGGGGGATCTCTCAGATCATAGGCACAAAGCGGAAAGGCGAGCCCTATCTTCTTTCTGTCTCTGGAAAATGAAGCCCTCCCATACTAACTCGGAGCCTGAGAATGACCGACTGCGTGACTCTGCACAAATTATTTCACCTTCTGCCTCGGCACCAAGGATTAATTAATCATTGCAAGTTGTCTCGCGACCACACAATGCTAAGTACAAATAGAGGAGACCCTGGAATTCATGGAGTTGTGACTCGTGGTCTTGAATATTCATGTTCAACCACGCCAGTCCACTCTCTCACCCAGCAACAACGCTTTGTTTTACTGAGCTCTGAGGGGACCCCTTCTGTTTGTAAGGTGAAAGGGGGCCCGTACGTGGTGTGTGGCTGCAATACTGATGCCCTGTTTTGTTCTCCTTGGTAGATGCTGTAAGGGACAGTGGCAGGTGCCTGGAAACACCAGCCACACCTGATGGCCATTTCCACCCAAAAAGTTGCTCTCTGTTAATTTTGCTGGTTCAAACTCATTTAGGCATACCAGATCTTTTAAAGTGAAAATGCGCTTCAGGAGAAAATACAAAACCAGAAGAGTTAAGAACAAAGATTTTGGTGTGGGGTAGCCTGGGTTCTGTCCCTTACTGTTCAGTCTGGGCAGATTCCTTAACATCCCTGAATCTCAGTTTCCAAATGAGTGATAATGGTACCTACTTCATAGGTATGTGGCTGGGATAAAGTGAGCTAATGACTATGAAATGTTTACTCCGTGGTACGTGCTCAATGGCTACTTGCAAAAAATGTTACTTCTTGAGGAAAGGTAAAGTCTCATCCACATGCTGGAAATTTTGGAAATTTAGATATCCAGGAGAGGGGCAAAGGAAGGAGAGAAGGCCCGAATTCAGATGTGCCACTTCTCGGAAGTGCCCAGTTCCCAGCAGCAGACCATGTGGTGTTGGAATATGTTCCCTGAAGTCGGACAACTGGAAAACCTAGACTCCAAAATTCTTGCCCCTTCTGCACTGAGTGTCAGACCATGTGTCCCAATTTGGGATTCTGAGAAGTGGCTGCTGCAAGAATTAAGATACACAAAGTAGTTTGGAAGGTTGCAAACTTGACCTTCGCTCTGTTTCAGCCCCCTGAACCTAGTCCTGGTTAGTTCCGTCCAGCTTTTCCAGCTCACTTTTGTTTGGCCTCATCCCTTTCTCTATTCTTCCAGGGTGTGAGAAGTAGAGTTCAGCTCGGGGGTTCCCAGAGCACCTAATGAGTCTTGCACATCACAATAGTTTGGTAAATTTTTTGGATGGTATTGCTTAATTGAGTCAGAGTTGTTTTTCACTGCAATTATATTTGTCTGCCAGCGTCTCAAAGAGGAGATGATAGATGGGGGTAAAAGGCCCAGAGTGGGTGATTGGCAGAGACAGCTGGGCAGAATCGGAAAACTCGGGAGGGGCTTCATTAAAACAAAAGCAAGTAACTCACTTTGCCTCCTTAATCTCTAGTAATAATTTACCTAAAGATATAAAGTAAAATGGGGTGGTGGTAAACCTACCTTTGTGCCTAACAATTGTTTAATAAATGGAATAAACTTCAGCATTGTGCGGGGCCACTGTCAGACTCCATTAGTTCATGTGTGTCAAGGATTTGTGGAACCTAGTTTCTTCAGACATTGAAAGAGAATATCTAGAAAGAGATATTAGAGGGTCATTTGAAAGCCGCTCCAAAGAACACTTCCAGATATTTGCTGAGGGAAGTTTAATGTTCTCCAATGGAAACTCTTTCAGTTGCCTGTGCCTAGTGAAGACTGAATGTGTTGGAATGTTTGCCTTCTTGGCAACTCTGCAAAAGACAGTCTTCCAAAAGTCCTACCAGCTATGAAATAATTGGCAATATCGGTAGTCCTGTCTGGTGAGCGTTTAGCTGCTTCAGCCAAGGCAAAGGCCTGAGAGATCAACCTGCGTGGAAGACTTGAACCACCTGCCCCAGGCTTGGCTCCGTCCCCCTTTCTTTCTGCTGGTGCTAGTGGGTTGATTGCTCTGCCCTGGACCAGTGCTGTCTGCATCAGCATCACCTGGGAACTTGTTAGAAATGCAATTTCTTAGGCCCCACTCCTGAATCGGGAATGCTGGAATAATTAACAAGACCTCCAGGTGATTCTGGTGAACCCCTGCTCTACCTTATGAATGAAGTGCTTGAGCTTGGGGCCTTTGTTTAATGGTGGAATGGTTGTTCTTCTCTCGCATAGCTCTTTTACAGTATCCAGTATTCTGAAACTGGGAGCCAAGTGTGGTAAAGAAGTTGTTTCTTCTTAGAAGAAAAGCTCCCTCCAAATCTAGAGAGAAATCAATAACTAAATTGTCAAGGAATTTTTAAAAATCCAGTACTTGGATTATGACTCTTAGCCCAGCTCTTTCTCTTTCTTATCTGGCTTTACTCTCCAATAAAACTGATTAACAAGTCAATTAGGCAAATTTTGGAAGATCTTTTTAGTTGAATTTAGTCCAAACACGAAAGTGGTGGTACATAGGAAATTTTTCTTAGTGAATTTGGGAAGCACTGATTAGTATTCTATTTATCAAAATTCTTTTGAGCCAGATGGGCCTTAAATATGCTGGCTTCTTATTTGTGTAACTACAGCTTTAGATCCTTTCATTGATCCAATACTTAACCAACCAGTGGCCAAATCCAAAATAACCCCTTCCACCACTCTCCCATAATTTACCACTAAACTTCCATGTAAGTATGTTATGTAAGGGGAGAAGATTTAGGAGTTAGATGGAAACAATCTTCAGATATTTAAGGCATTTGTTTTAGAGAAGAATATGGAATTATTTTGTGTGGCTCAGAAGAATATAGCACTAATAAACATCTAGAAGAGAGGAAGGGCGATTTTTGTTCAATGAAAGGAAGATTTTCTAACCTTAAGTGCTGCCCCAAACTAAACAAGTGGCCTAGTGGTCCTGTGTTACCTAGACATGGACATTTTTCATTGATGCTCTAGAGAAGCTTTATTAATTAGTTAAAAGTTCATGTAGGTGAACTTAAAGATCCCTTTTATCTTAGTCCATTCGGGATGCTGTAACAAAAATGCCATAGAGTGTGTGGCTTAAATAACATCTATTTCTCACAGTTCTGGAAGCTGAAAGTCCAAGATCAAGGTGCAGGAGTTTCATTGTCTGGTGTGGGCCCACTTACTGGTTCATAGATAGCCATCTTCTCAGCGACCTGGCATGGCAGAAAGAGGTAGGAGAGCCTGCTGGGTTCTCTTCATGAGGTCATGAATCCCATTCTTGAGGTTTCCACCCTCATGACCTAATTACCTTCCAAAGGTCCTGCTTCCTAATACCGTCATGTTAGGGGTTGGGATTGTAACATATGAATTTGGAAGGACATAAACATTTGGTCCCTAACACCTTCAAACTCAGAGATTCTATAATGTGTTTTCTAGAATATCTCTTTCATGTTAGCTGTCTAACGTGGAGATTGCCAACCTTCCTTCTCATATATGATCTGGTCTGTAAAGCAATGTTCAGATGAGGAAAAGCAGATTGTCTGTGTGCCAGGATATTGCTCTTTGCTAGTTTCACAAACCAGTACGTGATCATTTATATGCTTCTTTTTGTGTGCGTTTCAAGGATATAAAGCTGTATGCAGGAGATCCTGAAATGGAGGACCAGAAACATCAAATCTAGCCCTGTATTTTCGTCCATGATTGAAACTAAATACAATCAGGAAATAGAAAAAGGATCAGGGAAAACAAACAAACAAAACCAGAGATCCACCAGGACTGGATGTCAGTAAACTTGGTAGGCAGCCAGACTTACTCAGCAACTGTAAGAATCCAGTTCTACTAATGATGACAACTAATATTTTGAAGTTGTCACGTGCTGTTATTTGACACATTTTCATAATGTTTCACCATAGTGAGTCAAAAGAATGGTGTACTAAAGAGTCACAACTTTATAAAGAATTTTCTAAACAACCCAAGTTGCTCACTATTTATAGTTATAAAATACTTGCTGTGCCTTGCTAATCTGTCCATCAGTGAAAACTGTTTTAGTTTCTCTCCCACTTTTCTATGCAAATTTTATATGCAAACCCAATTCAGGTAACAGGGGAGCATTCTTTATTTTTTCCTTAATTAATAAGTAAGCACCATCTACGTTTGTGTGCATAAGATTTTAGTAAGCTTAAAGTATACTTGAAAATGGCTTCCCTTTTTGAAGACTTGGATATTAAAATCACCCCAACCCTGTTTCATTACAATCTCTAATATCACATTAGGTTTTAATAAGCTCCCTTTTTGCGACACACATGTGCTTAAGACTCATGGAAACCAAATCAGTAGAGAGAAGGGATTACTTTAGATTGCTTTGAAATATGCATTGTTCGAAATGGCCTCTGGTGACCAGCTTTCATGAATGGTTGATTTTACTTGTGGGGCACATCATCTGGTTTAATTATATCAGCTCCTTTGTGTGACAAGTACTGTTCTTGTGTGTACTGAGAAATGAAGGTTTAAAACAAAGTAGAATAGTTAGTGAGAAAATAAATTCTGGAAGTGGAACACCATCGAGTGTTTGTAGTGTAGAAGTCTAGATGAAATCTGAGGACTTGTCCCACTGTAAACACCTATGTATAAAGGCATTCCAGTGACAGTAAACAGAAATTTGCCCCAAATGTCCATAGACGTAAGTCATAATCTGAGCCTTTGCAGGCAGATTATTTTACAAATATGACAAATTACAGCTTAGGGTAATAATGGGGTTCTTAAAACTTTCATTCTAGAAATTCTTACAGCTTAAAACTTCAAGTTTACTCTCTTGTAACAATAGAGTAGAACGTTAGTTTTCATTAGCTAAAATATTTCCCGACCTCTGTCCAGACGATAAACTAAGACTGGAGTCGTATCTTCATTTCAAGTTACTATAGGTCTTTGATGCAAGTAGCCTCATTTGAATCAGTAAACGTTAGTGAATTTAAAGTTTAAAAAATCTCCCTACTGTATCTCTTCAGGCACTAATCCATCTGAAGACATTGATAAATATCTCTATGTCCAGATAATGATTTGAGGGTAGGTAGATGAATTTATTGGATAAGAATGCCATACACCAGATGGATGTCCATAAAAACAGATAGACAATTTGCATTCATTGTATGTTTTATGCATGCTTTATGGCTAAGATTAATAAATTAATTTTTCTAGAGAAGCCTGCTAGTTACGCAATTTGTTCTACCATGATGATGTTTTCCATGATGGCGGGCCTGAATTTCACTTGAAATTTAAGTAGAGTTGCTCTTTTTACTTGATGAATGTCTAGCTACGCTTGTTAGTTGTTAGGAGGTAAGTATATAGCTAAAGGGAGGACGATCACCTGAAGGTAGCCCAGGGACTGAGGGACATCATATACAGCACACGTTCAAGATGATTTTGTCATTAAAAGATTTGCAATCATATATTTAAACAAGAATACAAAAAATCTCAAAACGATATTTCCCGGTACAACTTGTGAAGGAGTATTTTTGAAATATCAGTTCTTGACCAATCTGAATTTTAGGTTTTCTCGAAAATGTCTCTGAGCAAAGGAGTTGACTTAAATCCGGATGTTTGATTTTTTTTAAAGATTCTCCTGTAAGTAATACATTTGAAAAAACAGATAGAAACAAAAACAGAGCTATTCTCCATAATTTGCCCCTAAGTCTTGAGTTGGGAAGTAGAATTCTCTTTGGCTGTCTTCATCTTTCACACTCTGTTTCCCAGACCTCCCTTCCTTGGTCATCACTCTGTGAGGCCAGCAGGATCCCTCGGAAGGAACTTGTATCTCCACACGCTGCTGTATTTAAACCCTTAGAAAATGTTAAAGAGCATTCTATTGGCAGTGAGCTTGATAGCGTAGAAAGTAGGCCAGTGGAATTCTCTTGACCGTGGCTTAATTTCTATAGCAAAATCAGATGTTCCTTTTTCCTCACATATATTCCAACTACAAGAAAATATTTGGAGAAATGCTTTTGTAATATAAATATAGCCTCTAATTATCTTTTAAAAATATTTTCTCCAACTTAAATATCTCACGAGAACTGTGGAACTTTAAAATAAGTGTGTATTGTGCCAAGATTATGTACATCAGGGAACAAACTAAAATGAAACATGTCCAGAAAAATCTCCAGATCTGTTAAAAGTACATTTTTAGTACTTAGGAATGGTTGAACTTGAAGCTGTAAAGAAAACTCTGTCTCTTCATTACTTGAAATATGTGTCCATGTGTGTGTAAATATATTTATACACGTATCTTAAGTATGCACTTGTGCATATGTGCACACACACTTGTGTCTAGAGGGAGAGAAAGATAAATACACAAGGTACTGAGGAGGCTTTATGCTGGTGGCAAAGACTGCAGTAATCAGCAAACAGTTCACCGCTCCACCGAATTCCCCAGTCCTCCTGTAGTTGAGTGCGGCCATGTGACTAGTTGCAGCCAATGAAATGTTAGAAGTGATTTGAATCAAAGCTGAAGCCATGAAAAGCTCCTGCAAGATTCTTCAATTTTTTTCTTCCTCTGCTTTTTGGTCCAGTTATTGCAGCAACAAGACAACAGTGCCCCCATCAGCCTGTGTCCATACATGAGTGGGCAGCACAGAGTTCTCCACCATCCTCTGTGTGACTTGGAGTAAGAGCGGCAAACCTACTTTTCTTGTGTGAAGTCATTGATATTTGAAGTTTATTTGTTACATAACTGCTTCTGCTGACTGATGCAAAACCTCAAGATACTTCACTACAAATCAGCTATAAATATATAAAACCAAAGGCAAATTTAGTGGAATTTAACGTAATAAACCATATACTTTAAGACCTAGCCAAGATGCCTAAGACCACATTTGTAGTTCTTTTTATCAATATTCCTATCTTTTCACCAGACACATTTTAACTGAAGTTTCCGATGCCCCTCTTTTTTAGAACGCCAATAATCTCTTTGTTCTTGTTCTCTTGGATCTCACTGCCACGATTAAAACTAGTGACCATTATCAGATCCTTTAGACACTTTGTAGCATCTGCTTTAGGGATATCAGGTCCTTCTGGTTCTTTTCAAAGTTTTTAGATCACTTTATTTTCCTTCCTTTTGCTAATTCTTATTCAAAAGAAGCTGGGCAAGTTTTAGTCTTGGGCCTTTTGCAATCTCTAAAATGCCCTTGCTGTGCCTGTTTTTTGTGGTTTAGTTCCCATCTCTGTGGGGCTAAGTCTCGAAGGTGCGTTTCTTTCTGTAACATCTCACTTCATTCCTATCACTCCTCAATTCTTTCTGTCTATTCTCTTCCTTCATGAGAAGACAGAGGGAAAAACGTAGAAAACTTAAATTTACTTATTTCTATTTTTATAATGCAACAGGTCATTGAGAAAAATCCAACGTAGACATGAATGAAGTAAAAAATAGCACCCAACCCTCTCCCTCACCGTACCCCAGGGATAACCGACACTGACAGTTTTGTGAATAGATGAATTTCCAAGTTTCCTTCAATCTCAGGATTCACAGTATTGAGGGGGTGGGGTGGGGAGGAGGAAGAAAAGCGAGTGTTGTTGGAGGAGGATCGCATCATTTAGTCAAGTATTTTCCCGAAGGTGCTCCCAGTGAGAGATGCACACTTTTCAGCTGTCATTGGTTGTTGGAAAAGATTTATCATTAGAGGAGCACAAAAATGTTACTGCACCAAAATGTGGCTGTTGTCTATCTTCTTTGCTTGGAGTTGTAATAAATTAGATCAGGAAACAGGCTTTCTGGGGATTAACAGCAGATGAACTTTGCCAGCTATGGGGTTTTTAAAAGAAGAAATTAGCTCCTTCGTGGTTTCACATATATCATAAAGAAGATAGCACGACCTGAAGGCTTCCTCTAAGCAAAGAAGTGATGTATGGGAAACTTGAAAGCCAAAATTAAGAGGAAAGGACGGAGTACGCTGACCTTGAGAAATGTGAGTATGTAGATTGGTGGTGGGGGTGGGGCCAGGATGTGGATACCAGCTTCGTGCTGGTATAATCCCGTTTTGTTTCATTCTGACAACAAGCTAAGTGTGTTCTGGCTAAATTCAGCTTCGAATAATTGCATGCTGCTGGCATGCTTGGTTATGGGGTCCCTTTTTCCTCTGTCCTAACTATGGGGTGGCACTGCTTTGTACTAGAAACAATTCTTTTGCCCCGTCCCTGAGAAGTGAATGTCCGTGCTGAGTGGTCTGTTCTGATTCTGTCTCTCACACACTTTAGATGTGTGGGCCTTCATTTGGAAAGTTCTGCGTTATCTTTAGATTAAAAAAACCACACAAAATATCATCATTCATCAATAATTCCTTTGTTATACCAACCATTTAGAATTTAGGACAGTTTCAAGGCTTTAAGAAAAAAAGTGAATAAGAAGTTTGTGAATAGGGTCAGATCTACAACCTTCAAGGTAAA
This sequence comes from Equus przewalskii, assembly GCF_037783145.1. Classification (NCBI taxonomy): domain Eukaryota; kingdom Metazoa; phylum Chordata; class Mammalia; order Perissodactyla; family Equidae; genus Equus; species Equus przewalskii. The sequence goes on along the minus strand of NC_091838.1, from coordinate 16,150,417 downwards.
AGCCTGGGCTTAACTATGAAATCACGTAAAGTATAGGCCAGCAATTCACAAACTCTTTGAGCTTAGGACCCCTTTATATTATTAAAATTTATTGAGGATTCCGAAGAGTTTTTAAGTAGATTATAGCTATTGATACTTAGAAATTAAAACTGAGAAATTTAAAAAATATTTTTAAATTCTTTTGAAGATAACAATAATAAATCTTTTATATGCTAACTTACATGATATACTTTATGAAAAATACCTGTGTGTTCTAAACCAAAACAATATTGGTGAGTAAAGTGGCCTTGTTTTACATTTTTGCAAATCTCTTTAATGTTCCTAACAGCTTCAGGATTCAGTCTATTGAAATATATTGTTTTGATTGAAGTATAGGAATAAAATTCAGCCTCACATGGGTAAGCAGTTGAAAAGGGAGAAGTATTTTAATAGCTTTTTCAGATACCTATAGATCTTCTTTGATACTATACCAAAACTTGACAACTGCTCATTTCTTAAAGGTTAGAGGTAGTAAGAAATCTGAAACCGTATCAGTGAACCTTTATAGCCTGTTACATCAAAACCCAATGGTCATCTTGCACTCTGATTGAATGTTTTTTACTCATGTATGATTTTGTAGCATTATATTTGGTCATTTGGGAAATATTGGGTCACTGAATTATGCAAATATCCTGAATGTTGACACGTTTTATTTTACAGTATCAAAAAATAGCACTTGTTAATAACAATGCTATTGTCATCAGGAGAGTTTACGGGTCGGGAAGTTGCCAAGCTCTCAGGGGTGGATAAAGAGTTGTCCAAAATTCTGATTTTAACTTGAAAGCTAGATTTCTATCACTGGCAACAAATAAAACAAATATTGTCAGTTGTTTTCTTTGAAACGACAGTCTCATTTCATCCCTTATTTGGGAAAATGTCTGCCAAATGTCCAAGATCGAATAGTTCTTACAAGTAAAAAGAGTGTTCTGTGAGAAAGAAGAAAAGTGTCTAGTTCTTGTAATTCAGTCACTCAGTGCTTTTTCTCACCATCACACCTCCATAGGCAGCAAAGGGCTTACTATGTACCTCCTCTCTCATAAAACAGAAAATTAAAAAGAAAAGACGTGTACTCAAGGGTCAAGGTTTAATAAAATGGATCATGTTACTGCTTCATCTTAAGTGAAACTGGCTTTTGTTTTAACTATATGTGATGCTCCCTTCGTTCTTACTACGACGAAAGCAGTTTTACCAGCATTGCTCTTGCACCATCAGTGCAAATGTCAACAAAGTGAAAAAGCAAATAATGTGTCAATATTCTTATCAAAATGGTTCCAGCCTCATGAACCCCACCCCCCAAAGGGATCTCAGAATCCCTCCAAAGCCCCAGATTATACTTTAAACGAAGCAGGACCTTTTCAGCGTATCTCCACCATCCCCTTGCTCAGCACCAGCTACCCAGACAAGGGGGGAACTCGATGAGGACAGAGATTCCCCTGAAACCTTTTGGAGCAATGAGGGCTTCGATACAGTGTGCGGTATTGCTAGATGGGCACATGTGAACTAGACTTTGCGTCCAGTTGGATTGAGGTCTTCCCAGTCTTTTTTTCTTTTATATGTGACTTGAAACTTCTAACGTCACATTTATAGTTTGGCTTGACTGCCCCAAACAAAACCCTGTAAACTTTCCACACCAGTGGCGGTAGCTGTAAAGGGTGTTTTCATTTTATGGCTTGGAGAAAAGGCAGCTTGTATTCTGGTCCTAATTCGTGAATACAGCACCATTCCTCAAGCTTACTTTCCATGTGTGAGAAAAACCTTTTTCTACGTTTCCCCCATTTTCTACTATTTCTCAAAACAAGTTGTTAGTCTCTAAGGACACTTGTTGTCGGCCGCAAAGTATCCAATTCAAACATTGCGTCCTTGTCTCCTTTGTCAAGGGCTGCTTTTCCTCTGTCAGGTTTTTGTTCTTCTTCTTTACTTCTTTTCCTTCTGGAGCTGGAAACCAGGCGGTGAGAGCATGACAAGTTTTAAAAGGTCATTTTTGAATAAAGAATTGTCTGTGCGCGGTTTTGTCCGAGTGGTGTTTGTGTGTTTTGGTGAAGGAGGTGGGATAAAGGATGGAGAGCTCCTGCTGGACGGACCTGTCTGAAAGTTCAGTTTTCTTTACCACTCAATTTCTGTGCTTTTACGTATGAATCTTCTGAATTGATAATAAACGGTGGCAGAAGAAATATAGGTCTCTTCTGCGCCTTTAATTGTCCAGAAAGGAAGGTCACTTCATAGGTAAAAAAAGAAAGCATCCACTCTGTTCTCTCTTCTCTTCATTAGGAAGTGATTTTCAATGTAGTTTATACAAGGTACCATTAAAGCTCATTTTCTTTTTCCTAAAGGAAGAAGTAAAGTAAATAAGATAAAGAAAAGAATAACCAGTTATGTTGATTGGGTTCCAGGAAATGTTATCAGCATCTTAATTGTCAAGAGTTTTCAGTTTCATGTGTGGCTGATTAAATAAACTCTGAGTGCCACTGTTGGTTCCTCTCTGAGCCTGACCGTACTTTCCAGGTCACTACTGTCTGCAGAGGTTGGTTTATACTATAGCAGATGCGAGAAACCCCTGCTCACTCTGTTTTCACACACCCTTGCTGGCTTTGATAGGTGAACAGTTTTGCTACTCATCAGACCAACCCTCTAAGAAACTTCTATATTTAACTGTTTAGCCTGATGCATGCTTTGTGGGAGAAAACCGTTGTTTGATGCTTGTTTCTTTCGTTTTCTTGTTCTTTCATGCTTGTATCAATTTGCCCCTGATTTAAAACAAATGCACAGAAACCAGTCAGGGCAGAACAATTGCAGGCTTTGAGCGTTCCGCATGCTCAGCAATCACTGAAATAACCCCGAGTTATTACCCAAAAAACGACCCAGAACCTTACATATTGACTTTCTCAGGCCATCAGGCTCAATCAGAGGTGGCTTGTTTGTTACTCTGCAGATGATGTAGTCAGGAGGGCCTTGCTGTAGACACTAGATATTTGTTTAAAAACCTATTTCTTGCTGAGTTTCTCTCTCTCTCTCTCAGAGTAATTGCGGGCTGCAGAGTGAAAAGCATTAGACCTGTTTACAAAACAGCTCATAAAGTTTAAAATAATAGGGGTGTGTGTGTGTTTATGTAAAACAAAGTACTGTGTATGGCAGGGGGAAACAGCGCACAGGCTTTCTTCTTTCCCTGCCCTGTCAGCCTCCAGAACTAAAGATATGGCAGTGAGCGATGGAGCCCCTTTCTTCCTGCTCTGCAATGCTCACGCTTAATTCGTTATGCTTATGTATCTGATACTGGTTTATTGTTGCAGATCAAAATACAGACCCTCAGGTGTTGGGGCACAGAGTGGCTAATGAAGTGGGCTGCTATCTAGCTAATTTTAGGGCACCCTAAATTCCCATACAGACATGACATCCAAGAGGAAGAGTTTTTTCCAGTGAGCCCTTTGCTATCTTTCAGAAGTCCGAGAGAAAAGCTTTCTGCAGGTTAGTGTTCTACAGTGAAAGGAGCTTTTTCCAACCCTTTCAAAAGTCTCCTCTTGTGCAGATTTGTGAAGATTTTGCAGCGCTCCCCTCTAGATTTTATTTATTTGTTTTTTATGGTGGAAGAGAGCCTCTCACCACCAGCCTCAGAGCCCGTCCATCACTCTGCTTTGCGGGTTTGGATCACCTGCAGCAAAGCACAACCTCTGTGCTGGCCATGCGTCACCAGGTCTTGATAATAGTGAGGCTGGCGCTGACAGCCGAGGGAGGACTCTGTCCCCTTAGGCGCCAGGTGTGAGGACACGGCTGGACCGAGGGACCAGCCTCGCCAGGAGGAAGCGCCCCTTCCCCCTGGTGATTGATGGAGGACGGTTAGGCGCTTTTCTGGGTCTGGGAAAGGTTGCCGTCCCTGTCACTCACTCTGAAGTCTTTGTCAGCAGAAAGAACTCTCCTGGGTAGTGAGTGACATAATGCAGATGACAAATGACAGCTTTGCTTTTCATTCCGCTTGATAAGTACTCAATATCGCACGCAGGTGAGTTAACACTCCCCCAGCATGCCCCCTAGAGCCAAGCGCGCCCCAGATGCTCTCTCCAAATGCACTGTGGTTTCGCAGGCCGGCTCTTCCTACTCATCACTAGTTTTCTTGGGGATGTTTAAAGTTCTATTAGAGTGTGAGCAGCGTGACACCCTAGCACCGTTTTATGGAGCTAATGATGAAATGAAGGTATTGAGTCCTTTATTAGCAGTTCTGAATGTTGTTTCCTTGTGTTTCTCCATTTTTGAGTGCAGATTAAAAATATATATATATACATAAAAAATATGCTGTTTCAAGAGACTACTTCAGACCAAAAATCTGTAGCAAAACCCTTGACTGATGCTTTCTTTGTATTTTTTCTCCCCCTTCTAGGACTCCATCTGCAGATGTTCTGAATACCTCTGAGCATAGAAATTGATTTTTCAACCAGGACACCTAATTCAAGGTATTAGCTCCTGTCAGAAAGCTTTTACATTCGAGCTCTGTGTTGGAAATTAGACTTTGGCAATGCATTGAAATAGGAAAAGTTGGAATAAGAATAAAGCACAAAAGTGAATTTGCAAAATAATCAAGTGCTTAAACAGCTACCCTCCGCCTGTGAGGGTTTGCCACGCTGACTCAAGCACAGCCCTTTCTCGGCCAGCTTCCTCGCCAGGTCTTTCTTAGTCGTAGCTTTTTTTCTGCGACTGTGTTTGGGGTTTGGGTTTCATTTTTGTCTCTCCCTCTCCCTTTTTCTCTGACCTCCCAGACCTGCAGAAACCAGGAGACTGAGACCTTTTGTCAATTTTGCGACATTGGATCAGACACGATGAAGTACTCTTGCTGTGCGCTGGTTTTGGCTGTCCTGGGCACAGAACTGCTGGGGAGCCTCTGTTCAAATGTCAGATCCCCGAGGTTCAGAGGACGGTTACAGCAGGAACGCAAAAACATCCGACCCAACATTATCCTTGTGCTCACTGATGACCAAGATGTGGAGCTGGGTGAGACGTGGGATTTTTCACTTGTTAGTCTCTTTAGCTCAAAGGATTTCCTGACCTTCCAAGTTGTCAGTAGCAATCAGGGAACATTTTGGGGTTTGGCAGTTAATTATAGTCCCTTACCCAACACCTCAGTTTGTAAGATGAACTTGTATTGATTATAAGGCATTTCATTTGGGTTTCAACATTGCTTTTCTGTTCTTAAGCTTTTGAAACAGTCTGGGGAGGGGCCCAGGAGAATAGGAGGTTGGAGGAAGAGAGTAAGCATGGAATAAATACTATAACAGTCAAGGATTTGATCATGTACCTTGGAAACCCTGGGTCAAGAAATTTTTTAAATATTTTGGCAAAGCTGTTCAAGGGTATGAGATTATGACCTTGATTCCATGCGGTGTAATGTGAATATTGATAGATACTAGAGGAACTTTCAACAGTTATTATTATTAGAGTGAATGATTTCTTCACAGCTTGTAACATTGCTAGGTCATTGGAAGTTACGGTATTTGACATATCTTCTGGTAGTAATTTGCTACCACCACCGTGGCTATGATGTTTTTCTGAAGAATCAGCTCACCTGGGTTAATTGTAGAGCACTTAGAAAGGCTGGCAAAATCTGATGGTTCTGACTTTTCTTCTGTATCATCTGATTGGGTTTCTCATCTTCTCACCTTTAATGGCCCAGCCCTATGGTCTTGTTCATAAACCTAGGGTCAAATTCTAAGGTATCCTAGGACAGATAAAAAGCTTGCCCTGGGGCCAGCCCCATGGCCTAGTGGTTAAGTTCCACATGCTCTGCTTTGGTGATCCAGGTTCGGTTCCCAGGCACGGACCTACACCACTCGATGGTGGCCATGCTGTGGTGGTGACCCACAAACAAAGTAGAGGAAGACTGACACAGATGTTAGGTCAGGACGAATCTTCCTCAGCAAAAAAAGCAAAAAGAAGCTTACCCTTACAAATTTTCACCACCACTCGTTTCCATTCCTGGACCCAAATTCCTCACTCTCGGCCCAGCTCAGCTAGGCTTACCCATCACACTCGCCCATCACTAGCATCTTTCAGACTCAGTGCCAGCAGAGCCCCTGGGCTTCTTTACAGAGCTCCACTGGCTGGAGTTCTGGAGGATAAAACCCTCCATGCTGAAACTTGATCTGCATGGAAAAGGACTTTGATTGCCAGTTTGAAACTAAACCGTTGGATCTCAATAAAGTTAACTCCTCGGGTTCAGCTAGGAGCCAGTGCACTAAGGGCCAGCAGGGGGAAGGATGGTTGAGGTTGATTCACAGAGTCTGCTCTCTCTCAGTTCATTTTTCAGACAAAAGTACTGATTTTCAGGCAATATGACAAGATGAAAAGTCTTGCAAGTATGACTTCAGTGTGTGTGTGGCTGGTGATTCAAGTAAAATGAAGTGAACACGTTTGAAGTCACCTTCCTTAACATCTTTCGGATCCATCCATTTCCCTACAGCCAAGCTCACTAGACCTTCTCTTCTCTCCAGTTTTTCCCTAATTGGTTGGTCCCCTGACCCACCAGTCCCCTCTAATCTTGGCCTCTCCTACCTATTCTTCACTCCATCGCCAGAGTTACCTTTCAAGTATCTGACCAGATCTCTTCTGCTTACAACTCTCCATGGTTTTCCTTTCCCAGAGGATTAAGCCTCTCTCGTTGTAGGCAAATGAGCTCTGGGCCATCTGGCCCTGCCTATCTCTGTGAGGCTATTTCCCTTTCCCCACGCCTCCTCAATGCTTCGTGGAAATAGCTTACACTTCCCTCAAGGTGTCTAGCCGCTTCGTCTCCCTCACCTGTATTTCATGCCTTTGCACATCTCATCCCCTCAGCCTTTTCCCCTTTCTCCACCTGGAGGTCTACCTGTTCTTCATGACCCAATTCAGATGCCTCACCCTCGGGCGTCTTTCCTCACCACAACCATCCTCCCCTCCAGCAGGATGGATGGAACTTTGCATGCCCTTGGACTTGCCTCCAGCATGGCCCTTAATCCACCACATGCCTCCGTATCTGTCTCTTCCTCTTGACTGACAGCTGCTAGAGGGCAGGAGCGTGTTTTGTTTTGTGTTGCATTCCTGCTGCTGGGAATAGTAGGTGCTAAATTAACTTGAAATGGATCCACGAGAGCCTACAAAGGCTAACCCAATTCCCGTAAACGAATATGGGTATCTGACTGGTTCTACCTCTTCAATATGCATCCTTGTGTTGAAAATAAATTAAGGAATTGTTTGATAATGTCATCTTTAACAGAATTCCCAATTTCACCCTTACAGTCTTGTTAATTCATTCAGTCAGTAACTATTTACGGAGCAATTACTACGTACTGGCTTCTGTGGGAGGCGTGTGAATATAATGCTGAAGGGTTGTAGACCAGCTTCAGTTAACCCAGTTGTTTTCTACATGTTCGTCTTTACCTCTTACTTGGATTTTTCTAGCCAGATCCCATGCTAAGCATTCGCTCATTTAACCTTCACGATTGTGCTATGAAGTAGTTACTATTACTCTCCTCAATTTTTGCATGAGAAAAATGAGGCTTGGAGAAGTCACGTAGGCTGTCGTGAGCTGGTGAAGGGTGAAACTAGGACCTGTGTTCAGCCTCAGTGTCTACAGCTACACGCTTAACCATGATCCCTTCCGTCAATCAGTCCTTCAACAAATAAATATTGAGCCCTTCCTAAAAACAACCTGTGAATGCATAGTGATGGTCCAGGTGCTGAGAGAGAACAGAAACATAGATGGGTCTTGTTATCTCGTTGGCAAAGCACGTTGACGGTGAACCACAGTGAGCCATGAGTCAAATGTCTAGAAAAGACCTTTCTCAGCGGAAAAAGTCTGCTCTTGGCTGAGGGTACTGCGTGACGGAGACTTTTGCCTAGACTATTGTAATGTTCTCATAATTCTTCTTGGATCTTATTGCTGTAGACTTTAGCTGGCTTTTGGTTTTTGATTTTTTACCATCTTAAGCCTTTTTAAGTGTGCAGTTCAGGAGTGTTAAGTACATTCACAGTGTTGTGCAATCAATCTCCAGAACTCTTTTCATCTTACAAAATTGAAGTTCTATACCCACTAAAAGTAACTCCCCATAGCGCCTGCCCTTGGCAACCACCATTCTGCATTCTGTTTCTAAGAATTTGACTGCTCTGGGTATTTCATATAAGTGGAATCATACAGTACTTGTCCTTTGTGACTGACTTATTTCACTTAGCATAATGTCCTTCCTCAAGGTTTATCCATGTTGTAGCATGTCTCAGAATTTTCTTCCTTTTGAAGGCTAAATAATACTCCATTGTATGTATATACCACATTTTGTTTATCCATTCATCTGTTCATAGAAATTTGGGTTCCTTCCCCTTTTTGACTATTGTGAATAATGGTACTATGAACATAGGTACATAAATATCTCTTGGAGACCTGCTTTCAATTCCTTGGGGTGTGTACCCAGAAGTGGAATTGCTGGACAATTTGATAATTCGATTTTTAATTTTTTGAGGACCCACCATACTGTTCTCCTTAGCAACTGCACTATTTTATATTCCCACCAACAGTGCCCGAGGGCTCCAATTTCTCCACATCCGTGCTAACACTTGTTATTTTCTGGGGTTTTTTGATAACAGCCATCCTCATGGGTATGAGGAAGTAGCTCATTGTGGTTTTGATATGGTTGGGTTTTGTCTTGTTTTTTACTTACATGTCATTATGTTTGCCAATTTCTTGAATAAATCTTTGCCTAAGCAAAACTTTTTGCACTTGCAATACTGCAGGCAACGTTATTAGTGTGCCTCCAGAAAGATACAACAGACTTGGGAAAGGCTTAGGAAAACAATTACAAAAATGTAACAGAACAATTTTCTTTTTGGGAAAGAATAAAACAATTCTACGTCTTTGTCTCGAAAGACAAAGACTAAGAAAAACTGTAATCAAAGCTTATCAAACCAAGCTGGGAAGGAAAGCTCTTATTCAGTGTGAACGGGGGCCACTCCCTCAACTTTGTCTGAGGACAAATAAAATAAACTAGTACTTTGTGAAGCAAGTAAGACACATAAGGAATCCATTAATAAAAGTGCTAGAACTTTGCATGTGGATAACACTTTGTCTTTTTCCAAAGAACATTCATTTTCATGATTGTGTGTTATTGTCTTCCCACCCAAGTTGGGTGGGTAGGACAAAGATCATTATCCCAGGAGAAAACTTAATCTGTGGAAAGATTAAATGACTTAACGAATGGTTCCCTTAATCTGGATTTCCTTTTTCCACAACTTCAGAAGTTGTTCAAGTTGTGCCTATACCTGTAAATGGTTCAGGTTTTTAAACTACACTAATGGGTGAAGGTTTACCTTTTTTTTTAAGCTGGAAAAACACACATGAATATGATCCACATGAAGTTTGGGGTGATGGTTACCTCTGGGGAAAGAATAGTAACGAAGAGCACCAACAGTATCCACATTTTAAAATTTAAAAAATATATCTGAAGCAGCTACGATCAAATGCTAAGCTATGAGAAAGCTAGCTTTATCAAATCTTTTTAACACATCTTTAGGAGACGTATTGTTTATTCTAATATTTCCTGCACTTGAAATATTTTATAAATCGAAAAGAAGAAAACCAGAAGTGCTTTCAGGATTTTCCTAGCTTTCTGAGAATGGAGTCAAAGAGATTAGGTTCTAAATCTTTCCCGAAAGGTCCCTTGGTGCCAGTCCGAGAAACCAAACATTGAGCCGATTAGACCATTGGTCTGACTCAATGTGGCATTTCTTGTATTCTTAGGGAATTGGGCTGACGCTGACATCTCACTAACGCTGACGCAATGCTTCTCTTAGATCATGAGGGGAATTAAGAAACCATAAATATTTGGAAATACTTTGTTTTTTAAAGCAGAGGTCACAGATCGGATCTGCAGTCCAGAGCTAGCCCACAGATGTGTTTTGCTTGACCAGCACCCTTTTTAAAATCAAAGCAACATTCTAAAAATCAGGTGATTTTAAGTAAAAAAAATCCAGATTCTGACTTTTCTTGAAAATTCAGAAGAATGAAGGCTTACATTCCTATGAGGCAGCCATCAGTTGGGTGCTTCCCGGGGAGTCGAAGCTGCCTCTGTCAGGTGGGCTGTGTCCTCCCCAGGTGAGCGTGGTCCCCACCACTCTCCGTGGCTCCCCATCACTTAAGCCAAGGAGCGGTTGCCATTTATTGTCATGTCCATACTGTTGATTTTCTTATAGTCAAGGGAGAATTCTGTACACCCACATCTCTATGAAAAGACAAAAGCCCTGTGATTTTTCTTGTACCTGGCTGCCTTCACTTGCCTACCTTCTCTATCTAACCCTGTAGGCATTTTTGACTTCCATCCCCCTAAGAAACTAGTCTCCACTTTTAGTGGCCTTTTGTTCTTTGGGGGAAAAAAATACTGAGTATTTGTGACCTGGAAACGTTCCAGACAAATTTATTATCTGCTTCTTGGTCTCTTCCTCCCCCAACTTATTTTTCCCCTCTGGTTTTAGCTGAACCATCTGTGTTTTTCCTACCAATTCCGTAGTTTTGGTAGAAAAAGGTATAATGTTTTATTGTGTTATTTTTTCTTATGCTTCCAGAATTAAAATATTCGATATATCAACAAAGCCATTTTTAATTTGGGAAATATCACTATGGAAGTTTGGCATGAGAAAACAGCTGTCATGTGTTAGTACAGACCATTTACAAATTTAAAGCATTAACCTCACTTCTTCATAAAACAATGCCATCTAGAAACAACCCTGCACAACTAATAAGAGTTGTGTTTGCTTGTTATCACTCATCAAACCATGAACCATTGCAATCCACATGGAGTTGTGTCTCTCCAGGAAGCCAGGTGTATATGAATCCCACATGCCTGGGATTTCCTGAAGGGATGACGATGACAATATTTATTATTGAATTCCTGGTTTTGTCGCTTTTTTTCTGGACACGATAAACGGTCTTACTGAAAATTTTAATGTTTGATAGTACAAAATATTAAAAAATCAAATGCTAAGATATTTGAATCAGGAAAGGTAAAGCTTTGTTGTAAAGTTTAGCATGTAAATAAAGGAATTCAAGCTCTCTGTGTGATTTTGATAAAGTCATTCAGATTAGTGGGACATTTTCTCCCTCCTGCCCTTTTTCACACAGGTGATTTGGGAATAAATGAGTTGGAGAGCGCAGAACGATTTGAATTCCTGGCTATGATTCCGTCCAGTCCCAATAAGCTGTCACATATTCCATCCAGAGTTCTGTTCTTGGAGCTTTGATTTTTAACTCCACCAAAGATGCAAACCCGGTGGATCTTCCAGGATTCCAAAGAGTGCCACTTCTGCGCTCCAAGTCGCTGATGGCCTAGCAGCATCCTGGTCCACAGCCGAATGCTGTCACACCCCTGCAGGAGCGATGGCAGACATCTCCAGCCCCAACCTGGAGCTCTGGCGCCGGGACAGCTTTTCTTGGCAGTCGTGAGCCTCAGCTGTGGCCTAGCCCTCCCCTGTCCTCAAGCCAGCTCCATCAGCAGTGCCCTGACGCCAGCTCCTGAACCTAATTACAGTCGCTTCAGAGCATCCCTGCCAGGCTTCCACCTCGCAGGACAACTTTAAACAATAAGGAAGTCAAGCTTCTCGCTTAAGCGGGGGCAGGGGAAGGAGGGGATGGGGGGTGGACACAGTTTGTGTGGAGGGGGAAGAATTGATATTTTTAACTATAAGCCAGGCTTAACACTTAAAGTCTTAAAGAATAGAGGAGATAGCTGACCTCTGTCTTAGTCCATTCAGGCTGCTATAAAAAATACCTTATATATGGGGCGGCCCCGTGGCGTAGCTGTTAAGTTCCCGCACTCCACTTCCATGGCCTGGGGTTCAGATCCTGGGTGTTGACTCACAGACGGCTTATCAAGCCATGCTGTGACGGGTGTCCCACATATAAAGTGGAGGAAGATGGGCACAGCTGTTAGCTCACAGCCAATCTTCCTCAAAAGAAAAAAAAGCCTATATAGTCTAGGTGGCTTAGTGGCTTATAAACAAGAGACGTTGATTTCCCACAGTTCTGGAGGCTGGGGAGTTCAAGATCAAGGTGCCTGCCAATTTGGTGTCTGGTGAGGGCCCACTTCCTGGTTCATAGACTGCTGTCTTTTCATTGTGTCCCCACATGGTGGAAGGGGCAAGGGAGCTCTCGGAGGTCTCGTTTATAAGGGCACTAATCCTGTTCGTGAGGGTTCCACCTTCATGATCTAATCACCTCCCAAAGGCCCCACCTCCTAATACCATCATATTGGTCAGTAGGTTTCTATGTATGAATTTTCGGGGGACACATTCAGTCTATGGTAACCTCTCTACCCTCATCCCAGCTTTTGGAGTTCAGATGTAGGTCAGAGACAGGGAGATGTAAAAGGCCAAAGAAAACTCAGTGTGGTAGGGTTGAAGTGAGCAAAAGAGAAATCGCAGCCCCCAGGCCCTTTGCTTCCTAACAACCCTGTGGACGAGGCCAGGGAGCTTTCATTAGCTCCATTTTACGGATGAGAAACACAAACCAAAAGAGGGCAAATGACTCATTTGAGCTAATCTGTGGCAAAATTGAGATGTTTCCCCACAAGTTCAAGTCCAGGGCTCTTTCTCTTCTCATGCTTCTCCTCCTAAACCCTGTCTTATGAATATTGTTATGAGTCTTAGGCTTTCTATCATTCCTATGAAATAATTGTGCTTATAACAAAGGACCAGCATGATTTGCATTTTAGGCACCAAAGGCCTGAAACCCAGAGAGGTGAGGCACTTCAGCTTAAAACAAAACTGAGCCCTTCCAACTATGGGACAGGACATTGTCCCGTCCACTACTCTCAACAGCCATAAATGAGTAGCAGTGAGTTTGATTACAAGATAGTGTTTAGTAGTTTCGCAATGAAACATCACTGATGTAATCACAGTGGCCATAGATGCAGTGCGTGGCAGGGTTATTGGCTGACATTAATCATTGCACAGCCATAAAGAGGAAGGTGCTTCGTGCTTTCCTTACTGTGCATCCTAACCCAGCAGAGAGAAGAGGTAGGATTCCTGTATTCCACCCTCTCTGTCCACCCAGAGAATTCACCAAGATCGGAGGCAGCGTTTGACCCCAGTGTGGCTGTCAGCAGCTGAAGACAGATGCATCTCAGCCCACACACCCCTCACCTGGTCCTGAGCACCTAAGATCACCTCCACCCTGAGGGGGCAGGAGGCAGGTGTTAGTGTCTGTTAGTATCTCCCCTAAGAGGCCAGAGAAGCACAATATGAGTTGACAGAAAGTAAGACATACCTTGACTATAAGCAGACATCATTTCTGTCTCTCAGTCTTGAAAACATCACTGTCACAGCCGGTACTCATCCTAGATGTAGTTTAAGAGCATGGTCTCTTTGCTGACTGCCTCCATTTATATCTGGGTTCCGCTGCTGAGGGTCTGTGTGGTCCTAGGCCTGTTATTTAACCATTCTTCACCTTGGTTTTATCATCTGTAATATGGGGATAATAAACAATAGCACCCACTACAAAGAGTCATTTTCAGGATTAAATGAGTTGATGCATGTGAAGCACTGAGCAGAGAACCCTGGCTGAGAGTAAGTATAGAATCAGTGTTTCCTCTGCCTGTCTGCAGTACCTTAGAGCCTTGGAAGTGGCCGAAGCCACTTAGATGTCTCAAAACGAGGCACTTACTAAAGTCTCTTCCAGCCCTAGGCTTTCCTGATTCTGCATCCAACCTAGAGTACTTCTCTAAGTATGGTCCATGGGCAAGCAGCATCAGCATCACCAGGGAGCTTGTTAGAAATGCACATTCTCGGGCCTTCCCTGGTCTTACTACATCAGCATCTCAGGGTGGGCCCAGAATTCTCTGATATAACATGCTCTCCAGGTGATTTTAAAGTTACAGGAGCACTGTCTGAGAATCTTCTCTTTACGGAGAGACTTCAAGCCAGATACCCACTCCCAGGAACCATAATGGTGGAGCTGCAGTGGTCACAGTCACTATGGCGACCATGTCTTCATCGATCCCTTTGACATGTGGGCTGGTTGGAAGCAGAGCATTTGGAGGGATGGTTTAGGACCTCAACACAATCAGCTCAGTTAATTAAGAAGAGATTGATACTTAGAATGAGAGGCGTGTCCTGGCTGGAGTAGTTCCAGAAATTAAGAATAGGGCTGAGTTTTAGCCCCAGTTTTTGTATTATTTGACCTTAGATCATATTTCCACCTACCATCCAGTATTTGCAGTCCAAATGAATCTGTAAACTGGAGGTGGCAGCTTTGTGATTCAGGACCTTGGAAGATGGCTTCCAGTTGCATCCTTTTTTTTTTTATTTGAGTTCAGCTAGGCTCATAAAGGACTCTCAGAGAGCTCATTCTTTGAAACAAAGTGACTATTAGGCAATGAGAATCCTTCAACAGTGTTTGCTGAGTTTTCCCAAAATTCAAGATTCTATAGTAAGTAACCGCTGCAGAAATCTAAAGAGGAGAGAGGACTAGTGAATAGACTTCAGCATCTACATCCCACTCCCTTCCCACTCTTGTGTCTCCATCATCTGTTTGCCTCCAGGATGTTTCCCCTGTATGCCTCGGCAGTGGCCTAAGCCACTTAGATCTCCCAACGCAAATATATTTCCCAACACAAGTATAAAATGCAACATTTCTGATTAGTTACTTCTATAGGGCATATTTCTTTTTAGTTACTTCTTGACCAGCAGTGAAATAGCTACTTTTCCAACTTTCTTCCCATGCTGAAAACTTTGAGGTATTAGTTAACTCAGCCTTCTGATGCATTACACTGCCTCTTATGTGCTTCTGGAGTTGCTCTGTTTTAGTGACCAGTACAGTTCACCATGGCCTGGCGGCTTCAGGGACCTCTTGGCTGTCCCCTTGATGGACCAGCCTGTTTCCTCCTCAATCGTATATCTCTGTTGTCACATTGCCACAGCAACACCTCACCATACTGTTCCTGCCTTTGACAGAGAACCTATTCTGCCTTCATTCTGTCAGTTCTATCAAATCCAAATATGGCTGCGCAGCCTCCAAGCTATTTGCTATCTCTGCCTCCTACATTTCATCAAGAGAATTCTCCATATTCTTTTTCATTCCAGAAAGTCAGTGTGCCATCCTCCTCACTTCACTTCCTTCTTCCCACCTCCAGAGCACGGCACATACCGTCCTCCCCATGTGCCAAGAGTACACTCTGCCCATTTTCCTTCCTCCTTTACTTCCATTGCTCCTCCTGTCTTATTTCAGAGCTCTTATTAAACATTCACTCGGCTCCCCTCTATCCTCGTGTATACTGCTATGCTATATCTGCATTCCTATGTGTATGTTGCTTTGCAAATATCCCCAAGCGACTTTTCTATGTTGGTTCTCATCTAGATAGTTTCGTATTGAGGACCAGAGGCCGCAGAGAATTTTCCATTCTTTTTGTTAATGCTACACTTAGAGGACCAGCCCAGAGTGCTGAGGTTGATAGAATGTTCAGCATGAAACGGGCGCTCCCTACATGTTACTCACTGATTACAGAAAGGTTGCTTGATCCCCTGAAGATAACCCGAGGGGAAAAAACAGTTAGGAGTCCCCTAACTGAAGCACATTTTAGGGGACTCTAATGAGACCCAATTAGAACCTGCTTACTGTTTGCATATGTTTCATGTGAATGGTAAAAGCTAGTATGTGAAAAAATCAGGCTAACTGTGGCTTTTTGGATGGTTGCATGCTCTCCTGTGCTCTGAATGCTTGCCTGGTTCGCATTACGATTTCCTTCCTTGCTAGAAAACTACATAGACTTTCCCCCTTTCTTTGGAAGAAGTGGGACCTGTTGGAAATGTGAGGCTCCGGGATTCAAATGCAATGGGCTTGGCTGTGGTACTCTGTAGTGCATTTCTTGACAAGTCCTGAAAAGACTATTGAATTCTGGCCTGTGTTTTTTTTCTGCACTGTTTGGATGTGTTTCAGCTGCAGTGTTTGGCTGGATGGAGTAATCGAAATAGAATTTTTTTCTTCCTCAGCAATCTGATGTTATAATTTCATCCTTTACAGTTAAAGTGGAATATTTTACTACCATGTAAATACTTCTGAGTGCAATAGAATCATAGTTCTTTCAAAAGCAAACAATATATCTTTTAAAATTACATATAAACAGGTGAAAATATAAACTGGCAGTGCTATCCTGATAGAAAAACTGGCAGGTATGTGATGAGTTTGCTAGAGGGTACCAAGTTACATTAAGATCTTTTTCTTTTTTTTCTTAATTAAATACAGGCATTTTGAGGGACTTCTGCTTAAAAGGGAATTTTTTTTTTTCCCCTTTTAATTTCATATGATTAAAACACTGTCTGGTCATCTCTGCACTGTCACCAACATTGTGCATGTGTGGTAGGCTGGAGTTTGATCCTCTGTGTAACAAGCTGTTGTTCACCGGTAATCTTCAAAGGGCTGTTGGCCTTTGAACCTGCTCCATATCTAAAATTCTAGCTTTAATTATCAGATTAGCCTGCATTTTTTTTCTTTGTGATTAAGGAGAGAAGAAGCTGAAACGTGTTTATTATTCTGCAAAATACTTGAGATGGTAGGATCCCAAATGTTTAAGTTTGTTCTGGAAATGAGAGCTGGTCAAATTAGAGACTCCTTCAAGCCAAGAGAGGGAAATTAATAAATCAGGAGGACAGAGTCACTGAGTGACACGACGTAAATGGGCGTTCGTGTGGCGCGCTCTGCTAAACAATGCTGGAACTGTGCCTTTCAGGGTCCCTGCAAGTCATGAACAAAACGAGAAAGATAATGGAACACGGCGGGGCCACCTTCACTAATGCCTTTGTGACGACGCCCATGTGCTGCCCCTCCCGATCCTCCATGCTTACCGGGAAGTATGTACACAACCACAACGTCTATACCAACAATGAGAACTGCTCTTCACCCTCGTGGCAGGCGATGCATGAACCTCGGACTTTTGCTGTATACCTTAACAACACTGGCTACAGAACAGGTAAAGAAAGGAGGAAATTTCTAGCCCATGAAATGGACTTATGGGTAATATGTCTTAGACACAGGTAACTGCACTGTGTAATGAAATATATGAAGTTCCAGTAAGTCTCTAAATGAAAGTCTAGGCTTTTCTTCTGTATCCGTATCCTCCCCATCTCTTACTTCTTTACTCAGAAGAATGTACCGATGAGAAATCCCTTAGAGAAAAGTCAGAATGATTCTCAGTGGACACTTTATGAAAGTGCTGTACCCATCAAAGCATCCAGCAATTGGAATTTTCCAGGACAACGTGCAACAGAAGAGTTTTCATCCTGTTTACCTGCATACCTCAACCTCTCAAGTCTCAAGGGATCATGGCACAGCTTGAGGCTTATCTTAGACAGTAAATTCCTATTGATTATTCCAATGAGTAATCATCAAGTGTTTTGAAACTGATTAGCACCCACCCCAGGGCGGGGGTGCAATAGATGATCAAAATTATTGATTGAATTAATAACTGAATGAATAAACCAAGGAGATGTACCTTATTGATTCAATTATTGATTCATTCATAATTTATAAGTCTTGGAATTTCTTTAGCTTAAGTTGTGGTTATTTTTAGGTCTCAGATATTTACCTCCATCTTCCAGGAAAAGAAGGCATCCCAATTGCTACACCTACTATCATTGTTTAACCTACATGGAGCAACAAGAGGGTTTTGGCTAGTTGGTCTTTTGAAAATTGGGGATCTCTTTCAAGAAGGGTCATGAACATCACGCCAGTCTTTCTAAGAAAGACGCAAGGCTCCTTCTGGTAAGGTAGCCCTCCAAATCCTTTATTCTCTCAGCATTTAGATGCTCTCCTCGAGTTTTCTGAGCTTTTCTTCATGAAAGGAAGCCAGGACATTGAGAAGGGGGCTATAGTACAAAAATGTTTTTTTTTCAGAACCACCTAGACTTATTCATAAGAATTAAAGATTTCATTAAAGCTAAAGCTTGTTGGAAATAACTTTCAGGTCTACAGATTCTCTGTCCTGAAGATTTAAAAGTAAAGGATTTCGGATAATGTATTCTCTCAAATCTCTTTAAAAATGAAATTAATGTTTCCCCTTGGGCTCAGGAAATATGTGGCCATTTGCTTTGCAGAGGACCCTGTGGGCACTTAATACTTGTTATTTATAGATGAAAATATTGATTTTGAATACGATAGCATCGTCATTCACAGGCATCTCAAAATCTACGCTCACAGAAGCTCCTCCCATGCATCTCAAGAGTGTTTGCTTATGGTTAGGAAAGAAACTAGGCTGCTCAGAGTGCCTTATCCTGAGTGTGTTTTCTCACAGCAGTGATTTAAATTTACAGCACCTTTCATCTGAGAACACTAAAGCAATTTGCAAATCCATCAAACATCCCTGGAGGGTTCATAGCCAGCAAGTGTACTTGGCTCTGTTTTATAACCAAGATGGGGATTTCAAAAGTTGTATGACCAGCTCAGACGCAAAATCAGAAATGGTCCCCTAATGCCTGGTTTCTGATTTTAACCACCAAATTGTGTTTTGTTCATGGGAAGTGTTGTGTAAAGTCAGTGCCTTTCAACTCCCAGGCTCTCTGTAATTTAATCCCTATTAGCAGACATAGAGCCAGCCCTGGTGGTCTAGTGGTTAAGATTCGGCACTCTCACCGCCATGGCCAGGGTTTGTTTCCCGGTCAGGGAACCACACCACTGTCTATCGATTGTCATACTGTGGTGGCTGAGTGTTGCTGTGATGCTGAAAGCTACGCCACCAGTATTTCAAATACCAGCAGGGTCACCCCTGGTGGACAGGTTTCAGTGGAGCTTCCAGACTAAGACAGACTAGGAAGAAGGACCTACACCCACTTCTGAAAAAATTGGCTGTGGAAACCTTATGAATAGTAGTTAGAATAGACTCAACAGTGCTAATAACCAGCAGACATAGAGACACAGAGGGTTGAAACACAGACAGTTAGAACTTTCACCATATCCAGACTGATATGGACAGTGTCGGCCATGAGATCATAAGAAATAGAGATTCGGGGTGACACAGAGAATCCTGCCAGTACTTAGAGCGGTCAACTAGGGCTTGCTAACTTGTTTCAGGGCTAAATCAAGAAAGGGGGAAAAGAAGATGAATGAGTTCTGGAGAAATGGTGTATCTGGTACTTGTTCCAGTTATACTATGCTGTATCCACCCTATGCATTACAAAAACTTGACTAAAACTCAAAAATAATTTGGTTCCATTCCCTTATTTTCAGATGAACAAACTTAGACCCAAGAGATTAAGATGACTCTTGAAGTGACACATGTGTTGTTCCAATGGGAAGAGCAGGTGCCAAGACCTTGGTCTTGAGGGCTCTTTCTGTATGCCATCCTACCCTTGGGGTTAGGTGAACGAGGAAACTGCGCACCAGAAGGTTTTCCCAGTGACAACTGTCAGCCCCTTTGGTGCAGCCCAGAGGGCGTGCTTCAGTTAGTTGTGTTCTCCAGGGAGAGGAGATTGCTCCTGGAAACTAAGTCTGATTCTGAAACCAACCTTCTCCCCAGGGGTCTAGATGCTTAGGTAATAATGGAATTTATACTGAGTCATCCTACGGAAGAAAAGGAATTCTTTAAGGGAAACAAAGACTTTTCCAAATTCCTGGGTAGGAATAGAAAAAGGATGATATGCACTCAGGAAAATAAATTTTTAATGTGCCCATTAAATCAAAAAAATTAAAAATTGGAAGACTAAATTGGCAATGTTAGAGATCTATATAATTTGAACTTATCTTTGATGGGAAAACTTTGAAGTGCCACAGACAATTAGGACATAAAGAGGTCTTTGTAACAATAATTATTGATCCATCCAGGGACAGAGACTCATTTGAAAATACACAAATAAGCACATCATGATGACAGGCATCTTAGGAAATTAAGAGAATTGGTGAGTAGGTATTAAACCAACATAATTATTTATGAGCCGCTAAACTGGTGGGAAAAAAGCCAGTATATAAAGATTTTACTGTTTTCCTAATAATGAACACATTATTTGGAACGTTTAGCTGAGAACCTAAGAAAAATAATGAAGGAAGCTGAAATATGTATTCCACATAAATATCCATCTAGAGAAAAACACAAAGCTGCAATCAGGTTTATGAAGAACAACTCGGAGAAGACAAATGACTAAGAGGCTTATTTTGGGAGGCGTCCAGAATACATGGATGTAAATGAATCGAATTGATCCAATATTATACTTACCATTGTATGACATGATTTTTCTTTTTCAGAACTGAGGCATATTTTTGGACTGGCTATAGTGTAAATTTTTCTAACTTTACTCATGGAAAATATGACTCTGCAACAGCTTAAATGTCAAGAAGGGGAAAATACAGTAACGTGTCTATTGCATTTTATGTTCTGACAAGTGAAGTGGGAATGATATTGGATTATCTATCATAAAAATGAACATCCTGCCTATCTGCTCAAAAAAAAAATGTAGTTTAAATTTCTTGTGAGGGTATAGACGTGAATGTAAAACCTGGCATAAGTTTTAACGTAAAAGTAATAACTGATGTTTGAGAAGTAGCACCAAGTAATAGAAAAAAATCCTGAACGAGGATTGAGGATAGCTGAAGTCACATCCCAGGTCTGCCTTTAATTTGTTTTGAGAACTTGTCCAGGCCAGTTTTCCAACCTATGTAATGCAGAGATTGGACTAGAATGATTCCTGAGTGTTCTTTCCTGTCCAAAAGTATATTGTAATCTTATTATAATCACTGTAATTATTATATTGATTCATTTAAAAATTGTAGTGCTCGAATTATAATCATAACACAGGATGCATACAATCATATATGAATTAAATTTTAGTCATGCTAATTCTATTTCATAACACTGGAGTGGAAGAGCCAACGTTTAATAGAGATCTACAATTAAACTTTTCGAAAGAATTCTTTTGTAACAAAACAATTTAGATATATTAATCAATTTTCCAGTTTCATGTCTTTTTACATTACAAAATTTATTTATGCTACCTATAGCAAGTATATTTATTTATTCTCTAATATGAGACTTTTTTAAATGTAGAATTACCTTAAAGTAAGACAAACTAATATTCTCATTTTTATGAATTATGGTATTATAGACTTTTGATAAGTACATAAACATAAGATATAGCATACCACCGTATGCCATTTATTGAGCCACATTGTTGAGTATGCTATATCTAGTACACCAGACACTAAGATATTAAGAGATATAAAGTCAGATCCTTGTCGTCAGTAGACTTGCAATCTAGTCGCAGAAACCAGGTTCATGTGCAAGTTGACATAAGAGTAAATCATAATTTAAACTTTCTTCAAAGTTATGTATATTTTTAATTACTACCAGTGAAATCTTACCAGCCCAAACCTAGCAATTAAATGGAGTAAAAGCTCAATTAGTATATCATTTGTTACATTAAGTAAGATTTAAATTCTCCACAGCATCAGAAATCTTTTGCATAGCTGCTGTTGCCGACTTAAAATTAGATGCCTTTGCTTCAAATTGTTCAAGGAAATTTTTCTAAGACAGTCCCGGACTGAAGCTGCATGGCCTAAAGTCAACAGTAATTATAATCTTTCTGATCTCTCTCCCTGTTGCCCAACCCCCTGCCACCTTCTTAAACAGCTGTGAAGGGAAGCGTTAATGGTGTCCCAGAGAAGAGAATGATCTAGAAGGTCGGGTAGATGGTGTGTTAGTGACAGATTCAGATAGGAGTAAGCTGAGTTGAATTGCCAATGCCAAAGGATAGAAAAGCTTCAAACTGTGCATAATATAATGGCAAGATGGGCAAGAAAATGAAATTCACCTTAGGGAGGGAGAAAGAGATTTAATACATCTGGAGGAAAATATTTAGAAGCCCAGATAATCAATTGCAGAGCGCTGCCAGGAAACATAATGCTGAAAGAGGCCAGGGGTGATTACAAATGAGTCTCAATGTCACCGGGCAACAAGACAGGCCAGAGTAACTGGAAGCTGACAACACTGGGGTGCCACATGGTGACACATGAGGTCCTGGACTCTCTTGGAACAAGTGTGATGGGTGAGGGCACATCTGGAACACTGACTACATTTTTACACTCCATTAACACAGAGACACCAAAAACCTGGATGGAGTTCTAAAGTGAGTAACCGGGACTATGAAGAGACTAGAAGGAATAGTTTATAAGGAGAGAATTAAGGGACGGGCAAGAGCCATGGCAATGGGTAAAAAACAGTACAAAATAACCCAATGAGTGAAACAATGAGGGAAGGGCAGGAATGATTCGGCGTGGCTGCTGCCAGAGGGAAAAACAGAACAAAGCGGAAAGTAGCAGGAGAAATCTAGAAACTTATTAAGCAGGAAAATGGAAGTCGAATGGGAGAGAATTTGTTGACAAAATAAGTCAGATTGGAGAAGAAAAATATGTTACCTGTCAAGAGATGTTTTCAAATATGCAAGTGCAGAACTCTGGAACAAAGAGTTCTTGCACTACAGAATGGCCAATTATTTAAAATCAGAACACGGAGTTGAAAGGATAATGGTAATGGTGATGCTAATAATAATACACATAGAAAGCCCTTGTTATGTGCCAGGCACTGTGGTAAGCACTTTCCATATGTATTAACTCATGTAATCCTGACAACAGTCCTGCCACTATGATTATTATCATCTTCATGTTTTTACAGAGGGGGAATTGAAAGCAGAGAGAGTTATATAACTTGCTGTGGACTTACAGGTAGCAAGCAGCAGACCAGGCTCGGAACCCAAGCAGGCCGGCTCCAGGTTCATATTCCAAAGCACTCTGCTCTTTCACTTCTTTGAAAACAAAAGGAGAAAGAAACGGAATAAACCCCCAGGGATGAGGAGCACGCCAGAGGAAAGAGCTGCGTCTGAGGTTATTAAGTGGAAGGTTCCTGGAAACAGTCCCCTTGTGAAGTAACGTTGGTAGGGTGTGGCCTTGGTCCGCTGCCTGCGACTCCAAGTCCCATTGCCTTTTGTCAGAAAAGGAAAATCATCTAGTGGTTCTATGTGAAAAGATGGTTAGTCTCTGCAGACAAGAACCCCACATTAGAATTCCTACTGCGTGCAGTTGGCTTAGAGGGAAATTCTGAGTCATACTTGACGTGAGACGCTCTGACACTTTGTCCCATACCCGTCATCTGTCCCCGGGCCCTGGCAGAATCCTCAAGCAGTAGGCATTCAGCTAATTGACCACTTGATTGACTCACACATTTGCAGATTCAACGTATAAACATTCATTCAACAAATAGACAAACATTGCCGTGTTGCTCAGAGTTGACTCAACTCTTCAAAGAAAATAAACTCAATGAGAAATAACCAACTTCAACAATTCTGAAGCTCTATTCTATGAAAATATTTAGACCAAATCTGCTTTAAAAAATTATAATTCAAGTGAAAACACAAAATAGACTCTAACAAGTCTAGAACATGTTAAAGAACTCGGAATACATTGGAGCCCATGAACCCCAGTTCAAGAACAAAAATTATGGAGCCTGTACACTATGTGCAAGGATAGGGGGCAGGGAGTACGGAGATGAGGCAAAGGCAATGTCTGCCCTCAAAAACCTTACAGTCTAAGAAGTATTAGGCTTACATATGAGTGTGACTATACCACCAGAAAGAAAGAGAAGATGGCATTAGAGCCACAGAGACAAATTGCTGTGTGATTGGGGCAAAGACTGGGAGTGAAATGGCATCTGCTCTGGCCTTGATACTAGACAGGGAGAAGATGGAGACAATCGCACAAGCAGAGGTAGGGATGGAAACCAGAGGAACCACATTAGCTAGAGAGAGGGATAATTAACAGAAATGCAAGACGGGGTTGGAAAGAGAGGGATTTTGTCCAGACCCAAGGGAGGTCTTGGATGGCAAGCTCTCAACTTAAACTTGATTCTCTAGGTGGGGAGGGTCCATCCAAGATTGTGAGAAGAGGGTGATGTGAATGAACTGGTTTCAAGAACGTGGCAGTGAGAAGTGGCCAGTGACTAGGAAGGCCAGTCAGGAGACTATGGGCATCCATGAGGGGTGTCAAGTATCAGAGAAAGAGGGAAGGTTCGAGAGCAATTACCCAGGTAGAACCTACAGGGGATGGCAACTGCTCAGCAAGAGGAGCAGAGATGCAGATGGAGTCAGGGAAGGCTTCCGGGTGCCAAGCCTAGTTAACCAGGAAGGTGATCGTGCCACTCAGAGAACTAAAGGACATCTGAGGAGAGAAGTAAATTTGGAGGGGAAAATGATTAATCCCCTTTTAGACGACTGCATTAAGGGGCAAGTGAAACATTCAGATGAAGATCTTCTACAGGTCGTTGCATACCAAAGATGAAAGCAAACTAAATAGCTGTCCCATAAAGAGACAGAAAGGATGAATGGCGGATAAGTTTAAGATTCAGAAATGTGTGCTTGAAGAGCAATACCTGTGAAGAACCTCATTCTAGGATCTGTTTTTATCATCTCAAGCCAGTCATCCAGGAACTACCTTTCTTCATGGATGCAAGTAGAAGCACCTATAAAACCTGCTTAATGAAGCTGGGAGGTGTCCTTGACATGGAAGTCATCTGGCTGGCCGCAGAACGCGGTCTCTCCCTAAAATGAAAGATTGCAGCCTTTTAAAAATCAGAAAAATTAAAACTTGCATGCATGTGTGTATGTATGTATGTATGACATGCTCCTGTATCAATACATATATACATATGTAAAAATATGTACCACATACACACATACATATACCTATATATACGTACATACAATAGAATTTTCTCTAGTCCTTCATACTTGAGAGGAAGGCTACGTGTATGGCTAACAGGGTGACCAAAAAGCTACTAGTTTCACCCATAATAGTGCTTGTTTATTCCTGTTTTCCTGGTGAAATTACAATAACTCCAAATAGACCCTCTTTCTCTCTCAGGTGTGCCAACAATACGTTTTTGGCTACCCTTCTGATAGTTATAAGGTCTTCGACTTCAAGATCTAACCCATTTTCCACCCATTTTGTTCCTGAATTCCCAACCTGCCTTTCTCTCCCCTTTGCCCTCTCCTATCGTTATCTTTGACAGAGGACCCCTTTCGAAGTTTCCCTCTCAGAAAGGATTAGTCAGCCCCGTAGCACGGTGGCCCTTCTGGGATGTGAAAGTTACAAATGTCAAGTCTCTCCAGTGGCCTTTTCAATGGGCAGTGGAGCATTTGTGGCACATACACTTCTATATACTATAATTCTATGAAAATTAGTCATCCGTGTAGTAACTCTACGTTGCCAGAATTTTTTATCATCAACAATAGACATACACCTTTGTAAAATACACATAACGTAAACACTGATGAGGTAAAATACATATATGTGACGTAAAACTTCTGAGCACATCCCATAAAAATGGAGGTTACCACAGTTCCTTGATTGGGAAAATTTGTACTCTCTGGATACGGGAAAACAAAGACGAGCTTTTCAATAGTGTCATAATTCGCATCTCCCAAACAGTAAGTTAGGGAACTTATTTATCACAAAGACTGAACTTTCAGCTCTCCGATGTTTGCCCCAGAGGTGGCATTCCAAAATCACACTACCTACTTCTCTGACTGTTACATCAACTTAACGAAAGGGTACGTTCTGCTTTTATCCCAGTAGAGCCACAAGTAACAGACGCACCCACAGTACCATGATCATCGTGGTGATTTCATTGAACTATAATCCATGTGCCTGGGTGCTACTTTTATTTATTCAAAAGGAAAATGTGTGTGTGTCCCTTTGCCAAAGGATCTGAGTATTACGCTAATATTATTTTGGCATCCACTATTACCTGGGTTAACTTTTGTTTTACTGTCTCTTTTTCAAGTCATAACCTCATACTTAGGCATTGATTTATGATTAATCACTTCATATGAGAAAATCATCCTTTTTTTCCCGTTGCAGCCTTTTTTGGAAAATACCTCAATGAATATAACGGCAGCTACATCCCTCCTGGGTGGCGAGAATGGCTTGGATTAATCAAGAATTCTCGTTTCTATAATTACACTGTTTGTCGCAATGGCATCAAAGAAAAGCATGGATTTGATTATGCAAAGGTAATTTTCAGGCACTTTCACACTGCATCAATTTACTTCGTGCATAATGGGGAAAAGCCATTTTCAGTGAGTTAACCTATCCACCACATTGGCTCTCTATGTTCTCACAATGCTAGAATGAGAAATTTTAAGGTAATTTTAAACTCCAGGCAGGAAAAGACTCTCAAGGAACACTGACTTTGAATAGTGATTTTTTTTCCCCTCATTAGGTGGAAAGGCAATCAGCCTTTGACGAAAGTATCATCAAGAAAATCATAGATGCCTCCACGCTGTCTTGTGATAATTTTTGTTTTTTCCCCCTCTAGATGTGTCCACATAATCAAATGCTCATCTCATATTGTTTTGCTTCTCATTGGGGTGAAAGTCTATTTTGTCTTTGGCTTCAGATTTAGATGTAAGAATAAGAGCAGACAAGTGCAATAACAAAAAATTGGGAAACCACATTCCTTGTTTTTACTTCTGTCTGACCAAGCTTAGACATGTGACAAGGACACCTGCCCGGGAGCAGCTAGAGTCCACCCAAGTCTCTAAGGCTATCAGTCCTGGGATTTCCAAATCAGTTCATAGAAACTGAAATTGACATGTCCCGTGGTTCTTTAACAAATGGATCCTAGATTAGACTTTTTTAAAATTCACAAAGTTTCTGTGATTGCCAATTTAAAGCAATTTTCAGATCACAAGAGTAAAGGGGAAAATATCTTTGAATTTAGCCTGCTCGTTAGCCTAAAATATCCTCTTTCCTTCTAGCCTTACCCATCTCTTCCTCATTTATCTAAAAGAAGCCAAGAATCTGCTCTATCTAGCATAGCTCGCTGTGAAAGAGCCATTGGTAGAAATCAGAAAACGGGACCTTGATTTAATTTTGGCACGTTGCTGTCTTTAGGCTTGGCCTGATTTGAGCACAAGGGACCTGGTGGGAGATAAGGTGTCAGTCTCTCTCATATCCTTTAGAAAACAACGAATGCAAATGAGTTCACAAACATTGCTAATAGGTTTCCAGACTCATCAAAGTTGAGAGCTGGCGGGGACCTTGGAGGCAGAATTGAGCAACGTCCTCCGAAGTGCTCTAATTGTCACTGCTTTCATTTGTTATCTGTGGGGATGCTTTTCACGCTCCTTGTTCAAGCTATTAACCTTTCTTTCCCTGTTGTCCTAAGGAGAGCAAAGTAATCAAGATTCCCTCCAAAGACTAAATCAGCGTAACTTGCTCATTATCACAGCTGATTAAGTGTCAAAGGCAACTGTGTCCGAAAAGAAAATATGTCTTTTTATAGTGAGGAAAGGAATGAAACAGACACTCCCATGGAAGAAGGTGATAGCCTGTGGACTTGCCCTAACAATGACATGTGACACAGATTTCGTCCCTTGGGCACTGCTTCTGCAGCTGTTCTGGTCCTTGAATCTACATGTGATTAGTCATGCCTGGATGCCCCTGATACTGTAAACCTTGCCCGGGTGCTTTCGGAATAAAGTTTATACTGGCGCTTCAGGCCAATGATACACACTTAGAGGAAACAGGTGGTTTAATTTAGTTTTTCGTCTTTTCTTTCCTTTTCATTCCATTTCTTCCCTCCCCCTCATAGACTTACATCAGCCCCTTTGACTGCGGGTTAAGTCATTTTATTAACAAATCAGGCTCTAGTCCCAGCAGCTGTATCATTTTAGTTGTGCAATTAACAGAGTATAATCTGCACAAATCAACCGCTTCCCATACTGAGGGTTTCAAGTCAATTAATTAATAAGATGTTGCAGCTTTTCCCTGTGCACCCACATTTTGGCCACAGTTTTCATTAGCAATTTGCGTAATTCCTACAGGTGAATTTTTAATTGAAAGAAAAGATCTATTCTTTTGTTTGTGCATTTATGTGCATGTGTGCTTGTGTGTGTGTGTGTGTGTGTGTTCTGCAACTGTGAATTTGTAGTGGGCGTGGGTGTTTCCTGCCCTTGAAGTAATTAAATTTTTTGTCAACGGATTACATCAATGAAAGCTGAGAAGGGAAAATGTATCCGGTGTTTCAAGCTCTAGCATTTGGATTGCCAGATCTGATCATTATCTTGGGCAAACAGGACTTGACTTTTTTCTTTCCTCATTGCTAAATTGTGCATTACTTAAAATAAATTTTTTGCATGTTCCCAAGCTACCAACCCTAGTAAGTACCTGGCAACCGGTTTTCTCTGTTCCAGAAGATGTTCTGCTTTCTTGGGAAGTTCAGCACCCCTCCCTGCTTTAGACCTTACATCTTCACTCAGTGAGATGCTTCTGAGGAAAGCAATATTCAAATGTGATCTGATGAATGTCACCTTTTGTAATTTTTGTTTTGTGTCAAATGTATGTTTCAGGACTACTTCACAGACTTAATCACTAACGAGAGCATTAATTACTTCAAAATGTCTAAGAGAATGTATCCCCATAGGCCCATTATGATGGTGATCAGCCACGCGGCGCCCCACGGCCCCGAGGACTCAGCCCCACAGTTTTCAAAACTGTACCCCAATGCTTCCCAACACATGTGAGTAATATCAGCTCTGGGACCTGCTCCCCACCCCGCTCCTCCCCCTCCCCCATTTCCTTCCCCACTGCATCTCCGCAGGGCAGGAACACCGGCTTCTGCCACCGGGCCTGAAATCAAGGGCTTGTCTAGGTGGTCTGATTAAGACTCATGTTTCCAACATTTGTAAGTAGCTCAATGGAAAGAAAGAAGCACACAGGGTGAATGGGGGCGATTTTTATCAAGAGTTCCCATCAGTTGTCTTAAATAATATGCATGAGTGTGATCTAATAAAAATGATGATCAGATAGTATGCTTTTCATAGCAGCAGAGGGGCGACCCCGGTCTGGTTATAGAAACATAGGTTTGTTTTCTAGGCGAGTACTCTAGCAGCTTTGCTGCAGATGTGCAATTAGGATTCCTGCAGAAAGCAGCTTGAGTGGACTTGCCCAAGAGGCCTTCTCAGGCCACGGCTTTAAAATAACCTGCTGTTTCTTTCCGAGAGGCAGGGGCCTTGGAGAGGCGGGGGTGGGGAGGCACAGAGGGCTGACGGCGTCGGGGCCGAGACAGAGAGCAGAGTGCTGGATTATGCTTGTAATTCTCACTAGCCAAGGGTGGAAAAGTCTGGATGCCTTGGCAGCAAACAACATGATTTTGTTTTTCACTCTGTCAACACATTTTCTTCCCATCCATTGCAATAATATTCAGTCTTCCGCACAGAGCAGTTGGCCCTGTGTGTGCTGAAAGAGAGGTAGGGAATAGGGAATTGGTATCTGTTTCCTTCATCACTAAACCTCCAAAATTGGTTCTTAATCTGTTTGTGCTTAAATGCCATCCCTTTTCGTCCACAATGATTTTGTAGCCATGATCCCAGACAGAAAGAAAATAGATTAAAGGTACTTCCATATGAAAAGAGATAAGTACGTACTGAAGGCACTCTAGTTGCTGGTCATTACATATCCCTTATTACATATATATCCCCGTATATGTTCTTTATATTCTTTTTTGTATTATATTATAACTAATAGACTAATGGCTCCTGGTCAGTGGTATTTAGGTCATCTCTAGCATATCAAGCAATTTAGAAAGAAGGAAGGAGGGCAGAGCTGACTGAGGACAGGAGCTAATAATAAATATGAAGCCAGGGTGGAGAACCAACTGAGGATGCCCAAGAACTTGGAGGATGGAAGTGTTTTGATGCATAAAATATCGTCAACAAATAAAGAAGGTTGCCCCAGCACCTGGGGAATATGGTCTGGATGAGCTGTTGTATTTTAGATAGATATATAAGCCTCTGAAGATGTAACCTACATAGAATCATGCAACTGCGTTTATGAATGAAGCCCGAGAGTGGCGAGTGTCTCTCCCTTATAGATCGTTACAAATTTAGTAACTAGCCGGTTCAATGAAAGGAAAAGGTCTTCGTGGGCTTCTTCCATAGCCCATTACTCACCATTCCCTTTTCTTTGGAATCAGAGATCATTTCGTGTAGCTTCCTTTGTTGCACTAGCAGAATCTCAGCCTACAGTGACTTTCTAAAACTTACTGGTGTTTTCCCGAGTTTGAGGAGAAGGGGTTGACACAATGTGGTGCTTTATGGCTCCTTAGAAGTCAGTCTGCCTTTGAAGCTTCAAGGCAAGGTCCTGAGCCTACAGCAAAATCAGCCGCAGGTCAGAGGTTCTGACAGCTCAGTGGCATGCACAGACAACAATCGCAGGAGGAGAGGAATCTGCAGAGTTCTCAGGGCCTCACCGATAGCTGAAAAATAGCATCTCTGATTCCAGTAATTCCGAATTCTTAGTTCCACAAATATTTATGAGTGCCACCTGTGGACTCTATACAACACAGCAGGGATACAGACATAAGGAAGACACGACTGCTAACAGTGGAGAACCAATAAGCTAGGACATGGGTTGGCATACTGGGGTCAAATCCAGCTTGCCACAAGTTTTTATTAATAAATTTTATTGGAACACAGCCATGCCCGTTCATTTAGGTATTTTCTATGGCTGCTTTCGCAATACGACAGCAGAGTTGAGTAGCTGTGGTAGATACCATATGGCCTCAACGCCTAAAATATTTGCTGTATGATCCTTTACAGAATAAGTTTGCCCCCAACCCCTGCTCTAAGGGGAAGATGGGCAAGTGTGCAAATAGCCCTCTCGCCAGTAGGACCAGAAGCAGTAAGGAATTGAGCAGGCATTCAAGGGGCTATAGAACTTTGGAGCAAGAAGTGTTCACATCTTTTGGGGACCCAGAAAAACTTAATAGCCCAGGAGGCATTCAAAGTGGGCCTCCAACGATGGGTAAAATTTCTGCTGCTGATTCTACAGATCGGATAGACAATTTCAGGAAGAGAATGTGGCTCGGACAAGGGGTCGCCATGTAAGTGAGGTGATCTAAGATATGACCTGGGAAGTGGAGAATGGGTGCAAGGAAAATAACAGGGAATAACGCTAGAAAGGGAAACGAGCAGAATATTGAGGCCTTCGGTGAATTTGTACATCACCGTCAGCAGAGTCACTGCAGGCCATTTCGCAGAGTAGTGACATAGTATGTGACTCAGTCATTTCCACATGCAGACAATTTCAGTTATTACCTTTTAGTTCAAATGAACCGCCTGTGTGCCTTACTGGCAATTCTATAAGGCAAAATCTACACACAGCAGAGTGAAAATATTCAGGCCTTAGAGGCATTCCTATCTCAGCCTCACCAAGCCTACAGATAATTCTTCAACCTCTCAGAAACTCCATTGTGTCATCTGTAAAAAGAGGTAATACTAGCACCTTGACCTGATGTCATGAATGAAAATTAAGGCAGCATAGCTAATGTCCCCACAGAGGGCCTGGGACGTAGAAGCTACTTCATAAATGTTAATTCTTGTTCATCAACAAGAATTAAGAAGAACCAAGTAAAACTGTTCTTTCTTGATTTGATCTTTCTTGACCTACAAAAAGTTCAGTTTCATTTGGTTCAACTTAATGTTTCGGGGAAGCAGCTAGACCAATGACAAGTTGATGCTTGCCTGTTGTGACACGCCAAATCTCTTGACAAGCTAAGACCCACATTGTGATGAGCCTCTCGCACCTGGCCCTTCTCAAAACACAGACGGGATAAGCACCAATCTGGGCTGTGTTATCTCTTCCAGGTGCAAAATGTGTGCTATGGGCAAGTGCCAGTTTGGAGAACACCCGTAGCCTTAGAAAATGAAAATTCGTGTGGTTGGAGGAGCGATTCAGCTTCTATTGGCTGCTAAGCCTTGAGCTTCAGTGCACCTAGAATGTGGAGATCCATTGTGTCTCCCCACAGCCCTTGGAAGCCTTGAGTTCCTGGCACCTTTGCTATAAAGATCTCCCCAGCTGCCGCTGGAGGAAGGGGCTGGAGAGAGTCAGTATGTGTCTCTTGTCACTGCGAGTGACTGCATAGGTTCACAGTTCAGTCTGCAGACAAAAGGAGGGAGACAAATTCAAGACAAACTGCCAATTGTGGTGCACAGCGCTCTTGAGTGGCCAGTTTCCCCAGCAAAAACATTAGCAACACATTCAAGCGAAGGGATGCAAAAAGTTCAGTACTTTGCAGGAATATTTGGCAGGCCCTAGGAAAACAGAGCAAGATGCTGCAGACTCCCCCCTGTTGGGGAAACCCAAGCAATGTGAACACTTTCCTTTAGGTCGCCTTCCTTGGTGGTCAAGCTTTATCCAGATGCCTTTCATCCGGCCTTGGGTGATAGCTGTCTGACCCTCTCAGCTTGGAGTGAACGTATCGTGTTTCCACGGTGTTTGCCGTTCCCAACAAAGGAAGGAAGCCAGTCTAACACTGGCCTGTTGGCTTTACAAACTGAGGCTAGAGGTTATGCCAACCAGCTAAGAATGCGAGCAGATTATCAACCGCTGGTGACAGGAGGCACTGTTTCATTGGACAGTAGCTTGGTCACTCAGGTGACCTCTGAGAAATGTGAGGAAGCCTCCGTCACAACAATACACATAATAATCCTTATCGTGAAGCCCTTCCCTGTGGCTAAGACCCCACTGTACTTTTCAGTAAATGATCTCCCCAGTATCCTCCTAGTGATGCTGTATCCTCACTTCTCTCCCCTGGCCTCAGCGATGTGATAATATGCACCTGTGGTCAACAGCCATGCTAGGAAAGTAGATTCCATTTACCTACCCGATGATTCTATAGGACGCTAAGAGACTCCCTTGTCACCTTGCTACCACTATGCCCCTATCAACTTAAAAAAATGTTTTGTTTCAGTTCAACAGTTTTCTTCCCACACCCGGAAATGTGTATGACTGTGTGTGTGCGCGCACACACACACACAGATTCAAATGAAATCTAAAATCTTGGTAGAACAATGCCCATCCACTGACTTGCAAGAATCATTCTGGAAGTGGAGCTTCTGCATGAACATAGCCTGTCAGAGGGAATCTGCCTCTGCATATGCCTCAGAACAAAGTGTTTGAAACACCTTTGTTAAGGAACGTTGGAAAGAAATGTCTTGCCTTAAAAAGAATTTTGTGTGTTTTTACTTCATTTCTTCCACAAATTCGTAAAATGAAATTCTTTCAAAGATGAGAGAATTTTAAATTCTCCATAAAAATTTCTGATTTGGGCAGAACTTATTGCTCCCTTTCATGTGTTCCTACTTTGTTCTTCTCTCTGTTGGTTCCTACTATCCTATTGCACCGGCTGTTTACCCATATCCCCGAAGTCACATTGCACAACACCACGGGGCAGCATTCACACAAAATCCCGTGTGAGTGGAGTCCTGGAGTTATGCAGGACAGCACTTTCCTGAAGGCCGGACAAAATGTTTCACCTCCACCCCCCAGTGCCGGTGAGCATGGCTCCTGTCTTGTTAATTGCACAATACGTTTTTGTTTAGCAAATGAATAAACATATTAACCCCACCAACTAGCTGACATTAAAACATTTTTTAAAATAGTATAAAAATAGTTAAACAATCAGTTTTCTGAATTAAAAGGACACCTAGAGATAGTAGAATTCCATAAATTTTTAGATTGAAAAATGAAAGCCCAAAGTCTATTAAAAGAAAAAGAATCAAATGACTTTGCCCAGGTCATATAAGTAGATAAGGACAAAGCTGGAGCCAAAACTCGGCTTTCTTGCACCCAGGGGATCTTCCCATTACACCAAATTGCTCAGGACCCATCACAGTCACAGAATTAGAAGTGGTTCCTGTGTATATACTTGCATAATCCTAATTGGAGTTTGCAGCATCGTTAGAAGACCCTTTAAATTAGTTTTATGATATACCTATAATCAAGATCACTTGGTATTATTCTGCATGTGTTCAAATGTTACCTACCTAAAGACATTTGAACTCAGGTGGGGAATATCTCCACAAAGTCAATTAAATAAGTTCAATTTTAGTGAAAGCTGAGATGGTGTGGCTTGGGAGATTAAGTATAGAATTTCCAATTTAATGCTTTGAGTGTGTGTCTTAAATCTGGATAACTAGCTTATTCTGGGAATTGAGACCTATTTCATTTCTCAGAGAATGATGGTCCTGCTACCAACAACACCCTTTAAGAGTTAGGTCATTAGGGTTTTTGTTGTTGTTTGAGACTAAATAACAAATGAAGAGAACACATGTTCAAATGTAACACACTAGAAATATATTCATTTTCCCTGGGGTGACAGCAAAGGCGTTCAGTCAGCAGCACAAATGAACTGCTAAGCTCTTTGCAGTCCCCCAAGTGTGCATTTCGTATAGAACACATGCGTTTCTTAAAACTGTTTCTTTGCTAGTAAGAATTATTCTCCTAAAATAGCCACCCATCAAAAAGAAAGGTGACATTATTGATTTTCAGAATTCTTATTCCTGTTATGTCAGTAAGCAAAGCTAGAAAGAATATCACAGCCCAGAAAGAATTGGCACTGATGGTGAGTTGAATTTACGAATGCAGTTGTCTAAAAGAGTTGTGATCTGGTGCGCTCAGCAATAATCCAAACTAATGCCTAGAGAAAAGCAATAAGCAGGGAAGGCTTCCCGGGAGAGGTGGACCTTTTTAGATTTGGGAATAGTCTATTGAGGGTCACAGGTGTATTTTCTTGATAGAAGAAAGTCTGGAGTGCACAGTTCTGGGCAAAACCTGTATTTGAACAGAAAACAGAAAGCCTTACAGACCAGGCACGTGAATTTGTAACTGACACAGATTTTTGTTTTGGGTTTTGTTTTTTTTTTAAGAAAGCAACAGAAACTCAAAACGACAATTTGGTCCTTTGGCCTCTCAGTTTGAAAGCAAATCGCCAGCGTCGTCTACCTTTTCACTGATGCCTCCAGTGTGCCTGGGAGTGTCAGACTGTATTCCGTGTTTGCAACAAAGGAGACTCTCAGCCGCTGGTGGGAGGCATCTGAATGGGGAGCGGAAGTGGCTAGTGTTTTAAATCGGGATGAAGGCTGAGAATTTCAGGACTTCCTTTTGATAGAAAGAAATATATGAATCAATTCTTCCAGTGACTGGGATTCTGAGGTGCTTCTTGCCCACTGTGGTTCAGGACTCTGGTCAATGTGACGTCATGGGAGGAACCACCTCCACACTTTACTGTGTCCTTTGTAAAATGGGAATAAGATGCCCTACCTACCCCTCAGGGTCGCCACAGCAATCACCTGAGCTATTAAATGATAAGGTCTTTCCCAGCTACCTGTAAGTACGGGTATGCGTGGCCCCAGGATTTGTTCTCCGGAGTCACTGAAATCTCTTTCAACTCTCCCAAGAACTCCTTGAAGTTGTTATTCCCATTATATAGATGAGGAAACAGAGGCTTAACGGAAAAAATTGCCCAAGATCACACGCTAGTAAGGAACAGGTCTGGGATGAAAATTCGGGTCTGATTCCAAAACATTCTGGAACAATGGGATATGTGGTTTTCCACTTTTCCCTAAAACAGCTACCTGCTTCTTTCAGTGGCTTCTGTTCCAGCCGACAGCTCCAGGCCCTGTTTGAATAACTGTAAGTCAATTCTTAGCTAGGGAAGAAGCCTTAATTATCACAGGGGGACAGAAGGCTGCATCTTCCAGGAATTCGGCAGACCCCAGCAGGAGGCGACCACAGGTCTTTGGCAAAAGATCACTTTTCAACAATGTTGTCAATTCCAGCGACCCTCGACCTTCCACCTGCAGGACCCTGAACAGCTGCTGTTCTGTGGGAAGCAGTGGCAGCCTGTCTTCCTTTAAAAGGCAAATGCATACCCCCCTCCACGCCTCCTGCTGAGACACCACCTGGGATTTCATCCCCAGAGTAGGGGTCATCTCCCACATCGAGAAATTTTTTGCAAAGGGGGCCTGGGGAGACGGCTTTGACAACAGACCTGAACTCTCCCTTTTAATACAAGCCAGATTTCGCATATGTCATTCTGTAAATCCGGGAGTCCAATTTGAGACTTGTAATTTGCTGCAACCTCCTCTGTTCCTCAAAGCGAGGTGGAGCTGTGCCAAGCACATCAAGGTAACCAGCGGAGGATGTGATTCGTCCACTCTGAGCCTGCATTTTGGTTCCCTATTGCAATTTTTATTTGTGTTGAGGTTTTGTGGTTTTAAACAAGTCAACCAGATAGATTTATTTTAAAATTAAGGTGAACCGACATCAAAGGCAATAAGAGGAGGATGTTTGGGTGTTATAAAGCAACCCTGTGTGATCTTTTATAGCCGTATTCTTTCTCAGGGCAGGTATCAGTAAATGGCTAAGGGACTTTCACCACCAACTTCCTATATTTCTCTGACCTCAAACTACCCCCAGGGGTGAAAACCCCTTTCCAATGGGATTTAGAAGCCGCCTCTCTCCTCCTCTTCAGCCTCTTAATCTAATCCTGTTTGTAACTCAACATGCCGCCTGAAGGATAAGAAACACAGGCTTAAGTCCTTTCCTACTGCACAAGTTCCTGAGATACGAGAGTCTGATTCAGCCCGTGGTTCACTTTGAGATATGAGGAACACTTTCAGGCCAAAAAATAGGACCATTTGGTTCATGAGTCTTCTTCTTGGTAAGAAGAAGAAAGTTTATATTGAAAGTTTCTCTTAAAAAGAATTGCAGGGGCCAACCCAGTGGTGTAGTGGTTAAGTTCACACACACTGCTTCAGCAGCCTAGGTTCACGGGTTCGTGTCCCAGGCGCAGACCTGCACACTGTTCATCAAGCCACACTCTGGCAGCATCCCACATGCAAAATCGAGGAAGATTGTCACCAATGT
Source organism: Equus przewalskii (assembly GCF_037783145.1). NCBI lineage: Eukaryota > Metazoa > Chordata > Mammalia > Perissodactyla > Equidae > Equus > Equus przewalskii. Next base: position 16,113,639 of record NC_091838.1, on the reverse strand, counting down.
TAGCTCAGGGCCCATCTTCCTCACCAAAAAAAAAAAAAAAAAAAAAGAATTGCAGGTGATTCCTGGAGAGCTTGTTTGTCTTTTAATGCTACAGGATGTTTTCACAGGTACTTATATGGAATGTATTTGTTTATTGGCTCATGTAGGAAACTCATGTGCTTCCTCTCTTCTAGGCACTTTTAAGTGATAGATATAGATATATAGATTTAGATACCTGTATAGATAGAAGGTAGACAGATCAGATAGATAGGTAGATAGATAGATAGATGTGTAGTTCAGTGTTATATTGGCATTTGTGCTCTTGCACTTTTGCTAGTTAACCAGCATCCACATGGATCATCAGGGTAACTTTTTGTGCCAGGAAGCCAATGGTCCCAAAATAGCATTTTCAACTATCAAAAGAGAGGTTCTGCAAATCTATTGGAAGAAAAAAATTTATAGTAACAGGCGGCATTTATTTGGCTTGGTGTGCGTGGAAATGCCCCAGTATACAATCATGTATCTCCAAAACTCCAGGTTTACCCCACTGAAAATTTGCACCTCAGTGGGACGGGTGGTGTGTAAGGTCAAGGCTCCAGGATTCTCTGGGCTCACAGTGACTGATTGTTTGTCTAGTTTTTGTAATATAAATGGTGGCATGGGGGCACCTTCTGTCATCATTATCCATGGTCTTTCATTGATGGGACCGTCCCCAGAACAGACTGTTTATCAGATTTCTCAGTCAATGTAGAATGTGGCGTGTTCTGTGAGACTGGCTATTTGCAAAGTTATGGTTCACATGAAAAGCAATCTCAGGTATAGGAAACCCCATCACTTCACTTTTCTTTCATTTTATTAAAGCTAATGGGTTTGAAATCGAGTCCTGATTCTCCCACCTGCTGACTTTGTTGATCTGAGGACGTGATTTCCCTTTGCTAGCCCTCCCTTTTCTCAGCTGTAAAAGGAGAATGATACACCTCTTTCCCAGAACAGCTGAGATAATTAAATGAGTTAACGTATATAAAAAACTTAGCACAATACCTGACATACAGCAAATACTCATTAAGTTTTTAATATTAAACAACCTCTGTAGGCTTAATAACATCTAAGGAGAACATTCGAGTACATTATAGTCTGCTGGGAAGGTCCGGTATAAACAAGCCATCCTCAGCGGGAGAATTGCTCTAGCATAATTACGTGTTTCGGAAGCATGAGGTGGCAGCATCTAATGTCTGAGGGAGTTAGGTAAGACTTCAAAGGAAGGTGACACATTTTGTGGGTTCCCAATGGAATGTATGGGACACCACTTGGATCTCTGCAGTGGATTAAATATAGGCTTGAATCGACCTGTCCATGAACACTAGGACCCACTTCCTTGTGGTGAGCAAAAATTATGCCTTGCACCTATATTGATTTGTCTATAATATGAACAGCTTTATTGGTAAACATGTATATTGCAGAAGTAGAGTTGGTTATAATTCCAGCAAATCCAAGTAAATTAATGGTGTCTATGTACAAGGTTAGGAATGAGAAAAACTCATAGAGACTAGATATGTAAGGGATCAATAAAAAACTCTAATAAATTCAAGAGAAAAAATGTTGAAATTAAGATTCATCATCATTCCACATATTTGTGACTATATTTAATAGCCTAATTAGCAATAAAAGTTTATGAGTTAATATCACCATGAGAACCTTCACTTCTACGTTACAGAGTTTTATCTGTAGATTTGTAACATAACCATAATCATCTTGGTGTATTTTTACACATTTTATTCAATGAACCCAAATGAACTTGCACTAATTACATTTTTAGCTGCCAATCTTCGTTTTCTAAGTTTGAATCCATATACCTTCAGAGGATGTGTGTTGTTTGGGGTGGTGAAGACTTCAGATCTTCTTATAAACACAGAGAGAAGATACGTGGGAGAGAAAAATACTTTAGCAGTGTCTAAATTATCTTTCTTAAATGATTATGCATTTCACAACCTTTAACTTGAGATATTCCTCTAAACGACTGAAAAATATATAGTAAGATTCCTTTCTGGATATTTTCAGAACTCCTAGTTATAACTATGCACCAAATATGGATAAACACTGGATTATGCAGTACACGGGGCCCATGCTGCCCATCCACATGGAATTTACAAATGTTCTACACCGCAAAAGGCTTCAGACATTGATGTCGGTGGATGATTCTGTGGAAAGGGTAAGCACGCGAACTTGCCCCGGTCACAGGTTTTGGGCCCGCTTCACATGTGTAGACCCATTCTTTCCAATCCTGTTTTTCTGTTGTTGTTTTGTTTTGTTTTTCGTTTTAAGAGTGTGTACGTGTTCAGCGACTTTATCTTTTCTCCCTCGTATCGTCCCCCTTCCGTCTACCTCTCCAGATTTGGTTCTTGTGGAGCCAGTAGCAAAGAAGAAATAAAAATCTAAACAACATAAATCAAAGGCTATACTCACAAATACCTTCTTTGGCAATTAAGCAAATAATGTAAAGCAGTTTCTGTATAAGACAATAGGGAATGGTGGGGATTGTGGTGAACTTGAAATTAAAAGTGCCCCGTCTAAAGCAAGGAGCAACTGCTGAGCTCCAACTAATTTTTGCCATGCAGAAATGTAGATCCAGTATCATCAGCTCTTCTGACCTTTTAAAAGAAGCCGGAAATACAAAAATTTTATTTGAAATCTCCTGCATTTTGAAACGTAACGTAAGCCAAACAAGACATGCCTAGAGGCCGGATCTAGCTGGATCAGGCTTAGAAGCAGCCTGTTTTTAACCCTGGATAACTAGATGTAAGAGTGATGATGTTAAAATTTGCTTTAAGAATGGATTTTTCAAAGTAAAACCTGTAAGTTTGGTGGTGGAGTTTGTTTTATGGGGCTTTTTTTTTTTTCTAAATAGGCAAACAAGATCTTTAAGTAGAATGTGCCAGATTCAGGAAAGTTACATTACAACTGTATCATTAGGCTTTTTTCCTCCAGGATTGTAAGCAATTAGAAACTGTAGATAGTGTTCATGTTTGTTGGTCTTTTTAAAGTAACTCTTGCCTTTTAAGAATAATGGAAAAAAGATTTGGGGGAAATTACAGCCACATTCATCATTGTATGCCATCACGATTGCTTCTGACTTGTCTCTGGGCTGTTTCAGCTGTATAATATGCTCGTGGAAACGAGGGAGCTGGAAAACACTTACATCATTTATACGGCCGACCACGGTTACCATATTGGGCAGTTCGGACTGGTCAAGGGGAAATCCATGCCATATGACTTTGACATCCGTGTACCTTTCTTTATTCGTGGTCCAAGTGTGGAACCAGGATCAATGTACGTATTCCTCTGTTTGCAACACTCAGCTGTTGTGGCTCATGTATGTCTGAGATAATTCGATTACCAATCACAGTGCCTGGTTTCCTTTCATCCAAAACAAAAAAGGATGTATGTAGGTTGGTAATTTAGAAGATGAAAACCTTGGCCTCCCCCCTCACCACGTGTTGAATGAACTAAAGTATACCATTTAAAGAGAAAGGAAAAATAACTGTATCAATGATTAATTCTCTCACATTGACCAAAATTCACGTCACATGAGCCTGTGTACACAGACACAGAATGTGATCTTGGGGCCACCATCCTCACCTGCTTTGAATCAGAGATACATTGTCTTTTTTAAGAAACAACCAGTGCCATTCTCTTCGTTGTTTTTTTCCTTTAATTATTACTAAAAAAATTTTTTTTAAAGAAAAGTGAATTTGAAAAGCATGATTTTCTTTTGAAAGAAAAGAAGCCTAAAGGACTGGAGTTCTATTTCTGTCACCTTAGGCAAGTCACTGCATCCCTTTGCATCTCTATTTTCCCATCATAAAATGGGTTTCATATGCCCTGCCAATCACAACAGAATGTTTTGTATAAAATGAGATTGTGTACATGAAACAGTCATGGAAAGAGTGAAAGAAAAGAGTGCAAGTAGAATTCAAAAGCTGGAATGGCCCGTAAAGAGCATCTAACTGGACCCCTGAGTTAAGAGTGAAGAAGCTCGACAGACAGTGTAAGTGCCTCTCTCAAGAGTCCCCAATTCTGGAAGTAGCAGCGTTGGGGCCCAGAACCCAGACATTCTGAATCTCACCCATGTGCCTCTGAGAAGGTTGATTTTAAAGCCCTAGTTTAACAGAGGAGTTATGAACTATCAGGTTTTAGACAAAAATATCTATTCTACAAAAACCATGTATTGGGCCACAACTTGTCTGACAGTGTGACCAGAGCTCAGGGGCACAGGCCTCTCTCCAGCCCAACCCTTGTGAGAGTTCATCTTGCTCTGAGATACTGCTGCTGACCACTCAGCCGCCCTGGCCAAAAGCAACTCCCCATCCTTAGGAGATGAGATGAGGTGGGGAGAAAGATTGAAGCCCAATGAGTCATAGTGCAGAGAACTCGGCCCTATGTGCCACCCTCCATTGGTGTGAGGTCTGGGGTGTAACCATCTATCCCTTTGCAGAGTCCCACAGATCGTTCTAAACATCGACCTGGCCCCAACGATCCTGGATATCGCTGGGCTTGACACACCTCCCGATGTGGACGGCAAGTCTGTCCTCAAACTTCTGGACCCGGAAAGGCCAGGTAACAGGTGCGTCCATTTTCCTTCCCTCAGCCAGCCCCGAGCACACTGGCTTCCAGAGCCAGCCAGCCACCAAAAGAAGTGGAGGCAAAATAAGCTGTGCCCATGAGGATCAACACGGGCTGAGAATTTCTCGGCTGCTTGTGAATAGCGTATTGATGGAGAGGCAGCCGTGGTCTGTGGGAAGTGAGAGGTGTTTCTTTAAATAAACTGTTAGCACAGATCCGTTTGGAAAAACGTCCAGATGCCAACAGTAAATATTATTATTTTGCTTTCAGGTTTCGAACAAACAAGAAGGCCAAAATTTGGCGTGATACATTCCTCGTGGAAAGAGGGTAATTATTGGTTCCTGGGGTGCTTCTGGGAACCAGTCCTAGTGGGCAGCTCTCCCTGCTGAGCATTTTCCCCCCTTATTTTGGTTTACTAAGCATGCAGATTTCGTAAGCCTAGTCACAAGATCGAATGGTTGGCTACTCACTCTTCCCTGGCCAGCAGAGTAGTGATTGTTGCATCAGAATTGTGAAGAATAAATTCTCATAAGGTGGGACCAAAGCCCTTACACGGCTGTGGGTTTGCTGTTGCATTTCTCAGCCTTGGTTCCTAATCGGACCAGTCAGTTGACTTTCAACCCTGCTTCCCAAGTCCTGCCTGGCATCTTTCTACTTTTTTTATGTGCCTTTCCTAGTTTTAAATATATAAATATATGAGACTTATTTCCGTCATCACTTCTGGGTTTTCCGTTTTGAGTCACAATGTTTATTGTCTTTGTTTTTCTCCATACGCACATTGCAAGACAGAAAAGCATTTATATAATTGCTTTCTCACTAAAAGACCTTTGAGCCTGCAAAGCTAAACATTTATGCCCGAAGTTTTGAAATTAATGCTTTTGGGGGAAATGATTCTTCCTATCCTGAGCTCTCATCTTTGTGGTACCCAGCTTGTAATTTTCACAAAGGACTCATCAAATGTTGAGCTCCCGTGGACAGAGCCCTCACATCTATTTCTTGCTGTTTGAAGAATGTGGGGGTCATGTGACAGGGAAGGAAAAGAGAACAGGCAGGTCGCAGGGAATGTAGTTCAGATTACTTCTCACGTAAGAAATTTTTCCCTTACTGTCAAAGGAAATTTCTCCGTAAGAAGGAAGACTCCAGTAAGAATATCCAGCAATCAAATCACCTGCCCAAATATGAGAGGGTCAAAGAACTGTGCCAGCAGGCCAGGTACCAGACAGCCTGTGAACAACCTGGGCAGGTGAGTGACACAGCTTTCCTTCACCCCCACTAGCATGTTTCTCTGTTTCTAATTTTCAACATAAAAAATAATGTATATTTGGGTATAAGCAAGCTTTTCATGGTGGTCACAGAGTGCTCACTGTGAGACCACTCCCCTGCCTGAGAATTGTCTGACTGGTCCAACTTGGCCTCCTCATCACTGTTTTGGCTCCCTCCAGTTAAAAGAAATGGTGCTGTCAGAGAGAGTTCTAGATGTCCACCCAATTAGCCAATACAAGTTCAAGATATCAGACACAGGAAATGAGTAACCAGGTTGGAAGGCTCAGGGCTGGTTCTTTCAGAGGGGAAGGCACCGTCCCTGGGGCTCCTCATACCTGGTCACCAAGATCATGGGTAGATGCTATGCCTCGGAGGAGTGAACTGCCCCAAGAGACATGACGGGGTCTTCCCATCCTGGCTAAAGTCAGATGTCATCTAACCCAGAGAGGAGGACAGAATCCATGACCGAGTTTGGGGAATGAAAAGGGAAACCGTCTTCTGTTTGTTTACTGTTTCTGCCTCTGCTCACAAAATTCCTGACATCAAATATTTCGTTAGAATGAATCCTTTTCATTAATAGAAATATTCCTATAGAATTCAAGGCTACCCAGAAGACCAACTATTATGAATAAGAACTAAAGAAATACCATGTGATGAATTAATACAGACCTGTTTTTAAGGAAAGTGAGAACACATGAATGCAAACTATTTTAAACACCCTTGACTGAAATCTATACCAGCTAAAAGAAATGCTCTGTCATGATGACAGAGGAACTGAATTTCTGCCTAAATCATTACAACTTAGAATAAAATTGAAGAAAAGTGAAAAACAATATTTATCCAGCATTTCTCTTATGTAAGGCACTGTACATGCAGTTTTATATGCATTGGCTCAATTTAATCCCCACATACATCGAGTGAGATGGGCATTGTCATCCTCATTTTACAAATGGGCAGCTGGTGAGTGGCAGAGCTGGGATCCAAATGAGTTGTCTGACTCAAAAACTCAGGCCACTGGCTACCTTCCAAGGTAAGTTAGATTAACTAGGCGAAAAGAAGTTCAAATCTTTTATGAATATTTTTCTAAACTTATCTGACCTCTAGATGTCCACACAATAGCCAACACTGGTTCAAAATATCAGACACGTGAAATGGATAGCCCAGTTATTATTAAAATGGCCTCATTTATTTCACGCTTATTAAATGGCATCTAGCTTACTGAATAGACATTCATAATAAACAACTTGATCCTCAAACTCTCTGTATTTCCTCTTGCCTTTTTGTACACAGGGATTCCTTTGAAATCGAAAAATGTGGGGAGAGAGAGTTGTTGAAGGAAGGGATAAAACCAGGCCTTCATGGCATTCTAGTAAGTCTTAATTTTCAAGTGTTTAGTGAAGAAGCTTAGACCTATTCATTATATTTTAATTTGAAGTTTTCAAATCCTTCTTATGGAAGCTCTAAGTATTATTATGACTAAAACCTCAGAATTGTTTTGTAGTTCTAGAATGATTTTTATGAGCCAGCCTCAATAGACTAATTTAGTTCTATTCAGGAGTTGGAAATGTTCAGTGTTAAATATATCTTATGCAAATTGGTGATCTTGTTACCGTTTTAGCCCTCTAAGTGGCGAGCATTATAATCATTTGAGAATAAGGTACACTGCCTACCTTTCAGTGTACAGTTTTGCAAACCTCTCCATATGGCTTGCACTGAAATTTTAATATATATCCTAAAGGGCAAATTAGATTAAACTCTATTATGGTACTTTGGCACAAGCTCTTCACTCATGTGCTGAATGCTAACGATGTTAAAAACTTCACTTTGCTTCTTCGTTTTTTTGTAAACTTGTTTTGCCCCCATGAAATGCTATAATATCTGGCTCCCTGGAATTTTCCTCCACTGCTTTGTTTCTTTGCAAATCAGTCTGAATTTAGAATCTATCGCATACATAGATGAGAACGTCAGCAACAATCTGTTTTAGAAGTGCCTGAATGAATGCAACAAAGAACCACACTATGCCCTTGATGGTTGATTTTTTTGGAGTCGGTGCTCAAACCATAGTTTAAGACCTGAGAACTTTGAGAACATGTTGACTCTTCAAGGTGGTTACCAAGCCTGTAGGTCAAACCTGATAGCTTAGTTGTATTCTATAGAATCTTTATATTTTGGCCTTTTGCTCTTTCTATCTGGCTACTTTGAAGATTATCTTTTTAGTTATGGTATCACTGACTTAAAAAAGAAGGAAAAAAGTCTGGAATAAGGAGGTTGTATTGTTCAGGATCAAGGCAACAGCTAAGTAACTTGGTCGGAATCTCTTCTCTTGACGTTGATTTCACACCTGGTCTGCGCCCAGCATCTCTTCCTCTAACCAAGGTTAACTGCCTTCGTGCAAAGGCAACACATCTGCTCTTTGATTTGACCTTCCATGGGATGTAAAGAAAAAATCAGTAGTATTCGCCTCATTCTCTTCGCTCCTAGTCCCCAGAGAGGTAGTGTGTGCTCCCCTCCCACCACACGCCCGTGCCTGGTCGCCCAGGGTTTGTGCTGTAGGGTCAATGTGGATGCGTGGAGTAGAGTAAATAAAGGAAAGAGGGATTTGAAATCAAAAGGTTTGGGTTAGAATATTGGCATCCACTAATTTTTAGTTGTGTGTTCTTGGACAAAACCATCTCTCCTGAGTCTCAGGTTTTTCTGTCTCTAAAATGGAGAAAATTAGTCTCAGTTTTGTGAGGATAAACTGATATCATATATATAAAGTGCTAGACGACCCGTAAAGCAGTGTGCAAGGGTTGGGTGGTGTTGTTATTACCTGTTGTTTTCATTCCTAGGAAGCCAACAGAGAATTAAAATGGGCTGGAATCCCAGACATTTGGCCACACTCCTCCACTGTGTGAACAGAACAACCAGCAGGGACTAATTAAGACAGCATGGACATATGTGTTTGCATCACTTCTATGTTCCTGAATTAATAGAAGGCTGAGTGTGAATTCCCACCACTCTCTCAGCTGGCATTACACCCAAGCACATTTATGTACAGGCACACTACGCACACACACACAAACACTTGTGCACACTCATGTGCAAATCTCAACTTCTGTCTGAAAAGACTTTGGTTCAACAGACAACATAAGAGTGATGCTCAATTCTGGCTCCACCTTAGAATCCCCTGGCGAGCTTTTGAAACTACTGATGCACAGCCTTACCCCAGACCAATCAGATTTAAATATCTGGAGGTGGGGCCAGGGCATCCGTATTTTTCAACAGGGTTAAGAACCATAGGCCTAGAATCGGAGAATGTCAAAGTTGGAGAGAGTTTTACAAATCTTCTAATTGAATGCTATCATTTTCCTAATAAGGAAATTTAGATCCGGAAAACTTAAGCTACAAACCCACAGTCAGAACCTGCTTCTCTTCACTTCATGTTCAATCTTTTCTTCTCCAGAATATGCTGCCTCTGGAAAAATGTAAGACAGTCGATTTTCCCTTTGAAATTATAAATGGCGTTTTCCTGGCTGAAGCCATGGGTTTAGGACCCACTCACAGCATGGAGGGCAGTGGTCCTCAACCATGACTACACATTAAATCACAAGGTAGCTTTAGAAATGCTGATGTTCAAGTCCCGCTCAGACAAATTAAGTCAGAATCTCTGGGGATGGGACCCAGGCGTCAGTGGTTTTTTCCAAGCTCCTGGGTGATTCCTGTGAGCAGCCAGGATTGCGAACTATTCATGTCGGGTCAGCCTTATTAGTTTTTTTCCCTTCTTTGTCTAGGTATAGATATTGACTACTTAAATAGGAGTTACATAAAAGAGAAAATTCCTGTGAAATATTTCTCAATGAAACTAGAAAAATAATTTAAAATAAAATTCTCTGGGCATTGAAGGATATCTTATATATGCTCTGCCATTTAAGAGGAAAATGCAGCTTGTTTTTTATAGAACAAATGTCGTGTCCTTTTGTTGAGTTGTTAAATGCCAGCGTCTTTGCAATTAATTTGCCTTTCTACTGTTGTAACAATGTAAAAATCAAAGATTTGTTTAAAATTCTGAAAGGACCCCAGCATCAAGCAAAGGAAATTAGAATGTAGCTTGTTGGGTGTAAACTGGTTTTGCTGCAGGATCTGTGTTCTCATCCAAAAATTATCCCCCTGACCCTTTCTGACCAGCTGCAGAGCAGGAATAAAAAGACATTTACCAGCAAGATCTGGCTAGAAGTGTTCGTTTGCCAGAAATTGACGGCCTGTTTCCAGAAACTCACTGAGTCGCGGTTAAAATCGCAGCGTGGCTCAGAGACATTTCCCCTTGGCTCTCCTGATTCTGGAGGGTACGGCCAGAAAGACTGAGCCCTCGGTGCCATCCTCTGGCTGAACTCTCATCTGCACGGGGCCCCAATGTGGACAGCTCAGCCTCTAAACCTTGCCTCCTCCCCTCTTCAACCTGCACTCAAAGACGTGTCTGAACAGTTGTGCATTTACTTAGATGTTTTGGCTGCTGTGCAATTTTCAAAATACAAACCACAGGGTTAACCGTGAAACCATATTTAATGATGTTCCAAACAAGTCAGAAACAGACAAACATGAGGACAGACACTTTATTCATAAACTACGTGGTGTGGCCCCATCCTATTGAATGTAGACTATCTTATTTCCCACTGCTCCCCAACACAGCCCGCCCTGGTCAGGTTCCCCTCCTCCCTGTCTCTTAAACGCAGTATTCTCATCTGCAGGAAGTTGTTGCCTCTGCCTTCCTCAGTACTGTCCCCTCAACTGAGGCCCACCTGAAGCCTCACACTCTGCCCCAAACCATTCTCCTTTTTTATTGGTGTCCTGATCAATCGGGATTGAATCCTGGGTCCTCCGCTTTCTTGGTATGTGGCCATGGGTAAGTTCCTTAACCTAACTCTGCCTCAGTTTCTTCATCTGTAAAATGGGTGTAATAATAGTAGCTGCCTCAGAGGGTTGCGGTACAGATTACATGAGTTAAATATGTTAAGCATCCAGAACAGTACCTGACACGCAGCAGGCACCCAACAAATGCCGGCTATCGGTTATCAGCCAAGGTCAGTTCATCAATTTTATTTTTCCTGAACTACAAGAACCATACTTCTTCCAACATCCCAACACTGATTTTTACAAATGATTATCCGGGTTGAAATCCAAAGGAGGAAACGCTTTCTCTCTCTTCTGCTTCTCTTTCCTTCCCACTTTCCCTCCCCATCCCATCTGACCCCATCTCAAAGAAAACAGGCGATAAGCCTCCTCAGAAGTAACTCTATTTCACATTTGTGAGAAAATTTGACAACAACTTGAGCTAAGTACCAGTTTGAACAAGGATATTGATGTGGTCTTTTTATATTCCCCGGTGTTGAGATGAAAATTCTAGATACACATCCACCTGCAGGTCACTGCTTTTCATGATGTTGGTACCAGCATAAAGAATAATCAGGTTATCAGGAAATTACTGTATTGTTGTTACATTTCAGAGAACATGATTTGATCTGCATTATGACCGAAACCACGTAATAAGATGGGTAATGATGGAGAACTAATTAATCTGTGTGCGTGTGTGTGTGTGTGTGTGTGTGTAAAATTAAGCTTTTCATTGCAACCTTTGAAAAAGTTGTAGCCAAATTTTTAGTTTCTCACTCATAAACACGGGCATAAGTCAGTATAAATAAGAATATAGAACATTCTTGGGCCAGCCCTGGTGGCCTAGTGGTTAAGTTCGGTGCACTCCACTTTGGTGGCCTGGGCTCGATTCCCAGACGTGGACCTACACCACTAGTCTGGCAGTGGCCATGCTGTGCTGGCAGCTCACATACAAAATAGAGTGAGACTGGCAATAGATGTTAGCTCAGGACGAATCTTCCTCAGGGAAAAAAAAAAGAAAGAAAGAATATAGAACATTCTTAACCAATCTGAGGAATAGATGCAATTCAAAATATAGAAACTGTCATGATTATCTAGTGGTTATTTCAGGAAAGGGAAGTAAACATCATTCTATCATCACCTAGCATTGTGCTAGGCATTTTACATGGAACATTTCACACCTGAAAACTATTCTATAAAACAGATATTATGCCCATTTTAAATATGAAGAGACTGAAGCTCAGATGGGAAAGTAACTTGACCCAAGTCACACAGCTAGAAGGGTGACAAGTCTGAATTCAGATCGAGATCTGTATATTTCAAAGCCACAGTCTCCCCACTAAATAATAATTACTATATTATATACCATTTACAGCCAGGAAACATTAACTTGCCCAAGGATTGCATAGCCATGTTTAAAGGTCAATTATAGTACTACTGCTCTGGGTTCATATAGTGCATCTTTTCCACAGAACTCCAAAAACACTCAACAATTTATTCTCATGACATATCTTTGAGGCCAGGAGGCGCAAGTATTATTTTACCAGATGTGGAATCTGAAAGAACAAAGAGATTCTGCAATTTGCTCAAGGCCATAGAGTTTGCAGCGAAAGAAAATTAAAATTGAGGTCTTCAGATCCCTAACCCAATACTTATCTCCATTAAAAATGGCTACCTCTCATCAAGTTTGCATTAGATCAGATTCTTTAAGGAATAAACTCTGTGTGTGTGTGTGTGTGTGTGTGTGTGTGTTTGGAGAATAATAATAATGATAATAGCAGCTGCCTTTGTTTAGGACCTACCATATGCCAAGTTCTTCCTATATGTTATCTCTAATGCTCGTGACCCTGCAAAAGCTTAAATTGCATAGCTGACTTGCTCAAGGCCACATAGCAATGTGATAAAGCTGATATTCAAATCCAGGCTTTTTTAGCTTGAAATTCCAGACTTTTTCCACTAAGCCACATCAATACGGGTATAAAATGCCATTCCCAGGCAGAATATAGATGATAATTCACTACTACAAAATGCTACTCTAATAAATATTATGGTAGCACATTAGGTTGTTGTGAAGATTAAATGGATACATTTATATAAAGTGCTCTAGACCAGTCCCTGGCATCAAGTAAGAGTTCAATAGATGATGATGATGGTGGTGGTAAAGATGGTGCTGAATGGAATTGTTTGAAAGGCACTTGACATATTTCTCGTTAGGTTTGATTCCACCAAACCAGCTGCACACATGAATCCTTGTGCCCAGAGAACCAACCTTCTTTTCTTCATCAGGCGTTATTTACATCCAGGTATATACAATCACTCAAAAACACTAAGACGTGATTACTAAACAGTGATTCGATGCCGTGCTGACTTCAGGGAATGACTCAGAAGAATGAGACGTGGTCTTTGCCCTTAATTTCAAGTTTCAGTGTAGTTGGAAGGGTTAAAATGAAATAACTTAAGAATTTATTTAAATAATTTTCTCTAGCACCTCGCTCGTAGTAGGATTTGTGGAATGAATGCGTGCCGAATTATTGGGACAGACTAATAAGTCAGAGAGGCAGGAGGAGAACTGAGATGATGTTGTCCCACAAAGCAGGAAAGGAATTTACACAAGGGGTGAGTGGTCAGAGAAGACGAAGATGATAGCATTTGGCAATTAACTGACTTACTGATAAACGTCAAGAGAGTAGATAAAAGCGAGACAGTATGACACGTATTTCTGCAAGGGCACTTTTTAGTAAAGCTCATTTCTGAGGCTGACTCCACGCCCCATTAGCAGTTACCTCACCTGAATTCATTCTTTCACATGATTCCTGAAACTCCTGCATTGCAAAATCATCCCTTCTCATTATTGTGACCATTTAAATGGCTTGCAGCATGACTTTCAGAGTAATTCTTTAAAAACTCTTTTTCCGGGGTGGGCCTGGTGCCGCAGCGGTTAAGTTTGCATGTTCTGCTTTGGCGGCCTGGGGTTTGCCAATTCGGATCCTGGGTACAGACCTATGCACTGCTTGTCAAGCCATGCTGTGGTAGGCATCCCACATATAAAGTAGAGGAAGATGGGCATGGATGCTAGCTCAGGGCCAGTCTTCCTCAGCAAAAAAGAGGAGGATTTGCAGGAGATGTTAGCTTAGGGCTAATCTTCCTCAAAAAAAAAAATTCTCTTTCTTCACCTCCCTCTTTAAACTCTCTAAGTAAGATGACCATTTTAGTTGCAACTATTTCAAGGTTTTATTGCTCAGCCATAAAAATTGTCATGATATCGAACACTAAAATGGCTGTGCAAATGTGTGGTAATTGCATTTCATTAAAATTCTAAGAAGCTTTTCAAAGCCTCTAGCTAATTGCTCTATCTAATAGGGTCTATGACTTGTTCAAAGGGTCCTTGGTATGGAAAATAATTGGCATTTTTGTCAGTGGCTCTTGTTTTATACAAGAACGTAGGTATATGTACATATGTGGTGTATGTAGGTATATGTGTGTGTGCATGTGTGTACATATCCATGCACATAGGTGTGCATAGTTGGTTGATTTTGTATGATACCTCATCAGTGACAAGGAGAATGCCAGACTTCAGGCTTGGTTAAATTCAACTCTTCAGGAAGGAAACAGCTTTTCCCTTCATCTCTCTCCCATAGTACGTCAGCAAGGAATTTGGCTAATGGGAAAATGCAGGTTGGATCCCAAATAGACCAGTCACAAAAAATTCTACCTACACTTTGTGTTCTATGGGAATCCGCTTGTACCCTCAACTCTTTCAGGCCAAAAAAAATTAGAATTTTTTTAATGCATTGTTGTTATAAAACTAAGGAAAGTTTTCACTCTAGTTGTGTGTTTTAAAAATTACTGTTTGCACTAAAATTGATGTAAAATGGAACTCCAAAAGACATGAGGCTATTATTTTTCAAGAATAAAGTTAGCCACATTTTTCTGTCTGATAGAAAATAGAGCACTTCTTAAGCTTCTGCTTGGCTGTGAATTAGGAATCCACTGGCCACTTCTTTTGCTACTATAGGCATTAAGTAGTCAACTCTTAGTCTTTGAGTACTTGAGGTAGAGATTACTCAGGTGGAGAGATGTCTCAAACCATTTAGATTTAAAACAGATACAGATATAGACAGATACTCAGGCACCACTGATTCCAAACTTTTTGGAGTTACGAAAGGTTATCATTTATTTTGGTAATACTTTTCACCAGTAGGAGTTCTATACGGCATATAATTATTTCTTAATGGGATTGTATATCAGTTTCTGAGAAGCTTTTTGAGAATTTCATGGCACTTCTTCAAGCTAATTGTACATGTCTGGGAGTTTCAACCCAGGCTTGAAAATCACTGGTCTCCACGTTGAAAGGCAGAACCATGGAACAGGCTACATGCAGTTTTCTGCTAAGAGTTCATGAAGATTAAGTTCTGTCACTTATCAGCTAACTGTAGAGAGAGAGTGAAGAGAACTGGTTACTCTCAAATAGAGCACATAGTCCTGCCAGTATACACAAGCTGATAGTGTTTATCTGTTCAACTGGAGTCATTTTCTCACCTGGTTACATCAGAACATTTCTAGACACAGCTTCCTTTTCGCACCCGCACCCAAAAACGTGCATCCGTCTCCAAGATTCATCCATCTGAGCTGCTTAGACCTAAATATATCCCTTTTCTCCCCTCCCCCATGGGATCCAGCTGTAAAGAGTTCCGGTAACCAGTTACGAATCTAAAGCACTTGTTCTTAACCCCACTTGCACATTAGAATCACCCAGCAAGCTTTTGAAAATCCCAGTGTCCAACCCAGTGTGAGCACCACTGATCTGACACAACTCCCATGTGCCTAGACAACTTGACTTCACCAGGTTTTTTAGTTAAATCATCTCTAACTTAGACCACTCTTGTTTGTGTTGCCTTTTCATGGCTTTGTAATTAGGTATTTAGTTGCCTTGTCTCTTGAGCCTGCCTCTCTGGATGGAGATGCTGAACATTCAAGATATTCTGGCCAAGCCACAAAAGAAGGTTGTAACCTATGGGACTTGAAATAAGCAAATTCAGAGGCACCAAGAGCATATGGAGCCTACGGCGAAATCATAGAACGAGCCCTCTAGATCTGGGGTTTGGAAAGTCTGTGCTAGAAACAAAGGCAGCTCTGATGATTTCAGCACGTGTGGAAGGCATGTGACTCCATTAAGAGAAAACAAACCATGACTCTGCATTTTGGTCCTTGGTGAATGGTGGCACATCGTTTTGTACACGAGTGTCATTTGTCTGATGATCAAGCGATCTGGGATCCTTGACCAAACTTTGCTTTGAAATCAAGATATAACCCAAAGTATGGTATAGGTACAACGAGGGGGTATGGTGAGGTAGTTTTATGTGATGCTTAAAAAGATGTGAAAGAACATCTTTTCTTTAATAACTTTTTATTTATTTCAATATATATTTGGAAATATATAACTGGCACAACAAACACATAATTTTTCAAGTTTTATTGTTCTAGCCACAGTATAAAAATCTGTCTATTCAAAGAAAAGTGTCAATGAACAATTGTGCACAGGAGATACTCACATATGGAAGGAAAAAGACAAAGTTTGACAACACTATGTTATAACATGTTGTAAGAACCGTGGCCAAATTAAAATTAAGGTCAATATTCTTCCTGCTTCCCAAATTGATGTTTTAGGGAGGGAGCAAGGGGAAAATAAAAAGTAAAAGGAAGGTTATCAGGTTTTTAAGTAGGATATGGAGGGCCGCCTGAAATGAGCCCCGGGGAAGCGCTATTATTTAAGCCAGATTGATGCTCAAGGAGCATGGCGGAGCACCCAGACCCAATGCTGTGTCCTATTGACTAGAATTGAGCCCACAGTATCTGCAGCAGGCTTGGAGGAAGGCTAAAGCAGGAAAACCCAATGCCAGCTCCCCATGAGTGTCTCTTGGGAAGGTGGACGATGTCCCTTGGGAGCAGCTTGCTCTGCTGGGTGTGTGGTATTGGTGGAAGGATAGGGAAGGGCACAGAGAAAAAAACCAAACTCATCTGCTAATGTCTGGGGGCTGTGAAAGCTGCCGTGCCCTGTGACGGACTCAGATTCAACTCATCTTTTCCTTCCTCGTGTGCCACTCCTCCCTGGCTCTCATTAGAAATTCAGGGGCAGAGAACAAAGCAGCCAAGTTTGTTTTTCCAGAGCGAGAGGGGGTCTGGTGAAAACAGCCCTGACAGCTGGGCTCCGTGGCTGGGTGAATTAAGGGCTTTTACATGTTTCGCTCAAGACTCTGTTTAGTCTGGATGCTGAGGATTTATGTATCAATTTTTGGGTCTCGTGTCATTGAGGTAGTTCTGATTTCCAGTGATTTCGTTGTCATCTGTATTTCCCCACAGTGAAAGAAATAACCAAGAGAACCAGGCGTCAGCTTATGGCGGGGTCACTTAAAAGCTTGCCTTTCTTCGGTCGCTCTCTTTAACGGTGTTGCGGGTGCTTCTAGAAACTAGAGCCTCAGTCCTTAATGAAAAACACCTGGATCGGGGTGGTCAGCTGCTTTCCTGTTGGCTTTTGCAGAAGTGGCAGTGCATCGAGGACACGGCCGGCAAGCTTCGCATTCACAAGTGTAAAGGCTCCGGCGACCTGCTGGCCGTGCGGCAGAGCACGCGGCACCTCTACTCGCGCGGCTTCCACGACAAGGACAGAGAGTGCCACTGCGGAGAGCCCGGTTATCGTGCGAGCAGAGGCCAGCGCAAGAGTCAGCGCCAGTTCCTGAGAAACCAGGGGACCCCGAGTAAGCCCCGCACTGTGACAATCTCAGTGGCAGCCCGGGGCCTTTGGGAATGGACGTTAGAGAGACAAGAGGGTTTCTCCTTGTACATTTTCCATGTCATCAAGGCAGGGTTTTAGGGTGAAAAGCAAATAATTGCTCTGTTTAAAATATGAACACTAGTTTGCAATTTTGCTTTGTGAACATTTCCACGTAAGCGTAGAATGAAGATATATTTGCAAAAGCACCAGACACGAAACCTATACACACACATAAGGGGGTAAAGGGTACAGTGAGGGCAAAAGGTAGAGTTTAGGTCAGTTTTATTTTACCTTAATGCTAACGTTCTGATTTGTCTGCTTTAAGTTGCTTAAAAAAGAGAGAAAGATTAAAAAGATAAAAACGCAAGGTTTCAGTGCTTGTGCATTTAACTAATAGGAAAAGCATAATACCTTTTTAAATGGCATTTTGTTTTAGGATAATATATTTTTTTAAATTCTTCTTGACTGGCAAGGTCAAACTAGTAGAATCCAGTATGAAAAGCCCAGCATTTTCTTTATAAAAACTCCATCAGGCAGCTGTGAGGGTCCTATGATTACATAGACATGAAAACCCACGGGCCTGCTTTTTCCACAAAAGAATGAGAGTTTAGTGCCATCTAGTGGCCTAATGTGAAAAGTGACTCATTTCTGTGCGAAGTCCTTTCCATGCTGGTTTGGAAATGAGAGAGAGACGTTAAATTCAATTCCAAAATTAGGAAATCAAGTCATTCACTAGAATAACGGAAGCCCATAGAACAGGCTTTTTTGTTCTGGACTCCACAGATGAACTGTAGGGTCATGAGCCCTCTAGTCTTTTGTCTAAAATTTTAAGTATGTTCCATGTGTATATGCGCATTTTTCTGGATGTCTGTAACTTTCAACAGATTCTTAGAGGAATTCATAACCCAAAGGCTGAGAACCTTTGATTTGGGAGGTTTTCTTTCCTCCCTGAGAGAAAATGGCAGGTTCAAGAATTCACACAGATATCAACCGGAAAACCAACAGGGGACAGGGAGCCTGACACCCTCCCTTGACGGAAATCGAAATCGGTTCCCAATGTTCAGCTTAGAGGTCGAGACAACCTCTTCTCTCCTGGGAAGTTAGATGTCGCTCCCCAAGCGCTGACCGTAAAGCACTTTGATTTTTCAATCTTGAGGCAAACGGGAGAAATCTGGGGCCACTTTTTCAAGCTGCATGGAATCATATGTGTGTGAGAGAGGGAGTTGGTTCTCCACTTTTCCGCAGTGATGGAGCTCGGGAGCACTCTCAAAGACCTGCCAACTGGCGCAGAGGCCCTCCCTCACCTGGAAACTGCCATCAGAGCAGGATCCCGCATGGAGTGTGACAATTCTGATTCTGTCACCAGTGCCCTCCAGTTCCTCCTCCAACAGGCTGGAGAGGGAAGGCCGCGTGGGTGTGCCCACGGCCGAGGTGCAGCTGCTAAGGAGGGCCACCCTTGCACGTGAAAGCTCTCACCTAGCACACCGTGAGCCTCGACAGGGGTCTGTAGTGACCAGAAATCAGGCCAGCCTCCCCCAGGCATGACCCTCCCTCTGCCAGGTTTTAAAAATCAGCTGGCTGATGAAAGCTTTTGCAAAATGTAATTTTTCTTAGAGCAATCCCTATTATTTGTGCAAATAGAAGGTGTCTAGAGCATTAACCTTTTTGAAAAAGCAGCCCAATATAGTGGGAAGACTAGTCTTTAGAACCTGATACATGATAATTCTAGCTCCCACAGCTCTTGGCTGCATAACCTTGCAAAGTCTACGTTCCATCCAAAGCTTCAATTTTCTCATCCATTAAATAAGGCTAATAATGCCAAATGCATGAGCCTGATTTGACTATCTGATAAGTTTTTTAATGTAAGGATTTATTATAATAATACCTATCTTTCAAGATGGTGGATTAGAGGTAAGTATGAGGTGAATAATATACAGCAAAAGGTCGATAAGTGATAATCATTATTATTAGTAGTACTCTAATTGGGAATAGAGTTTTATCCAAACAAACTGCCTTAGCAGTTCATGTTGAAAACTCAGTGTGGACGTCCACAGCCTGCCATGAATGGAAAGAATCTTAGAAATCACCCAGACCTAGCCCTCACTGCTTGAATGAAGGGCCTGAGGCCCAGAGAAGCATGCCATCCAGCGCCCTGCTCTGCAGTGGCAAAGCTAGGCAAGAGCCCACCCTCCCGACGTGAGTCACAGTGGGCTGTCCACAGCCTCATGCCACCCCCTCAGCAGTGCAGGACGTACTGCTCACCCCTTCCCAAAACACTCGCCAAGCCAGGTCATGCTTTTCTTCCCTCCTGAACTACCCCGGCCTCCATAAACGACATCCATTTTAACCCGTCTTCCTTTATTTCTAGAGTATAAGCCCAGATTTGTCCATACGCGGCAGACACGTTCCTTGTCGGTTGAATTTGAAGGCGAAATATACGACATAAATCTGGAAGAAGAAGAATTGCAAGTGTTGCGACCAAGAAGCATCGCCAAGCGTCATGACGAAGGCCGCAGGGGGCCTGGAGGTCGCCAGGCAGCCGGCGACGGGGCCGCGATGCTGGCAGGTGGCGACAATGCTGTGGGCCTGCCTGCCACCGTCCGGGTGACGCACAAGTAGGAAACTTTAGGTTTTCGCGAGGGTTGAGTTCAAAGTCATCCCCCCATACTATCATCGTTTTGTTCCTTTACAAAAAGTACTATCGCGCGGCTATACGGTGTCAGGAGCTGGCCCACGTAGCCACTGGGCGTTAAAGAAGCAACAAGGAGTCCAGATGAGCGTATGTTTGGACATGTGCTTTGGGTTTAAGTTCACATTAAGGCTGATCAGCGGGGAATTTGCCAGAGTCTGTCACGCCTTGACTTAGCAGGCGTGGAGCTCTGCCCTTAAGCAGTTACCTTTGTGAGAGTCTAGAAAACAGATGGAAACCATGCTGCCTAGTTACTGCGGCTCAGAGAGGTTGTACAGTCATGGCCTCAGAAATGAAACAGAGCCCAAGCGAGGACTGTGGGTTCTGGAGAAGCTTCCAGAGAAATGGCATGTGTTGGGAATGGCCATCAGATGCAGAAGCACCTGACCTGTCCAGATCCTGGAGAGCAAGGAGGGCCTTGGGAGTGCTGGAGCCAGGACAGGGAGACAATTCCCCCAAAGCTTTCTACCTTGGTTGTTCAGTTCCTTCCCAAATCTGCTTACTCCTTTAGGAGAGAAGTACTTTCTTTCTGAATTTATCGGCAGGGCTTTGTTCTCTCTTTCATTTCATCACCTTGGCGGGGAGGGGTGCAGGAGCTCTGCCAGGACTCTCATCCTTGGGACTGGTCCCCCAGTGCCTGCGGTAGTTATGGTTACACACTGGGGCATTTAGACCAGGATTTATTTTTCATTCCGCATTCATTGACCCCCTATCCCACCTGCTCTCTATCCCTGGGGCTGTTTCTTTGCTTCAAACATAATGGGGTACTTCTGCAGGCTCTTTGCAACAAAATGAATGAGATGAATAACCCACTTCTAACTCTGCATTTCTTCCAACAAGCTGTTTCCATGATAACTGTGAAAAACCTCATTCTTTCCTACAGTATTTGGTGAGGCTTTCAAAACCGAGTGTCGTGGTGGGATCTGTTCATGAGGATGCGGGTATTAAATGCTGCCTTGAAAGATGATCTTGGTGATGCTGTCACTCTGACACTATCCTTTGCCCCCACCAGGAGACATCCCCACTTATCCTTGTCTATGGCTCAGCTCTAAACTATTGCTTGTATCCAAATTAAGAGTTTAGAGGATAATTCTGTTCCCTTTGCTATTTCTAATATTTTTTAATATTAGAATCTAAACCTATTTCTAATTTTTTTTTTTTTTTTTTGCAGGTGCTTTATTCTTCCAAATGATACAATCCATTGTGAGAGAGAACTCTATCAATCAGCCAGAGCCTGGAAGGACCACAAAGCATACATTGATAAAGAGGTTAGCCATGGCTGTATGGTTGGAAGGTATATTCCAAATGCAGACGCGGCTCGCCAGCCCTGCTGTGTCTGGTGGAACACCCTGTGTGTACACTTCATCTTCTTATAATTGTGTGAAAAATAGAGTAGCAAGGTGTTTCTCTTTCTCCAATGATAGTCCTAACTGACAACAAAATAGTGTGAGAAAAAGAGTGGGGATTGACTCAATGACCTTTTGAAATCTCTGTGAGAAAATGATTCACTTATAAATGAGACATCTGTTCCTGTTTATCTATGACACGTCAGTTGGAATGTCCAATTTGCTGCCAAATTGATTATCATCTCAGATGAATAGCTATAATTACGGGCACAGGAAAAAAGGTGAAAAGAAAGAGAGGTACTTAGTATAGAAAATCTTGATCTTCAAATGTAATTGTTCAAATTCGTGTTTTCCAGATTGAAGCTTTGCAAGACAAAATTAAGAATTTAAGAGAAGTGAGAGGGCACCTAAAGAGAAGAAAGCCTGAGGAATGTGGCTGCAATAAGCAGAGGTGAGCATGTCTCCATACCACGGCCTCCCTCCCAAACTCACTTTTGCACACACTGCAGTGGTTAACACTGGGCTCGATTCTCTCTCTTACCAATAGAAAGCTTAATAAATTAAATTCATTATCATGTATTGTAATGACCTAAACTATTTAGGTCAAATTAAATATGTCATAAACCTAAATAGAAGTAAAAAAAAAAAAAAACAAAAAACAAGTCCCATGGAGCTCAGAGAGTTATAAGAAGATAACTGCCTTCCTTCTTTTTTGCTTTGTCTTTGTAAAATGAACTGTTTGATCCAATGCATGATTATGAAGACTCATTTTTTAATCTTCTTGCCTGTAGCTATTACAATAAAGAGAAAGGTGTCAAAAAGCAAGAGAAGTTGAAGAGCCATCTTCACCCATTCAAGTGAGTAACTCTGCCTCCCACACTTGCTGGGAGTGAAGGATTGTCCCCTGGGAGCCTCTGGGAGGCTGCAGGGAATCCTGTGTCCCACGTGGGGCTTCTTGGAAAAAGTAGATTCACCTGGGAGGGCATCAGCTCAAGTTGAAACCAAGCCCACACCCTACCAAGGGACCGTGGGGTGCTTTTGGGATCCTGAGGCGGAGCCGTGTGGCTCATCACGGGATGCTGTAATTCTGTGTGTGTTCTCTGCCCATGTCTGGGCCAGGAACTGGGTTTTCCTGCATGCCCTGCTTTCTGTGGACAGTGACTGGAGATGTGGATGCCCTGGGGAGGTCTGTGTGTTCTGTAGAGCAGCCTACGATCATGTCAAATTCTGAAAGTTGGAAGAAATATACATATTTTTTAAATAATAGTAAAGTTTGCACGTGAAAGGGATTTAGTATTTGAGCCTCCATGAAATTTGAGCCCTTTCTGGAAAAACCCAATAAGAAAATTATTTCCAGGACTATGTTGTAGGATATTTCAAAGAATTTTAGAAACCTTCTAATCCAAGCCATTTAAACCAACTGACCATTGACTTCATGGCTGAGAGGTATGGAACCACCAGGACGTTAAGCCATTTGCCCAAAGGGTGTGGCCAGCAGGCTCTGCTGATTCATGTTGACACTTATTTCCATCAATGTTTACATGTAAATAAGGCAGAAAATGTCCATCCTGCTAACGCTCAGTATAATTCTAAGAAAGTTGTCACTCAATGAGTTTGTCAGTTATTGCTGATTATATTTTGAGGCCCTCTGTGAAAAATAAAGGTCGTCTATGATAGTGGATCTCTTCTCTGGTGTCTAAATATATGTGTGAGATTCAGAGCAACAATCCTATTTGTAATTGAGAAAGTGCTTTCCGATCATGAAAAAAAAAAAATCCCTTCTCTTGGACTAGGGAAGCTGCTCAGGAAGTAGACAGCAAACTGCAGCTTTTCAAGGAGAAGCGGAGGAGGAAGAAGGAGAGAAAGGAGAAGAAACGCCAGAGGAAGGGTGAGGAGTGCAGCCTTCCAGGCCTCACCTGCTTCACGCACGACAACCACCACTGGCAGACCGCCCCGTTCTGGAACTGTAAGTGGCTCGTTCTAGATGCCCCTTGCTGCCCCCACGCAGAGAGGCAGTGACTCCCACTACAGTTACTTAGACTAGAATTCAGCAGCATAAAACCAGGGACCTAGGAAGATTCAGGAGGAAAGCATCACATTATCTTCTATACCGGCGACTAGCATCGTTTTGCCAAAAATGACGTTTTTCTTTAGAAATTTTTATAGGTACTTTGTTTGAAAACGCCAAGCTCTCCCTGGGGTTTTATCCTGACGATGTTTCCCACAGGACCCAGCGCCTGACAGAGTTCCTGCCCAGGAAGACTGCTCTATAACTACATAAGTGGATGAACAATTTTACCCCAGATATATTTTGTTTCTCCTTTATTTCAAGTGCATACTCTAAGTATAACAAAAGGAAGTAAAACCTCCTTAAATGCAGCATCCATATCCTCTTTATTCTCAGTCCCCTTTGGTACCTAGCACCATGCTTGCAAAATAACAGGGACTCTACAAAGTATTGGGTGTTACGTAGAATTGCCGAGGGTATGAAATAACAATTGTGCATTTTTTTAAACTAATGCTTAGATTTGCTTTAGTGGTCTGTACACACTATTCACCGAGGCCACATAAAAATAGTATCCTAAATTCTGGTGGCGCCTCATTCAATGGAAGGCTCACCAGCCCCTTGGAGTAGCTAAAACACCTGATCTTCTCATGGAAAGGCTCGCAGGAGCCCCCCAGGGTCAGCGCTCCTCAGCCTGGGACTGGAGACCCCCTGGCATCCACAGACCCTTCTGGGGGAGATCGGGTGCCTGTCCGTGAGAATTTTTGTTTTATCTTTCTGTTTCGAAGCTTCTTGATTTCGGTGTCCACGTTTGCATTGATGTTTACAGTCACGTGGAGGCCGAGTGGACTCTTACAGGCAGAGCATTTAACTTGTCGTGTAGTTCCCTAAACCGGGGTGTGGGGCTCTCTGAGGGTCGTTCAGTTTGCTGGGGGTCTGTTCTCCGCCAGGCTCTGGGCCGAGCTCTGGGACACAACAATAAGCAAGATGCTCTTGTCCTCAGCCCTCAAGATACTTACATGCCAATGTGGGGTGGGGAGGCAGGGGAAAGAAAGTAAATGAAAGAAACTAATGACGAGGTTTGCTGATGCTGTGAAAGAAATGGTGGTCAAGTTTTTAAAGGGCACCCTTTTAGAGAGGGTGGGGGTGACAGCCTTGGTGAAGAGGTGAAATTTCAGCAGAAACCTGAGGGCCGAGGGAAGTAATCCACGTGAAAGGGGTGTGGGTGGGAGGGCAGCTCCCTGGGCACAGCTTCCTTCAGCAGGCTCCTGAGGAAGTCATGAATCTGTGGTGTCCAGGACTGGTCAGCCGGGTTAACAATGGAGTATTGAGAACAAGGAATTATGGTTTGCTCGTGCCTGATGTCAGGGGTACTTCATACCTCCAACTGCTGCTCCCCATCTGAGCTGAGCCCACCCTGTGCAGGACACCTTGCTTACCTCGACCACTGCAAACCCTCCTGTGTGTCTCCCAGACTCCTCTCTTGCTGTTCTGCTCAAAGGAGTTAGTGATCACATGATGACATCTGTTTTTCTTGGGACAAAGAGCAAAATATTTTAACATATCCATGTGTGCTATGTTCCTGTCCTACTCTGGTCCCATTTCCTCCCATTCTCGCCTACTTCAGCAGCTTGGCTCTTCTCTCCGCCTCAAACATCCTAAGCTCCCTCCCACCTCAGGGCCTTTGCACACACTGTTCCTTCTACCTAGAAGGCTTTGACCCTTTGCCCACCCAAAACCCTGTGCCTATTACAGACCTACTCACCCTTCAGAGCTCAACTGTAATGTCACTTCTCATGGAGACCTTCCTGGTGCCTCAGACTAGTTAAGCCCCTTTTGTACACACTTTCAGCGTGCTTTTTCTCCATAGGACTTATCACATTTATAATTACATGGTTGGGTTTTTTTGCTTTTGTTTTGGTTTAATATTTGTCTCTCCAGCTTGACTATATGTTTCTCGAGATAAGAAGTCAGGTCTGTGAGGCCTCTGACACAAAGGAGATGCTCAGTAAATATTAGGTGAATAAAGAAACAAGCAAACCACCCAGTCCAAGATCAAATCAACTCATGTCCGTTTAACTAAGCTTTGAGTGCCTGCCACTGAGTATCACTGTGCTGGTCACATGAGGAACGTAAAATAGTCCCCTGCCGTCAAGGACCTTCATTTTAGTGCGTCGCTCCACTGTTTCAGGAGCAGAGGGGACTTGATTTCATTCAGTACCAAAGTTGATGCTCTTTTTGGAATACAATGTATTCTTTTTTTTTTCTTTTGAGGAAGATTAGCCCTAGCATGGGCCACCAATCCTCCTCTTTTTGCTGAGGAAGACAGGCCCTGAGCTAATATCCATGCCCATCTTCCTCTACTTTGTATATGGGATGCCTACCACAGCATGGCTTGGCAAGCAGTGTGTAGATCTGCACCTGGGATCCAAACCAGCAAACCCCAGGCCGCCAAAGCAGAGCATGCAGACTTAACCGCTGCACCCCTGGGCCGGCCCCCTATACAATGTATTCTTGATGCTCATTGTACTGATATTCTAGGATGGAGCTTTCAGCATTTTTTTCACAATGAGCCACAGTAGCAAATACATTTTCTATCAGGATCCTGTACACATACACAAATACCTATGTATCTATGTGTGTATATGTGGCTTATATGATATATATGTAATACGTGGATAGAAATAGAAATTTCAAGAAGTAATACTGTGTGTGGTACACTTTGGTATTTTTTATGTATTCTATTTCCTATTTTAATGATGTTATTCCTATGAGCCCTTGGTATATTACTAGATATTCAACACCATTAAAAAAAAAATAGAGGGGCCGGACCTGTTAAACAGTGGTTAAGTTTGGCATGTTCCGCTTCAGTGGCCCAAGTTCACAGGTTCCGATCCCAGGTGCCAACCTACACCACTCATCAGCCATGCTGTGGTGGCAACCCACATACACAATAGAGGAACATTGGCACAGATGTTAGCTCAGGGACAATCTTCCTCAGCAAAAAAAAAGAAAAAAACCAAATCCACCCAGGCACATGATCCTCTAATGCAATTGTCTCTAAACATTTTTGATTATGTATCCATATCAGGTTTTTAAATGAACGCACAGCCTATATTTAATTATATACTTGTACTACTACACTAATGTATTAATATGTCTTAGGTATTATAAAAATACTTAAAATAGAAATTTAAAATTATGAGATAAAGGTAAAGAAAAGAGTTTTTAAAAATCATTTTATTTTTATTCTTTGGAGGTTCCAAAACGTTTTGCTCTCGTTTATCAAATGTGTTGTCTTTTTTTTAAATCTCGGTGTCACACTTTACGATACCTTGAGTCAAAGGTTCCGTTTAGTTTTGCTACATGTTCTTAATGACTGCCTTGATATGAGAGAGGAGACAGGGGGACGTGCCAGTTCAACAGATGCGCATCATTGGCATAACGAGTAAATCATGACATTCATTTTTTCAATACTGCCATCAACTAAGTAGCCATTTTTTTAGAAATTACACTTTTAAATTTCCATCCTCCCTGAGATTTATCATTTATTCTTGCAAAGCAATCAGAAGGTATTGTATTTGTGTATTTTATCAAGGGAGTTCAAAATCCATTTAAATTGTTGGTTTGGAAGATTTCTACACGGATTAGAAAATTCCGGTTCCATGATATTTATTTGTGTAAATATGAGCTAAGCGCTCACATATAAATAATAGAAATTATAAATAACAGATTTTGAGCACTTTCAATGAAAATTCATAGAATGATGAAACATCCCAATCATCTATCTTTAAGATATTCTGTTTTGCATATCTTAATGTTTGAATATCTAAATGTGCTAGACAGCACATTTCTGAAGTTCAGTTATCATTGTAGCAAATTTGGAAGGTTTGTCTTTCTGTAAATCGTCGGTGGAGCACCAATGATTTTAAGGGCAGTGAATTATTCTGCACGACAGTATGATGGTAGATACGTGCCATTGCGCATTTGTCCGAACCCACAGAACTTACACCACCAAGAGTGAACCCTCGTGTACACTAGGACCTGGGGTGATTATGATGTGTCGGTACAGGTTCATCACTTGTCACCAATGTCCCACTGTGGTGAGGAATGTTGATAGTGGGGGAGGTTGTGCATATGTGCGGACAGCCAGTATTCTCTGGGAGTTCTCTGTGCCTTCTGCTCAATTTTGCTATGAACCTAAAACTACTCTAAAAATAGTCTATTAAAACAAATTTTTTAAAAAATCATCTCTCACTCATTGTTTAAAATATGGCTTTTAACTTAAGGAGACAGAGTTAGTATGTTTAGTACTGTATAGGGCAGTGGCATGTAGTGGTTAAGAGTAAACCTTCTGACCAGACCCCTAGTGCTGCCATTTGTCAGCTGTGCAACCTTAGACAAATTACTTCACCTCTCTGTGCCTCGGTTTTCCCATCTGTATAATGGGAGCAATAATAATCTGTCTCATAAACTTTTTTTAAGGATTAAATGAGTTAATGCATGCAAAGCATATAGTGCACAATGAATGCTCAGTAAGTGTACCTATCTCAATTGTTTTAAAAATATTTGCTAAACTGCACATTTCTGAAATTCGGTTATCACTGCAGCAAATTTGGCACCTTTGTCTTTCTGTAAAAGAAGAGTGGGTGATTTGTTTTTTAAATTTGACATCTCTTTTACATACTTTCTGAAAATTAACAAGTGAACCTCTGTGTGGTACGAAAGATGCTCGTGGTCACAGCCGGTCTCCTATTAAAATGTTGCGAAGTCTACAGTGATCCCAAACTGCATCATCCCAGAATTCCCTGAGCTGGGCTCAAGGCTTCTCCAAGCCCCTCCACACTTCAAAGTCTGCTCTCTTTCCACGCACCATTTGTGACACGTGGCCATCTGACACACAGGACAAGCGAGGGCACCAGGTCCATCTCTTTATTAAATAACCATTTTTTCCTTTTTTAAAAAAATGATAAAAAATAACCGTAAATAGAAGTTCTGGTATGTTCCTCCCCATTCTCCAATCATTCACCCTATTTTGGAGACCGCTGCCTCACCGAGCTAAGAGGAGGGTAAAGTAGCGTGCCAGCACTTCACCCCAGGCTTCAGCCTGTCATCGCCATCATAGAGCGCCATTGTTTTTCCCATTTTCACCTAGTCTCACAGCAAATTTGTATAGAGAGGGGGGAAAAGATAGTTATTCTTAACATCTAACCACATTGTATTACGAGAAGGAAAATGTGACCCTTACAGTGTAGAGATAAGGAAACATTAGAAAGGCGAATCTGCCTACATGTTTTCATTCTTTGTCTGGCTTTTCTTTTTGACCCACAGTGGGATCTTTCTGTGCTTGCACGAGTTCTAACAATAATACCTACTGGTGTTTGCGAACAGTTAACGAGACCCACAATTTTCTTTTCTGCGAGTTCGCCACTGGCTTTTTGGAGTATTTTGATATGAACACAGATCCTTATCAGGTAAGTCAGTACGTTTTCATTTTATGAAGGTTGTGGAAGACAGAATCGCCACAATATGAGCTTCAATTGATTGTCCTGGCCTCTTCGTCCGCAGCTTACAAATACAGTGCACGCGGTGGAACGCGGCATCTTGAACCAGCTCCACATCCAGCTGATGGAGCTCCGAAGCTGTCAAGGGTACAAGCAGTGCAACCCAAGACCTAAAGGCCTTGAAGTTGGTAAGGAAAGGAAAATGTTTTTCTCTTACATTACCTGGGAAATTCTTTGTGTTATCAAGTTTTCTGCCTTTGCAAAGTTTATATGCCTAGAAACACGAAGTTTGGGATATTGGAGGGGAAACTTTCCAGGCAATTCCAAACATAATTTGTTCTGTAAGTTTAGCTCTGGTGCATTCATGAGAAATTTAATGCGCCAAAAGATTTGGTGAGCATTTCATCCCACTCTCTCCCACAGGCCTATTCTATTCGTAAACCTCCGTTCCTGATAGAAGAATCCACTGGAAGATGGGATGAAAAGCTTGGGGATTTATTTGTTATTGCTGCCAACTGTCATAAGATATATGCTAAGTAAATCAGGACATCCTAATTTTTTTAAGAGAATTTGGATGGAAACACACAGTGCCCTATTTCTGCTTATCACAGTTTGGAGCTCCCCCAGTTGGACCCCTGCCCACGACACAGTGCGTTAGATTCCTTTTGCCAGTATTTCTAGAGATATTTGAGCAATTTATTGTCTGGGAATCTAAAAGTAAAAGAGGGCCTGTATAGAATGAGCCAGGGGTTCCCTCCCCGGTCTACAGTGTTAAACTGCCTTAATTCTCCTTTGGCTCTTAGAATTGCAGCTCTTTTCAGTGCCTGTCCCAGCTCTTTTCTAGTTAATGAGAATACTTATTTTCTCATAATTCCTGTCGAAATGTAAATACCAGCTGTCCATAGGAGGAAGGAGAAAGAGCTGAAGCTAGCCAACGGCATTGGCATCCGCACAGCATGCCAACCCCAAAAGGGTGAAGAGCTGGACTCAAGGGCAGTGGGGTGCAATTTGCAGGAACCCTCTCTTGTGCAGCCGAGTTTTCTCAGTGTTTCAAGCTTGTGTCTCTGTGGGTCCCGTGCAGAGCCAGCATCACCGGCAATAAAAGTTGGCAGCTCCGTGGGTCATGCGACTGAAGTGATGGGGGTTGGGGGGACATCCTAAAATGATCAACATCATCACTTGTCATTTCCACCGTTGTAAGGTCCTGAGCGCTTTCGAGCTATGAGCGTCCCATAAAGAATTGCGAATCCCCGGGGGAGAGGTCAGCTCCCAGCTCTCAGTCAGCACTTCTCAATTAACCCCTCAGTGGAATTAGTTGCCAGTCAGAAGAGTCCTGTCTTGACTTGCAAAATAGGTCTTTTGACCCCACTCAGCTCAGATCTTTTCAGATTTGCTGCTTATCTGTTGACCTTTTCCTCAAATCTTACCCAAGAAAGCCCACTAAGGCCTGGAAACTAAACCAACTGTTAGAGGCACTAGTAACATTACACCCAGATATTTCTGCCCCAAAGAACATACCACTCTTATTGGTGATGACATAACAGCTCTACTTAGTGAAATCCGATAGAGTCTTTTATGGTGAAGTGTCACACAGGGTGGAGCCGATTATTGCTGTTACACTTCAAGTAGTTCTCTCCACCTTCTAGACGATTCCTAAGGGACGTGATTATTGCCCATTTTTTCCCAAGCATTTTGTCTAAAAATAACCAAAATTTAACTTTCACTGAGACTTACGTGGACTTCTGGAAGTACTTTTCTTACTGCTTTTAAATGGGCTCTGCCCCTCTCTCACCCCCACCTCCTTTTTCATGTGAACTCTTCTATGTTTTAGCTTAAACCTTTTTATTTATAGCTTTCAGTTCTCATTTTGAACCTATCTAATAAAAAAGCTCTGTCGGACTTCAGCACTGTCTGTGTTTAACACGATATATTTCTTTCTCGGATTTAGGTGTCGTGCATGGAAAACTACGTAGTGAATGGTTTTGTGAGTTCTAAAGCTAACATAAATTACTCTTGTATTTTCCTACATTAGGAAATAAAGATGGAGGAAGCTATGACCTACACAGGTATTCACACTTTTTTATTCTCCCCAGCAGCTTCTTTCCCAATAATTGCATGATCCAGCCATTTCAACTAATTTCTGTCTGTTGCCGTTTGCACAGAGCATAGCTTGGGGCGCATGCATGTTCTAACAGCATTCTCCACCATATTGTGTCATTGGTTACAGATCTGTCGTTTTGCTTTTAAACCAGCTCACTGCCACAACAAGATGCGTCTCGGAGCATTTACTCACTCCCATGCTTGTTCGCTTGTTGGATGATGCTGTTAAGCGGAGAAGGATGTGCAGGGCAAAAGACCAGAATGAGCTTTGAGAGCCCTGGGGAGAGGGTGGGAAGATGATTTTCCTTTGGTTCTTACACATCGATTTGATGGAGAGGCTTCATAAAGACTAGCTAGAGGTTTTTATGAAATGTAATGTCAAAGGCACAAAAAGAGTAATGGGAATTTTAAGAGCACTGGAAAGCTGAAGTTGGAGGAAAGAGAGGCGCTTCCTTGTTAACAGTCCTTGATTAATTTTGGCGGTGAAAAGCAGTGATCTCATTCAGAAGGCTCTGCAGGGGGTGGTCACTGAAGACAAGATGCTGGGGGGCTGGGGACAAGTTACCTGGAACGAAGACCTGCAGATAGATCTCAACATAGCCCGGAGGCAACAATGCATGAGACACAGAAACTTCATCAACAGGCCTCAGCCCAGTCATCTTACCCTCCTGCACCCCCACCCATCCCTCTTACCCCATCGCGCTCTGGAGGGGGGACCAGATGCCTGGTGGCCCTTTCACTTGGTCACCCAGCATCATCAGCCCTTGCTAATTCTCCACTCTAAGCATAGACCTCAGGCGGGTTTGTCAGAAATGTGCCGTGTGGGGCAGGAGGGGACTGTCCTTCCTACCTCTCCTGCGGGGAAATTGAGGCACAGCTGTGTGAGCACCCTAGTTAATGAATCCACTTGGGAGAAGAAATTCCATCAAAGAAACATGGACTTAATTGGTACCATCCATATTGATATCATCTCAGAGAAACAAAAGAATATTGCCATTCCAGGCCACCCTGTTCGCCCCACTGCCGCCCCTTCAGCCTCCTGAGCTGTGGTCTCAGATTCCTCCTTCGAGAGGGCAGCTCACGGGTCTGACCGCAAGCTAAATGACAATAGGAAAGGTGGTGAGGAAGATATAAACAAAGAAAATAAAGGCAGCTGGACTCTTGAGGATACTTGGTAACCATTTATATCTCTTCTTTTTCTCTTCTCTCTTGTCTTTCTCCTTTCCTTTCCTCGGTCTGCCCCCACCCCGACCCCGCGTCACCCCTAGCACACGTAAGACAGAGCAGAAGAACCCGCTCTTAAGCTGGTCTCACCCAGGATATGGGCTGACGAGGTAATGTCCCACACACCAGCACTGTTTCACCTGCTTCCGGAGGGTCACATTAAGACATTTCCGAAGTGTGACATTTTAAATGGACCTCACACAAAATATTGACTTTCCAGTTGTTTTATGATGCACTCAAGTTTAAAGCTGGGGGATTTTTCAGGCTGGGCTTCTTTTACTTCTGTCATGACCGTGGTAAAAGGGTATGAACAGGTTATTTAAGACAGCAGCCTGGTGAAAGCTGAGTGACAGAGCTATTCGCCATCAGGTCCTTCCTGGACAACTTTGAGATGACGAATCTTGAACTGCGTTCCAGCTGTACTCACATGGCAAGCGTCTGGGGCTCTCCCCTTCCCAAATCCTTGTCATCACCACTCAACGGGGCCAAATCCATCGTTTCTGAGGTCGTTTGACACAGCCTTGGCAATGTTAGCTGTTGATGGAGTCCCCTCTCTGGTAATGTGGCCATTGAAAGGATGCATGCAGGGTGACATAGTGGTAGCTGTTGCTTTTTTTTCTACTAAATTCCTTACCAAAGGACAAATCTAAGGATACTCTTTAGCTCAAAATGACTGGCATTTTCAGATTCTGCCATTTCACAACCCGTGAGGCAAGCTGTCTTTCAGCTGATGTCCGTGTTGCAGACAGGAAATCATAAAATGGGGTTACTGAGAGAGCACCTGGCTGTCACACCTGGGGAGTCACTGGACACCCAAATGCAGTGTTCACTCTGGCCTTACCTGCTCATTGTGTCCTGTTGGATTCAAACGGAACAGGTGCCGAACAAGTCGTCATATGTGTGGAGCTGCCGGAAAACTGCTGTCCCCAGATGGTGTTTTCCAGAACACAGCCCTCCAAAGATGGCACAAAGTGAGGGATTTCAGAAGCCTTGGTTCTCTAAGCTTTTGATTTTTTTTTTTTTAGAAAACTAACTAAAATGCATTTTTAGTCATGAAATTTCATTACCAAAGACTGAGAAAAATGACAACCAAACCTGAAGAATTTGAAATTTGAAAATTCAACAGAGTATTTTAGAAAATTTATCTTGTACAAGATTGATTAAATAAGAATTTTTAAACTCCCTTCAATTTTGTGGATTTTCAAAACTTAACCCTTAGATTTCTTTAAGAGGTCTTCGAAAAGCAAGTCTGTTCTCTGTTCAACGTCGTTCTTTCTTTCTTTATTTTTTGCTGTGGGATGTGCATGAGGCAGGGGCAGCTGAAATGCTGTCCTTCCTTACCATGGTCGTTTTCCAGTTAGGACAAGCTCAGAGTGAGGACACAGCTCAAATAGTGGCCCCCATGACTCAGGAAATAATTTTTGGCTTGAGTTGAAAGCAATAATTTCTGTGTTGCAAAATAGAATAGGAGTTCCGATGGGGTGTTTATTTTTCCCATTGCATATGAAAGCTGATGCTGCTGCCCATTGACGTCCAAGAAGAGCTCCTGGCAGCCGTGGTGTGTGTCCAGGGCCTGTGTGGGGCAGACAGTCAGTCCTTGGCAGCTTCACGCTGGCAGGGCTCTTTCCTGGCCCTTCTGTTCCACGCCCTGCAGGGCCACACCATGCTCCACCCTCAGCACCCATGCTTCTGTCATATTGCTTTGCTTGTTCTAATTCTTCTCACCTTATAGCAATAGTTCGTGCCTTGCAGACAGATGTGGGTGACATAGCTGTGTGTCAGAGGCTGTTTGGTACTGTGGTAGAGCACAGACACTGAAGCCAGACTGCCTTGGGTTCAGATCCCAGCCTTGCTGGTAAGAAGGTGAGAACGGAGTCCAGTGTGTATCAAGAAGCCCCAGTAATGATGGGTATTATCACAAAGGTGTAATATGGAAAGCAAAACATTCACATGAAGGAGACAGTAGGTAAAAGGGAATAGTAAGTGATATTATAATTCCAAAGAATGTTACTATATTTTATAAGAAACACAAAAAGAGATACTCATCAGCACCACCACCATTTCCATGATCACTCATTGGCAACCCAGAGTTCAGTGCACAAATCCATTTTCTGAACTGCCCGAACCCCTTGAGATCAGAAGGAGAAAAGCCACCCATCACTGCCCTGCTCTGTTGCTCTAATGAGGCGTCCCCTGGTTCTCTTCATCGCACCTCAGGACTCCATTGTATTTTTAAGCTGCCTTGCCCGCACGGTTGGACTCTTCTGTTGAAGGTGCTTGACCAAGAAATGAGTCAAGGTCAGGATGTGGGATTAAAGGGGCTGCAGGTGAGGTCAGCCTCCCCAGGCGATGAGGGGACTAAGGGTCAGAGTTGTTAGGGTGCGGGTCAGGGCCAGGCCACTGCCTGCGGGTGTGTGGTTTGCAGCCTGCACAGAAGTGTGCCATGGAGGGACAAGCAGGCTCTGAAATCCAGCCGAGGCTCCGCAAGACAAGCCACGCCAGCTGGTGAGGGTCAGTTTTTCTTCACGTGGCAGTGGCCACCCCGGTCAGCATCGGGGTCAGGGTCAGGTCAGCGTTCATCTAAGCTCCCAGAGAATGTTCAGAGCGTTTTCTTACTTT
The DNA here is from genome assembly GCF_037783145.1 of Equus przewalskii. NCBI lineage: Eukaryota > Metazoa > Chordata > Mammalia > Perissodactyla > Equidae > Equus > Equus przewalskii. The sequence continues at coordinate 16,078,649 of NC_091838.1, read as the reverse complement.
TCCAACAGTGCTTCTACTCCCAAGGCCTTGTTTCTTGTGCCACAGAAGAAGAAACCAAAGTGTTGCAGAACTTGAGATCCTCCCCAAACTGAAGGATAACATTGACCTTTAATCAGCTTCAATATATAGTAGGAAAGAAAGCAACCCTCTTTCATGCATTCAATAAGAAAGAAGGAAAGAGTCTAAATGACCACCTCGAAGCAAGGTGCCGCCTTCAGGAAGAGCATAGTCAAGTGTTATCATTGCAACACAGAATGCTGAGTGCTTGCAACCCAGAGGAATCAAGGAAGGTCCCCAAGGAGATGGCATTTATGCTGCATGCTGAAGTCAGCACTGGAGTGATTTAGACACAGGCTAGTGAAGGAAGAAAGTCAGTCCAACTAGAAGGGACAGTGTGGGCAAAGGCAAGGTTCGTTTGGGGACTGTGATCAATTTGATGATAGTGCAAGGGAAGGGAGGAGAGAGATGAACGGAAGAGGTAGACAGGGCCTGTTTTATGAAGAATGTTACATGTAGGGTGACCACATCATTTATCTTCCAAACAGGGATGCCTTCCTTACGAAGGGCATAACAAAAATAGTTAAAATTATATAAATTTGATAGATGTATTTATATCATTTATAAATTCATTGTATTTAAAAACTATTTTCTAAACTGAAATTCCAAAAATTCTGCACACACGCTAAACTGAACGGGACGCCACGACAGCAGACATAAACTGGGACCAGCCCAGGCAAACCAGACAACCTAGTCCCCTAGTCATGTGCTGCCTCTGAGGATTTGGTCCTTATCCTGACAGCAACAGGGAGCCATTCAAGAGGGTTAAACTGGGAGAAATCAGATGAGAGGATTTGGGTTGATCAGATTAGGTAACGTGAATGGTTATGAGAACAGTTTTGTGGGTCAGACTGGGCACGAGTTCCAACTCCATGGCTCCCCCAATTTGGGGAGCATCTGTGAACAGTGTTACCTAACTTACTATGTTCTCCTAAGCTCTTTACGTGTCTTAAGTCATTTAGTCCTCACCATGACTCTGTGAGGTCAGGACTATGAGCGTCCCCATTTCACAGATGAGAAAATTGAGTCACAGAGAGACTAAGTAACTTTCCCCAGATTATATGCTGATAAATGGTGGAATAAGAAGTCAAACCCTTGGAATCTGCTTCTAGCGTGTGCTTTTAATCTTTAAACTATACTGATTCTCTTGGACAATTTATTTAAGCTTTTTATGACTTAATTTTCTCATCTGTTAAAAGGTCCTAATAATTCATATGCATAATAATACATAAGGATTACATAAACTCATACCTGACAAGTGCTTAGCACAAGGAAGCCCTAAATTTATATTCTTCTATGATTGATGTTTGATAACAAATTTGAATAGTGAGAGATATATCAAAGAGCCCTAGAATTTTGAGGGACATTTACCTTCATGTTAATGGATAATAAAATTTGCAGTTGGTTTTGGTTTTGGGTTTTTGGGGGTTTTTTTTGGTGAGGAAGATTCACCCTGAGCTAACATCTGTGCCAACCTTCCTCTATTTTGTATGTGGGATACCGCCACAGCATGGCTGATGAGTGGAGTAGGTCCATGCCCGGGATCCAAACCCACGAACCCAGATAGCCGAAGCAGACCGAGCAGAACTTTAACCACTTGGCCACAGGGCTGGCTCCAAATTAGCAGTTTTTATTACTGATTAAGTGTTAAGAAAGGGGGAAGATTATGTGCATTTGTCCAAATAAGCAGATGTTATTTTAATCAGCCATTGACTATACAAAGTTATTCATCTATAGCTAAATGATATTTCTTATGTTTATTTATAGTTCTATGCTGCCATCCTAGTTGAACACTCATAGGCTTTTATTTGTAAAATAAACAGGTATTCCTGCAATTCATCAATAAATTATGTAGATTAGAAATCTTCTAGGCATAGCAAATGTCTATAAATAGGTATTTACAATTGGCTATTGGTTACTATGCAAGGACACCCAATTCAGAATCTCTGAAATTTCAAAATTCAAATCAAATCCCATTTCAATTTAAAACATGTTGTGTTTCAAGCAGCTGAAAATCACCCACAGTGCACACTGATTTGGTCCCAAATTCTAGAAGCCCTGTGCCTTCAGAAAAACATTCAAAGAGAACACAAAAGAACGTGGAGGAGAAAGGAATGAGTAAGTTAGTGCAGATACTCTGTTCTCTCAATTTTGAAAGTCAAATGAGTGCCCTCAGACCTGCAACTTGGGAGGAGAATGGCCTTATTAATTAAAATGCCCTTCCAGTTAGCAAGAATCAACAAAAGTATAATGCTTTGTGAATTTCTGGTTGACCTATTACTTGCTCCTTTAAATTGTAGACACCTCGCCAGGGGAAATCTCAAGTTTGCTGTTGAGGACAGTTACCCAGAGTCATCTCCAGATGGGTGCTGTAATGGAGGGGCTCCCAGTGCTGAGGAAACGCAGAGGAGGGGCACGAAAGGCTTTGTGGAGGGGATGGTGCTCAAGTTTAATCTTGAAGGCTGAGAACTGGCTAGGATGATGAGGCAGAGAAGCACAGTGTAGGAATAAACACGGGCGCTGAGGAGGGAAAGCCTGGCTCTTTCAGGAAATTGTACATGGTTCCGTGAGGCGGGGGCAGAGGCCACGTGGGAAAAAGGAATGAAACTGACTGAAGAAATCGGTGGGAGGGGGCGATCTCTCTAGAACTATTCTTTCTGCTTTTTATGACACCCGTAGCTCTTGTTGATTATAACACTGCTCCAGGAAGAGTTAAAATTCCACCCAAACGGGATCTCTAAGTTACCCATCTGTAGACTATAGCCCGATATAATTACCTGGTCATGTTTTTTAAAAGTAAATAATTGTCTCCAGAAAGAAATGTGACTCATCTTGAGACCTGCACGTATTTTTGAATTTCTTTTAGTGGTTTTGCAATCTTTCTATTTCCGGGATTGGATGAGAATTACCTGGAACTTGGAATTATCTACATTTATTCCAAAAATTCACTTTTCAAAACAAATCTGGTCACACCTTTCCTCCTTGAATAAAGAACTTCAGAATGGCTCGAGAAAAGGGCACTGTTTTGTGAGACAAGAACTGGCAGAAACCAGGACAGACGTGGAAAATTTAGATTCTAATGTCTAATAAGTGTTTTAACTTTAGATTTTGATATAATTTTATGTTTACAGAAAACGTGCAGGAATAGTTCCAAGAAACTTTACCCCATTTGCCTTGCTGTTTTCTCTTGTTCTCTCACTCACTTTCTCCACATACACACGCACACCTCTTTTTCCCTGAATCATTTGCGAGTAATTTGCAGACATCATATAGTTTTATATATAGGAGCTTTAGTATGAATTCCCTAGGAACAAAAACATTCTTACATAACTGTTGTACATTTATCAAAATCAGGCCATTTAACTTTGATAAAATACTATTATCTAATCCACCATCCATATACAAATATTGCCAATTGTCTCAATAATGTCATATTTATGGGGTTTTGGGGTGTCATTTTTCTGGTCTAGGATCCAATCCAGAATCACATGTTTCAGTAAAGTGTCGTGTCTTCTAAGTCTCCTTCCATCTGGAATAGTTCCTCCACTTTTCACTGTCGTTCATGACATTCTAAAATACACAGGCCAGTTATTTTGTAAAATGTCCCCTTAATTGATTTTTTTCTGATGTTTGCCCATGATTGGACTGAAATTGTGCATTTCTGGCAGGCATATCACAAAAGTAATACTGTGCACTGGGGATGTCTTATGAGGAGCTCCATGACGTCTGTTTGGTGGTACCATCTTCCCTCGGCATTGCCGTGCAATTGGTTCCAGGACCCCCCTGGATACAAAACTCTGCAGATGCTCAAGTCTCATCTAAGATGGAGTAGTATTTGCATATGACCTATGCACATCATCCCCTGTACTTTAAATCATCTTTAGATCACTTATAATACAATGTAAAGGCTATGTAAATAGTATTATACTGTATTGTTTAGGGAATAATGACAAAAAAAAGAAAAAGACTGCATATGTTCAGTACAGACACAACCATTGTAGGCCTTTTGATCCGAGGATGGTTGGATCCATGGATGTGGAACCCTAGACATGGAGGGCCAACTCTATTACCTTTGATCGCCTGCTTAAGGAGGTGTTTTCTGGATTTATCCACCATAAAATTACTATTTTTTTCTTTTTTTAATTAGTAAATAATTCATCCACTAGCTTTTGCAGGAATTCACGGTTGTTGCCTGAATCATCGTTATTATGATGGCTGCAAGCTGGTGATTTTTCCAACTCTACCATTCCTGCTGCATTGCTTAAGTGATATTCTACCATAGAGAAAAGATCTCCCTTCTGTCCTATTTATGTATTTATTTATATCAGTATGGACTCGTAGATTCTTATTTTATTCCATGTATATCCTTTTGCTACCGTTTTTTATTTAAGTGTCCCAGATTTGGCCAAGGTGTCCCCTTGGGTGGCTTCTGTGTCCTTTGGTGCATCCTCATCATCTTTTGAGGACTTCATTGCTTTCTGGTCTAACAATATGTTCCAGGTTCATCTTGTATTTTCACTGCTCCACATCTGGAAGCAGCAATTCTTCCAAGGGCTCCAGGTCCTTATAAGCAGGGAGTGGCATTTGGACACCAAGATCTGGGTTTAAGGTGTATAAAATTTCCACGGAGGTGTCTTTGTATCTAGACCTTTTTGGTGGAGGGACTAAAATATACATATATCAACAGCAATTCTATACCCACAGCCATAGAGATATGTGTGGATGTAGCTATCTGATATGTTAAAAACCATATGTTTATACTGGCCCCTCTAATTCTAATTCAACACCATGAGCTTCATTCTAGTCTTCCTAGTTTCTATATTATAACTTCCTTTTCCAACAGTGAGAAATGTAGTTCCCATTATCCTCAATGGATTAACTCACTTCTTAAATGCTACAGTACACAGAAAGCAGTTTCAGAATTGCCAAATCGTATCACTGCAAAAACAAACCTGCCAACTAACATTCAATACATTTGTCAGTTCTTTCTGTCTTTAGAATGAGAGAAAATAGTACTGTGTTCAAAGTTACTTGGGCCAGTTTCATGCCACCTGCTCCCCCCACCCCTGTTATTGTGGTTATGTTTTTCATTTGAAATAGAGTAAGATTTACTTATTTCTGTTTGTATTCCATTTTAGGTTCTATTTTTTCTCATCATTGTTAATTTAATTTTGTTTTTCAGTATGTAGCTCCAAAAGTCAAAACCTCAAAACGTATGTGCAGAGAAATGTTACTCCTTCCCACAGTGTCTTCCCACTGTGCGCTGTAGATAACCCGTCTCATCCGTTTCTGCCTTAACTTCTGTGTTTCTTGTTGCAATAATAAGCAGATGGTGTATATTTTATTTCTGTTACTTTTTTACACAAAGGTGGTATACTGTATCTATGCTGTATTGCACTTGGTTTCTTTTTCACTTAAAAATATTATTTTCACTTCAAAAATATATCCTTTCTATCATTCATAATGATCTTTTCATTCTCCTCACCACTTCGTAGTACTCCACTATGTGGATGTACCATTATTTACTCAACTACTCTTTTATGTAAGGGCATTTCAGCTATTCTCATATTTTGCAATTACAAACAGTGCTGCAATAAACAGCCTTGTGCAAATATATTTCGTATTGTTGAGGATGTCTTCAGGGTAAATTCCTGGTCATGGGATTACTAGGTCATCAGGCAAATGCATGTAGGGCTGTTTGAAATATTGCCACATTCCCCTCCATATGAGTTGTACCATTTTGCATTCTCATCATCAATGTGTGAGAGTGTCTGCTTTCAACAGCTGTGAAGACTTTTAATTTTTTTCAATTAAATGAGAAAGAAAAAGTATCTGAGTGTGGTTTTAATTTGTATTGCTCTTGTTATGAGTAAAGTTGAGCATGTTTTTGAAAGTTTAAAAGCCATTTTACTCATTTTTGTGGCTTGTCTGGTTATGTCTTCTGCCCATTTTTCTGCCTGGTTTTTGAAAGAATTGTCGAGAAGAATTGATATCTAGGGGCTGGCTCCGTGGCCGAGTGGTTAAGTTTGCACGCTCTTCTGCGGCGGCCCAGGGTTCGGATCCTGGGTGCGGACATGGCACAGCTCGTCAGGCCACGTTGAGGCAGCGTCCCACATCCCACAACTAGAAGGACGTGCAACTAAGATATACAACAGTGTATGGGGGCGGGGGGGCCGGGGGTTGGGGAGATAAAGCAAAAAAAAAAAAAAGAATTGATATCTTTATAATGCTGTCTTCTATCTAAGAACACAGGTTGTCTTTCCATTTGGTCAAGGATAATTCCGGGTCTTTCAAGAGCTTTTTGAGGTTTTTTTTTAATAGGTTTTCCACATTTCTTGTTAAGTTTATTTATAAGTACTTTATCTTCGTTAATATTGTAAATAGAGTTTCCGCCATCATTAAAACCTTTACCTGATTGTGTATATGAGGGCTATTGGATTCTGAATATTAATTTTATATCCCTGTACCTTTTTAAATTTTTTATTTTTTGAGTTAATTTTTTCATTGATTCTCTTGGGTTTTCCACTTATACCGTCATACATTTGCAAATAAAGATAGCATGGCTTCTTTTCCAACTCGTGTGTCTCTGGTTGATTTCTCTTGTCTAATTGAACAAACTAATCCTTCCGGTACAGTATTACCTTGTTCCTATTCTTAGTGAAAATGCTTTTAGATTTCCCCATTAAGCGAGAAGCAGGCTTTAGGACTAAGCTTTGTACATTTTTATCATGTTAAGGAACTAGCCATTGATTTTTTTTTAAGTGTTTTTATCACTAATGAGTGTTGAATTTGTCAAAAGCCTTTTCAGCATCTATGGAGATGCTAGGATAATTTTCTCTTTAGATCTATTAATATGGTATATTATTTTAATGGATTTGCTAAGAATGAACCAACCTTTCATTCCTGGAATAAGTCCCACTAGGTCATCATCTGTTATTTTCTTAATATAATATTGAATTCTGTTCCCTAATATCTTATTTAGGTTTTTTGTACCATATTAATAAATGATATCAATGTATAATTTTCTTTTCGCTTGTGCTAGCATTATCTTCTTAGCTGTTGTATTGGTTTCTTATCACTGCTGTAACAAATTACCACAGTGCCTTAAAACAACACAAATTTATTCTCTTATGTTTCTGGAGGTCAGAAGTCTGAAATTGGTCTTACTAGGCTAAAATAAAGGTGGGCTAAAATCGGGTCTGAGTTCCTTCTGGGGCTCTAAGAGGGGACCCATTTCCTTGCCTTTTCCAGCTTCTGGAGGTTCCCTGATCCTTTGTTCATGACAGGTTTCACCATCTTCAAAGCTAGCAATGTAGCATCTTCAACTCTCAATCTCTCTCTGACCTCTGCATCTGAGGTCATGTCTTCTCTGACTCTTCTGCCTCTTTCTCTAATAAGGACCTTTGTGATTACATCAGCCCCAGCTGGATACTCCAGGATAATCTCCCCATCTCAAGATCCATAACTTAAATCATATCTAGAAAGTCCCTCTTGCCATATAAGGCAATATGGCCACAGTTTCTGGGGTTCAGAATGTGGACATTGTTGGGGGACAGGTCCATTATTCTGCTTACCACAGCTAGCAGGCTTATACTTACTTCATAACAAGAGTTTGGAAGTTTTCTTTGATATTCTATGCTCTGGAACAGATTATATAGCATTGGGATTCTCTTTTCCTTAAAGATTTAGTAAAGTTTCCCTTTGCAACCATAAAAATCTGGTGCTCCTTTGCAGAGTAGTACTTTAATAACCTTTCTTTTCCTTCTTTGGAAATTGTTCTATTTAGACTTCTATTCCTATTGGGTCAATTTCAATAAACTGTATTTTCCTGGGCAGTTTTCTATTTCATGTAGGTTTTCCGATTTATTTCCTTGTAGATCTGCAAAGTAGTCTCTTTTTTTTTAAGATTTTATTTTTCCTTTTTCTCCCCAAAACCCCCCATACATAGTTGTGTATTTTTAGTTGTGGGTCCCTCTAGTTGTGGCACGTGGGAAGCCGCCTCAGCATGGCCTGACGAGCAGTGCCATGTCTGCGCCCAGGATTCAACTGGTGAAACCCTGGGCCGCCAAAGTGGAGCGCGCGAACTTACCCACTCAGCCACGGGGCTGGCCCAGTCTCTTGTGTTTTAAATTTTGTGTATTTCAGACATAAGTCCTCCCTTGTCGTTTTCTATTTTGTATATTGGAACTTTCTCCCGTTTTTCTTAATTAGGCAAGCTAGCCATTATCTGTTTTGATACTTTTTTAAAGAGCCAGGATTTTGATTTATTAATTAGATATGCCATTTTTGTCTTCTCTAACTTATTAATTTCTGCTTTTACCTTTATTATTTACTTCCTTGTGCTTTCTTTTGATTTACATTGTTCTCTCTCCAGCTTTTTGAGTTTTAGGTTCAATGCACTTATTTCTTTCATAAATTCTAATACAAAGTGTTTTCATTATCATTATTTTTAAGACATTCTGTAATTATAGGTTTATGTTTCCCTTTCCACCTAGATGATGTTTAATAAAAGATTTGTCAGTTTCCAGGTGAAAAGGCTTTCTTGTTGTTTTAGTTTTATTAATTTCTAATTTTATTGTATTGTGTCAAAGTGTTGTTTGTATTATTTCTATTTTATGCAACTTACTGATGCAGTCTCTGTGACCTAATATATAATCAAATTATGTGTATTTCTGTGTGTGTTGGAGATGTAACTGTTCTCAGAGCATTCTGTTCAATACGTATTCCTGAGAACTCCCTGACTGATTATGTATTTAGGTCTTTATGTCCTTATTTATTTTTAGTCCTTTTGACCTGTCTTAGACTGAGTATCTCCTATTATTATATTTCTGTGTGCTTCTCATTGCATCTTCTATAGATAGATTCTTCTTTATAAAGATGGTTGCCTTTTTTTTCCCTTTGGAATTTAGTAGGGTTTATATTTTTGTCCTATTGGTTGCCTTTGAACTTGCACATTTTTAATGCCCCTAGTCCCTGTTTCTTATTTAATCTTTTATTATCTTCTTGGTCAGCTTTTTTTTTTTTTTTTTTAATGCACCCATTTTTTTTTTTTAAAGATTTTATTATTTCCTTTTTCTCCCCAAAGCCCCCCGGTACATAGTTGTATATTCTTCGTTGTGGGTTCTTCTAGTTGTGGCATGTGGGACGCTGCCTCAGCGTGGTCTGATGAGCAGTGCCATGTCCGCGCCCAGGATTCGAACCAACGAAACACTGGGCTGCCCGCAGCAGAGAGCGCGAACTTAACCACTCGGCCACAGGGCCAGCCCCTTGGTCAGCTTTTAATGGTGTTCTTTGACTCCCAACTATTGCTTGAACTATACTCCATGAGCTTCTTCTCTTTCAGTTTTTCCATTTTTCCTATGTTTTTTAGTTGCATTATTTCTACTTTGTCATATAAAATATATATGTGTATATATATATTTTTACCCTTCCCCTACCTTTGTTTTACTCCTAGATCTGATAAGTGTATTAAATGCTCACCGTCAATTCTCGCACTGAAGGTTTCCCCCAGTGATTTCTTGGTTGAATGAAACTCATCCTCCAGAAGACTCTTCAAAAAGAGCTGATGTAGACAGTATTCTCTGCATTCTTACATTTTTAAAACTGTTTTTTTTCATAGCCTTGAGACTTGAAGGACAGCTTGGCTGGATATGGGATCCTTGGTTCATACTTTAATTTCTGATTTAAGATGGTTTTCACATCCTCAGATACTTGACTGAGAACATTTAACTTACTTAGAGGTGTTGTTTTGTGGCTTTCTTCACTTTATGGTTTATTCTGGCAGGGGCATTTTCATAACATGATAGATTTTTTGTTCTTATTTTTTATTTTATAATTTTGTGTAGATTTAGGCTGCTTTTGTTAATTTTCATGGATTTGAAGTATTTACACAATTCCTAGTTTAAGAGGATCCTTTTCTGTTAGTGCAACCAAGTATACTTTCTTTTTACTTTTTTATTTTATTCTTTGGGGATGGGAGTGGGAGGAGTTGCGTGTCCTCCAATTTTTCGTTTCTCTTTTTTCTTACAGGACCTGAAATTTCCCCCTTTTTGCTTCCTTTTTCCAGTTTCTGAAGGATGTTCCTCCCTCTCCTTGCATCCTTTTCTCCCTGAAGCAATGTCTTTCAAAGACTGCCACCTCGGTTCACGCACACTCTAAGTCTCCACTCTCAGTACTGCGATTTACAAGGACTCTTCGCAGTATTTTATACTTCAAGTTGACATTCTTTCCAGCAATGGTTTCAGATCAATTCTTGGCTTCACTCTCACTTCCGTCTTCTCTCTTCTATGTGGTTTTTCCAGGGCTTCTGCCCAAAATGTGCCATACAGCCCTGCTGAGATTGGTATTAACTTCTTTTTACTTACAGGTGATTTGAAGATTATATAATTTTCTGTCTTCTAGTTATACGGAGAGCACGGGTTTTGTGTAGTTTTACTTCTTTTTCCTGCTGATCTGTATAGCTTTGTGGGTAGTTCTTTGCATTAATCTAGGCCACCTCTTTAGAGTGGTACTTGGGCAAACTAGAGAAAAGATGTTGTTTTCTGCAGCACTATAGTTATACTGGTGACGTAGAAAGACCTTAGAGAAAGAAATCTGGGCATTCTTTGCATGCTGTGCAAACCACCGAAAGACTGATTTATCTAGAGCATAGAACTTTTAGGGCAAAAAACAATCAAAGAATCAGATCCAGGCATTTGATTTGAAGAGTCTAATTGCATTCAAGTTTGTTTCTATACTGAGTCCAGGGACTATAACATAAAAATATCTTACTAAGCATTGCCTATTACATTAAAACTCTTTCAAATCCATCATTCACCAAGCAACCCTATAAGTAGTAAAAGTTTTATCACACCACTGTGCCCGCATTTGACAGATGAGGGACCAAGACAGAGAGACTCACTCACATGATTTCTGGTTACAGATTTGACTTGAGTAGAGCCAGGAGTAAAACGTAAGCCCCCTGACTGATCAAACAGCGCATTTCCAGCACCAACCAGGCCTCATCACAGAAGGGTTCACTAGTTTGATCCTCTTTCCAACTTTTTATTATTGTTCAATCATGAACAATATTATGTGCAATTATGAAACCTGAGGCCACTCCTTGATAACAAACTACTAGGGGAAAAAGCTTTTTTGTGTTATATTTCAAGTTGATTTGCTCTGTAAAAACAATGTAAGTTGCTCATCCAGTCAGTAGGAAATATTTTCTCCACTAATGATCCACCTTTGTCTCTCTCTTCACAGAGGACAATTATGGGACGGATGGGAAGGTTAATCTGCCCAGTTTCACTGCGGACGTCAACTGGCAAGGCCTGGAGGATTTATACAGTGTGAACGAAAGCATCTATGAGTACAGACAAAACTACAGACTTAGTCTGGTTGACTGGACTAATTACTTGAAGGATGTAGATAGAGTATTTGCACTGCTGAACAGTCACCATGAGCAAAATAAGACAAATAAGACTAAGACTGCTCAAAGTGATGGGTTTCTGGCTGTATCTGCTGAGCTCTCTGTGCCAGCAGAGATGTCCTCTGCTGAGTCAGATGAAGACCCAAGTCGTACGGTCTGGGAAGCACCTCATTTGACCTTGCCAGCTGACCTTCGAAGCCTGCGTTTGAACCAACCAACATTCAGTCCAGAGAGTAAACTTGAATGGAATAACAACATTCCCGAAGTTAGTCGTTTGAATTCTGAACACTGGAGAAATCATAAAACTGAGAAATGGATGGAGCATGAAGAGCTAAATCGTCTTGAAACTGATTTCAGTGGCAATGGCATGACAGAGCTGGTGCTCGAGCCCAGCCCCAGACTGCAGCCCATTAGCAGGCATGAGAAAGAACGTCCCCAGGAAGGAGGTCCAAGACGAGATGTTTTTGAAGATCAGCTGTATCTTCCTGTGCATCCGGATGCTGATTCTGCTCATCAGATGATCAGAGCATCCACCGTGGAGCAGCCTATTAACTCCAGCAGCATGGACAGGATGTTGAACAAGGTGGACAAGAATCACAAAAGGGGAGCCTACAGAGTCTAGAAGGCAGTGCCTCTTTTCCACTCTCCTCTGATTAGATGAAATTATTACTTTACCCTAAACACAGTATTTTTTTAACTTTTTATTAGTCAACTAATAAAGGCAGTCATGACAACCAACATTCCAAGCTACCCTAGGTACACACGTGCAGTAGAAGTTAGTACGCATGCGAGTGGTACGCACACAGGGATTTGGTGTTGGAATTCACTACTTGTCAAAAGTACAGAGAAAGGTGGATTTGTGGGGTCTTTGTTTGTTTGGGGGTACTACAACAGTATTATGTTTTGAAAGTTATAGGGACATGCATATATCAATGTTATCCAGTCAAGATGGCTAGAACTGTGCCTTTCTGAGTTTCTGAAACTTGACATCCTCAGTGAATTTTTCAATACACCTTCCACTGCCTGCATAATGTGGTTTCGATTCCTTTTTAACCACTGGAATTTTTCAACGCCACCATTTTTACTTCAGTGATTTTGCACTTTGAGATCAGAATGCCATGTCTATTTGGTTAGTCTTCTTTTTTTCTTTTTTTTACAGCCTTGTCACAGTCTCACTGCTTGCTCTCAGTGTGACACAGTAAAATAGACCGTCAAGGACGACACACAGTATGGATCACGTATTGTTTAACATACGCTTTTGCCAGAAAATATTGCATGTGTTTTACCTCGACTTGCTAAAATTGATTAGCAGAAAGGCATGGCTAATGATGTTGGCAGTAAAAATAAATACATAAACAAAACAAAGATTGCCTGCTGTCTCTGTGCCTAGCCTCAAAGTGTTCATCATATGCTTAAGATTGCTAAAGTTTCATTATTTTCTTAACAGGATAACAAGGACCGAAGACTTTTTCTTTTCATCTTTGTTTCGTTTTCTTGACCTAGCTAATAAGCTTAAGCGTTGAGAAAATATGTTTAGTTTTGAATTTACGTAAGGAGCTTTTCAATAAAACAAGCTCATGAATGTTTCATAATTTAAACACACCATATGTGTTGTATGATTATTTTTAAGGCCTTCACCAAGTTCTGATTTTTCTAAGGCATACTTCAAACCTACTTTGGAAATTCTGTGTTCTTGAAAATATTCTTGTTATGTATTAGATTTCTAAATACCAGCAAAAGGATTACCTCATTGAGAGTTATCAGTACCCTAGTCAGCCTCCCAAGAAGTTTTTTTTTTTTTTTGAGCTTAACAGTGATTTTCTTTTTCTTTTTAGAATATTCAAACGCTTAGGTAAATTATGTTTTCTTTAAGTGTTTAAGGTAAACTCTTTTAAAGAAAATTTAATATGTTATAGTTGAATCTTTGATAACTTTAAGTCTTTACCACAGACTCTGTACATATGTTAAAATTAACTAGCTCTTTATCAGATGTGTGTGTCACCGGCTGAATGACAGACAAAACATATTTATGGTCATGAATGATGTGCTTTGTAAAAAAGTTTCAGGTTATTAGGAAGCATACTGTGTGTTTTTCTAATCTTGTGTAATATTCTGTGATACTTTTATAGAACAATTCTGGCTTCAGGAAAGTCTAGAAGCAATATTTCTTGAAATAAAAGGTGTTTAAACTTTACCTGTTTCAGAGAAATGAACTTAACCAAGTTTTTGTGGTACACCTATTCCTTGCAAGTAAACTTGAGTCCTGATCTTAATTTACATGATTAAATATTAGCCATAATTATAAAATTGACCCAAAGTCAGCGTGTTCTAGAACATTCTCAGATTAATGATTTCAACATGGATTTGCCTGGATGCTGCAGGGAAGATGTGGCAGAGTGGGCATCAGGATGGCTTCCCAAGCTTGCAACCTAGGCTGTTGCACGGGGCCAGTGTTTGGTTTAATTCTCTACTAGCACCATCTTGAAATCCTTAATAATTTTTGAACAAAGGACCCCACATTTTTATTTTTCACTGAACCCACAGTTACGTTGCTGGTCTTGGGCAGCACAAATGGAGATTTTCAAAAGCAAGAGGACAGACCCACCAAAGGTAGTTTGTATTCTTTGGGGACCATGAACACTGGTGGAGACCTAACCACCTTCCAAGACCTCAAGTTTTCTAATTGACAAATTCCATACACTTCCTCCTGCCCGTCATCACTGAGGAGATTTCTCTCCTTCAGGTAGAGGGACTACTAATCTGTGAAATGTCCAGACATCAGAAGTTTAATAATAAAGAAGAAAAAAACAAAGGACTTTGGGATCTGCCAATTCAATTCTTGGATAACTGAGGAAACATCTCTATTAGTTTGCTAAGGCTGCCATAACAAGTACCACAGACGGGGTGGCTTAAACAACAAAAACTTATTTCCTCACAGTTCTGGAGGCTGGAAGTCCAAGACTGAGGCGCCCGCAGATTTGGTTTCTCCTGAGGCCTCTCTCCTTGGCTTGAAGATGGCCATCTTCTTGCTGTGTCCTCACATGGCCTCCCTGGTGTCTATTCTTCTTATAAGGACACCCGTCATGTTGGATTGACCCACCCTTCTGATATCGTTTAACCTTAATTACCTCTTTAAAGGCCCTATCTCCAGATCATCATTGTGCCTTCCTCCTTGTCCCTTCCCTATAGAGTAGGCCAAATATTGCTGTCCTGGAGAAAATTCCATCTTAGTTCAATTCAGTAACTATTTATGGAGTACCTACTATGTGTAAAAGGCACGAAAGAGACTATTCCAGATCTTGAAGGGCCTTAGAGCCTCATGTGATCTGTGAGGAAGCTGACGCTCAGAAGGACTGAGCCGGTTCCCATCCACCCATTCCCCACAGATTCAGTAGAGGAAGGGATTTAGCTGAGGTGAGGCCCAACCCCTCTTCACTTTCTCCATTTCAACACACATGCGCACACGCATGCACACACGCGCATACACAAACACACCAGGTAGGGACAAGAGAGGCCACAGTGGAACCCTGTTCATAAGGAGTAATGGAAAGAACAATGGACATAAAATTGAAGAAGACCTAACTTCCCTGCAAACTCCAGTTTTTACTATCTGTGTGAGCCTGGAAAAGTCGCGTAACCTCCCCACAGCAGCTTCCTCGACTGTAAAATAAGAGGTTTGAATCAGGGATGACAAATACATAGCATATGTGCTTTCTTTTCCCAAAATGTGCCCAGGAGAGACATTGCTAATTCATCTGGACGCTTCTCCGTTAAGCCAGAGCATCTGTGCCCTTAGAATCCTTCTCAACGCAGCAGCTTCCATCAATACTGTTGATTTGTGTTGACGCACGAGACAAAAACCCGTTTGCCATACCCAAACTAGGCAATATCTGAGGCTCCTCCTAGCCTTCTGTTAAAAAAAAAAAACCTATGATCATCAGCATCCACAGGGTGTTTTGGTTAAGAGGGAGGTGTCAGTACTTACCGCTCCCACCCCATGCCAAACATACCTAAACATGTCGACTTTCTAAAAGATTTTTAAATGCTTATTTTTCAGGCCTTGCTTTAGAGCCGGTATGATCTCAGATATAAGAAGGTCTTCAACTCCCCAAATTAATCCAATTCTGCTTGAGATTTTCAAAATTTATTTTGAGAGAAAACAAAGATCTTAGTTGATAATCAAAATATCTAGGGCAATTAATACCTTGACATAGTCGGCCACCCTGTTCATTTCAGCCCTCATGACTTCTTCTAGAAGCTGCTGGGAAAGCTGTAACAGCTCCCTAAGCCCCTTTCCCACCTCCACCCCCTCCTGTGTCTAATACATCCCACGCTCACCACCAGGTGAGTCTTTCAGTGCTGTGGCTCAGCTCGCAGCCTCCTGCTGAGAAATCCTCGACGATCTTTAATGCCCTCTGTGCAGCTCTAGCCTTCCATCCACCCACCTGCTCCCCCTCCACCTCGCCTGTCACCACCAGCTTCCCCTGGATTTGTGCCACCTGCTCAGGTCTCAATTTTTCTCTAGCTTTCCATCCACCCTCCTGGGGTATGTTGCCATTCCTCACCTCATTCTTCACTCCCATATGGTTTCAAATTGTACCTTTTCCTTCCATGTAAACTTTCCTGGACTCTCTGACTCCTGGATATAATCTCTCGTCCCTTTATGCTCTCCCCCAAGTAAGAAAATATTGATGTTGTACCAAGTCTGGGGCCAACGGAGGAGAATAACTCGCCACATTTATAACCTTGTTCCTTCCCCATTTCTGACCAAGAAACTTATCTAATGTGACTGTTGCTCGCATTGGTCTAGTCCGCTCACCTTCTAAGTTGTGTTGTTGACCTTGGGGACCTCACCGGCAGAGTATCTTGTGCTTTATAGTGAGCCCACTGCTGTATGAAGCAGAGAGAAGGACTTTCAACAATCAGATTTTTTTCCTGGTGGGACTAGGCAGTCCCCGTTCCCTGGTGTTAGGGAAAGCACTGCAGAGGGTTGGGGGACAAAGGGAGCTACAAAGGTTGAGGTCTTTTGTGCTCAGCATTGCCTCGCTTTTCTGCTGGCAAATGGAAGTGGTGAACAAAGGCATCTACTGCTGTTCTTACCTTCTAGTCCCCAAACCCGTGGGCCTCCCAGGACTCCGAAGTTCAGAATGTGCATCCTCTCCCCCCACTCCTCTCCCCCTATATTACTCCATCTCCCAGACCCAACAATGCAGGTGACCCAGAGCAGAGCGGAACCAATCCAACCATTAATAGGTCTCAGCAGGAGAGGAGAGGTCGTGGAACTTGCCACCCTAATACCTATCTGGTCACACACCGCTCAACCCAAGACCCGGAAGGGCCGAGGGATTAGTAGAGCATGTGTTTCCCACAATGGCCATTAGGTGGCGCTCTAGTGCAACTAAAGACGTGTTTGCTGGGAGCCAGAACCTGGCCGCTGGCAAAGCTGCCATTTACATTGATTTCTAAAGTAGCAGCACTACCATCTCGACAGGACACATCTAGAACGAGTTGATCCACGGCACGCTTGCTCTTTCTTCCGTGCCTAGCATCTTAGCCATCGCAGCAGGCCAAAGACCGGTTTCAGCTTTCTACTGATTTATATCGGTTTTAGGAGTTGGAACTGCATCAAAGTTTGATGTTTAGATTCAAAAATGAGCACCGAATATCGATCTCCTTGCTTTCCAATGACTTTGTGCAATTAAAAATGTTTTTTGGCTCCCACACGCCGAAGCTACAGAGGCCGTCTCTGCCCAGCTGGCAATTTTAAAAACAAGAAAGGAACTGAAGGCTTTTTAACAGCTCTTAAAATGCTGAGGTTGTACCAAGTATGGGGCTAAAGGAAGGAAGATGAGGGGCCACGTTCATAACCTTTCCACTCTCCTTATTTCTTAAAGAGAAATTCTTAAAGAGAAACTTTTTCTCTTTAAGAAATTTCGCGTGTCTGTTTCGAAAAGCACAATACCCAGAATGGCTCAGACTCTTCCTTGAAAGTGTGAGATATTTAAGAGATTCAAGAGAAAGTCTATTGCCTAAATTACACACATAATTGAGGAGAAGATGGTAGATTTGGGCAGGGGTTACTATTTGCTCTTTGCATAGATGGCTCCCTTGATAAATGCACAAAGACCGCGGAGGAAAATAAGGGTTTACCCAGAAGTCAGCACAGACACACGCCCTCCTTCCAATAATGCATGTACCTTGGGCCACGGTGACCCTTTAGTTTAGGTGTGCAACGGGGTGAGGCGTGCGAAATGGAAATCAATTGCCCTGCTTTCCACCTCAAGGCGGGGTTCTAAATATAACCGCTCTGCTTCAGCCGGTGAGTCATGCTGTTATTTCCATGCCTCCCTTACCTCCTTCCGCCCCTCACTGGAAAGTTTGAGATGCCAGCGTACTCAGAAAACTGCCGTCCGTCAAAAGAGACCTCAAACGCCAGCGCTTTTTCTCCATGGATGGAGTCTGGGCACAAGTTCTCCCCCAGTCTCAAACAGCTCCTGGGCCCCTTCAGCAACAATTAGTTTGCTATTCAGTGTAAACTGGGGAAAGGGAGCATTTAATGCTTTGTTGACCAAGCTTTGATACTTACTCCTTTGGAAATCATTCTTTTTTCTGCTTGAGACATTCCCTTTGTTTACCAGTTTTTAGAATAGTGAGTTGGGCTCCTTGGGAAATCAGCCTTAACCTATCAGGGTCAACTGTGTGGCAAAGAACAATACCCACCAAATGCTCACCATTGGCTTCCCCTACACTTCCAGGACCCCAGCAGTCTGGCAGGGATGTGGATCTGGTTCAGACTAATGCAGTGGGACACATGTCACTTCCAGGCTGAGAAAGAGATAAGCCCCTTTGCCTTTCCCTGGGCTCTTCCTTTCCTTGCCTCAGCAACTAGGACTAACCCTGAAAGTTCCAGATGGTGCAGCCTCAACATGGTGGAGCCTCTGTGAGGCTGGGTCCCTGAGGGACTCTGTGGAACAGACTCATATAGACACGTCATGGAAATGAGAAATAAACCTTTGTGCGATGAAGCCGCTGAGATTTGAGGATTAGCATGTTGTTGAAGCATAACTTAGCTGATCCTGACTAACACAAACCATATTCAAGGCACATACTTCTGTAATCCCAAAGTCTGTTTGAACTTAGATTGATAAGTGGTAACTACTTAAAATTATTCTCTTTGGTGACTCAGTGGAAAGTGTGCTACTTACTGCAGGCTCCTAAAACTACAGTCCTAATAGCTTACATACAGATAGGACATTCGTCTTCTCTAGGAGTTCATTACTGCCATCTTTCAGAGTAAGTGGTGGGCCATTTAATCTAATCAAACCCCCGTGTCTTCATTTTGGGAAGGATGGGAGATCACGTTGGCATCATTGCTTCATCTCTTCAAACAACAAAAATCCTGAGACACACTAATTTCAATCCAACACACTTTATTCTTTTTTTTTTTTTTACTTTTTTCCTTAATTTTCAATGATCAAGTATTCAAGATGATGTAAACCAAGGTTTATTAGTACATTGACAATAGATTTCATCAAACACAAGGAAATGATACATCTTTTAAATTACCCTAAGAGGTCTCCAAATAAATATTCATTTTAAAAAATCACAAAATCAAACTCCTTTATGCAACAATTCAAAACAGTCTTTCATCACAAGCACACCTCTACATACAGAAACACACACGCGGAACACACACACTCCACTAGGATCCTAACGACGATTGATTTGACACAGTATTACATTTCCTTTTAACAAAAGAGTTAAGAGGCTCGCCTGCCTGTTTCGTGCTTCTAAATTAACCTTTGGGGTTTGGGTTAGAGGTATGTATTTTAAGAAAAATGCCCACTATAAAGTCTTACCAATTATTCTTATTTTTCATTTCTAGATACAAACTTTAAACTTCTTTTGTTCACCCCTTTGGTTTAATATGTCCCTGCAATTACCTTAGTTTTCTATAATATCTTCTTCTTGGATTTTAACATGTAATAGTAGAATGGCAGAAGACGACGACACCTTCAAACCCCAATATTAAAAACACCTGACATGGCGTAAGTTTTTTGGAGAAGAAATATGAAAAGATTATCTGAAATATTTTCCCCCCTCTCTCTGAAATTATTTTCAGCATCTGATTATTCTTGCTAAAATAAATATCAAAAGCGCTGAGTTTTCCATAGAAAAAGTATTCCCCCTTACGCTCTTCATTTTTGTGTGTAAAGTTCTTGTATTCACTATTGTAATGAGAGTAATGAGTGCCTGTTTTCTGGGTTTTCTTTACATTTCCAAAAGCAAAGCACATGCAGTCCTTTATCAGAGAAATACTGTGAATTCAGTGGCACATTTTTGTGGTTGAGCATGCATCATCAAATACTTTTAGCACCGAGGCTTTTTTTTTTTTTTTTAATGTTGCAAAAGCAAATACCCAGGGAGGGTCTTCATCATACTTGACCCTTCCTAGGGCTGAGTAAAAATGAAGTGCTTAAAATAACCTCTTCAAACATACACAGATCTGATTCCAATATAGCAACAGGTCTGAGACAGATACAGCCAGCAGCATCCCAGAAGATGAGGAAAGAAGAGAAGACAGAAAAGATAAAGGGCACAAGGCCACTAACTTCACCTGCCAGCCACAGCACTCCCTTCGGTACTATGAAAGAAGAAATGCGAAAACGTGTAAAGGCTACCTACTGGTCTGTATAACAGAGAATTAGCAGACCTGCTGTCTAGGCGATTCTGGGCTTATACAGTAATTTGATATCTATCTGCTACTTAGAATACTCAGTACGCACCTATATATCAATAGTTATATTCATGTTTCTGCGCCATTTAGGATGTTTTAAGTACACACAAAGTGACAAAGTATAATTGGCTACCACTCCAGACTTGGGCTCTCCCACTGCTCCCAGGCACACCAGAAAATTTCCACAAATGCTTCAGGTCCATTCAAACTATGAAGCTTCTGTTTGGGGCATCTATGGTTGATGCAAAATAGGCCCCAAAAAGAAATTTTCTGGCTCCAAATCTACCACAGAACGCAAGCTGGAATTGGAGACTGAGGAAGAATTTGCTCCATGGTTGGTGAAAATGTAGGACTGCCATTACTTCTGGCTCTGATGGCTGAAATTTACAAGTGTACGCTCCAGTCTCTTACAGCAGCTACTAGCGGTAACAATCGGGTCGCTGGTTCGGTATGTAACTTATAACATTTTGCATCTGTTCATTTAACATGTAACACTTTGTATATGTTCACTTAAAATTTTTATTAGGAAACTTAAAACCGATATTCACCAAAATTGAAATGTTAACATTCTGAAAGAGGAAAAAAAAAAAGCATGCATTTGAAATCCCCAAAGCTCAGATTCAATCAATCTGAACTACTTTTCCTCATCTGCTTCATTCCAGAAACTCTACTAAGACTCAATGTCAACACCAAAATTGGATTTGTTCTATATTAAATATGAACTATAAATAAATACTTGAGGTATATTATGACAAACAATTCTGAATACAACACTTAGCTAAATAAACGTAAATTTCCTTGAAAAGCTAAACATTAAATTTTGATGTTTCCTCGAGATTTTTTTCTATTTTACAAAGAAATAGTAACTTTTCTACTCTTCAGAAACAGTAACACATCAAAAAAATGAAATGCCTTACCGCGCTTAGTCATAGCTTGCCTTTGTTAACCAAAACTATCATCTGCGTCATGTAGTGTAAGAAGTGGGCCATGGAGATGAGAAACCTGCGTCTGAACCCTGATTGGCTGCTCTGTGCAATCCAAAGCAAGTTACTTTACCTCTCTGAGCTTCAGTTTTCATCATCTGATCTTAAAAACCAAATAAAAATAGTTATCTTGCAAAGCTATTGAGAGGATTAAAATGAATGGTGTATATTAAGCGCTTGACAAAATGTTCTGCAAATAGTCAACACAACAAATGCTACTTTGTTACCTCTCTGCTCCTCCTTTCTTCCCCCCACCTTAGTTCTGAATGACTCTAGACTGTTTTCAAGAATGAAATCCACCTACAAAGGATGAAGATTTCATGCTAATGAAGATAACCAAAAGAACCCACCACCCACCCCACCCCTGGGAGTGTCTAAATTAATAGGCTAGACTCAAGGACATTATATTTGCATATTAAAGCCAAATAATACATGAATCTACAGAGTTTATAGAGGAATAAAATGACCCTTCCTCAAACCAAGTAATTAGAAGCCTAAACTCATGGAGAGTGACAACTCAACTTATAATAGGAGCTGTGACTATCAAGTAACATGACTAATTTATTAACAAACATATAAGAACCTCATATATACAATTAAATGGTGTCGTCTATAAAAAACAGTCACTTTAGTTGACTGTGTAACACTCCAATGATGCTACCAGAGCCCAAAGCAATTTGGGGACAACTCTTAACTGGTACTTATTCTGAAACTTCAGTCCCCCATGATCTGTGCTACTCATTCTACATTCACCAACACGTTAATGATCTCCCTGCTAGTTACAGGTATCGGATAGTTGAGAAAGTACAATATTAACATTGTGGTGCACAATTCAGGCCGATTTCTTTGAATTCTGGCCTACTCAACTCAAAGGATTTCAGAGTGGCAGATGGTAATTGGGTAAAATGGTGACTGAGAGAGAACTGGCGCCCGGCCAATGACTGCTGAACTGGGTGACTGTTCAAGGTAGAGAAAGGGATGGGCTCTCTATTCACACCGGATGAGCCCATCATTTCCTATGCTGGAGTTCCGAGAGAGGATCCTTTTCAAAATGTACTACCAAGAAGAGAGAAATTCTAAGAATGTTGGAACACACAATCTTAGCGATGAAAAAAAACAGCCAGACACAGCCTGGTGCATAGCCGTTAAGTTTGTGCACTCGGCTTCAGAGGCCCGTGGTTCACCGGTTCGGATCCCGGGTGCAGACCTACATACCACTTGGCAAGCCATGCTGTGGCAGGAGCCCCACATATAAAGTCAAGGAAGATGGGCACAGATGTTACCTCAGGGCCAGTCTTCCTCAGCAAAAAGAGGAGGCTTGGCTGTGGATATTAGCTCAGGGCTAATCTTCCTAAAAAATAAAAGTGCCAATCCCACTGAAATTCTCTCAATGCAGTTTCTTAATGATCAGAGGAAAATTAAGAAAATATCACCTCTCCCAAGCCTACATATCTTTAGTTCCAACACAAAAGGAAACTTTCTCTTCTAAAGGATCAAAGATGTCCCATAAAGGGAACAGGGGAACCCTGAGGCCCAGAGTCGACACTAGGTTAATCAGCAATATTCTCTGAAGACCTTCGATATACACCACGTTGACCAAAGTTTGAGAGACACTAGTGTAATTACAGGCAACACTGGTTCTTAGGACTTAGCCAAACAAGACTGCTCAAGGCGAAGTCCTCGTCACCTGAGACCACTGGCTCCACCCCTTGTAGACATGATTCAGTCTAATAGTAATAACTCTCTCCACAAACTACACGCAACCAAGGGAATCATTTGGCCAATGTCATTCTTGGGTAGAGAGGAAAACAACTTTGTACCCAGGAATATTCACGAAACTCCACCAGTACAGCCAAGGATAAGAGGGCAAAACCCTGAATCAAGGAGCAGTTCCGTCAATCACATCCCCTCTGTGAAAGAGTGTAAACCAGCCAAGGAAACCAATTCCCAAATTTGCCCTACAGAAACATAGGCTTCTTGGCAGAAACAGTTCACAATTATATGGGTACTTGGACCTCACAGGCCCTCCTAAATCTGAACTGTGATGATGCTCTTTCTGAGCAGCCAGAGCCCATGAGTTAACCTACGATCAGTCCATCGTGCTGTCAGGAGGCGTCTACTGTAAGAACCATGTAGAAAGCATGCCGTGTGGCGTCTAAGTCAAAGTGATGTGCTGGGCGGAACTGGAAAGGATGATGGATAAAGAACCCAAAGTGCATTTAGGAACAGAAAAATCCCCACTCAGAATCAGTTCAGGAAGTTTCCAGTAGGAAGGAACCAAAGAGAGGTGTAAAATGATTCTAACTCTGAGAAACTAGGATGCAGTAGGACAGACCAGCTCATTTTAAATAATTTTCAATCAGGACTTACGCTCATATTCTCGATCCAGCTCACACATCTCCCTCCTCCTGTACTCAAAGCGATTTTCCTATCACAGGTCTAGCCCTTCTGATTTAATGACTCAATTTCAGGAGCAACCACAGCAATTTTCTATACACAAAAAAGAAAACTAGACAGATTTGCTAGTGCTTCTAGATATATAACTAAAATGAGCAGGTGGGACTCAATCTGACTTTTGTAGAATTTCTTTTTCCAACTATTTTGAGTGTCAACGTCGCAATTCTTAACTACCCTTAGGTGGGCCCTTAAAAGCTAAAATAATTTCTGCAGCAATTTTCTTTGGATGAGAAAGCCATCAGTTTCTTTCCTTATTACGCATCTCAAATTATATTTTCTAGCCATATTATTTAGCACACTAGTTCTAAAGCTCCTCACAGACGAATAGTGGAGTTTATATTCAAGCTATCAGATATATGTTTCAGCAGCCTCTTTCACTACCCTACGATGGGGCAGACAGACTAAAAGAGAATGAGTTCTGTGAAATGAAGCCGCTATTCCTTTTATCAGGCTATGCATATGGTTCCTTTGAAGCATCTGAAAAATTCTACCTGATTTATAACTCTGCTATGGCTTAAAATGCTATTAACAGTACTTTGGGGAAAGTTCAGCTTCCTCTTTTCAAAAACATATCTGCTTTAGTTTCTGAAAGCCAAACTAACATGCTGCACTTCCATTTTCCCAATCAGATTGCATAGTTGAGGCAAATTCATTTGTGCTTTGTTGCAGAACTCACAGTAGGTGTTCATACCTAAAAACTTTGATCTGTAAATGCAAAGTCATGGTGAAGGTCACCTTTGTTGGAGTGTATGCTAATGCTAGGCACCACCATTGCGCTTCTCATGATTTTGTTAACCATGGACCTCAGCCTGATACCGCACTGGAGCATGAGCATTAAATGAACATAGCAGAAATGGTAACAAATCGAAACACCTCCTTCCTGGAGAGAAGCGGGGAAAAGGCTCTCAGTCTTGTTGAGGTATCCAGCCCACAGTCAACAGTGGCTGTGTATACTGAGTTTTGTCGGTTTGAGGATTGTGTCTTTAGAGGTTAAAAAAAGAAAGAAAAGAAGGCACGAGTGTTTCTCAAGTCGCCGTATTCAACTCAACCAACAAAACCAAAGTCTTCCATTTTCAAGCTTCAAGACGGATGCTACATGGCAGCAGGGCTTTCTTCCAGCCCTGGGTCTGGGGAGGGACTTATTGCTTCTGGGAAGGGTCCCGGGTAGGTCTGTGCTGTGTATTGGGTCCCCTTTTGCAGCCCAGTCTCTTCGTGGAATTCTCCCTGGGTGCTGATTGCTGGGCAAGATCTAGTCCGGGCGTACTTCTCGGCGGCGGTGTCGGGGCGGCCGACCATCTCGCTCACAGTGCTCAGCGGGAATTCTCGCCACCTCCGCCTC
The DNA here is from genome assembly GCF_037783145.1 of Equus przewalskii. Taxonomy (NCBI): domain Eukaryota; kingdom Metazoa; phylum Chordata; class Mammalia; order Perissodactyla; family Equidae; genus Equus; species Equus przewalskii. Next base: position 16,053,666 of record NC_091838.1, on the reverse strand, counting down.
TGCAGTTCGTCCTCCTTGTATTTAATGGAGTACCAGGCCAGAAAAATAAAAACGAAGCCGACAAATTTGAGGCCGGCCGCCAAACCGAAATAGACAAAACGAAATGAGGTCACGTTGTACTCCCAGCAGGAGCCTTGTACGCCACATTCGTGTTGCCAGAGCATGCAAGTGGTATCGATAACTGCTCCGAAGTAAATCGGGGTAGGAATGTACGCTAGAGTTGTAGAGAAAAAGAAAAGAAAAATATTTAGCACGTCTTCTAAGAGAAAACAGATTTGTAAATTCTCAAGGTGGTTGTGGCTCTGAAATCAGTTGAGGGGAGTGGTTTTCTTGTGTTGCCTGATTTTTTAAAACATACGTCACACCTTATCATAGTAAATTTATTATAAAAATGTTCACTAAATTGTAAATACTTTAAATCTTCCAGTTTGCAACTCAGAATATATTAATGATTTTCAGGATCATGAAAATGTCTATTGCTAAAAATGCAATTAGGGAATATTTCTAAATTTAAAAATCAGATTCTGTCATTAAATATTCAAGAGGCTACACTAGAACCCTTCTCGATCCACTAAAATTCAGTACACTTAGCTCTTGTGGGTTGTGTTCTAGTCCTTGGATGCAGGAAGAGTCTAAGGAAAGCATTGTCCCCTAGAAGTCAAAAAACACATCAAATAGTAACTTCCTAAAGGCACCTGGAGTATGGAAATGATTATGGCATAAAATTTGTCTTTGAAGCTTACAAACCATCTGTGATGAGTAGGAACTTCCTTGTTTGGGCCATGATGTAGACATTCCTTTACTCTCATAGGAAAGAAAGTCTACCCACATAGACTTCCTTCATCGCATGTTACTACCTTTGCGGAAATTGGTCCCCATCCCCAACTTGTTCACCTTGCAAAATTCTACCCCTCCTTTAAACTCCTGACTCACTCAGATGCTACTGTATTCCCAGTGCATTTTGTAGATAGCTCCATTTTATCAACTATCACATACTATTTAAATTGTACGCAAATCTGTCACCCATAAGCTCCTTGATGGCAGAGGCCATGCCTTTTATTCTTTACATCCCAAGGACCATACTCTGGTTTCTCTTCGGATCGTATAAATCTTTCACCTTTTACATCCCAAGGACCTATCAGGACAGCCCATGGATGCCAAATAAGAGTTTCCAGAAGGAAGTGATGGGAAGGTGGGAGTGAGGGAGGAAAAGAGAGAGGACAGGTGGGCTAACAGCCAGGAGGCTGTGAGCGATACATTTTTAAATGTGTTGTATTCATTTAAAATGAGGTATATTCACTACAATTAAAATGCAACATTATTAAAATACTGAAAACTGTCTTTTTGCTTTGGAATTTGGGGAAAGGGAAGTTGGCTGTTGCCCTGACTATACTTTTCCATAATCAATAGAACTTAAGGTTGAATTAAATAACAAATGCCTGAAATCTTCTCCCTCCACTTATTCCTGATGCAGCAGCGTCCATCCATCTGTTGACTTACCTTGACCTCTGCATCCATATCAAATCACCCCAACTCCCTGGCATCAAAGATATGCCAAGAAAAGGGAGAAACTATTATTTTCTTTTCCTATCAACTACCCCTTTTCAACAAATTTCCTTTCTTGAAAATAACTTTTTAGTTTCCAAGGAGAAACATAATGCAAACTTCTTAACTATAGCAGTTTGTCAGAATTTCCTTTAACCAGCATCCTTTGAAAAATGGTACCTTCAAAGTCTTATTGGTACCAGAAAACAAACCACTCACATTCAATGCAACTCGAAGCCTCGGCGGCTCACTGGAAAGTGTTCATTCTTGGACTGAGGCACTGACCACAACATATGACAAAATGAGAATTCCAGAGGATGAATGTTTCAAAGAGTCAGATGATACCATTTTAAAATGTGCTACCCTTTGAAACAGAATTGGAAATGTGAATCAAAAATCTAATTTTTTTTGACCTGTGGAGAATGACACTGATTATTGGGGGAAATAACAGCTGACGGAAATGACAGACTGCCACTTAAGAAAGAAAAAATAAGCTAGCTGATGAGGAAGTCATTAAAAATACACTGAAATTGATCAAGGCAATGGGCTACCTCACACGACACTTCCCGTGCATTGTCCCAGGACATCACAGGGTGACCCAGTGTTTGTAAAAATCAGGAGGATGTTCTTCATGCCCCAGTGAGTTCGGTGACTAACCAACCACACTGACCTAGTGCTAATGAGCTTCTCTTGTTATAAATAAACGGTGGTCCCTACATGTCAATTTCGGGATCTTTCGTTTTTCTTTTTGGAATTTCTTATTTCTTTTCCTCAGAAGACTTGATAGATCTCCTCTTTGCCCAGTCCAATCAAATTACTTGAAAGAAGTAAGAAATTGACATTTTCACAAATAACTGAGCAGCAGCAATTCCCATCACTTTCGTGTTAAAAAGGCATCAGGGGACAAAGACGCCAGGATCATAAACCCATTCCAATTGCTTGGTTCAATGTTTCTTACTGTACAAAACTCTCTGGGGGATTTAGCCAAAGTTACGTTCAGAGTGAAAAGAAACGGTTCTAAAGTCAGTTTGGGTTTGTTTCATCAAATGACAGAACTGGTTGGCTTTCAGTTCAAATCAGAAAATAAGGAAGTTGTGGTCTTGCCCCACCCCGTAAAATCCCAGCTTCTGCTGATGGTAACAAACCACCTGCCATTTTTAAGGGACAATGAGAATCTGCCGTCTGCAAAGAGGAACTGAGAGGCGTGTTGGAAATTCAGGACCTACCAAGTGTTCGCAGCAGAACAAACTGCATCCCCAGTGCAAAGGGTCTCTCCTCATCCTCGACAGACCTGCGGTGGAGGGAAAGCAAAGAGTGTCTTCACACAGTGGCCTCGAGAAAATGAACGTCCAGTCAAGCCTGCTTAACACAGAGCCAGGGACCATAGAGATGCTGTGCCAAAATATTTAATTTGCTGCAATTTACGAACAATGGCCAGGCAAGACGGCTGATGGCTAAAGCAGAGAATAAAGGTCTTCCCCATGAAGACGCCAAAGAAACTCCGATTAACTCTAATGGCTTCTGTGTAAATACTGGGGGAGGGCCAAGTTCATGGCTGAAGGGACAGAACTGGCTCTAAATGAGCTTCCGAAATTAATTCTGTTATCAAAAATATATAGCATTTTATCCTAACTACTTCATTCTGTTTCTCTATTTGCCTGGACCTCCCAGAATGGTAGATATGTATACTGAAAGTTGCTCCCATAATTTCTCAAGGAAAAGTATACATAAAAAAAAGTTAAAAAAAATAAAGTATCGTCAAAAAACATATAGGAAACAAGTCAAAAGTTAGAGAAAGAATGAATCCCTTCCAGACACCTCCTTTTTTCTTCTTTTCCTAAAATATATGCTCTAAGCGATTCTCTCATGGCAGGAAGAATGGAGTCTATTGATTTTGTAATTAGCAAAGATTAAAGGGCTCTTTCTCTGAAGTTTTGGGTTAGAAGCCAACTGGTGATTTGCCATATTTGTCTGGGTTATTTAACATCTCTTGTAGAATTACAGTTCAAAGAATTAAGATTATTAATGATTCATATTTTTTTTAATGAGGAAGGCCCTTATCCTTTCTATCCCATACACATAGGGTTCTAGGTGTACAATGTACAATTCCCAAGGACCAGTGCACTTGTTATCTTTTCCCCAATTTCTTTATTTTCTCAGCAGTTTGCCCAATGCTGCATGCAGAGTTGTTACTCCCTAAGTATCTGCTGATGGAGGAATTGAGTGACTAGACCAATGGGCCTTTCATGTCCTCTTGTCTTACTGTCAAGTAACGAATTGGTTGGGGAATGTCTAACACGGCATTCCATGGAAGGGAAGCCAGAATATGGAGAATAAGCAGGCCAGCAGCCCAACTGCCCCGCTAAGAATGACATCTCAGCAGGTGCGTCCCACCAGGAGCCCAGCATTGCAGGGGACTGAGGACCCAGGGAGGAGATAAAAGACAGTAAGGCCGCACTCCCTCTCCTCACTCCTTCATTGCCCTGCACTCCAGTCCCCCCAGAGCTGCTGTGGGTGTGCTCTCGTTTCTTCACCACGCTGTCCCCTTCCTTCCTTTGTCCACTGCAGCCTTTCCTGCAAATACAGCACACTGATTTGAATGTGCTGGTGTCCACATTTTTTACAGGACTTCCATTAAGGTAACTTCTGTGTTCTCTTATAAGCAAAAAAAAACATAGACAGGATATATAATATGGCAAAGAAAGCCCAGCATGGACAACCGAAGAATTACATTTCCCAGTCTGCCCTTTCCTTGACTCAACTCTGAAATTTTATATGATAGTAAAATTAGTGAAATCAGCATTTTGAACTGCAGGCCCAGCACAGACTGTCACTGATCCTGGAGTATTAACTATCCACAAGGTTGGAGATAATATTCTTCGCTGTGTGCACAATTTAGCAACTTCACCAAATGACTTGCTGTCTCCTCTGGGGCCAGGATTCTTGCAGCTGACATGGGCACGGCTTTCAGCTCCTGAAGGTGAATCTTTCAGGGCAGAGACTTCAGGAACCAAAGGCACCCAAAAGAATTTTCACTAAACTCTAGGAATAGAACCCATTTGAATAAAGAAAGTTCTGGAACGTGAAATGTCACAATCATCCCTTCCCTTCCTGACATGGGAAAACTCACTTCTCTTAAGTTCATCAGGCAAACGTCTGAGCACTTTCTAGCACAATCTAATTTTGCTTTCCTCTCTGCTTTACCACCTCAGTTCCAGTCTGGAATATGTATTCTGGCAATTGTCTGATTATAACTCACCCTCGAAGTTGAATGCTGTTCTCACCTGAGTGTTACTATGATGGCTGATGGCTGGGCACATGCTGTGATGAAGGTGACTATGAAAAGAAAAATCAAGAATGGGATGAGGGTATTACAGGTCCGTTTACACTTCCCGGACACAGCATAGCCATTCTCGTTGAGATATGTTTTGACAATAACCACGCGGAGCTGACTGCGCTGTCCCACTGTGGGTGGCGTGATCACTTGCCGGCTTTGGACACAGGTGCATTCTGTGTAATTTCTTATCTAAGTGATAATAAAGATCAGTTGTATGCCAATCAAAAGCAAAATTCAGCATAGGAATAGCAAAACAAAGTTAAAATGCTCTAAAATAACTCTAGCATTTAAAAGTCCACAGAATATTTAATTGCAAATATCTTCCCCATTATTAACAGTAAGGGTCCAAAGTGTGCATGGAACAATATCAAAATCTGCTGGTCAAAATTGTTTAAACCTAGACTTTTATAAGAAGCTTTCAACACAATTCTATAGCATTCAGATTCCATATGCTCATTTTTGGTCATAATTATACGCTGCTTCAATTGCTGTTTAATTCTTGGGCTCTCCTATTAGAGAAGGCCATCAAGAAACAGTAGCCAAGACTTATTTCCGTTTGTTCCCACCGGAGCACCTAGCAGACTCCTGAACACAGCATAGGACCTCAAGTAAATATCTGTTAAATAAATGCAGAGAATTCATGATGCAACCGTAATGACTTTAATGCCAACAATAGCGAACCTATCCTTGGCTGTCTCATTTAAGTCAGGGGACTAAAAAGGTGTTTCAAATGAAACAGCCAATTAACCTTTTATGCCTATTACATTGCTTTTACTGAATGGACATCAGCTGAACTCACTGTCATTGCGACCTCTCGGCCACTTAGGCAGTAAGAACAAATATGAAGATAGGGGCACCATTTGGCCATCTCTGCTCCAAGGACTCCTGGCCTCTTTTTAAGAAGAAGGAGGGCTGTGCACCCAAGGACTCACTCCTCGGGCTTAGCCACCGAGAAGAATAAATCTCATTGTCTCTTTCACCTTAGTCACACACTGGAGCTCACCAATTACATAATGGAGAGCCAGCCGCAGGAATTCTCAATTTATCACTACAGTTGAAAAGTTAGAACTCAAATATGACATTCCAAAAACATGCAGTATAATCCCTTATCACCTGCGCAGAACCAGCAAATGCACCTTAACCTTTTAATTAAAACAGCCTCCGGCAATCTGTTTTCATGCAAAGAATGAAACCAGACCCAATAAAGAACTGAGTAGAATATGATAACCTTCTCCTACAGTATTACCGCCTATTTATAATTCACAGGGAAGGGAATTCTCAAAATAGCCTATTCTTGAACGGACAGAAATATCTTTACTCTGAAAGTTAAAAAAAAAGTTTGAACGGATAGTCTATGAAAAATGGCCATTGTCCATCTTCATAGACTCTGATCAGGGGAGATACCCTCCATTCTCTTCTATCAGCACCAAATGTCACCATCTCGACCTTCAAACCTATCACAGGGGCCCGGTCAGAGTAAGGAATGAGAGGCCTAGCACTCAACCTTATCAAGTTTCACTGAGTCGGCACAGAACGTAAAGTGGGAGAGGGCTGACATGGAACCCAATCGCTAGACCCAAATGCTCCAATCATCCCCGGAAAAAAATGATAGCATTGCAGAATTTTCTTTCCTCTGGGTTTTTGTCAGAAGGTATTTTGTAGGTTATCTGAAGTTTCTTGAAAAGGGAGACCATAGCCATGTGTTGGCATATGAATTCTAACAGGTCCTTGTCACAGGATGTTGGATTAACAACAGTAGATGAATTGGTGAATTATACTCACCCCAGTGCTGAGATTACCACTATTAACACAGCCAGCCAGACAAGGGTTAAAGTACGTAATTCCATCTGATCCACAGACTGGCTCGTACTCGTGTGTTTTACAACCACAATTAACATTGCAGCTTCCTGTCAGATTCCTATGAGGCATGGTGAGAGAAGGTCTGAGAGAGAAAAGAAGCAGACCGTGAGCAACATTAACTAAAATAAAACTAACAGCGAAGTTCTTGAGTTAAGTAATTTGTCCAAATTAGAGAAGATATTCCCATTAAATCAAAGCAATGGTACCATGAAGAAGCCACCCTCATTATTTTTTATGACATTAAAACAAAACATAAAGAAAAATCTTTCAATTTCCTGGTACCACAGATTCAATAGTTTTGTATCAAATTATCTACCTGCTTCAATTCGACCTCTATCTTGGTGCTATGGATCTGGTCTCAACATCTGGACTCAGCAGTTCTAAACTCATATGACTACTCACTTACTAGAGACGCTTGGCTCTGTCTTAACAAACCTGGGCCTCAATTTCTTTAACTGTAAAATGGAGGAAATGTTTTTCTGTGCCAAATGAATAACATCATTATGAGGGCATAAACATGGAATCCATCAATCACAGTTGCCAGCACAGGTTCCTTTGACCAAAAAGTTTAATTGTTCTAGAATAAATTCTCAAAGAAAGACATGGGACTTGAGAAAATCAAAAGGAAGTAATTTTCAAAGAAGATCAGGAATAACATCATTAACTTGATTCAAACAACCAGAGAAGAAAGATTAAACAGTGTCCTTCCCTCAGGAATGCCCAGATGTGGGTTCACGGTCAAATGTGGTAGGTTTGGTTTTCTCATGAGATCATGATGTCTGATTCAAAGAAATGATACAGTATGAAAAGCTCTAATAAAATCAATTCAAGGGGAAAAAAGGCAAGTAAGGATATAGGGCTGGGGAGAGAAGTGTAAAGAAATGGCTGTGGAAGAGCAGAGGCAGGAAGGTATCTAGAGGGAACCCACAGAAGAATGAAAGGGGCTCTGTAGTGCTCATACCCAGTGACCTCTTTCCTTTGCTTTTGCGACTATCATGTTTAGGTGTCACTGATGAAATACTGTTCCTAAAGCCACATGAATTAGCACTTGCAGATCCTTCATTCATCCATCCATCTATCCATCATCCATCCATTCAACAACATCTGTTATGTGCCAGGACTTATCTTTAATGACGATGTTGAGTAACCACTCATCCAGTAGCACAGTTCATCCCAACCATATGTATTAATTTATAAACCTAAAGCACTGTTTGTTCAAAGAATTTTCTCCTGTGGCCTCTTTCGCACTTTAACTGAGTCCTCAAATTTTAATGGAAGGAAAAAAATCACAGTACTATTTAAACCTTATCAAGAAAGTCTTCTAAAAAGGTAAAGGTAGAAATAAGTCAGAGGGAAAAAGTCAAATACTATGTGATCTAAGTCATAAACAGAAGATGAAAACAAGAAACAAACATATAGAGACAGAGATTGGATGGGTGGTTACCAGAGGGGAGTGGGGAAGGAAGGAGGGCAAAAGGGTGATTAGGCCCATGTATGTGGGGATAGATTGTAAATAGTCTTTGGGTGGTGAACACGATGTAATCTACACAGAAGTAGAAATAACAGCGATGTACACCTGAAATTTATATAATGTTATAAACCAATGTTACCACAATAAAGAAAAATAAAGTCAGCTGAAAAAATAAATAAATAATAAAAAATTCAAAGACAAAAGTAAAATGAACTCTATTCTTCATTCATGTCATTCCACAAAAGAAATTTTGTCACAATACTTTGATCATTTTTATCTTTACAAACTCTTGAATCATATCATTTTAAAGTTTGAATATACCTGAGCAGGGGATCTGAACAGATTTTTCCCAAAGAGACGTACAGATGGCCAACAGGCACATGAAAAGATGTTCAACATTACTAATTATTAGGGGAATGGAATCAAGACCACAATGAGATATCACCTCACACCCATCGGAATGGCTATTATTAAAAAGACAAGAAATAACAAGTATTGGAGAGGATGTGGAGAAAAGGGAACCCTCATACACTGCTGGTGGGAGTGTAAACTGGTGCAGCCACTATAGAAAACAGTACAAAGACTCCTCAAAAAATTAAAAGTACAAATACCATATGATTCAGCTATTGCACTTCTGGGTATTTATACAAGGAACATGAAAACACTAATTTGAAAAAATGGATGCACCCCTATGCTCACTGCAGCATTATTCACAGTAGCCAAAACTTGGAAACGTAAGTTCTCACTGATGGATGAATGGATAAAGAAGATGTGGTATATATACACAATGGAATAGTAGCCAGCCACAAAAAAAGATGAAATCTTGCCATTTGTGACAACATGGATGGACCTCGAGGGCACTACGCTAAGTGAAATAAGTCAGATGGAAAAATCCAAATATCATATAATTTCACTCATATGTGGAAGATAAAACAATAACAACAACAAACAAACACATAGATACAGAGAATAGATCGATGGTTACCAGAGGAAAAGGGGTGGGGGTAGGGTGAAAGAGGTAAAGGGGGACATTTGTACAGTGATGGATGGCAACTAGACTTTTGGTGACGAACATGATGTAGTCTACACAGAAGTTGAAATATAATGATGTCCACCTGAATTTATGTAACGTCAAAAACCAATGTTACCTCAACAAAAAAAAAATTCAAAAGAAATAAAGTTTGAATATATCTTTTAAAATGTGATTCTAGACCAATAGTTCTCCACATGGGCAATTTTGCCCCACAGGGGACATTTGGCAATGTGGAGACATTTTCGTTTGTCACAACTGAGGAGGTGCTACTGGCATCTAATGGGAAGAAGTCACAGATGCTGCAAACATCCTACGAGACACAGAGCAGTGCCTTCCCCACAATAAAGAGTTAACTGGCTCCGATCTCATCACACTGAGGCTTAGAAACCCCATTCTAGATCTACTACCACGTTCTACACATGAGGAAATGGAGGGCCGGGGTGGCCAAATGATCCACTATGAAGTTGAATGGTGCTGTGTTGACTGGGATCATATGAAAAGCATTCTGTGTGCTTTACTATTCTCTTCACCAGTTCTTCAAGAAGTAAATTGCAAACCATGACCTAATAAAAGGGCTTTTATATGTCTGCATACTTAGTCACTAAAAATGACAGGCTTCAAATCCATACAATATGGTTATGACTGTTGATATTTAGAAGCTACAAGGAACTTCCTCCTAACAGCATGCTTGTAGTCATTTATGACAGCCACAGATTCCAAACACCTCTCCTTTATGAGCATGGCCACTCAAGAGAAAGGAATCCAATGATAATATTAACAGATGCTCCAAACACACTGATGAGAGGAAGGCAAAAGCTTTCCTGAGGTCCAGAAACAGAGGCACCACCCCAGGTCACCCTTGGGTACGTTTGCTTTTGTTAGGAGATCATGGTGTCTGATATGAAGAAATGACACAATCTGAAAAGATCTAAGAAAATCAGAACAAGCAACAAATATAAATACCAGTGAAAAGAAGTGGGCATTCATGAAAATGTCATTAGAGAAAAAGGTCACAGTGGCACACACAAAAAAAGACACCGACATGGTTAATCCTTTTACCCTGTGCCAATAAAAGAAAAAACCATTTTTAAGAATAATATCTTGTTTGATGATCACTCACTCTCCAGAAAACAGACTGGATTATAATAATGGTGCAAGAGTTTAAACCTGAGGAACATCACGTAACCTCATTAGCCTGAAGTGAACCCATCGTGGGCATATAAACTGCACAAGGGCTGCAGTACGCTGCACTGATCCTTGTGCCAAAGTACTGGGCCTCACCTCTCCAATAAACGAGAGCATTTCTGACAAGTTAGCCTTCCAAATAAGAGGCTCATGTTAACCCGGCGTCAATGTAAGCGTTAATTCTCAGCGAGAATCAAGGCCACACCACCAAACGGCTGCAAGCTGCAAGCCTGAGAGTTCCACATGACATCTTACTATAAAAATCATGGAATTCCAGAAGTGGAGAAATGAAAGGGGTCTCTGATACTGTCTAGTGCAACTTGAGAATTTTGAGGAACAGAAAACTATGGGAGGTGTCATGACATGCCCCACAATCATTGAGGCTTCAAGAAAACCAGCCACAGGCAGACAGCAAAAAAGGGACAGCAGAAAAGCCGCTTGCTGCCCCATCTTCATGAAATCAATCACTTAAGGATCAATGTTCATTTAAAGTCATATACAATAACAAAACAAATTGTTGCTTAACACAAGTAAAAAAATCTCTGCGTGGGGTCATTACAGCTGGGTATGTAAGGACACAGTCACCTTCAAATCACACACATGTGCACGCACACACACAGTGTATCCTATCACCTCAGCCCAAGACCCAAACAACACTTGAACTTCCCCATCTGATGTACAAGCTGGTCTCCATAAATCAAAGAGGAGTCCCCTTACCTTCTTTCTGCCTCCAGGTGTCTCCCTATTAAAAGATAGGACAAGTCATGCATTTTACGTTCAAGCCACCAGGATTAAAAAATATGATTCACGCAGCACGAACCTTTTTAGCAAAATACTAGAAAAAATTGGTATCTTTCTCATCATTTCTTAATCTCTATCAATTTATCTCAGTCTTCAAGAAGATTTCAATTAGAATGTTTCTCTTTAATTCTACTTAAATTCTGGCTTCATATTAAAATCCTTCCTTGGCTAAGCAATAGAAAGAATAAACAAATGGGACTTCATCAGACTAAAGAGCTTCTTCAAGGCAAATGAAAACAGGATTGAAACAAAAAAACTACCCACTAACTGGGAAAAAATATTTGCAAGTCATATATCTGACAAAGGCTTGATATCCATAATATATAAAGAACTCTCACAACTCAACAACAACAAAAATCAAACAACCCAATCAAAAAATGGGCTGGAGACATGAATAGACATTTCTCCAAAGAAGATATATGGATGGCCAATAGGCACATGAAAAGATGCTCATCGTTGCTGATCATCAGGGAAATGCAAATCAAAACTACACTAAGATATCACCTTACACCCATTAGAATGACAAAAATATCTAAAACTAATAGTAACAAACGTTGGAGAGGTTGTGGAGAAAAAGGAACCCTCATACACTGCTGGTGGGAATGCAAACTGGTGCAGCCACTATGGAAAACAGTATGGCGATTTCTCAAAAAATTAAAAATAGAACTACCATACGATCCAGCCATCCCACTACTGGGTCTTTATCCAAAGAGCTTGAAGTCAGCAATCCCAAAAGTCCTATGCACCCCAATGTTTATTGCAGCACTGTTTACAATAGCCAAGACATGGAAGCAACCTAAGTGCCCATCAACAGATGAATGGATAAAGAAGATGTGGTACATATATACAATGGAATGCTACTCAGCTGCAAAACAGAACAAAATCATTCCATTTGCAATAACATGGATGGACCTTGAGGGAATTATGTTAAGTGAAATGGGCCAGGCTAGAGAAGGATAATCTGTGTATGACTCCACTCATATGAGGAATTTAAAAATGTGGACTAAGAACAGATTAGTGGATACCAGGGGAAAGGTGGGGTGGGGGGTGGGCACAAAGGGTGAAGTGGTGCACCTACAACACAAATGACAAACATTAATGTACAACTGAAATTCCACAAGATTGTAACCTATCATTAACTCAATTAAAAAGAAATCCTTCCTTGGCTATAAATAGCTATGCAACTTTAGGTTTATAATTACTATTATTATCACCATAATCATCACTTTCATTTTAAACTAACATTAGCAGAGCCCAATTTTTACCTCAGCAGTGGTGCACTGAGATTTCTACATGTTACCTCGTTTATTCCTCTCGAGAATTATAATTATTATTACCGTGCCTCCACCTGTCAGATGAGGAAATTGAAGGTTTGAGCGGATAGATACTGTCAAAGTTCACAAAGCTGGTAAGAATCAGAGATGGATTTAAACCCAGTTTCATCTGTCTCCACAGTCTGTCTGCCCTGGCAGGGCAGCTTTGTGGACTGTAGTTTTGCTTTCTCTAGCAAGAGTCTTCTGGGTGGCTGGTCCTGCTTCCTTCTTCCTGGAGGCAGCTCTGATGCAGCTTTTCTGGCATCAGCTTTCAGTGTGCATGAGCATTAGAGTAGGAAAGAGCTGGGTCCAATTCTGTATCTACGATTCACAAGTGCTGTGAACACATCTAAAGAGATTTCACATTTGTAAAACAGAGATCGTAGTGTCTATATCACGAGATTATTGGGACGATTCAATGAGCACATGTCCATCCAGTGCCCAGCATTGTGTCTGGCACATAATAGGCACCAGGATATCGGTATGCTTTCTTTATCTGTACACGGCAGAAGCATGAACGAATCACAGTAACACCATCACAAATGTGGAGCGTACAGAAGGCCATCATGATGTGTTTCTTTTCAAAAAGGAAGAAGTAATTTTCTCGTTTACTCCTATAGGGAATAGGAAACGGGAGAGAAAGAAATAGACTGGGATCTAGGCTGAAGCCTGCCGCTTAGTAGCTGAACAGCATTGGGTCAAATCTTTTAGTCTATGGCTGTTAGTACCCCGCTCGCCTCCATGAAAGGAGAGCAAGGATAATCAACAGAGGGAAGTATGTGATAATATATGGAACAGCATACGTTTATATTCATGAAAGTTGTGATTACTGTATCCAATCATTATTTTTATTATTAAAGCTTCCTTTAGCTTCATAGGCAATAAATTCAAACCAGGTATGACTTGAAATTTACACATAAAATTACCCACAACTTATACAAATCATCTCTTTAAATCCAGAATCATTTTTAATAAAATGATGTGGCCCTTATATAGCATTTTGAAATACTTTTATTTATTATTAAAGTAATGCCATATCCATTGCGGAAAATTTAGAAAATACAAAAGGACTAAAAAATTAAATTAAATTCGTACATAATGCTACCACCCAGGAATAAACACCAGTATGCTTTTAGAACATTAAATTCTGGTCTCTTTTTTCAATATTCATATGTATTAATATTAATAACAGATTGTTATCAAGGTTTTATATAGAGCTCTAAATTCTATCTTATTTCCTGCTAACATTACATGATGAGCATTTCCTATTGACTAGATTAATATGAGGTCATAGATTTATAAATCTGGTCCTGAGTTAATAATATTCATAGATGCTTTTGAAATAAAAAGTCTCATTATGTTTAAACAGACATTATACAGTTTTACAAACTTCATATAAAATGAGTTTGTGGATTTGTTTAGATCGTGGTTACAAAATTTAAAACTCATTGGAAAGAAAATTTGCCTATACTTCATATCCTCTTGATACTCCTAAAATGAAATAGAACATTTTGTTTGTGTCTCCAAACAGAGCCAAAAATAGATAGAATCATACACTTATAGCTAGAAATGAACTCGAAGCCTGTTAATAGAAGTAGCTGGGAAAATCCAGGAATATGAAAACCTAAAATCCTGTAAGTAAACTTTTTTTCCCGTACTTTTCAGAAATTTCCTTTAAAATTAGTAATATCTATAATAAATAAAAGACTTGGAATGGTGCCAACAGATTTAAACAGTGGGCAAAAAACTTCAGTAGGTTAAGCTGTCCGTGAGACGCCGAAGAGGAGATGAATGGTTTAATTAGAGAATTTAGGAGTCATCTGGCCAGAACTGCTAGTCACCTGAAAGGCTGGGAGCAGGGCACCATGTAAATATACCATGTGGCAGCAAGGCCAGATCAGGAGAGGCAACAAGGAGAATGAAGTGCACCTGTGGGAAGCTGAGGCAAAGGTCTGAATTGCCAGTTGATATCTATTTAACTTCTACAGTCTTAGGACTTGGGGGCAATAAAACCATACTGAGAAGTAACTTCAGGGGAAGATCGCAGCCTCTGAGATTTTGCCGCTCGGTGGGGCTAAGTGGTTCACTTCGTCCAACGGTCAGTGCTGACCACAGCACTCTGAGAAAACGCTTCCTCCTCATTTCCTAGCTCAAGAAGTCATCCTGGAAAGGTTCTGACCTGTAGCTCGAGTCACAAAACCGGAACATGAGACAATAGATTTCAGTTAAGGTCAGAGAGATGACACTTGATAAACGAAAGATAATAAAGCTAGAATTATTAAATGATTTATCAAGACTTGGTACTGGTGGAAAATGCTGTACACAGACATCAGCTCTAACCCCATTTAAAAAAATTATTTGCAGAAAAGGTAGAGAGCAAATAACTCACATTATGCAATATGTTTCTACAAAGTGTTACTTAAGCCACAGTTTTTACAGTAAATACTGGTTCTTTTGCTTATCAGAGGATTAGGACACACCTGTGTGAAATACAGTTGAGCAGACACGGAGGGGAAGCAGGACACATTTTCTAATTAAAAACAGGGAAATTGTGGGTGCTGGGAATGTAATTACTTGAGTTGGAAATGGGCCAGGATATTAGCTAGCGCTCCTAGGATCTTTCATAATGAAAAATCATCACATTCTCAAATCTGAATTTTTTTTTAATTGTATTTTCTTGTGATTAGAACACTTACCATGAGATCTGCCTTCTTAACGAGTTTTTAAGTGGACAATACACTCTTGTTGACTTTCGGTGCAATGTTATACCCCAGCTCTCTGGAGCTTCTTCATCTTGCTTGACTGAAACTTTCTGCCTGTTCATTAGTAACTCCACATGTCCCCCTTCCAGGCAACTACTCTTGATTTTACGATGTCACTTATTTTAGATACTTTATACTCGTGGAATGATGCAATATTTGTCTTTCTGTGATTGGCTTATTTCACTGAGCAGAATGTCCTCAAGGTTCATCCACATTGTTGCATACTGCAGAATTTCCTTCTTTTTAAAGGCTGAATAGTATTCCATTGGATGTAGAGACCACATTTCCTTTAGCCATTCTTCTGTTAATGGGCATTTAGGTTGTTTCCACACCTTGGCTACCAAATCTGAATTTTCTAAGGGAATCACTAATAACATGTCAGGTTCATTCTACAAAACGACTATGACACCATTTTGGCTTCACAGGGAAAGTCCATCCTCCTAGAACATCCCAGCCCATCCCAGGCATTCAGGTGCCTCTTGAGTACTTGACGCTCATTCGAAGATGGGTGAGTCATTAAGTTCTTTAATGTCAGAAAATTCCCCACGCTGGTGAACCTGGAGCCCCTCAGACAGACTGTAATAAATGGAGTCAGCTTATATATTGTGCTTCTTCTTTGCATGTTTTTTTCTTCTTTCGCTAGAATAGTTTAATAATCAAAAGCACTGCATTCAGAATCAGAGAACCTGGGTTCAAATCCTAGCTCTACCATTTTCTAGTTGTGTGACTTTACACAAGTTATTTATCCCTCTGAGCCCTTGCTCCTCACAGTTAAAATGAGAAAAGAAAATCATTAAATAGTTATTTATCAATTGCTTATTATTTTGGAGTTTGATACCATTGTATCCTCTCTGTAGTTCTAAGAGATTGGCACTATCGTTAACCCATCTTAATGATAAGAAAATGGCGGCACAAACATGTTAGGGTAGCTTCTTCAGTAAGTGCCTTATTCAATCTTCACAGCATTCAACAAGACAGATATGGTCAGTGCTCTCACTTTAAAGATGTGGAAACCAAGCACAGAGAGGTTAAATAATTTGCCCATACTCACACAGCTAGGATGTGGCAAGGCCAAGGGGAGAGTCAAGACTGGCCGACTGGAGAGCCGCAGAGCAGACGCAGCAGGCATGCAGTGCACTTGGCATTATGCCTGTAACTCGTGTGTATTGAAATACTGGGAAGCAGGGCACTCCTGAAAGAAGTGGATACGTCCTCCAGCGCTCTCCTAGTAAGGAAGTGGTATGTGCACATAGGTGTGTGCCCATAGGAAATACAAAATTTAAACAACTCCTCAGTGTGGTGTTCAGAAAGAAAACAGAACTCTGAAACAGAAAATCTGGGCTTGATTCACTTCACTCCCTATTAATTGATGACTTTGGGCAAATCACTTAATCTCTAACCCTCAGTTTCTTTAATTGAAATGTGGATAATAACACATACGGGAGAGTGATGCTGTAAGCATTAGATATAAAAGATATCCATAAGTGCAAATTACCATCCCCAGATCAAACAGGTGCCTAGCAAAGGCTCCTTCACTGCCACTCCCTTCACCTTTCTCTTTGTTGACTTTAAAGGAGAAAAAAATCCCATATGCAAGTCTCAAAATCATTCAAAACAAGAAGCAGTTTTTACTAGGCAGGCCAACCACATACTGATGAGCAGGTTGTGCACTGCATAAGAGCACTCAGCCAAGGGAACAGGAGAGGCTGAAACATAGCCCCACTCTGGTTGGAGAAAGGGTCCCATTATTCTTCACACAAAGGTCACTACGAGTCTAAAAGTGGGAAGCCTGGGAGGCTGCACCACCCAAAAATGTTTATACTAATGCAATTTCAGACTAACTTCCCAGAAGTCTTTGGGGAACTGGAGGAATTCCTGCGGAAACTGGGGTTTTCTTTTGCTGATTTATAAACTTCCATGAAGTCAGGCTGTAAACACCAGCATGATAGGATCCTTGCAGCAGCCTCCTGCACTCGTAATCAAGGTTTTTTTGGTTGAAAACAATTAAATGAGAAGTGTAGCAGAAATCATAGATTTAGACAATTAAGATATATATTTGCATCGAGTTCTTACTAGTTTCAGCATCACTATATGAGTGACATCCCCATGCAGAGGTAGACGCCAGACCTTCATTCACCTTTTAAAGAAGCAGAAGGAGCTGCTTTGCACGATCTAGAAGGGAAGAGAATAGAGACAAGAAACTAACGCTTTCAAGCACATACTAAGTGCGAGACTCTGTGCGGGAACGATCAGAAACCTCCCCTTACATAATCCTCAAAATCAAAACTGCAAACGTTTGCTTAAAATATTTGAACGCTTCAAGCTGGAGATTGAGGATGGGGGAAGAATATGCTGACCTTCCATTTTTTTACCCTTCTGCAGTATTTTAAGTTTTTCAAGCATATGTGTTTTACTTTAACTATGCTTGTAACCTGGGGTGATTGACATCACCAATTCTACCTACGAGGAAACCGAGACTGGACAATAGCAGTCCTTTTTTTTTTTGCAAGGTCAGACAGAAAATGATGGCGCTAGTACTTGCCTCTGAAAACCATCTCTCTGACAAATGAGTTTGAAGGGAGAGGGGAGAAAAGTTCAGGGAGTTCATTCCTGGGACCTCTATTTACTCACTCACCCAGAATACTCGGTTGTCCAATAAGGAAAACAAGACTAGGGGAAGACAAAAACTTGAAGAAAAGAATTTTTTTTTAATGGAATAACCATCACGGGGCAGAGGAAAGGAAGCTGACTAGGGCCAGTAAATGGACTGCTCAGCAAAGATGAGAGCCTTCTAAGATTGGAACTCATAAATTTGTAATGGAGCCAATCAGCACAATTATATAATTTTTGCCCAGTAGTCCTGGGGAGTCCAGAATCAGTTGATTCAGAATTGGCGAGACAGATGTGGTGTTAAGCTAGAGCTTTAGAAGTCTTGAGGGGATTTGCGGCTTAAAAGCAGGCAAGACATTGACTCTGCCCTCCATCCCTTCTGGGAAAAAAATAGTGAGTACGACTAAAAGGAATAAACCAGCAAAGAAAAATGAAAAGAATGACACCAAACTTCATGAAAATTGCAAGTGGATAGGCATAGGCTTATGTGAAACGAGCAGATGCCACCCTGGAGCAGAGCCAGCCTGCCCCATGGAACCTCCGCAAGGCTCTGAGCTCACACTCGGCAGATGAGACAGGGAGCAAAGCGAAGGTGAAGCTGAAAACAATGGACTCATTGGGGATCCGAGGGCCAGAAAACTGCGCTGGCGGGCTCTTCCATTCTCCTCTGTCCACCCACCTCCATTCCCCACTGAGAGCCCAGAAATTGGGCAGAAAGCGCTTCTCTAAAGAAATTGGAAGAAATTTTAAAAGCTAAGCTTCTACTCTAGATGTTGGCAACTCAGAATAAAACTTCCTCCTTCCTGGATTTGAGAGACAAGGCGGAGGAATCATGACCTGAGAGATGCTAGACTGGATGTTGTCAACCTGTAAAGCCCAAAATAAACAGACAAAAAGTTGACCCTTAAAATCAAATGATAAAATGCATCACAAAAAAGCAAAGTAAAAAAAATCTAATTATCTACACAGATCTAAGAAGATATTACTCCCTAAACATGAGGATACTATGAAAAGGGAACACTCAGAATACAATGAAGAAAAAAAGTAACCTGGAAATAAAAAATTTACATAAAGAACAGAAAATAAGGTTTGGAAAAATCTCTCATGCAAAAGATGTATGAAATATGAGAGAATAAATAAAATATACGGGCAAGCAGCCCATACGTTTCAATATCTGATTAACAGGAATCCTGGAGAACACAGGGAAAATGAAGAGGAGAGAATGAGGAAAGCTATAGTGGAAGAAAATTTCCCCAAGGTGAAAAAGACACATGAATTAGTTTAAGAGCGTTCAGAGAGTGCCTAATGCAATGAATGAACAAAGCTCGGGGCCAAGACATTCACTCATCCATTCATTCATTCACGCAACAAACATCATGCATTGTTTTGGATGGAGGGGATGCAATTATTATGGAGACAGTTATAGTAAAGGTACTCAAGAAGCTCACATTTTAGAGCCAGAAGACAAGAGCAAAGCAAATAATTTAAAAAGATAATTTCAATAGTGGTAAGTGCCGTGAAGAAAATAAGAAGGAATGATGTGAAAACCAGGGAGAGGCGGGTAGGTTCCCTTAGATTGGGCAAAGAGGAAAAGCTTCTCTGAGACAGTGACCTTGGACAGGTCCAGTCAAGACAAAATGTGAGGGTACAGCATTCCTTATGAAATTGCAGAACACCTTGAATAAAAAATATCTTCAAAACTTCCAAACAAATTTGGTCACAGAGACATGAGAACTCGGATGGAATTAAATTTCTTCTCAGCAACATTAAATGCTAGATGATAAACAAAGCAATGGCTTCAAAGTTCTCAGAAAAACAATTTTTTAACCTATAATTCTACATCCACTCAAACCATCATCTAAATGTGAGAGAAGAATAAAGACACGTGAATACATTTACAGGTTCAGAAAGTTTTTCTTCCCATGCACCCTTCCCTAGGAAGTTATCCAGGGATTTTTCTCTGGCAAAATGAAGAGTTAACCCATAAATAAACACACAAACAAAAACTAGTGGATACACTTGAGGTCTCTGAAAAGAAGTTCTGGGATAAAAATTATGCCAAGAGAGCACAAAGTCCAGCTGAAGAAAAGGATGGAGAGTTCCACAAAAAACAATGAGTCAATAAAACAGGAAGTTTGAGAACGTAAGAATATATGGTCATGATAAAGGCCAGTAGTAGGGGAAAGAACGGGCCTTTAGAACTAAAGGACAAACAGCACAAGAACGTTGTGGCCCAAATATGATATAATTTTAAGCAAATTCCCATCCCCCCTCTACTTAATAGGTGACTATTCCTTCTTTCACCCCTTTAGTCTCTGGACTTAAGAGTACCATACATAAAGGAGAGCTTTGGTGAGATGCTAGAATGATGACAGGGGAATTCGGTAAAAGTCTGCAAAATGGACAGTAAGACCCAGGCCCCTTCCCACCACCACCCCACCCCCCAGCTCTAGAAAGCCAGCAGCTAGGCTTACAACCCTGAACCCACCCCACACAGCCCCAGCCAAGAAACAGGAGAATTCTTCTCCTGAGGAACAGAAGCACCTCAGAGATAAGACCTCAATTCTGACACTGAGAGTCCCAGTGAAAATGTCAGCTGTCCCCTCCCTTCAATCACCCTATAGTGAGACCCACAAAAGGACGAGCCCCACCCGCAAACATGGAGCACCTACTCAGCTTTTCAAATGCACATCCCTCAATACTAAGAGAAAGCTGAAAATCACCAGAAGTATGAGGGAAGCTTCCAACACAATCAAGACAGCAAAATAAAAGCAGTCACTCAGAAGACACAGAGACAATTTAGGAAGGAAAGGAAACTCTAAATAATGTTGGAGAAATAAGAGAAGATATCCTATCCATGAAGCAAGAAGGCTAGAAGTAAGGAACAATCAAAAATCAAGAAAGACCTTTGGAAATTAAAAATACGATAGCCGAGCCAGCCCTACTGGCCTGGTGGTCAAGTTTGGTACACTCTGCTTTGGTGGCCCAGGTTCAGATCGTGGGTGCGAACCTACACCACTCATCAGTGGCCATGCTGTGGCAGCAATCCACATAAAAAATAGAAGGAGACTGGCAACAGATGTTAGCTCAGGGTGAATCTTCCTCAGCAAAAATAAAACACAATAGACAAAATAAAGAATTAACAGAAGACTGGGAAAATAAAGTTAAAGAAATCTTTCAAAAAAGTAGGACCAAAACTATGAGATATAA